>NC_135234.1:227536098-228161098 GCF_051348905.1 Ranitomeya variabilis
GCACACTCATTCCATTGAGTAAGCACGGACCATTTCCGAAATTTTTGGCAATACACTTCAGCTTCATCCTGGCCCTGAGAGATAGCCAGCAACGCTTTTTCTGCCTGAATTTCAAGATTAGGCTCCTCATAAAGCAATCCGAGCGCCAGAAAAAACGCATCAATATTTGCCAATGCAGGATCTCCTGGCGCCAATGAGAAGGCCCAATCCTGAGGGTCGCCACGCAAGAAGGAGATAACAATTTTAACTTGCTGAGCTGAGTCTCCAGACGAACGAGGTCTCAAAGATAGAGACAATTTACAATTATTCCTAAAATTCCTAAATTTAAATCGATCTCCAGAGAACAGCTCAGGAATAGGTATCTTAGGCTCTGACATAGGACTACAAGTAACAAAATCCTGAATGCCCTGCACTCGTGCAGCAAGCTGATCCACACTAGTAATCAGAGTCTGAACATTCATGTCTGCAGCAGGGCTTCAAGCTACTCAGAGAAAAAGGGGAAGGAGAAAAAAAAACAAAAAAAAACTCAGAACTTTTTTTTTCTTTTAATCCCGCTTCAGCAATGCATTAAATATTCTCTTTTTTGGCCTGGAATACTGTTATGATCCTAGTGGTAGAGGATCTCAGGAGTTCCAGCTAAGTCCGCAAACACAAAAACCAGCTCATAGGGAAGTGGTAACTTGGCTGACCGCATATCTGATCCTGGCACAACAACTAGAAGTAGCCGGGGAACGTACCTACGTTGATTCTAGACGTCTCGCACCAGCCGGAGAACTAACTAACCCTTTCAGAGAAAATAAGACCTCACTTGCCTCCAGAGAAAAGACCCAAAGTTATTATACAAGCCCCCAACAAATAATAACAGTGAGGTAAGAAGAAAAGACAAACGTAAGAATGAACTAGATTTTGCAAAGAGAGGCCCACTAATTAATAGCAGAAAATAGGAAGAGGACTTATGCGGTCAGCAAAAAACCCTATAAAAATATCCACGCTGAAGATCCAAGAACCCCCGCACCGACTAACGGTGTGGGGGGAGAATATCAGCCCCCTAGAGCTTCCAGAGAAAACAGAAATCACATTTTGAACAAGCTGGAACAAAATAAGAGCAAATGCAAAAGGACAAAAATAAGAAAGCAGAACTTAGCTTATCTTGCAAAACTCAGGGACCAGGAGTCAGGAGGAAAACAGACATAGACTGATTACATCGTTTCCAGGCACTAGACTGAGTTTCCAGGAAGTCTAAATAGGAACACCCAAGGCCTAACGAACCAGGTGGGTACCAACCTGGGGAAGGATAATCCAAGTGCCATACCGCTAGTGACCACAAGAGGGAGCCAACAAATATAGTTCACAACAGAGGGCTGTGTGGCCCTTTGTTGTGAATTCTGCTCTTGGGCTCCCTCCGGTGGTTGTTGGTGGTAGTGCAGTTGTCTCTGGGTTTTAAGCCAGGGCAGGTGTTTCTGCTGATTGCAGCTCTACTTGGTATTTAGGTGTGCAGGATCCATTAGTCCTTGCCAGTTGTCCATTGTTCTTGGAGGGATTGCATCTCTGTCTGGCTCCTCATGCCCTGCTGTCAATTCAGCTAAGATAAGTGTCTGTTTTTTTGTCTCTGTAACACACATGCAGTGTGCTTTACAATTCAGTGCAATTCATTGTGTTTTTGTCCAGCTTAGACTTCGCTTGGATTTTTCAGTCATGCTGGATTCTCTGGAGATGCAGATATACAGTTAGGTCCATATATATTTGGACAGAGACAACATTTTTCCAATTTTGGTTATAGACATTACCACAATGAATTTTAAACAAAACAATTCAGATGCAGTTGAAGTTCAGACTTTCAGCTTTCATTTGAGGGTATCCACATTAAAATCGGATGAAGGGTTTAAGAGTTTCAGCTCCTTAACATGTGCCACCCTGTTTTTAAAAGGACCAAAAGTAATTGGACAGATTCAATAATTTTAAATAAAATGTTCATTTCTAGTACTTGGTTGAAAACCCTCTGTTGGCAATGACTGCCTGAAGTCTTGAACTCATGGGCATCACCAGACGCCGTGTTTCCTCCTTTTTGATGCTCTGCCAGGCCTTCACTGCGGTGGTTTTCAGTTGCTGTTTGTTTGTGGGCCTTTCTGTCTGAAGTTTAGTCTTTAACAAGTGAAATGCATGCTCAATTGGGTTGAGATCAGGTGACTGACTTGGCCATTCAAGAATATTCCACTTCTTTGATTTAATAAACTCCTGGGTTGCTTTGGCTTTATGTTTTGGGTCATTGTCCATCTGTAGTATGAAACGACGACCAATCAGTTTGGCTGCATTTGGCTGGATCTGAGCACACAGTATGGTTCTGAATACCTCAGAATTCATTCTGCTGCTTCTGTCCTGTGTCACATCATCAATAAACACTAGTGACTCAGTGCCACTGGCAGCCATGCATGCCCAAGCCATCACACTGCCTCCGCCGTGTTTTACAGATGATGTGGTATGCTTTGGATCATGAGCTGTACCACGCCTTCGCCATACTTTTCTGTTTCCATCATTCTGGTAGAGGATGATCTTGGTTTCATCTGTCCAAGAATGTTCTTCCAGAACTGTGCTGGCTTTTTTAGATGTTTTTTAGCAAAGTTCAGTCTAGCCTTTTTATTCTTGATGCTTATGAGTGACTTGCACTGTGCAGTGAACCCTCTGTATTTACTTTCATGCAGTTTTCTCTTTATGGTAGATTTGGATATTGATACACCTACCTCCTGGAGAGTGTTGTTCACTTGGTTGGCTGTTGTGAAGGGGTTTCTCTTCACCATGGAGATTATTGTGCGATCATCCACCACTGTTGTCTTCTGTGGGCGCCCAGGTCTTTTTGCATTGATGAGTTCACCAGTGCTTTCTTTCTTTCTCAGGATGTACCAAACTGTAGATTTTGCCACTCCTAATATTGTAGCAATTTCTCGGATGGGTTTTTTCTGTTTTTGCAGCTTAAGGATGGCTTGATTCACCTGCAAGGAGAGCTCCTTTGACCGCATGTTTACTTCACAGCAAAACCTTCCAAATGCAAACACCACACCTCAAATCAACTCCAGGCCCTTTATCTGCTTAATTGAGAATGACATAACGAAGGGATTGCCCACACCTGCCCATGAAATAGCCTTGGAGTCAATTGTCCAATTACTTTTGGTCCCTTTAAAAACAGGGTGGCACATGTTGAGGAGTTGAAACTCCTAAACCCTTCATCCGATTTTAATGTGGATACCCTCAAATGAAAGCTGAAAGTCTGAACTTCAACTGCATCTGAATTGTTTTGTTTAAAATTCATTGTGGTAATGTCTGTAACCAAAATTAGAAAAATGTTGTCTCTGTCCAAATATATATGGACCTAACTGTACATTCTATGTCTTTAGTTAGATGTAGAATATTTGTATTATCTGCTGTGGATATTTTTAGGGTTTTAATACTGACCGCTTAGAATTCTGTCCTATCCTTTTCTATTTAGCTAGAAGTGCCTCTTTTGCTAAACCCTGTTTCTGCCTGAGTGTGTCTTTCCACTTATACTCACAGTAAATATTTGTGGGGGGCTGCCTATTCTTTGGGGTTCTGCTCTGAGGCAAGATAGAATTCCCTTTTCCATCTATAGGGGTATTTAGTCCTCCGGCTGTGTCGAGGTGTCTAGGACGTGTTAGGTACACCCCACGGCTACTTCTAGTTGCGGTGTCAGTTTAGGGTTGCGGTCAGTACAGGTACCACCTACTCCAGAGAAAGTCTCTCATGCGGCTCCAAGGTCACCGGATCATAAAAGTACAACTGGCCAACAATGAGTTAAATGCATCTCAGAAGGTAAGAAAGGTGTTGAGCCATTTTTTTTTCTGTAGCCTGTTTTGTCTTTCCTTCCCTCTTTTCCTCTGAAGACTGAGGAGTTTTGTGCTAGCATGGATGTTCAGGGATTAGCTTCTCGTGTAGACCAGCTTGCTGCTAGGGTACAGGGTATTTCTGATTATATTGTTCAGACTCCGGTTTTAGAGCCTAGGATTCCTACTCCTGATTTGTTTTTTGGGGACAGGACCAAATTTTTGAGTTTTAAAAACAACTGTAAACTGTTTTTTGCTCTGAAACCTCGTTCCTCTGGTGATCCCATTCAGCAGGTTAAAATTGTCATCTCCCTGCTGTGTGGCGATCCTCAGGATTGGGCATTTTCCCTGGAATCTGGGAATCCGGCCTTGTTTAATGTAGATGCCTTTTTCCAGGCTCTAGGATTATTATATGATGAACCAAATTCTGTGGATCAAGCGGAGAAGATCTTGTTGGCCCTGTCTCAGGGTCAAGAAGCGGCAGAATTGTATTGTCAGAAATTTAGAAAATGGTCTGTGCTGACTAAATGGAATGAGGATGCCTTGGCGGCAATTTTCAGAAAGGGTCTTTCTGAATCTGTAAAAGATGTTATGGTGGGGTTTCCCACGCCTGTTGGTCTGAGTGATTCTATGTCTCTGGCCATTCAGATTGATCGGCGCTTACGGGAGCGCAGAACTGTGCGCGCCGTGGCGTTGTCCTCAGAGCAGATGCCTGAGCCTATGCAGTGTGATAGGATTCTGTCTAGAACGGAACAACAAGGATTCAGACGTCAGAATAGGTTGTGTTTTTATTGTGGCGATGCTTTTCATGTTATTTCAGTCTGCCCTAAGCGTACAAAGAGAATCGCTAGTTCAGTTACCATCAGTACTGTACAACCTAAATTTCTGTTATCTGTGACCTTGATCTGCTCATTGTCGTCATTTTCTGTCATGGCGTTTGTGGATTCAGGCGCCGCTTTGAACTTAATGGACTTTGAATTTGCCAGGCGTTGTGGTTTCCCCTTGCAGTCTTTGCAGAACCCTATTCCTTTAAGGGGCATTGATGCTACACCTTTGGCTAAAAATAAACCCCAGTTTTGGACACAGGTGACCATGTGCATGGCGCCAGCCCATTAGGAAGATTGTCGTTTTCTGGTGTTGAATAATTTGCATGATGCTATTGTGCTGGGTTTTCCATGGTTGCAGGTACATAATCCTGTGTTGGATTGGAAGTCTATGTCTGTGACTAGTTGGGGTTGTCAGGGGGTGCATAATGACGTTCCTTTGATGTCAATCTCCTCTTCCTCCTCTTCTGAAATTCCAGAGTTTTTGTCTGATTTTCAGGATGTATTCGATGAGCCCAAGTCCAGTTCCCTTCCACCGCATAGAGACTGTGATTGTGCTATTGACTTGATTCCAGACTGTAAGTTTCCTAAGGGCCGACTTTTCAACCTGTCTGTGCTTGAACATACCGCCATGCGGAGTTATGTTAAGGAGTCTTTGGAGAAAGGGCATATTCGGCCATCTTCTTCACCGTTGGGAGCGGGATTTTTTTTTGTTGCCAAGAAGGATGGCTCCTTGAGACCCTGTATTGATTATCGCCTCTTGAATAAGATCACGGTCAAGTTCCAATACCCTCTACGTTTGCTTTCCGATTTGTTTGCTAGGATTAAGGTGGCTAGTTGGTTTACTAAGATTGACCTTCGGGGGGCATATAATCTTGTTCGTATTAAGCAGGGTAATGAATGGAAAACTGCGTTTAATACGCCCGAAGGCCATTTTGAATACCTTGTGATGCCATTCGGACTCTCTAATGCTCCATCTGTTTTTCAGTCCTTCATGCATGATATCTTCCGGAATTATCTTGATAAATTCATGATTGTATATTTGGATGACATTTTGATTTTTTCCGATGATTGGGAGTCTCATGTGAAACAGGTCAGGATGGTATTTCAGATCCTTCGTGATAATGCTTTGTTTGTGAAGGGGTCTTAGTGTCTCTTTGGAGTGCAGAAGGTTTCTTTTTTGGGCTTCATTTTTTCTTCCTCATCTATAGAGATGGATCTGGTTAAGGTTCAGGCCATTCATGATTGGATTCAGCCCACATCCGTGAAGAGCCTTCAGAAATTTTTGGGCTTTGCTAATTTTTATCGCCGTTTCATTAGTAACTTCTCCAGTGTGGTTAAACCCCTTACCGATTTGATGAAGAAAGGCGCTGATGTGACTAATTGGTCCCCTGCGGCTGTCTCTGCCTTTCAGGAGCTTAAACGCCGATTTACTTCTGCCCTGGTGTTGCGTCAGCCGGATGTTTCTCTTCCGTTTCAGGTTGAGGTTGACACTTCTGAGATTGGGGCAGGGGCTGTTTTGTCTCAGAGGAATTCTGATGGTTCCTTGATGAAACCGTGTGCCTTCTTTTCCCGTACGTTTTCGCCTGCTGAATGCAATTATGATGTCGGCAATCAGGAGTTGTTGGCTATGAAGTGGGCATTTGAGGAATGGCGACATTGGCTTGAGGGAGCCAAGCACCGTATTGTGGTCTTGACCGATCATAAAAATCTGATTACCTCGAGTCTGCCAAACGGCTGAATCCTAGACAGGCTCGATGGTCCCTGTTTTTCTCCCGTTTTGATTTCGTGGTCTCGTATCTTCCGGGTTCCAAGAATATTAAGGCTGATGCCCTCTCTAGGAGTTTTTTGCCTGATTCTCCTGAGGTCCTTGAACCGGTCGGCATTCTGAAGGAAGAGGTGGTCCTTTCTGCTATTTCCCCTGATTTACGACGGGTTCTTCAGGAATTTCAGGCTGACAAACCTGACTGCTGTCCAGTGGGGAAACTGTTTGTTCCTGATAGATGGACTAGTAGCGTGATTTCTGAGGTTCATTGTTCTGTGTTGGCTGGCCATCCTGGTATTTTTGGTACCAGAGATTTGGTTGGTAGGTCCTTTTGGTTGCCTTCTTTGTCGCGTGATGTGCGTTCTTTTGTGCAGTCCTGTGGGACTTGTGCGCGGGCCAAGCCTTGTTGTTCCCGTGCTAGTGGGTTGCTTTTGCCTTTGCCGGTCCCTGAGAGGCCCTGGACGCATATTTCTGTGGATTTTATTTCAGATCTTCCGGTTTCCCAGAGGATGTCGGTTATCTGGGTGGTTTGTGACCGGTTCTCTAAGATGGTTCATTTGGTGCCTTTGCCTAAATTGCCTTCCTCTTCTGATTTGGTTCCGTTGTTTTTTCAGCATGTGGTTCGTTTGCATGGTATTCCGGAGAATATTGTGTCCGACAGAGGTTCCCAGTTTGTTTCTAGGTTTTGGCGGGCCTTTTGTGCTAGGCTGGGCATTGATTTGTCTTTTTCTTCCGCATTTCATCCTCAGACAAATGGCCAGACCGAGCGAACTAATCAGACTTTGGAAACTTATTTGAGATGCTTTGTGTCTGCTGATCAGGATGATTCTTTCTTGCCATTGGCCGAGTTTGCCCTTAATAATCGGGCTAGTTCGGCTACCGTGGTTTCGCCCTTCTTTTGTAATTTTGGTTTTCATCCTCGTTTTTCTTCAGGGCAGGTTGAGCCTTCTGATTGTCCTGGTGTGGATTCTGTGGTTGACAGGTTGCTGCAGATTTGGGCTCATGTGGTGGACAATTTGGTGTTGTCTCAGGAGGAGGCTCAGCGTTTTGCTAACCGTCGTCGGTGTGTTGGTTCCCAGCTTCAGGTTGGGGATTTGGTCTGGTTGTCTTCTCGTCATGTTCCTATGAAGGTTTCTTCCCCTAAGTTTAAGCCTCAGTTTATTGGTCCTTATAGAATTTCTGAGATTATCAATCTGGTGTCTTTTCGTTTGGCCCTTCCGGCCTCTTTTGCATTCCATAATATTTTCCATAGATCTTTATTGCGGATATATGTGGTGCCCATTGTTCCCTCTGTTGATCCTCCTGCCCCTGTGTTGGTTGATGGGGAGTTGGAGTATGTGGTTGAGAAGATTTTGAATTCTCATTTTTCGAGGCGGAAGCTTCAGTACCTTGTCAAATGGAAGGGTTATGGCCAGGAGGATAATTCTTGGGTTTTTGCCTCTGATGTCCATGCTGCTGATTTGGTCCGTGCCTTTCATCTGGCTCGTCCTGATCGGCCTGGGGGCTCTGGTGAGGGTTCGGTGACCCCTCTTCAAGGGGGGGTACTGTTGTGAATTCTGCTCTTGGGCTCCCTCCGGTGGTTGTTGGTGGTAGTGCAGTTGTCTCTGGGTTGTAAGCCAGGGCAGGTGTTTCTGCTGATTGCAGCTCTACTTGGTATTTAGGTGTGCAGGATCCATTAGTCCTTGCCAGTTGTCCATTGTTCTTGGAGGGATTGCATCTCTGTCTGGCTCCTCATGCCCTGCTGTCAATTCAGCTAAGATAAGTGTCTGTTTTTTTGTCTCTGTAACACACATGCAGTGTGCTTTACAATTCAGTGCAATTCATTGTGTTTTTGTCCAGCTTAGACTTCGTTTGGATTTTTCTGTCATGCTGGATTCTCTGGAGATGCAGATATACATTCTATGTCTTTAGTTAGATATAGAATATTTGTATTATCTGCTGTGGATATTTTTAGGGTTTTAATACTGACCGCTTAGAATTCTGTCCTATCCTTTTCTATTTAGCTAGAAGTGCCTCTTTTGCTAAACCCTGTTTCTGCCTGCATGTGTCTTTCCTCTTATACTCACAGTCAATATTTGTGGGGGGCTGCCTATCCTTTGGGGTTCTGCTCTGAGGCAAGATAGAATTCCCTTTTCCATCTATAGGGGTATTTAGTCCTCCGGCTGTGTCGAGGTGTCTAGGACGTGTTAGGTACACCCCACGGCTACTTCTAGTTGCGGTGTCAGTTTAGGGTTGCAATCAGTACAGGTACCACCTACTCCAGAGAAAGTCTCTCATGCGGCTCCAAGGTCACCAGATCATAACAGCCCTTCAAAGAAATGAAATGCCTCCCCACACCATTACTGACCCACTGCCAAACCAGCCATACTGGAGGATGTTGCATGCAGCAGAATTTTCTCCAGAATCTGTCACGTCTGTCACATGTGCTCAGCTTGAACCAGCTCTCATCTGTGAAGAGCACAGGGTGGCAATGTGAAATCTGCCAAATTTGGTGTTCTCTGGCAAAGGCCAAGTGCCCTGCATCGTGTTGGTCTGTTAGCGCAACACCTACTTGTGGATGTCGGAACCTCATACCAATCTTCATTGAGTTTGTTTCTGATAGTTTGTGTGGATGTTAGTGGCCTGCTGGAGGTCATTTTGCAGGGTTTTGGTAATGCTCCTCCTATTCCTCCTTCCACAAAGGAGGAGGTAGCGGTCCTGTTGCTGGGTGATTTTCTGCTTTTTATTTTTAGATTTTGTCTCTCACAGTTGAGGTGTACCTAAGATAAAAATTACAGACCTCTTCATTCTTTTTAGATGGGAAAAATTGCAAGATCAAAGTAGAAAAATATTTAGAATTGAGAGTCCTCAATCAAAGTATTCAGACCCCTTTACATTTTTTCCTCTTTGTTTCATTGCAGCCATTTGGTAAATTAACAAAAGTTCATTTTTTTTCTCATTAATGTACACTCTGCACCACATCTTGACTGAAAAGAAACAGAAATGTAGAAATTTTTACAAATTTATTAAAAATGAAAAACTGAAATATCACATGTTCATAAGTATTCAGACCCTTTGCTCAGTATTGAGTAGAAGCACCCTTTTGAGCTAGTACAGCCATGAGTCTTCTTGGGAATGATTCAACAAGATTTTCACACCTGGATTTGGGGATCCTCTCCAGTTCCGTCACGTTGGATGGAGAACGTTGGTGGACAGCCATTTTCAGGTCTCTCCAGAGATGCTCAATTGGGTTTAGGTCAGGGCTTTGGCTGGGCCAGTCAAGAATGGTCACAGAGTTGTTCTTAAGCCACTCCTTTGTCAAGAGGTTTTCATCCAGGAAATCTCTGTACTTGGCCGCATCCATGTTCTACAGAGGAATCTTTTAAATTTGAGTGTGGTATAATCTCTAAACGATTCAAACAAAGGGGTTACTCAAAAAATGCGATAAAGCGTGCTAAATCCATTTGCAATGAGAAATCCCGCAATTATTGCCTTTTTAAGGAAACTATTGGGAATGATTCCACCATACCAATTGTTTTTTCTACCCCTTACTTTACAGATTTTAATGACAATGTGTCAATAATAAAACAAAATCTTCCATTATTACAACAGGATAAAAAAAAGGTGTCTGTGTTGAGTGGGGGAGTTAAAATCATAGCTAGGAAATCAATGACATTAGCTAATAAACTACAGTCATATGAAAAAGTTTGGGCACCCCTATTAATCTTAAGCTTAATGTTTTATAAAAATTGTTTTTTTTGCAACAGCTATTTCAGTTTCATATATCTAATAACTGTTGGACACAGTAATGTTTCTGCCTTGAAATGAGGTTTATTGTACTAACAGAAAATGTGCAATCTGCATTCAAACAAAATTTGACAGGTGCATAAGTATGGGCACCCTTATCATTTTCTTGTTTAAAATACTCCTACCTACTTCTTACTGACTTACTAAAGCACTTTTTTTGGTTTTGTATCCTCATTGAGCTTTGAACTTCATAGCCAGGTGTATGCAATCATGAGAAAAGCTACTTAAAGTGGCCACTGGCCACTTGCAAGTTGTTCTCCTGTTTGAATCTCCTCTGACGAGTGGCATCATGGGCTCCTCAAAACAACTGTCAAATGATCTGAAAACAAAGATTATTCAACATAGTTGTTCAGGGGAAGGATACAAAAAGCTGTCTCAGAGATTTAACCTGTCAATTTCCACTGTGAGGAACATAGTAAGGAAATGGAAGAACACAGGTACAGTTCTTGTTGAGGCCAGAAGCGGCAGGCCAAGAAAAACATCAGAAAGGCAAAGAAGAAAAATGGTGAGATCAGTCAAGGACAATCCTCAGACCACCTCCAGAGAGCTGCAGCATCAACTTTCTGCAGATGGTGTCACTGTGCATCTGTCAACTATACAACGCACTGTGTTTTTTTGCCGCCATGCATAACACCTTTTTGTATGACCAAACAACTCAATCTTGGTTTCATCAGTCCACAGGACCTTCTTCCAAAAAGAAATTGGCTTCTCCAAATGTGCTTTTGCATACCTCAGCCGACTCTGTTTGTGGCGTGCTTGCAGAAACGGCTTCTTTCGCATCACTCTCCCATACAGCTTCTCCTTGTGCAAAGTGCGTTGTATAGTTGACTGATGCACAGTGACACCATCTGAAGCAAGATGATGCTGCAGCTCTCTAGAGGTGGTCTGAGGACTGTCCTTATCTGATCTCACCATTCTTCTTCTCTGCCTTTCTGATGTTTTTCTTGGCCTGCCACTTCTGGCCTTAACAAGAACTGTACCTGTGTTCTTCCATTTCCTTACTATGTTCCTCACAGTGGAAATTGACAGGTTAAATCTCTGAGACAGCTTTTTGTATCCTTCCCCTGAACAACTATGTTGAATAATCTTTTTTTTCAGATCATTTGACAGTTGTTTTGAGGAGCCCATGATGCCACTCGTCAGAGGAGATTCAAACAGGAGAACAACTTGCAAGTGGCCACTTTAAGTAGCTTTTCTCATGATTGCATACACCTGGATATGAAGTTCAAAGCTCAATGAGGATACAAAACCAAAAAAAGTGCTTTAGTAAGTCAGTAAAAAGTAGGTAGGAGTATTTTAAGCAAGAAAATGATAAGGGTGCCCATACTTATGCACCTGTCAAATTTTGTTTGAATGCAGATTGCACATTTTCTGTTAGCACAATAAACCTCATTTCAAGGCAGAAACATTACTGTGTCCAACAGTTATTAGATATATGAAACTGAAATAGCTGTTGCAAAAAAAACTATTTTTATAAAACATTAAGCTTAAGATTAATAGGGGTGCCAAAACTTTTTCATATGACTGTATCTCCCAGTACATTCAATATTCCAAATAAATATACTTGGATGGATGTACACAAGGTTGCTATAAATGCGACTTATCTAGATGTAATGCCTGCAAATTTTTTCTTCAATGCATTCAACCAAGGAATTTAACATTCTTACATTTTTAAATTGTAACACCAAGTTTGTAGTTTATGTTTTAACTTGTGACAGCTGTAAGCTACAATATGTTGGTTCAACCTGTCATAGATTCAAATCTAGAGTGGCTGAACATGTTGCGGGTTCTTTACCTACTACAGAGATAAAGAGTAAAAAATCCCTTTCAGGTATCTCAAGATACTTTTTGGAAATGCACCAAGGGGACACATCAGCATTGTCAGCATATATTATTGAATGTGTAAAAAAAAACGTATCCGGGAGGAAATAGAATAGCGTTGTTATGGGCTTGGGAAATGTATTGGATCACAATAGTTAATACAAGCTTCCCACCAGCAGGTTTAAACTATAAGAAAGACCTTGCTTATTATTATTATTATTATTATTATTATTATTATTATTATTAATTAAACTGACACATTTTCAGAAAATATTTTAAAAAAAAATGTTTTTAACATTTTTCATGAATTTGTTTTTCTGCACCTGCGTATAAAAAAAATCTGACCAGATAATATTAGAATTCTGTATTATGTCAAACTATTGATTAATTTTGTACTTATACTCTCTCTTTCTTTTTCAGCGAGAGGGATGTAAATCATTGTGAATATTCACACAGGAAGCTATTTTGTGTACATTTTTTCTAATACTAGATCCATTTACCATTCGCATAACTCTATTTTGGATTGTATTTAAGGAACCTTATATATATATATATACTCTATATATATATATATATATATATATATATATATATATATACCGTATATACTCGAGTATAAGCCAACCCGAGTATAAGCATACCCCCCTAATTTTGCCACAAAAAACTGGGAAAACTTAATGATTCGAGTATAAGCCTAGGGTGGAAAATGCAGCAGCTACCGGTAAATGTAAAAAATAAAAATAGATACCAATAAAAGTAAAATTAATTGAGACATCAGAAGGTTAAGTGTTTTTGAATATCCATATTGAATCAGGAGCCCCATATAATGCTCCATACAGTTCATGATGGGCCCCATAAGATGCTCCATACAAAATACGCCCCATATAATGCTCCATATTAAAATATGCCCCATATAATACTGCACAAAGGTTAATAATGGCCCCATAAAATGCTCCATAGAAACATTTGCCCCATACAATGCTGCATAAAGGTTGATGGCCCCATAAGATGCTCCACACATTATGGCCCAATAAGATGCTCCATACATTATGGCCCCATAAGATGCTCCACACATTATGGCCCCATAAGATGCTCCACACGTTATGGCCCCATGAGATGCTCCACACATTATGGCCCCATAAGATGCTCCACACGTTATGGCCCCATGAGATGCTCCATACATTATGGCCCCATAAGATGCTCCACACATTATGCCCCATAAGATGCTCCATACATTATGGCTCCATAAGATGCTCAAAACATTATTCCCCATAAGATGCTCCACACATTATGGCACCATAAGATGCTCCATACATTATGGCCCCATAAGATGCTCCATACATTATGGCTTCATAAGATGCTCAAAACATTATTCCCCATAAGATGCTCCACACATTATGGCCCCATAAGATGCTCCACACATTATGGCCCCATGAGATGCTCCATACATTATGGCCCCATGAGATGCTCCATACATTGTGACCCCATACGATGCTCCATACATTGTGGCCCCATAAGATGCTCCACACATTTGCCCCATTTGCTGTCGCTGAGATAAAAAATAAAAATAAAAAAAATCACATACTCACCTCTCTTCGCTCAGGCCCCCGGCACTTGCGCGAGTCACCTTCCTCGTTCCACCGCTGCGCGCTGCTCTGTCTTCCATCCTCTGCACTGACTGTTCAGGCAGAGGGCAGGGCACACACTAATCGCGTCATCGCGCCTTCTGACCTGAACAGTCACAGCCAGAGGACGGAAGACAGAGCAGCATACAGCGGTGAAACGAGGAAGGTGACTATCGCGCAATGCTCACCTCCCCCAATATGCCCACCTGCTCCCGGCACGGTCCCTGCAGCGTCTCACTGTCAGATGGTCTCCGGGAGCCGGCGGCATCTTCCTGTCTTCAGAGGTCACGTACCGCTCATTACAGTAATGAATATGCGTGCATATTCATTACTTTAGTGAGCGGTACCACGTGACCGCTGAACACAGGAGGAGCTGCCCGGAGACCATGGGACATGCAGGGACAGCGCCAGAAGCAGGTGAGTATGTGACAGCCGCCGCTCCCCCTCACCCTCCGACCCCCCCTGCCGACACTGACTCGAGTATAAGCCAAGAGGGTCACTTTCAGCCCAAAAAAGTGGGCTGAAAATTTCGGCTTATACTCGAGTATATACGGTACCTTTTTTGCTGTTGTACTATATATATATATATATATATATATATATATACTGTACATGTTTTATTTGTATACTATGTGATTTTATACAGACATATGTGTTTGTTATAATTGTGTTAATTGTAGTCTCAATGTGATTGGGTATACCCCCCACCTTTTTACATAAATTTTCTCTGTGTATGTTTTGTTATTTGATATGACTAAGGACCTTGTGTGGTCGGAAACGCATAAGCAAGATGATTTTATGAAATTTTATATAAATGCCTAATTTTCCTCTACCTAATATGTCATTTTGTTGGTGACTGGACTTCCTCCTTTTTGTGTACATGTCCTATAGTATGATGCTGCCACCACCATTTCACTGTTGGGATTGTATTGGGCAGATGATGAGCAGTGCCTGGTTTTCTCCACACATACCACTTAGAATTATCACCAAAAAGGTCTATCTTTGTGTCATCAGACCAGAGAATCTTATTTCTCATAGTCTGGGAGTCCTTGAATACTGCAGAACCTTGAGTACTGCAGAAATTATTTTGTAACCTTGTCCAGATCTGTTCCTTGCCACAATTTTGTCTCTGAGCTCCTTGGCCAGTTCCTTTGACCTCATGATTCTCATTTGGTCTGACATGTACTGTGAGCTGAGAGGTCTTATATAGACAGGTGTGTGCCTTTCCAAATCAAGTCCTATTAGTTTAACTAAACATAGCTGGACTCCAATAATGGAGTAGAACCATCTCAAGGAGGATCACAAGGAAATGGACAGCATGTGACTTAAATATGAGTGTCTGAGCAAAGGGTCTGAATACTTATGACCACGTGATATTTCAGTTTTTCTTTTTTATTAAATTAGCAAAAATTTCTACATTTCTGATTTTTTTCAGTCAAGATGGGGTGCAGAGTGTACATTAATGTGAAAAAAATGAACTTTTTAGAATTTTCCAAATAGCTGCAAAGAAACAAAGAGTGACAAATTCAAAGGTCTGAATACTTTCCATACCCACTGTATATATATATATATATATATATATATATATATATATATATATATATACAGTGAAGGAAATAATTATTTGATCCGTTGCTGATTTTGTAAGTTTGCCCACTGACAAAGACATGAACAGTCTATAATTTTAAGGGTAAGTTAATTTTAACCCCTTTCTGCCAGCTGATGGAATAGTATGTCAGCTGGCAGTATCCCCCGCTTTCAGGTGGGCTCCGGCGGTGAGTCTACCTGAAAGCCGCGACATGTCAGTTGTTTTCATTTAAAAAGGGCTGCCTGCCGTGCGGCCGGAATACTCACATCGCTGATCCCCGTCACGTGATCAGGGGTCATCTGTGCATTGCCATCACAACCAGAGGTCATAGCAAGCCTGCAATTCTGCTGCATAGAGGTGATGCCATGGAGGCTATTGAAGCATGCCAAAAGTAAAAAAAATGTGTTTAAAAATATATATAAGAAAATATATATATATATGTATATATATATATATATATATATATATATATATATATATAAAAGTTCAAATCACCCCCTTTTCACCCCAATCAAAATAAAACAATTAAAAAAATCAAACCTACACATATTTGGTATTGCCGCGTTCAGAATCACCTGATCTAAAAAAAAAAAGATTAACCTGATCGCTTAACGGCGTAGCGAGAAAATAATCAAAACGCCAAAATTATGTATTTTTGGTTGCAGTGACATTCCATTAAAATGCAATAACGGGCGATCAAAAGAACGTATCTGCATCAAAATGGCATCATTTTAAACGTCAGCTCAGCACGCAAAAAATAAGCCCTCATCCGACCCCAGATCACAAAGTTTTAGCAAACTTCGGAATTTTTTACCACTTAGATAAAAGAGAGCCTAGACATGTTTGATGTTTATGAACTCGTAATGACCTGGAGAATCACAATGGCTGGTCAGTTTTATCATTTATTAAACCTAGCAAAAAAAGCCAAACAAAAAACCAGTGTGGGATTGCACTTTTTTTGCAATTTCATCGCACTTTAAATTTTTTCCCCATTTTCTGTTACATGACATGGTAAAACCAATGGTATTGTTCAAAAGTACAATTTGTCCCACAAAAAATAAGCCCCCATATGGCCATATTGAAGGAAAAATTAAAAAGTTATGGCTCTGGAAAGAAGGGGAGCAAAAAACGAAAACGAAAAAAGCTCCGGAGGTGAAGGGGTAACATTGAGAGATAGAATATCAAAAAATAAAATCCAGAAAATCACATTGTATAAATTATATAAATTTATTTGCGTTTGGCAGTGAGAAATAAGAATTTGACCCCCTATCAACCAGCCAAGAGTTTTTGCTCCTACCGACCAGTTAGACGCTACTAATCAACTCGATACCTGCATTAAAAACAACTGTCTAACATAGTCACCTTTATAAAAAAAAACTCTTGTCCACAGACTCAATTAATAAGCCAGATTCTAACCTCTACAACAGGGCAAGACCAAAGAGCTTTATAGGAAAGCCAGGGACAAGATCATAGACCTGCATAAAGCTGAAAATTAGTGATGAGCGAGTATACTCGTTACTCGAGATTTCCTGAGCATGCTCGGGTGTCCTCCGAGTGTTTTTTAGTGCTCGGAGATTTAGTTTTCATTGCCTCAGCTGAATGATTTACAGCTATTAGCCATGTGGGGGTTGCCTGTTTGCTAGAGAATCCCCACACGTAATCAAGCAGGCTAGTAGCTGTAAATCATCCAGCTGCGGCGAAGAAAACAAAATCTCCGAGCACTAAAAATACTCGGAGGACACCCGAGTGTGCTTGGGAAATCTCGAGTAACGAGTATATTCGCTCATCACTAATAATATTCTGAATCTAGCCACTCATCTGCCTGTGGATTCAGAAAAGGGGGAATTGGTGGCGATGTTGGCTGGTGAAGAAGAGTACTTTGACATGACGCACGAACATGACTGCGTAGGAATTGATGAGTCAGGAGACAGTGGGTTTTACATATGGTCATGAAAAAACAAAAACCTGTTCCTAATGCATATATATATATGAAGTCACTAATATTTACACAGATTCGAATTATGCATGGAGAATATCCCATGATTATGGCCCTATCTGGAGAAGCAGAGCGTTTCTTACATCAGCCGGTAAGCCTATTAAAAATGCAGAGCTGGTGAAACAATTAATGGAGGCATTGATGTTACCAGTCCAGGTTGGCATAATCAAGGTGAAAGCACACACAAACGGTGACTCCGTGGAGGTAGAGGACAACAGAAGGGCGGACGAGGCTGCTAAAGTAGCAGAAAGGCGGCCTAGAGAGCAGTGGACGGTGGCGGGGAGTCAGCGTATTCCAGCCACACTGAGCCTAGATGTCCTGAAATCCCTCCAGCTGCCCAATCAGAGAAGGAACATCTGTTAGCCAGGATAAGTACATGTGGGGATTCCCTAGCAACCAGGCAACCACCACATGTACATATGTGTTATGACCCCAATGGCAGAGGGTCTCAGAAATAAATACTAAGTCTGCAAACACAAAAAACCAGCTCATAGGGCAGTGGTAACTGGGCTGACCGTATATCTAATCCTAGCACCACAAATAGCAGCAGCCGGGGAATGTGCCTACGTTGGTTCTAGACGTCTCGCGCCAGCCGGAGAACTAACTAACCCTAGAAGGGAAAAGATAGACCTTTCTTGCCTCCAGAGAAAAGACCCCAAAAGTTGGATACAAGCCCCCAACAAATAATAACGGTGAGGTAAGAAGAAAAGACAAACGTAAGAATGAACTAGGTATTTAGCAAAGAGAGGCCCACTGACTAATAGCAGAATATAGTAAGATGACTTATACGGTCAGCAAAAACCCTATCAAAATTTCCACGCTGGATATTCAAGAACCCCCGAACCGTCTAACGGCCCGGGGGGAGAATCCCAGCCCCCTAGAGCTTCCAGCAAAATCAGGAATCACATTTAGTACAAGCTGGACAAAAAATAAGAGCAATGCAAATAACCAAAAGACAAGGAAGCCGGACTTAGCTTAATTTTGCCAGAACCCGGACCAGCAGACAGGAGCAAACAGAAAGGACTGATTACAACGATGCCAGGCACCAGACTGAGAATTCAGGAAGTTCATATAGCAACACCCCTGGACTAACGACCCAGGTGGGTGCCAAACTGAGGAAAGACAATCCCAGAGTCATATCACTAGTGACCACAAGAGGGAGCCAAAAAAGTCTAATTCACAACAGTACCCCCCCTTTAAGGAGGGGTCACTGAACCCTCACCAAGACCACCAGGGCGATCAGGATGAGCAGCGTGAAAGGCACGAACTAAATCGGCCGCATGCACATCAGAGGCAACCACCCAGGAATTATCCTCCTGACCATAGCCCTTCCACTTGACCAGATACTGAAGCCTCCGCCTGGAGAGACGAGAATCCAAGATCTTCTCCACCACGTACTCCAACTCGCCCTCAACCAACACCGGAGCAGGAGGCTCAACAGAAGGAACCACAGGTACAACGTACCGCCGCAACAAAGACCTATGGAACACGTTGTGAATGGCAAACGACACCGGAAGATCCAAGCGAAAGGACACAGGATTAAGGATTTCCAATATCTTGTAAGGACCGATGAAGCGAGGCTTAAATTTAGGAGAGGAGACCTTCATAGGAACAAATCGAGAAGACAGCCATACCAAATCCCCAACACGAAGTCGGGGACCCACACCGCGGCGGCGGTTGGCAAAACGCTGAGCCTTCTCCTGTGACAACTTTAAGTTGTCCACCACATGATTCCAAATCTGCTGCAACCTATCCACCACAGAATCTACCCCAGGACAGTCAGAAGGCTCCACATGTCCCGAGGAAAAACGAGGATGGAAACCAGAGTTGCAGAAAAATGGCGAAACCAAAGTAGCGGAACTAGCCCGATTATTAAGGGCAAACTCAGCCAACGGCAAGAAGGTCACCCAATCATCCTGATCTGCAGAAACAAAACACCTCAAATAAGCCTCCAGAGTCTGATTAGTTCGTTCCGTTTGTCCATTAGTCTGAGGATGAAAGGCAGATGAAAAGGACAAATCAATGCCGATCTTAGCACAAAAGGATCGCCAGAACCTGGAAACAAACTGGGATCCTCTGTCAGACACGATATTCTCAGGAATGCCGTGTAAACGAACCACATTCTGAAAGAACAAAGGAACCAGATCAGAAGAGGAAGGTAGCTTAGGCAAAGATACCAAATGGACCATCTTGGAAAAGCGATCACATACCACCCAGATGACAGACATGCCCTGAGACACCGGAAGATCTGAAATGAAATCCATGGAAATGTGTGTCCAAGGCCTCTTCGGGACAGGCAAGGGCAAGAGCAACCCGCTGGCACGAGAACAGCAAGGTTTAGCTCGAGCACAAGTCCCACAGGACTGCACAAATGACCGCACATCCCGTGACAAGGAAGGCCACCAAAAGGACCTAGCCACCAAATCTCTGGTGCCAAAAATTCCCGGATGCCCTGCCAACACCGAGGAATGAACCTCGGAAATGACTCTGCTGGTCCACTTATCAGGAACAAACAGTCTGTCAGGTGGACAAGAGTCAGGTCTACCAGCCTGAAATCTCTGCAACACACGTCGCAAATCCGGAGAAATGGCTGACAAGATTACTCCCTCTTTAAGAATACCAACTAGTTCTGCGACTCCAGGAGAGTCAGGCACAAAACTCCTTGAAAGAGCATCAGCCTTCACATTCTTTGAACCTGGTAAATACGAGACCACAAAGTCAAAACGGGAGAAAAACAATGACCAACGGGCCTGTCTAGGATTCAGGCGTTTAGCAGACTCGAGATACATCAGATTTTTGTGATCAGTCAAGACCATCACACGATGCTTAGCACCCTCGAGCCAATGACGCCACTCCTCAAATGCCCACTTCATGGCCAGCAACTCCCGATTGCCAACATCATAATTCCGCTCAGCAGGCGAAAACTTCCTAGAGAAAAAAGCACATGGTCTCATTACAGAGCAACCAAGGCCTCTCTGCGACAAAACGGCCCCTGCCCCAATCTCAGAAGCATCCACTTCAACCTGAAAGGGAAGTGAGACATCAAGCTGGCACAAAACAGGCGCCGAAGTAAACCGGCGCTTCAACTTTTGGAAAGCTTCCACGGCTGCAGGAGCCCAGTTAGCAACATCAGAACCTTTCTAGGTCATATCCGTCAAAGGTTTAACAACGCTAGAAAAATTAGCGATAAAACGACGGTAGAAGTTAGCAAAACCCAAGAACTTCTGAAGACTCTTAACTGACGTGGGTTGAGTCCAATCATGAATAGCTCGGACCTTGACTGGGTCCATCTCCACCGCAGAAGGGGAAAAAATAAAACCCAAAAAGGGAACCTTCTGTACTCCAAAGAGACACTTTGAGCCCTTAACAAACAAAGCATTCTCACGCAAGACCTGAAACACCATCCTGACCTGCTCTACATGCGAGTCCCAATCATCAGAAAAAAACAGAATATCATCCAGATAAACAATCATAAATTTATCCAGATACTTCCGGAAAATATCATGCATAAAGGACTGAAACACTGAAGGAGCATTAGAGAGCCCAAAAGGCATCACCAAGTACTCAAAATGACCTTCGGGCGTATTAAATGCAGTTTTCCATTCATCTCCCTGCTTAATGCGCACAAGGTTGTACGCACCACGAAGATCTATCTTGGTGAACCACTTGGCACCTTTAATCCGGGCAAACAAGTCCGACAACAGAGGCAAAGGATACTGAAATTTAACAGTGATTTTATTCAGAAGCCGATAGTCAATACAAGGTCTCAAAGATCCGTCCTTCTTGGCCACAAAAAAGAATCCCGCACCAAGAGGGGAAGAGGATGGACGGATATGCCCCTTCTCCAGAGATTCCTTGATATACGAACGCATTGCGGTATGCTAAGGTACAGACAGATTAAATAGTCTTCCCTTAGGAAATTTACTACCTGGAATCAAATCTATAGCGCAGTCACAGTCCCTATGAGGAGGCAGAGCACTGGACCTGGACTCGCTGAATACATCCTGAAAATCAGACAAACACTCAGGAACTTCCGAAGGAGTAGAGAAAGCAATAGACACTGGCGGGGAATCACCATGAATTCCCTGACAGCCCCAACTTGACACCGACATTGCCTTCCAATCTAAGACTGGATTATGGGTCTGTAACCATGGTAGACCCAAAACTACCAAATCATGCATTTTATGCAGAACAAGAAAACGAATCACCTCCCAATGTTCAGGAGTCATACACATGGTTACCTGTGTCCAAAACTGCGGTTTATTTTCCGCCAATGGCATAGCATCAATACCTCTAAGAGGGATAGGATTTACCAATGGCTCAAGAACAAAACCACAGCGCCTGGCAAATGACAGATCCATAAGACTCAGGGCAGCACCTGAATCCACAAACGACATAACAGGGTAGGAAGACAATGAGCAAATTAAAGTCACAGACAAAATAAATTTAGGTTGCAAATTACCAATGGCGACAGGGCTAACAACTCTTGTTAGGCGTTTAGAGCATGCTGATATAACATATGTAGAATCACCACAGTAAAAACACAACCCATTCTGATGTCTATGATTTTTCCGTTCATTTCTAGTCTGAATTCTATCACATTGCATTAAATCAGGTGTCTGTTCAGACAACACCACCAGAGGATTAGCAGTTTTGCGCTCCCGCAAACGCCGATCAATTTGAATAGCCAGCGCCATGGAATCATTCAGACTTGTAGGAATGGAGAAACCCACCATCACATTCTTAATGGCTTCAGAAAGGCCATTTCTGAAATTTGCGGCCAGAGAACACTCATTCCACTGAGTAAGCACGGACCATTTCCAAAATTTTTGGCAATATACTTCAGCTTCATCCTGGCCCTGAGAAATAGCCAGCAAGGCTTTTTCTGCCTGAATTTCAAGATTGGGTTCCTCATAAAGCAATCCGAGCACCAGAAAAAACGCATCAATATTCGCCAATGCCGGATCTCCTGGCACTAGCGAGAAAGCCCAATCCTGAGGGTCGCCCCGCAAGAAAGAGATAACAATTTTAACTTGCTGAGCTGAGTCTCCAGACGAACGGGGTCTCAGAGATAGAAACAATTTACAATTATTCCTGAAATTCCTAAACTTAAATCGGTCTCCAGAGAACAGTTCAGGAATAGGTATTTTAGGTTCAGACATAGGACTACTGGTAACAAAATCTTGTATGCCCTACACACGAGCAGCAAGCTGATCCACACTTGTAATCAAAGTCTGGACATTCATGTCTGCAGCAAGCATAAGCCACTCAGAGGTAAAGGGGAGGAAGAAAGAGAGGAAAAAAAAAAAAAACCTCAGAATTTCCTTTCATATTATCCCACTTCTGCAATGCATTAAACATTCAATGTTGGCCTGGCATACTGTTATGACCCCAATGGCAGAGGGTCTCAGAAATAAATACTAAGTCTGCAAACACAAAAAACCAGCTCATAGGGCAGTGGTAACTGGGCTGACCGTATATCTAATCCTAGCACCACAAATAGCAGCAGCCGGGGAACGTGCCTACGTTGGTTCTAGACGTCTCGCGCCAGCCGGAGAACTAACTAACCCTAGAAGGGAAAAGATAGACCTCTCTTGCCTCCAGAGAAAAGACCCCAAAAGTTGGATACAAGCCCCCAACAAATAATAACGGTGAGGTAAGAAGAAAAGACAAACGTAAGAATGAACTAGGTATTTAGCAAAGAGAGGCCCACTGACTAATAGCAGAATATAGTAAGATGACTTATACGGTCAGCAAAAACCCTATCAAAATTTCCACGCTGGATATTCAAGAACCCCCGAACCGTCTAACGGCCCGGGGGGAGAATCCCAGCCCCCTAGAGCTTCCAGCAAAATCAGGAATCACATTTAGTACAAGCTGGACAAAAAATAAGAGCAATGCAAATAACCAAAAGACAAGGAAGCCGGACTTAGCTTAATTTTGCAAGAACCCGGACCAGCAGACAGGAGCAAACAGAAAGGACTGATTACAACGATGCCAGGCACCAGACTGAGAATTCAGGAAAATCATATAGCAACACCCCTGGACTAACGACCCAGGTGGGTGCCAAACTGAGGAAAGACAATCCCAGAGTCATATCACTAGTGACCACAAGAGGGAGCCAAAAAAGTCTAATTCACAACACATATGCTGGCTAACAGATGTAAATCATACAGCTGCGGCAATTAAAACTAAATCTCTGAGCACTAAAAAATACTTGGAGGATACCCGAGCATGCTTGGGAAATCTCGAGTAACGAGTATATTCGCTCATCACTACTGAAAATGTCTAAAAAACTATAAGTAAGACACTGGGTGAGAAGGAGACAACTGTTGGTGCAGTAGTAAGAAAATGGAAGAAATACAAAATGACTGTCAGTCTCTATAGATCTGGAGCACCATGCAAAATCTCACCCCGTGGGGTATCTTTGATCATGAGGAAGGTGAGAGATCAGCCTAAAACTACACGGGGGAACTTGTTAATGATCTCAAGGCAGCTGGGACCACATTCACCATGAAAACCATTGGTAGCATATTACGCCATAAAGTTTTAAAGTCCTGCAGTGCCCACAAGATCCCCCTGCTTAAGAAGGCACATGTGCAGTCCCGTCTGAAGTTCGCCAGTGAACACCTGGATGATTCTGTGAGTGAATTTTAATGATTTAGAAATGATCTGCCAAGAGGAGAGGACCAAATTTCCTCCTGACATGTGCGTAAAACTCATCATAACTACAAAACAAGTCTGACTGCTGTGGTCGCCAACAAGGGTTTTGCCACCAAGTATTACTTCTTGTCTGTCAGAGAGATCAAATACTTATTTCTCACTGCAAAATGCAAAAAAATTATGTAATTTATACACTGTGATTTTCTGGATTTTATTTTTGATATTCTATCTCTGAATATTAAAATTAAACTACCCTTAAAATTATAGACTGTTCATGTCTTTGTCAGTGGGCAAACTTACAAAATCAGCAACGGATCAAATAATTATTTCCCTCACTGTATAGATAGATAGATAGATAGATAGATAGATAGATAGATAGATAGATAGATAGCACTGTGCAAAAGTTTTAGTTGCATGTGGAAAAATGCTTTTCAGTAAGTTTAGTCTTTACATTGATTTTATCTTGGAACCATTTCTTCAAAGTGTCCTAAAAGCCATTATGCAACACCACAATGCTATGTTGCATGTTGCTTGTTCTATTGTGAGCAGCCTGCATGACCTCAGTGTGCTACCAAGACCTACTGTGTCTTTGGAGTTCACTTGTCGACAATTGCAACTGAAGCTGCCAGCAGCAGATCTTGCTGTTTGTGTTTCCATCTGCATGCAGCATGGCAGAACATTTCGCAGACAATTTTCGATAGCATGCCAAAGCGTGTAAGTTCATGTACTGTATTTCTGCACATGGGACTCATATTCCATACTGGTTAAATCGAGATGTTTTGAAAATTATGTTTGCATTTTTCCATCATTTGCATATTATTAAAATGTCTTTTAATGCAGTGATTTCCACAATTTAATGACTGTTTATTCTTGGTGTTGCAATTTCAAAGTTCAGGAGTTAAAGTAGAAATATAGAGTGGCATGTTAACGTTTGGGCAGTCGCAGTCGAAATCACTGTTATTGTGTATTTTACCACAACTCCAGAATCTGATAAACCTTTCTGAAGGTCTATTGCAGTGAAGCGGGGCTCTGATCTGCCTCTCTAGCAATCCTTCCAGTAGCTCTCACTGAAACTTTGCTTGGTCTTCCAGGCCTTATCTTCACCTCCACTGTTCCTGTTAAGAGCCATTTCTTAATTACATTTTGAAATGAGGAAAGGGCAACTTGAAAACGCTTTGCTATCTTCTTGTGGCCTTCTCCTGCTTTGTGGGCCTCCACCATTTTCATTTCAGAATGCTAGTAAGCTGCTTAGAAGAACCCATGGCTGCTGTTTTTTGACACAAGGTTAGAGGAGGCTGAGTTTTTATATAGCTGAGAAATTTGCATCACCTGGTCTTTCCTAGCGATGATAGTGAACAAACCATAATCGTAACAGGCTAATTAAAGTCTGAAACATTAGTCAAAGTTATCTGAGCTCACAAATCTCCAAGGGTACTCAAACTTTTGCAGCAGCACATTTTCCCTTTTGTAATCTTCAAAATGTAAAAAATGACAATATATATTTTTTGCTTAAAATACAAAAATGTGTAATATATAACGTTAGGCCGTTTAGAGGTAATTTCATCTTCAACTTGCTTAACTGTTCACAATAACAGTAATTTTGACAAGGAGTGCTCAAACTTTTACATGCCACTGTATATAGCGCTGTCCTTTATTACATAGTATTGCTTTTATGTATAGCATCATCCTGTATTATATAGCCTCATCTAGTTATATATAGCGCCATTTCTTATTACATAGTTTTACCTGTTATGTATAGCGCTGTTTTAGCAGCTCGTCATCATAAAACATCCAATGATGCACTGTTCACGTCATCTGACCTTTGCAGCCAGCACTTGCCACAGTTGACCATTGACTGCTGTAACAGTGACATCACCACTTTCGGTCTGTATTCAGGCTGTCTAGCAGCCGCAATTCATGCAGCTGCGGGGACTCAAACATAATCTACGAGCACGCCCCAAATACTCGAGAACACCTGTGCATGCTCGGAAAACTCGAGTAACAATCACACTCGCTCATCACTACACATAACATTTACAGTCACTTGCATATAAATGACTAAAACTCATGTTGCTACTAGACTCTTGAGCACCCATGGGGAGTGTTGGTGATGGCAGCAGCAGAGGAGGTCCCACCATACTATGCATTGAGACACCGCCGATTACAGCACAGGCTCATAAGGCTCCTTTTCTAAGATGTCCAAAATGGGAATACGTTTAATATACACCCTGCTTAAATTAGGTGTAGCCAGTAGTATCTGCATTGCATAAGATTCTTCTATTGGGATGATTAACAATTTCATCTGATATTAAGGACTCTTATTCAGGATATGACAGAAATGAGATTCTCATAGTGTTACAGTCTAGAGAAATCTCCCCCAGTAGGAGCCCACCTGGTCCATATACTTTTCTCCCAATACACTGACCTACACTATAATGATCTTGTGATTTTTATTAAACATTCATTCATAAATATATTCATGAACATGAGTTGTTGTACTGGATGAAACACTATGGGTGAATTATGCGTGTACAAGCAAGGACATAAAGTGATTCTCCATGCCAACTTAATGTCTTTGTCCTACGATCTGTTGGTGGACTCAGATAACCTTAACACATGGACTATTACAGTTGATAGTGGTCTAAATTTCACAGTAAGTTGATCCATCTTTCTCATTTATAGCCATAGCGAGAAAGCTTTTATGCAGTTCTCTGGCTTTGTAGATTTCACACCTTTCCAGGTTTTCATAACGGATGGTAAGACATTTACAATTTATTTTTCAAAGCTCAAATAGAACATTTATCTGTATATTTATGGATCATTGAAAACGTGGAAAATGTTTATTTATATATCCTAACAGAACAACTAAAGCGACTATCAACAGATATTACTAGGTATAGCATACTTCTTATGATATGATAGTTTAACCCATTCTGGTTGCATCCAGCCTTCCTCAAAAAGTCCCAATATTCCAAGTTAACATGTCCTTTTATTTGACGACTTTAACTCCTTAACGACAGGGTGAATATTAATTTTTGTGGTTAATTTTCCTCCTATTTTTCCAAAAACTATAACTTTTCTTTTTTTGGTGTCGACATATCCGTATAAAGGTTTGTGTTTTTTTGTCGGATTGGTTGCAGTTTTCAATAACACCATTCACTTTGCCATATAATGTGCTAAAAAATTGGGAAAAAATTATAAGTGGAGTTAATTGGTGAAAAAAAATACAATTCTGCTATTGCTTTTTTTTTTTCGTTTATTTTGGTGCTCATTGTAAAAACTACCTAGCAACATGTTTCTTCAAGTTAGTATAATTTTGGTTCTACCAAACATATAATGTATGTTGTTTGTGGACTTAAGTCGTTAAAGAAACATAACTTTGTAAAACAAATTTGGTTTCTGTTTCCATTTATTTATTTTTAGCTTTTTTATCCTTCCATTGATGTGAGTCGCTACTTTTTTCATGTTAAGTTTACATTTTTTTATTATCATTTTGATATACAATTCAATTGCTTTTAATTGCATTTTTTGTGTGAAATTGAAACCTTCAGAAGGCAGCTAGCAATGGTAACTTATTGGCACCCCATGATTGCACCACTTGGGGTACTGATGGTGGTCGGAAAGGACAGTTGATATTGTAAAGCCTGTTAATTGCCTCTGTGTTAAGGCTCATTGAGACATCTGTGACAATCGGTCTGAGCTCAGACCCCAATGGCAGTGACTCTTCTGACCCAAGCATGACAGACTCATATACATGAAACACAAGAAGCTGTCACGCTTGGGTCGGCGGCCGAGTCAAGTCCATGTATTACAGTCCAATCTCAGACCGATTTAGACAGATGAATGAGCCCTAAGAGGTTAAACTGATCCGATTGCATTATGTACTGCTAAGTGCCAGCTATGTTTTACAGCAGATACCTGTGATTCATGAAGTGTACACATTGAGCCAGCTTCATACAATGATAGAACATGACCGTCACACATGTATGGTGGCAGCCGTTAAGGGCTTAAAATGGTTTACATGTCTTAGTGTCTTAGGGCCCTTTCACACAGCATTTTTGCCCATGCTCATGGGTCCCGACGTGTTTTAATGTCTGGACTCCCCTGCAAAACAGGATTCAAACCTATGCACCAACAGGGCAATGGACTATAATGTGCAAGAAAGAGCAGACATTGACTCTGTTGGCACCATTATAGTCGATAGCCCCATAGGCGCATATGTCCAAATCATGTTTTGCGGGGGGTGAACGTGGGCAAAAACATTGTGTGACAGAGCCCTTAGTGATTCTGAAATAGTTTTTTACCAGGCACTTTGCACATTATATTAATGTTAAATTTAAGTTAATCAGCTTTATCTTTATTTTAAAAATGACTAACCTATGAGAAAAATCTTTGCCTTTTTTATGAGAATGTCTGGAACCTGCCAAAAAATTTTAGAAACTAGCAATGTTCAAATGGATTTTGGGAATCTATTTTTTTTTTTTGCTTTAAGCTACGCTCCAACAATGAGCTTTTGCTGAGTTTTTGACTCTGCATATTTTTTCTACATCAAAAACGCAGCATCTTACTGTTCCAGCAAAGTGGATGGGATTTATAGAAATCTTATGCCCACTGTGACTTTGTTTTTTAACAAAACCTGCGTTGTGTGTTTCCAATCTGCAGCATGTCAATTTCTCTTGCGAATACACTGAGTTTCCTGTCCGGAATTTCCCATAAACTTGCATTAGGTCGTTATATTCCTCAGGTAAAACAAACACATGCGTTTTAAGTGCATTTCAGGATGTCAATAAAGTTTTGTCAAAGCCAAATAACAGAAAGTATCAAAAACAAAGTAGCTCATTGTGGGAATGTAGCCTTTTTAAGTGGCTTTGAGGGGCCTATTTAATATTAAACATTACCTAATATTACAAACTGCACACCCTCAAAGTATTCAGAACTACATTCAGGTGCTGCACAGGAAGTATTTAATTGAGGAGTTAAAAAATGTCAGCCAAGCAGGCAGGAGCTTCTTGCAGCGGTGACCCTGCAGAGTGACTACAGTTCACTGTTGTTGCCGCCGCCAAGCTACATTCCATAAGACAAACCCAAATTTGTTGTGAGATGTGTCTGACCAGGATCCAAGGGGTAATGTTTCTCCTTGCGGAGAGTGACATGTCAAGCATGCTGAGATGAGGAGACTTTTAAGCCGCAATGCTCCTCTGGGAAATATGGAAATTGTCGGTTCAGTCTCTTCTCTCCTCTATGAAGAGACAATTTACATATTTCCCAGAGGAGCATTGCGGCTTAAAAGTATCCTCATCTCAGCATGCTTGACATGTCACTCTCCGCAAGTAGAAATGCTACCCTTTGGATCCTGGTTGGACATCTCTCACAAAGCTAAACCAGATCTCAAACTTTGCACTGATGAGGGGAAGGACCCTGAAACACAGTGTCTGCAAATTGAGATTCTGGTTTTGGCTTTTATTTTAAGTCATGTGACATGACTTGTTAAAGGGTTGACGTTGACTTTTAGGATTGCTACTTCCTATATGTGGCATTAGAGTTCTAGTCTTCTTGCTCTCTGAAGAGACAATTTGCGTATTTCCCAGAGAAGAATTGCAGTTTTAAAGTCTCCTCATCTCGGCATGCTTGATATGTCACTCTCTGCGAGGAGAAACATTACTTCTTGGATTCTAGCACTTAGTATAGCTCTTTTTGGCAGTTATGACCAGCCCAGAATGTGATGCATAGTTTCTTCACGTGTACCTGAGAACTCTTAGCACATTCCTCATGAGATTGGCCTCCAGTTCTCTAATATTCTTGGATTAGTGAGTCACAACTGCCTTCTTTAAAACCCACCAAAGATTTTCTATAGGGTTCAAATCAGGTAAATAAGATTGCCACTCGAGGACTTCTTCTGAATTCAAGCCTTGGTTGACTTTGAGGAATACTTATATTCTTTGCTGTAAGGTCCAATGATGCTTAAGCTTCAGCTTTCTCATAGAAACAATGACATTTTCCTCTAGAATTTCTCAACATTTGATTGAATCCATTTTGCTCTCCATACACTGCAGATTTTCAGTGCCATATGAAACAAAGCAGCCCCTGAGCATAACCAAGCCATCACCTTGCTTCACTGTAGTGATGTTTTTTCAGCATGTTCTTCCTTCTTCCTCATGCAGAAAAGTTCCAGTTTTGTTTCATCACTCCACAGAACAAAATTCCCAAACTTCTGTGGCTTACTTATATGATTTTGATCATATTAGTGCTATTTTTTGTGCTTTTGGGTCAGAAGCAATCTATGTCTAAAGGATTAGGCATAAAAACCTCTAGCATTTACTGAAACCCACCAGTGCCTGCTGCCACCAAATCTTGCTGCAGGACTGTCACTTGAGGGTTTTTGACCAATGGCCTACTCAGGAATTTGGTGGCAGCTGGTGATGGCTTCCTCTTTTTACCATGTCCATGTAGCATAGCCAGTGTTCCTATAACTTTGACTTGGCAAATGATGCACCTAACTGTGCACGTAACTGTTTCTGTAGGAATATTTAATGTCCTTCTATCTTTCCTTTTTCCTTATTTATGAAAGGCAATGATCCTGACTTTTCACATCACTTTCTTGACAGCGGAAGATTATGAAATAACTTTAGGTCATTGCTCATGAGGAATGGGCTAGAATTATTCAGGATTGCTGAAAGAAGATGGTGTTTGCTTGTGCATCACATTTGCAGTAAGTCATGGCAATCAATTGCAGCTCTACTTAGTATTAAAGACATTTATCATGAAGGGCTCAAAAAATTCTGAGACTACAGAAGTAATTAAAAATGGCTTCATGTGTTAAAACCACTTTTTAACAGTTGTGTTTAGCTTGTTTGATCGGTTAATTGCAAACAGCTGAAAGATTTGAAATTTTGGCAATAAACATCATTAGCAATAACGGTTGAATAAGTTTGATTGAATCTGTTACACCTGAGGCAATAACCAATATATGATTGTTAAAAATGAATTGGTCATACAGTAGTACTAGGAAGATAAGGATCATCATTTTACTTTTGGCTCCGTTATGCTGCTTTTAGTGTTGAGCATTCCGATACCGCAAGTATCGGGTATCGGCCGATATTTGCTGTATCAGAATTCCGATACCGAGATCCGATACTTTTGTGGTATCGGGAATCGGAATCGGAAGTTCCCAGTGTATGGTTCCCAGGGTCTGAAGGAGAGGAAACTCTCCTTCAGGCCCTGGGATCCATATCCATGTAAAAAATAAAGAATTAAAATAAAAAATAGGGATATACTCACCCTCGGACGCGCCCTGGTAGTAACCGGCAGCCTTCTTTGCTTAAAATGAGCGCGTTCAGCACCTTCCATGACATCACGGCTTCTGATTGGTCGCGTGCCGCTCATGTGACCGCCACGCGACCAATCACAAGCCGCGACGTCATCCCTCAGGTCCTAAATTCCCTTCTAGGAATTTAGGACCTGAGGGATGATGTCATGGCTTCTGATTGGTCGCGTGGCGGTCACATGAGCGGCACGCGACCAATCAGAAGCCGTGACATCATGGAAGGTACTGAACGCGCTCATTTTAAGCAAAGAAGGCTGCCGGTTCACAGCGGTAAGGTCCAGGCTGCGTCGGAGAGGTGAGTATATCAATATTTTTTATTTTAATTCTTTATTTTACACATTAATATGGATCCCAGGGCCTGAAGGAGAGTTTCCTCTCCTTCAGACCCTGGGAACCATCAGGATACCTTCCGATACTTGGTGTCCCATTGACTTGTATTGGTATCGGATATCGGTATCGGCGATATCCGATACTTTTCGGGTATCGGCCGATACTATCCGATACCGATACTTTCAAGTATCGGACGGTATCGCTCAACACTAGCTGCTTTACAAAATACCTGTGCCCCTGTATTGCCTTCGGCTTCTTCAATAACTCCAAATGCAGCATTTGGCAGTACCAAAATCTCATGAATGATCTTTGGTTGGTTAACTCAGGGATGCCACTAGGAAGATTGGGGTCGCATACTTGTGGACCACATATTACCACCACAGTGACCAAATAATAGCACATACAAGGAACAAATACCACCACACCATGGCCGGACTACGTATTACCACCACAGTGACCGAATACTTTAATACTGATCATTAATTAAAAAAAAAAGCACAATACTAATGTCACCATAAGTGCCATTATACACAGGAGATCTGTACTTAGCATACAGTTTCCATGTACAGGTAATACAGTAATCACTGGTGACATTATACACAGGAGCTCTGTGTATAGCACATAGTGTATAGTGTCAGTGACATTATACACACGAATGCTGTATATAGTATACAAGTAATAAAGTGATCACTAGGGACATTATACACAGGAGCTCTGTATACTTCATCTGTGTACAGGTAATATAGTGATCACAAGAAACATTATATACAGGAGCTCTGTATATAGTGTATAGTGTACAGGTAATACAGTGATCACTGGTGACATAAAGGGAGTTCTATATATAGTGCCAATGTACAGGTAATAAAGTGACCCCCAGTGACATTGTATACAGGAGCTCTATATATAGCATATAGTGTACAGGTAACACAGTGATCACCAGTGACATTGTACACAGGAGCTCTGTATATACAATCTATAGTGTGCGTGTACAAGTAATACACTGACTCAACAGTGACATCTTTAGGTGAAATCCTTCATCTTCACTTTTCATCTTCATTCAGCACAAACCACCATCATTTCTTCCAGCCAGGAACACAGTTATCTTCAGCACTGCTTGCAGAGCACATTACTTAATTTTTTTCTAACTACTACACTACACGAGATGAAGAAAAAAGGTGACATAGTGCCGCTCTGCACAGTAACAGGACCCACCTATTGAAAACAGTATCCTCAAAAAATAAAATACATCACTGCAGTAATAATATCCCTTAATTAGCCCCTACTGTATTAATATCCCCCATCCTGGCCCTCTTGTGCCTCATTCCTGCCTCCAGCCATATGTTCTCCCATCCTGCCATCAAGTTTCTCCATTCTGCCTCCATGTGATGTTCCATCCTGCCCCATATGATCTCCCAATCCGGCCCCATCTGTCTCTGTTCTGCCCACGCTTTCTCCATTCTGCCTCATCTGTCTCCATCCTGCCCCATCTGTCCTATTATTCTGCCCCATCTGTCCCATGATCCTGCCCCATGTGTCTCCATCATATCCATCCTGCCCCGTGATCCTGCCCCATGTGTCTCCATCTTGCCCCATGTGTCTCCATCCTGCACCATGTGTCTCCATCCTGCCCCATGATCCTGCCCCATGTGTCTCCATCCTCCCCCATGATCCTGAATCATCTATCTCCATCCTGCACCATCTATCTTTATCCTGTCCCATCTGTCTCCATCCTGCCCCATGATCCAGCACCATCTATCTCAATCCTGTCCCATCTGTCTCCATCCTGCCCCATGATCCAGCACCATCTATCTCAATCCTGTCCCATCTGTCTCCATCCTGCCCCATGGTCCTGCACAATGTGTCTCCATCCTGCCCCATCTGTCTCCATCCTGCCCCATGTGTCTCAATCCTGCCCCATGATCCTGCATCATCTGTCTCCATCTTGCACCATCTATCTGCATCCTCTCCTATCTGTCTCCATCATGCCCCATGATCCAGCACCATCTATCTCCATCCTGTCCCACCTGTCTCCATCCTGCCCCATGATCCTGCACCATGTCTCCATTCTGCACCATGTTTCTGCCCCATTTGTCTCCATCCTGCTTCATGATCCTGCCCCATCTGTCTCCACCCTGCCCCATCTGTCTCCATCCTGTCCCATCTGATTCCATACCTCACCATCTGTCTCCATCTTGCAACCTAATCCTTCCCCATCTGTCTTCTTCCTGTCCCATCTGTTTCCATACCTCCCCATCTGTCTCCATCCTGCCCCATGATCCTGCACCATGTGTCTCCATCCTGCCCCATCTGTTTCCATCCTGCCTCATGATCCTGCACAATGTGTCTCCATACTGCCCCATCTGTCTTAATCCTGCCCCATGATTCTGCACCATCTGTCTGCATCCTGCCCCATCTATCTCCATCCTGTTCCATCTGTCTCCATCCTGCCTCATGATCGTGCACCATGTGACATGGTGCAGGGTCATGGGGAAGGATGGAGACAGATAGGGCAGGATGAAGACACATGGTTCATGTGTCTACATCTTGCCGCCAAAACATAATGCGGCTTGCCGCTTTCAATAAAAATTAAAAACAAACACTTTCTCCTTACCTTACCAGTCTAGCAGCGACGTTCCCTCCATCAATTTCAAATGTAGACTTGTAGGCGAATGACAATGATGTCATATGTCAGCGACATGTGTGTTGATGTCAGCTGACAGCTTCTGGCCGGTGGCTTTTAACTGTTGCCATGCGGGCCCACACAGCAATAGCTTTTAACTGAACCTGCTTCTTGGACACAGGTTCAGTTAGTCCAGCTGGTTCTTTCTGCACTAGCGTGCTATAGGTCCCGTGAAGAATCGCATGTAATGAAATGTGTCGGGACACATAGGGACAGTGCAGGGCCTCCATTTTAAGTGCCAGATGTGGACTGTCATTGTCAGGGCAGGAATTTTGGGAATTAGGTTAGGCCAACCATCTGGGTCTTGCTAGGGCCAGACTACCTTCCCCGTTTCTCCTGGAGGAATCCTTCCTTACCATGATGACCTCCTGCACCTGACATCTTCTCATGTGTGAGACCATTTCATTTATACATTTTTAGTTGGGTGGATCTTCATACCCATTATATGAATCCCAATGGCTAGGGATAGCACAGGACAAGCAAAGTACAAATATATTACGGACGAGCTCTAGGGTGATGGAACCTGGGCTGACCGCTGCCCTACGCCTGACAAACGCAACTAGAGATAGCCAGGGAGCGTGCCTACGTTGGTTCTAGACGCCACGCACCAGCCTAAGAGCTAACTAGCACTGCAGAGAAAATAAAGACCTCACTTGCCTCCAGCGGAATGAACCCCAAAAGATATAGTTGCCCCCCACATGTATTGACGGTGAAATGAGAGGAAGGCACACACATAGAGATGATATATATAGTTTTAGCAAATTGAGGCCCGCTGTAAACTAGAAAGCAGAACGATACAAAAGGGGACTGAGCGGTCAGCAAAAAACCCTAATCAAAAAAACCATCCTGAGATTACAAGAACCCATGTGCCAACTCATGGCACATGGGGAGAACCTCAGTCCACTAGAGCAGAGGTCCCCAACCGCCGGTCCGCGGACCAGGACCGGGCCGTTGGGGTTTTTCAGCCGGTCCGCGGCGCCCCTGTTCAGCGGTCACGTGGGACCGCTCATTAGAGAAATGAATAGGCGGCTCCACCTCCCATAGGGGCGGAGCCGCATAATTCATTCCTCTAATGACGGTGCCGGTGACCGCTGACAGAGGAAGAGGCTGCGGCACCGAAGACCAGCTGTTCGGGGGAAGGAGCGGGACGCCGGGAGCAGGTAAGTATCGCATATTCACCTCTCCTCGTTCCACACGCCGAGCGCTGTCTCCATCTTCCCGGCGTCTCTCCTCACTGACTGTGCAGGTCAGAGGGCGCGATGACGCATATAGTGTGCGCGCCACCCTCTGCGATCAGTCAGTGCGGAGAGACGCCGGGAAGATGGCGCCGAGGAGCTGCAAGCAAGACAGGTGAGTATGTGTTTTATTATTTTTATTGCAGCAGCAGCAGCACAGCTATGGGGCAATAATGGACGGTGCAGAGCACTATATGGCACAGCTATGGGGCAACGGTGCAGAGCACTATATGGCACAGCTATGGGGCAATAATGGTGCAGAGCACTATATGGCACAGCTATGGGGCAATAATGGTGCAGAGCACTATATGGCACAGCTATGGGGCAATAATGGTGCAGAGCACTGTATGGCACAGCTATGGGGCAATTATGAACGGTGCAGAGCACTATATGGCACAGCTATGGGGCAATAATGGTGCAGAGCACTGTATGGCACAGCTATGGGGCAATTATGAACGGTGCAGAGCACTATATGGCACAGCTATGGGGCAATAATGGTGCAGAGCACTATATGGCACAGCTATGGGGCAATAATGGTGCAGAGCACTATATGACACAGCTATGGGGCAATAATGGTGCAGAGCACTATATGGCACAGCTATGGGGCAATAATGGTGCAGAGCACTATATGGCACAGCTATGGGGCAATTATGAACGGTGCAGAGCACTATATGGCACAGCTATGGGGCAATAATGGTGCAGAGCACTATATGGCACAGCTATGGGGCAATAATGGTGCAGAGCACTGTATGGCACAGCTATGGGACAATAATGGACGGTGCAGAGCACTATATGGCACAGCTATGGGACAATAATGGTGCAGAGCACTATATGGCACAGCTATGGGGCAATTATGGACGGTGCAGAGCACTGTATGGCACAGCTATGGGGCAATAATGGTGCAGAGCACTATATGGCACAGCTATGGGGCAATTATGAACGGTGCAGAGCACTATATGGCACAGCTATGGGGCAATTATGAACGGTGCAGAGCACTGTATGGCACAGCTATGGGGCAATAATAAACGGTGCAGAGCACTGTATGGCACAGCTATGGGGCAATAATAAACAGTGCAGAGCACTGTATGGCACAGCTATGGGGCAATAATGGTGCAGAGCACTATATGGCACAGCTATGGGGCAATAATGGTGCAGAGCACCAGGGAAACAAGCATGGTGCTCCCACTCATTCTGAACCTATGGTAAGTTGAATCACATTCTCATTATAAATGTCATAATTATATGATAAGTATGCACTAAGCTCCATCCCTCCATAACCCCACCCCCATATGACCAAAGCCCCGCCCCTGCCCCACCCCCACCGGGCCATGGAAAACTGGTCTTGCTTAAAGCCGGTCCCTGGTGCAAAAAAGGTTGGGGACCTCTGCACTAGAGCTACCAGCTAGCATAGAGACATAATAAGCAAGCTGGACAAAAAACCAAACAACTGAAAATCAGCACTTAGCTTATCCTGAAAGATCTGGGAGCAGGTAGGCAGGAACCAAACAGAGCACATCTGAATACATTGATAGCCGGCAAGGGAAATGACAGAAAGGCCAGGTAAAATAGGAAACACCCAGCCACTGATGGACAGGTGGAAACCAAAGGCCGCAACCCACCAAAGTCACCCAGTACCAGCAGTAACCACCAGAGGGAGCCCACAAACAGAATCCACAACAGTACCCCCCCCTTGAGGAGGGGTCACCGAACCCTCACGAGAACCCCCAGGGCGATCAGGGTGAGCTCTATGGAAGGCGCGGACCAAATCAGTCGCATGAACATCGGAGGCGACCACCCAGGAATTATCCTCCTGACCATAACCCTTCCACTTAACCAAATACTGGAGTTTGCGTCTGGAAACACGAGAATCCAAGATCTTCTCAACAACATACTCCAATTCTCCCTCCACCAGCACCGGAGCAGGAGGCTCAACCGAAGGAACAACGGGCACCTCATACCTCCGCAACAACGACCGATGGAACACATTATGAATAGCAAACGATGCTGGGAGATCCAAACGAAAAGATACAGGGTTAAGAATCTCCGAGATCCTATAAGGACCGATGAACCGAGGCTTGAACTTAGGAGAAGAGACCTTCATAGGGACAAAACGAGAAGACAACCACACCAAATCCCCAACAAGAAGTCGGGGACCCACGCGGCGATGGCGATTAGCAAACTGCTGAGTCTTCTCCTGAGATAACTTCAAATTGTCCACCACCTGATTCCAAATCTGATGTAGCCTGTCCACCACCACGTCCACTCCAGGACAATCCGAAGGCTCCACCTGACCAGAGGAAAAACGAGGATGAAACCCCGAATTACAAAAAAAAGGAGAGACCAACGTGGCCGAACTAGCCCGATTATTAAGAGCAAATTCGGCCAGTGGCAAAAAAGCAACCCAGTCATCTTGATCAGCAGAAACAAAACACCTCAAATAAGTTTCCAAGGTCTGATTAGTTCGCTCCGTCTGGCCATTCGTCTGAGGATGGAATGCAGACGAGAAAGACAAATCAATGCCCATCTTGGCACAAAACGTCCGCCAAAATCTAGACACAAACTGGGATCCCCTGTCAGAAACGATATTCTCCGGAATCCCATGCAAACGAACCACGTTCTGAAAAAATAAAGGGACCAACTCAGAGGAGGAAGGCAACTTAGGCAAGGGCACCAAATGAACCATCTTAGAAAAGCGGTCACACACAACCCAGATAACGGACATTTTCTGTGAAACCGGGAGATCAGAAATAAAATCCATGGAAATGTGCGTCCAAGGCCTCTTTGGGATGGGCAAGGATAACAACAACCCACTGGCCCGAGAACAGCAAGGCTTAGCTCGAGCACACACTTCACAAGACTGCACAAGGTACGCACATCCCTAGACAAGGAAGGCCACCAAAAAGACCTGGCCACCAAGTCTCTAGTACCAAATATTCCAGGATGACCAGCCAACACAGAAGAATGGACCTCGGAGATGACTCTACTGGTCCAATCATCCGGAACAAACAGTCTTTCTGGTGGACAACGATCCGGTTTATCCACCTGAAACTCCTGCAATGCACGTAGCAAGTCTGGGGATACGGCGGACAATATTACCCCATCCCTAAGGATACCAGTAGGCCCAGAGTCTCCAGGAGAGTCAGGCACAAAACTCCTGGAAAGAGCATCTGCCTTCACATTCTTTGAACCTGGCAGGTATGAAACCACGAAATTGAAACGAGAAAAAAACAACGACCAACGAGCCTGTCTAGGATTCAAACGCCTGGCAGACTCAAGGTAAATGAGATTCTTGTGATCAGTCAAGACCACCACACGATGTTTAGCACCCTCAAGCCAATGACGCCACTCCTCAAATGCCCACTTCATGGCCAAAAGCTCCCGATTACCCACATCATAATTGCGCTCGGCGGGCGAGAATTTTCTAGAGAAGAATGCACATGGCTTCATCACCGAGCCATTAGAACTTCTCTGTGACAAAACCGCCCCCGCTCCAATCTCGGAAGCATCAACCTCAACCTGAAAAGGAAGTGAAACATCTGGTTGACACAACACAGGAGCAGAAGAAAACCGGCGCTTAAGTTCCTGAAAGGCCTCCACGGCCGCAGGAGACCAATCAGCAACATCAGCACCCTTTTTAGTCAAATCAGTCAAAGGTTTAACAATACTGGAAAAATTAGCAATGAACCGACGATAAAAATTAGCAAACCCCAAGAACTTCTGAAGGCTCTTAACAGATGTAGGTTGTGTCCAGTCACAAATCGCCTGAACCTTGACGGGATCCATCTTAATAGTAGAAGGAGAAAAAATGTACCCCAAAAAAGAAATCTTCTGGACTCCGAAGAGACACTTTGAGCCCTTCACAAACAGAGAATTGGCCCGCAGAACCTGAAACACCTTCCTGACCTGTAGAACATGAGACTCCCAGTCATCAGAAAACACCAAAATATCATCCAAATACACAATCATAAACTTATCCAGATATTCACGGAAAATATTGTGCATAAAGGACTGAAAGACTGACGGAGCATTGGAGAGTCCAAAAGGCATTACCAAATACTCAAAATGGCCCTCAGGCATATTAAATGCGGTTTTCCACTCATCACCCTGTTTTATCCGCACCAGATTATACGCACCGCGAAGATCTATCTTAGTGAACCACCTAGCACCCTTAATGCGAGCAAACAAATCAGTCAATAATGGCAATGGATACTGATACTTGACTGTAATCTTATTCAGAAGGCGATAATCTATACAAGGCCTCAGGGAACCATCTTTTTTTGCCACAAAAAAAAAACCTGCTCCCAGAGGGGACGAAGATGGACGAATATGTCCCTTTTCCAAGGACTCCTTAATATAATTCCGCATAGCAGTATGCTCTGGCAGTGACAGATTAAATAAACGACCCTTAGGGAACTTACTGCCAGGAATCAATTCTATAGCACAGTCACAATCTCTATGCGGAGGGAGCGAATTGAGCTTAGGCTCCTCAAAAACATCCCTATAGTCAAACAAAAACGCAGGGATCTTAGAAGGAGTAGATGAAGCGATTGAAATCGGAGGTGCATCATCATGAACCCCCTGACATCCCCAGCTTAACACAGACATTGTTTTCCAGTCCAGGACAGGATTATGAGTTTGTAACCATGGCAGACCAAGCACTAGTACATCATGTAAATTATAAAGTACAAGGAAGCGAATCACCTCCTGATGAACGGGAGTCATGCGCATGGTCACTTGTGTCCAATACTGCGGTTTATTCATAGCCAATGGTGTAGAGTCAATTCCCTTCAGAGGAATAGGAACCTCCAGAGGTTCCAGACTAAAACCGCAGCGTTAAGCAAATGACCAATCCATAAGACTCAGGGCAGCGCCCGAATACACATAGGCATCGACGGAAATGGAAGACAGTGAAAAAATCAGAGTCACAGACAAAATGAACTTAGGCTGCAGAGTACCAATGGCAAAAGATTTATCAACCCTTTTTGTGCGTTTAGAGCATGCTGATATAACATGAGCTGAATCACCACAATAGAAACACAATCCATTTTTCCGCCTATAATTTTGCCGTTCACTTCTGGACTGAATTCTATCACATTGCATAGTCTCAGGTGCCTGTTCAGAAGACACCGCCAACTGGTGCACGGGTTTGCGCTCCCGTAAACGCCGATCAATCTGAATGGCCATAGCCATAGACTCACTAAGACCTGTAGGCGTAGGGAACCCCACCATAACATCCCTAATGGCCTCAGAAAGACCATTTCTGAAGTTTGCAGCCAGGGCGCACTCATTCCACTGAGTAAGCACCGACCATTTCCGAAACTTCTGACAATATATCTCCGCTTCATCATGCCCCTGAGAGAGGGCTAATAAAGCCTTTTCAGCCTGAATCTCCAGGTTAGGTTCCTCATAGAGCAATCCCAATGCCAGAAAAAACGCATCCACACTGAGCAATGCAGGATCCCCTGGTGCCAATGCAAATGCCCAATTCTGAGGGTCGCCCCGCAGGAAAGATATTACAATCTTGACCTGTTGAGCAGGGTCTCCAGAGGAGCGAGATCTTAAAGAAAGAAACAATTTACAATTGTTCCTGAAATTCAGGAAGGTAGATCTATCTCCAGAAAAGAACTCTGGAATAGGAATTCTAGGTTCAGACATGGGAGTGTGAACAACAAAATCCTGTATGTTTTGAACTTAAAGATTACTCAGGCTGGAAGCCAAACTCTGGACATCCATGTTAAACAGCTAAGATCAGAGCCATTCAAGGGTTAAGAGGAGGTAAGAAGCAGCTAGACAGCAATTAAGGGCTAGGCAGCAAAACTCTGAAGGGAAAAAAAAAAAAATTCCCTTAAACACTTCTCTTTCTCCTGCTTCAGCCCAAACAATTAACACTTTGTGGGCCGGCTATACTGTCATGAATCCCAATGGCTAGGGATAGCACAGGACAAGCAAAGTACAAATATATTACGGACGAGCTCTAGGGTGATGGAACCTGGGCTGACCGCTGCCCTACTCCTGACAAACGCAACTAGAGATAGCCAGGGAGCGTGCCTACGTTGGTTCTAGATGCCACGCACCAGCTTAAGAGCTAACTAGCACTGCAGAGAAAATAAAGACCTCACTTGCCTCCAGCGGAATGAACCCCAAAAGATATAGTTGCCCCCCACATGTATTGACGGTGAAATGAGAGGAAGGCACACACATAGAGATGATATATATAGTTTTAGCAAATTGAGGCCCGCTGTAAACTAGAAAGCAGAACGATACAAAAGGGGACTGAGCGGTCAGCAAAAAACCCTAATCAAAAAAACCATCCTGAGATTACAAGAACCCATGTGCCAACTCATGGCACATGGGGAGAACCTCAGTCCACTAGAGCTACCAGCTAGCATAGAGACATAATAAGCAAGCTGGACAAAAAACCAAACAACTGAAAATCAGCACTTAGCTTATCCTGAAAGATCTGGGAGCAGGTAGGCAGGAACCAAACAGAGCACATCTGAATACATTGATAGCCGGCAAGGGAAATGACAGAAAGGCCATGTAAAATAGGAAACACCCAGCCACTGATGGACAGGTGGAAACCAAAGGCCGCAACCCACCAAAGTCACCCAGTACCAGCAGTAACCACCAGAGGGAGCCCACAAACAGAATCCACAACACCTCTGCACTCATATACATAACATATTGCTATTTTATGGCTTCACTGCTTCTTTCCCTGCGTGAGGTTTTTTTGACCACTGTCAGCTCATGACTACATTATGTACCCTGTGACATTGCCATATTTCGTCTTTCATGCATATTTTCATATGTTATTGGAGCGCCCCCAGACGCAGGGCCGCGGGGCACTCAGTACCGGGCTTCTCAGTCTCGGTCTTGGGGTTGTCACGGTGGCCTGACCCAGTCCATTACCCTGCTAAGGGGCATCCAATTAAAGGTGGTGGTGCGTGGTGCGAGGAAATAACAAGGACACAGGGTTGCAGTCTCTTTACCTCTTTACTGTAGGCTTCAGGATCCGCAGTCCGGAGCACTGCTAACAGGGCTGAATGAGACCGGCCGGTCCGAAGGAACCTCCAGAGTTCCCTTTACAGGTGGAAATCAGTGCCTCCCTTCTAGCGCCTGTGTGTTGTAGTACTTCCCTGCTGAGCACCACGGATAGTCCTCACAACTGTTGTGTCTGTTCTGATGTTCTTTCTCACAACTCTCGTTTCTATTCTGATGTTCTTCTTCGTCCCCCAGATGATATGGCTAGGACGCACCCGTATGACGGGTAGGCCTGGAGTTCTTCCGGGACCCTAGTGTCGCCCCTCTCCCACAATTGCCCCCTTTGTCTGTTTAGGTGATTTAGGTGAGACAGCCAACCTATAATTAACTGTCCTGCTGCTGTTTGAAGTAATGCTTGGAGCCCAATACTTCCTCGGCGTTCTGGCCACCGGCGACGCGCCTCAGTAGGATGTTGCCGATCTCGGGGCACGACTCCTACTGGTGTTATCTCCTTTTTGCTGTGATCTCGTTTCTCACTGCTTCACAATAAAACTCGCTTCTTGTCCTTTCTTAAGATACCGCTGCAAATCAGTGCAGACGCGGTTCCTTGACGTTCTGTTCTGTTCGCTAGGCCTCTGTCAGGATCCCACCCCTGACAAGGACCCCACTGAATCCTCTCAAGCAACCCCTTCTCTCACTAGGTGTTGCCTGGGCAAAACCCAGTCAGCTTCTCTCTCACTTTCTATCCAACCCCCAGTTTTACCAAATTGTGAGGAGTGGCCTAATGCATAGTACCCTTAGCTCCCCCTGGAGGCCAGATGGTGAAGTGTATTGGTGCCTGTGATACCTGGTCAGGTTAACTCCTTTGGTGCCATCAGACGTACCATCACTCCCCTTAGTGGCAGAGCGATGTTACTGCAATGACCAGGTCTCTGGGGTGCTGCACTTCCCCCCGGTTAAATCCAGTACTCCTGGACTGGGAAGAAAACAACAATACATATCAGAAAAAAGACATACACATTTTTGAAATGCTTTGAACAAGTACAATTTTTAACAGTGCTTCCCTTTATGGGAGGTGAGGACTCTTGAACGTTACAAAACAGGAACATGGTTAAATATTTTAAATAACAGATTATAAATAACTTCTCTTACCCAGCCGGGTATTCTACTTAAGTGCAAATTCTGAACAATAATTTAACTTCTCCTTTAAGGGCGTATAAGCTGAACCCAGTAAAGGCTTACTATAAAACTCTATAATATAAATTAACTTTTTGTCACTTCTCCTTTCTAAGTGCAACACTTTCCTAGTGACTCTCTGATTCGTCTAATGCAGGACCGCCTGTCTATCTGTCCAGGCCTACTGCCTCTCTCTCAATTCACAGTACAAGATTTGTCAACCATCTCTCTATGGTTTTCAGGAGGACTCCCTAACCTCTACAGGTCTGTTTTTCCCTGAAATTCAGCTTTCAGTTCTTTCCTGTCCTCATACTTTTAATAGCATTATTAAACATTTGCAATAACTAACTAACTGCTCATTACTTGACACGTACAACATTATTACTGTTCACTTTCTTTTAAGGCAACATTACACATTAGGTGCACTAGTGAACTTCCCCTTTAAGAGGGAACCAAGACTCTTTGAGGTAGTGCAACTTCTCAAGTTGCAAGTCTGTCTACAGCAGGAACTCCTGTGCTGTTTCCAGAAACAGTTTCTTCGAAAAGAGTCCCTTTTCTTGTAAAACCAGTAGGGGGCACCCTTAATAGGGTGCAACTATTTGCAAAACAGTTTGTGAACCATTCACCGTCCATGATTCGGCAGTCTTTTCAAAATAGGCGGTGTAAAAGGAACAACAAAAAGTAGTGAAACAATAGGGATCCTGGGTCAACTATGGGATCCCTTTAAAAGTAACCCTGGCCGGGTTTTAGCAGCAACAAAGGGACAAACAATTAAAAGAACTATTTACAGTTTGTAGAACTTCAAGGCTTCATTCTGACTGATCAGGAGGTGGCCTCCTCCCGGGCCTTACCTGGCAAGCAGCCCTCGGTGACCTGGGAAGGCCCGATCCTCATCCAGGCAACAGCGGCGCCCCTTGTTGGGCCACCCTTCTCAGCCCAGAACGGGCGCGACCCATAGGCACACGGCGTTCCGGCCACCGGCGACGCGCCTCAGTAGGATGTTGCCGATCTCAGGGCATGACTCCTACTGGTGTTATCTCCTTTTTGCTGTGATCTCGTTTCTCACTGCTTCACAATAAACCTCGCTTCTTGTCCTTTCTTAAGATACCACCGCAAATCAGTGCAGACGCGGTTCCGTGATGTTCTGTTCTGTTCGCTAGGCCTCTGTCAGGATCCCACCCTTGACAGGGACCCCCCTGAATCTTCTCAAGTAACCCCTTCTCTCACTAGGTGTTGCCTTGGCTTACCTTAGCTATAGATGGGAAAACACGTGAATGTTCGAGTCCAGCCAAACATTTTAAAAAAGTTCGGTTTGAGTTCGAAAATGGTAAGCGAACTCAAACCAGAACTCGGACCTCATTCAAATGAATGGGAGGCCCGAACATTAGCTGTTTCCCACTCTGTCATCTGTATGACAGCGCGAGAAGCAATGGCTCTGATAGGCCATAAGTTCATTACCACCGGTCAAAGCCCTGCAATTCCCATGCAGTCATACAAACGACAGTGTGTGATCCAGCAACTGTATCTCATGGTAAAAAGGTTACTGCCTGTCACAGGCAGCGACTGATGAAATTACTACTCTCATCATCCTACACCTGGTCTCGCTGTTAGAAATGAGAGTAGGTGAACAATGATGAGAGTATTCACCAGCCTGTGCAATAAATAAATAAATTTTTTTTTTTAAATGCCATCTTGTCCCCTCTATTTTTGACAACCAGCACAGACAAAACCAACTGCTGTGGCTGCAGCCCTGAGTTATCAGCGTTATCTTGGCTGGATATCAAAAATAGAGAGGTCCCCAATTATTTAAATAAATAATTGTAAAAAACGGAGTTGGATCCCAACCATTTTTGACAAAGAGACAAGCTAATGCAAACAGCTGGGGGATGGTATTCTCAGACTGATAAGGCCCCCCAGTGTAAAAATAGCAGCCCGTCGCCACCCCAGAAAAGGTGCATCTATGAGATGTGCCAATTATGTTGCTTTGCCTGGCTCTTCCCACTTGCCCTGTGGTGCTGGCGGTTGGGGAAATATTTGTGGGGTGATGTCACCTCTGTAATGTCAGCTGACGTCAAGCCCACAGATTAGTAATGGAGAGCATACAAAACCTGCTCTAACTAAATAAGTAAAAAAAGCAAAAATGCATTTAAATAACAGGGATCTTAGTAACATTGTTTTTAAAAAAATGGTCCTTATATATGTTTTTTGTTTATTACATCAAAATTGTGTGCTTAGTAGCTTAAAACTATTTTTTTTTATTTGTGATTTTTTTTTTTGGGGGGGGAGGAAGTGGATTTATGCATTTTTACAAATTTCCTTAGATTTTTTAAATTTTGATTTTTTTTTTTAATTTAATCACACTATGGACTTTAAAAGACATCACTTCTAATCTCTGGTATAGTAAACTGAAACTTATGCAATGCTTCATATAGACTTGTCGGTTTTGCACTGACATTTGCCTGTATTAGACCAGTCAGAAATGTTTTCCAGTTTTATGTAAATCCTCACTATAGAAATGAAAACTCAACAACTTTCTAATATGCTTTATATATTACCTTGCCATTGCAAATATATTAGTTGTCAGAAATCAAGAACACTTTCCTTTCTATTCAGATGGCACATAGCTACACATACTTTAGCTACTTTTGAAAAGGGATACAGTTGTATCCAGTGTAGGCAACATTCTGTGAGCTAAGTACATCACCTGCGGCACAAATGTCTCTGATGGTTTGCTACAGTGTATCATTCTGGAGTCCATTGATGTTTATTAGAGAAAGATTCTTTAAAAGTATAAAAGAAGTGCAAATGTATGGACTACATCAGTTTTCTAATACACAGCTAATGTTATCATCATAGGGTTAAAAAGGAGGAGTAGAGTATACACATATCCATCCTCCTATTGGAATTGTATAAACACGCACACAAATCTTTTTCTATTTATCTGTCAGGGATTTTCTTAAAAGAAGGAAAGGGAAATCTAAAGAAAAGAATCCAACACCATTATGGCTTCGTAACCTAATATTTTGCTAATCATTCGAAATGGTCACGTTCAAGAACACCTGGAACCTGTTTTTTTGAGAGCTTTGTCCTGCTTGACACCAAACAAGAGTATTTAACCAAATTAGCTGGATGGTATAAACATTTCTATAAATTCCATACACTCCAAACATGGCTCGTAGTCACCGATATTTTAATTTATTAATTTATTTTATTTATTGACTTAATTACATTTATAAATATGAACTTTTTGGGCAGCAGACTTCAATATAATATGTATTTCTCTTTGTGTCCATTAATGCTATTTTTTACATCGTATGTTATTCTTAATGTTATGAAGTCACAATATTAATTCATCATCTTGTGATTTTTATTTTCAGTAATGGTTCACGCATGTCATAGTTGTCACAGATTAAATGTTTTTGGATAATTGCAGCAAAATAAATAAATAAATGAATAAATAAATAAAAGTCCAACAGTTATTTTGAAACAAAATCTTGTGATAAGATGCATTAAGCTGTAAATAACATTTCTTGCATTATCATAAATGCTGATTTAAATGAGTGTTCCTTAGGCCATTATGTGCTTAGAAATAATTGAAGAGGAGAATTATTTCATAAGACACCTGCAGATAAATTATGTTAATGCAGCTTCTTAGCTCACAATGAGTCAGTGACAGGTGCGAGGCGATCTATATGACCGCCACCGGTTTCCAATTACTATTATTCTTGGCATACAATGACCTAGTGACCATTGATTTAGCAAAGACTATTGCATAATTACTAAATAGTAAAACTTTCTTCCATCAAAGACAAACACTATTCACTTTGCAATTTTCTCTCATTATGAAGTGAACAATGAGTAATAATTGAGTAATAATTAACCATGTTTTATAAATAGTTATTACATTAAGTTGCTAAAGGAAAAGAAAAGAATATGGAAAAACATAGACACATAAAACCATAAAGATAAGATCACTCCTTTGATACATTTTAAAGCCAAAAATATATTTAAGAAAAACCGTTTAAGAACCATTATCCACATGTATGAGATGAAACTGCTGATTGGAGATACATTTTCATGGGCTCAATCAGGATCCATATCCTTAAACTTGAAATAAATAAACACAGGTTTTAATAAAGTTTAATAGATAACAGATTGAAATATGAAAAAGAAACTGGGTCCGCGCTACAGTGCTATAGAGACAACTAGGAATATGCACTCAATACTTCGCTTAGATAATGCACAATGTAACAGTAGAATAAATAGCAGAAGGATGAATGCTGCACTGCCCAGCACCACACAGGATACCAAGTATGTATATAAACCAAACCCCACTGGTCAGGGCTGTGACCTAGAACCAGGATCAGAGATGTGCCTGGAAAGCCAGTGAGTAAATACCGCACTCACCGTTGTAATCCAGTACCCGGTATGTGGTGATGGATGTAAGTCCAGTTAGAGGGTGGTGTCCGTTGGGCTGGTGTGCGGGCAAATGGACGGACGAGCAGGGAAGAGTGACCGCAGAGCAGCTTTCTCAAGGGAAAGGCATCCGCCGAAACGCGCGTCGGGGTGGGCGCGGTAGCGTGTGCACAGCGACTCATATACTTTTCATCTACGGGTATGTACCATCGCTATATTTATGACTGATTCTGAGATATATGTGACTTATACTATTGTACAGATATGTTTCATCATATATATGGCACATTGCCCTCAATGTATGTCACTCTGATGTACGCTTGCTGTAGCCCTGTCTATGCGTGGTGAGGCTGGCATGGGGGATCCATTCCTTACCATTTGTTCACCTGTTATTTATAATAAAGATTGCTTATTTATTCACACATAATTGGACGTTTTGACTGCTTCTTTTTCTTGTCTGTGTTGCTATTATATTGCAGTTTGTCCATTATAGTCCAATTCAGTGCTGACATTGCACTATTTAGTGTTTATATCTATGATTTTCTTGATATATCTACTGGAATGCTTTCTCTTTGTTGGTTAAATGCCATTGTATGTCTTGTACCACTTGGAATGGCTAAATGAGAGCAGTTCTTCAGCGTTTTCTAATGGTACCTCACAATGAACATTATGAGAGCTGTCTTAAAATTTCCAAAAGACGTCATTTGGCCAACTGTCCAGTATAACATAGCTCTTGCCACAGTCCTAAAATTAAGATGGAAGAATCAATTCACCCGGACTCTGGTCCATCATCCAGGTCAGTAATCTGTGACTATTAAATGGGAGGTCTGAGTATCTCCTTGCCTCTTTGTTTCTCCGACTTCTATTTTGACTAGCTGGGTTGGTCCATTGCCATCATGCAGCGTGTCCCTCACATAACATCATGCCTGCTTGGCTAATCAAAGGAAAAGCCAGGAATACTGGGAGGTGAAGAGTTTCCCAGGACTTCCATAAAGCAATCTCAGATTACTCACCTTACCAATGGATTGGAGCCCTGCGAACCAATTCTCCCATCTCTAGTTCCAAAGTCTTGCAATATATAAATCTTGCAAGAATTAGAAGAAATTACTGGCTTCTAAGCTTGTAAAATCCAAACTAATCTAAGCCAAATGGATTTCCAAGTAGCAATACAAGAGTTTATATATTATATTTTTGTTGTATATATCCTAAAAAACTATAACGTGAACATCACAGCACTTAAAACTCATATATGGAATACATGGAAACCAAAAATCACTGTATATTGATTATATAAGAGAAACGTCAACCCAACAATCAAGTTTTTCTATAAGCTATCCTTTATGGAAGAAACACAACTAATGTTAAACATGGAGCTTCTATAAGAATTAGATGTTTGCGTATTCAGTGAAATGAATCTGTTGCAATACTTAGGCTACTGTTGCACCTCCTTATTCTTGACAGTGTTTTGATGTCCTTCGTCATATCCCAAGTGGATGAAGTCAATACTTTATAAACCCAGTGAGTGTGATATTCAGTCCACAGGCAGCAATCACAACTATAGAGGTGAGTGCATCCATTGACAGATATTACCGTGTATAGCAACACTTCTACGTGTATTTATACTGAGAAATATGCTTCTTAAAAAATTAAAATTATTCTATTCTAGCCTATTTTAGTTGTATGTTTGGTCCAATTTTTAAAATAGTGTAGAAAGTGGTAAAAATCTTATATTATTATAAGGAAAAAATATAGTTATAAAACTGTAGTCTAAATATATACTACTCTTTATTATGTGTATGCTACAAATTCATTTACAGCTTATCTATCATTGCTACATACAAGACAGATTGGTTCCATATATGTATATTATACTGTATAATATGTTAAAAGGTTGATCTACTGAGCTGTATAAAACTTCATATCGAGCACATTAGTCTCTAGGTCATCCTTCTGTCTACTTCCACTTATGTTGTGGAAACTTCCTGATGCTTCTAATATTAATAAGCTTTCATTTCCAAACAGAAGCATAGCTATAGTGCCCCATTGGAAATTTTGCATTTGGGCCCATGAGTTTCGAGTCATGCCAGTATAGAGCAACATACGATATAGCCGGGAACATGATGAAAGTGAGCAGGCAACAAAGAGCTGCAATACCTGGGACAGCACACAGTATCTTGTCAATAGTGCTGTGCGTACTGATGGAATTTATTGCCTATACGGTATGATTGTTTTAAAAATGAGAGATTAAATTTCTTTTTACATCCTTCATAGATTTATTAGTTTACACTACTTAGTGTTTTTGCGTTTTTATCATGCTTGAGAACAACTCATTGGAGCTGAAACGACACAAGGGGGAATAAAAGGTTCAGTTCACGGGATGTACTGCCTCACTTTCCATATTTTTTTACTTAGTGTTTTTAGTTACTGAAAACCTAAAGCAATGCTACATCTAACTTTTTGGACATTTCTATGAAAAACCCTATATCTTTTGCTATTTTTAATATTCCTAGGATAAATTATGAGTACGTGACTAATGGAGGATGAATAAACCAGAGCAGTGGTATCTGTGCTTGTGATTGTGAGGATCAAATTGGTTGGAACTGTATCATACCATAATACCATAATAATTAATTATTTAGACATTTTTTTTTAATGTATTTAAATGATTTTTCTGGCATTTTTGGGAATACATTGCCAAGCAGTAGTGCTATGCACAGCAATATATAGTAGCTAGAACAATGTAAAAGTTGAAGAGGCAGCAGCGCCTGCATGAGTGCCGCAGACCCTTTTTTAAACAATTGATTGACCGGATTGCTAAGTGTTGGACAATCACAACATTGTAATGCTGATGAACACATTTTAGGTTTAATATGCATTAGATCCTCTTTTCCATGCAGGTCTATATTCTTGAGCAATCTTTCATATATACATTATTTGACAGTATTTTGGATTATTATTTTTTTAAACCAAAAACAGAAATGAGTCAAAAGCAAAAAATAATGGAAAAGATGTGCAGATGTTTTCTTGTTTATATTCAACTCCTGGTTTTAGTCTACAAAAACTGATCTTAAATGCTGCTAGATTAGAATACTGGTGTGAATAAGGAGCAAAGATCATTTTAAAACACAGTTACCTTAACTTGATAGACAGAGAACACGGAGGTATCATTCATGTGCTGCTGATATCAAAATATCCGTGAAGTTAAAACATTTATTTAAACAGGTTTAAAAATCAACGCGTTTTGAGGTCACGCAGGACGTCTTCATCAGGACAAACAAGACCCTATTGTGCTTTTTCTTTCCCAGTTTCTTCTTTCCGCAATCCACTTGATATACTCTCTATGGCAGTGAAGTGGTTTAAAATGATGTATTCATTGTTTGCTTCTGCACTCTTCCATATGAGCAGAATACATTATAGTCACGGAAGCTTTCAATTGTTCACATTTGCTACACTCTTTTAGGAGATGCTGGTCAGATTTAATTTTTTTTTTTGTAGCACATGTATATTGAGAAAACAAATCAATATGGTAAAAAAGAAGAAAATATAGCACTCGCCAAGCTCTGTGAAAAACTCTTCCTTTATTTAGAACAAGTACATATCCACAGGAGAGTGGATGATTTTCATCCAGATGGTCATCCGTACATGTCTTTTACATCTGAGTGACATCTGTTTTTCTACATAAGCATGTTAAAATATACTAGATAATATACAAATTCCTAAAGTAATTATGGCCATGTGTCCATTAAAATTGGATGCTACACCAATGATCTATATTTGATTTTATTGTTTTTTGCATACACATAGATTTGTATAGGCAATAATCATCTGGTAATTAGAATAGAAAAATGTATGCTGCAATTTTATTTCCACACTGACACATGGTACGTGTGAAAAACCTATCATCTGAACAGCCCTATTGAATTACATTGGTAAGTGTGTTGTAAATTCCGTAATAAAGAGAAAGTGTCTCACACTCTCCACCTGTGCAGAGACAAGTTAACGATTCTGTGTACCACAAGAATATAGCCTACAGTGGGTCTTCTACTTCTATTGCCATCTCATCTGCTCCAAACTGGTCGCAGGTCCTGCATTCACCAACTATAAGGGAAACGCCCATTCTTTTAGTACAGGTCCTTCTCAAAAAATTAGCATATAGTGTTAAATTTCATTATTTACCATAATGTAATGATTACAATTAAACTTTCATATATTATAGATTCATTATCCACCAACTGAAATTTGTCAGGTCTTTTATTGTTTTAATACTGATGATTTTGGCATACAACTCCTGATAACCCAAAAAACCTGTCTCAATAAATTAGCATATTTCACCCGACCAATCAAATAAAAGTGTTTTTTAATACCAAACAAAAAAACCATCAAATAATAATGTTCAGTTATGCACTCAATACTTGGTCGGGAATCCTTTGGCAGAAATGACTGCTTCAATGCGGCGTGGCATGGAGGCAATCAGCCTGTGACACTGCTGAGATGTTATGGAGGCCCAGGATGCTTCAATAGCGGCCTTAAGCTCATCCAGAGTGTTGGGTCTTGCGTCTCTCAACTTTCTCTTCACAATATCCCACAGATTCTCTATGGGGTTCAGGTCAGGAGAGTTGGCAGGCCAATTGAGCACAGTAATACCATGGTCAGTAAACCATTTACCAGTGGTTTTGGCACTGTGAGCAGGTGCCAGGTCGTGCTGAAAAATGAAATCTTCATCTCCATAAAGCATTTCAGCCGATGGAAGCATGAAGTGCTCCAAAATCTCCTGATAGCTAGCTGCATTGACCCTGCCCTTGATGAAACACAGTGGACCAACACCAGCAGCTGACATGGCACCCCACACCATCACTGACTGTGGGTACTTGACACTGGACTTCAGGCATTTTGGCATTTCCTTCTCCCCAGTCTTCCTCCAGACTCTAGCACCTTGATTTCCGAATGACATGCAAAATTTGCTTTCATCAGAAAAAAGTACTTGGGACCACTTAGCAACAGTCCAGTGCTGCTTCTCTGTAGCCCAGGTCAGGCGCTTCTGCCTCTGTTTATGGTTCAAAAGTGGCTTTACCTGGGGAATGCGGCACCTGTAGCCCATTTCCTGCACACGCCTGTGCACGGTGGCTCTGGATGTTTCCACACCAGACTCAGTCCACTGCTTCCTCAGGTTCCCCAAGGTCTGGAATCGGTCCTTCTCCACAATCTTCCTCAGGGTCCGGTCACCTCTTCTCGTTGTACAGCGTTTTCTGCCACATTGTTTCCTTCCAACAGACTTACCATTGAGGTGCCTTGATACAGCACTCTGGGAACAGCCTATTTGTTGAGAAATTTCTTTCTGGGTCTTACCCTCTTGCTTGAGGGTGTCAATGATGGCCTACTTGACATCTGTCAGGTCGCTAGTCTTACCCATGATGGGGGTTTTGAGTAATAAACCAGGCAGGGAGTTTTTAAAAGCCTCAGGTATCTTTTGCATGTGTTTAGAGTTAATTAGTTGATTCAGAAGATTAGGGTAATAGGTCGTTTAGAGGACCTTTTCTTGATATGCTAATTTATTGAGACAGGTTTTTTGGGTTATCAGGAGTTGTATGCCAAAATCATCAGTATTAAAACAATAAAAGACCTGACAAATTTCAGTTGGTGGATAATGAATCTATAATATATGAAAGTTTAATTGTAATCATTACATTATGGTAAATAATGAAATTTAACACTATATGCTAATTTTTTGAGAAGGACCTGTATATATATATATATATACTATATATATATGTTTATGATTTTATGTATGTTCAGTCCATCTAGTGTGTGTGTGCTAGGTGTGAATATGTGAAAATTTTGTCATGGTTCCGTTTGGGGATTCGATCCGCTGACCTGTTGCTGCATGGTCGGTTCCCTGTTTTCTGAGCTATTACCTTTGCTTCCCTGTCCAAATGCTGATGGTTCCAATTGTCTTGGTTTGTCTTTGTCTTTGTCTTTGTCTTCTTGGTTTGCTCCTCTCTAGGTGTTCAATTTCACTTTTTGGTCTACTGTTGTGTGTCCGCTTTTTGGGCTCCCCTGGTGGTTGCTGGTGGTGCTGGTGGCTTGTTTGCACTTTGCTTCTTCTGTTCGCCTGCTTCCGTCGGTGTTTGGGGGTTTCCTGTTTGGCTTTGCTCTCTGGTCGTTTCCTTGCCGGTCGTCATTGTAACCAGAGCCTTCGGTTGCATGTTCCTGCTACTAGTCTGCTGATCAGCTAAGTGGACTTTGTCCTTTTGTTTTGTACCTTTTGTCCAGTTTGCAGTTTTTGTAAGTCTCTGTAGCTGGAAGCTCTTGCGGGCTGAAATTGCCACTCCTGTGTCATGAGTTGACACAGGAGTCTTAAAGTAATTTCAGGATGGTTTTTGAAAGGGTTTTCAGTTGACCGTGAAGTCCTCTTTTGTATCCTTCTGCTATCTAGTAAGTGGACCTCTCTTTGCTAAATCTACTTTCATACTAGAGGTAAGCCAGGTCTGTTTTTTCCTCTACCAGGCGTAGTTAGTCCTCCGGCTGGCGCGTGGCATATAGGAAGCCGTAGGTATGCTCCCTGGCTACTGTTAGTTGTGTGGTAGTTTTAGCTCACGGTCAACTCGAGTTTCCATCACCCGAGAGCTTGTTTGTTACTTATGTGTTTTTTACGTTCCCTTGCCATTGGGAACCATGACAGTATGACCGGCCTACAAAGTGTTAATTGTTTGGGCTGAAGCAGGAGAAAAAGAAGTGTTGAAGGGAAATTTTTTTTTTTCTTTCCCTCAGAGTTTTGCTGCCTAGCCCTTAATTGCTGTCTAGCTGCTTCTTACCTCCTCTTAACCCTTGAATGGCTCTGACCTTAGCTGTTTGACATGGATGTCCAGAGTTTGGCTGCAGGTTTAAATAATCTTGCTACGAAGGTTCAAAATTTACAAATTTTGTTATACATGCTCCTATTTCTGAACCTAAAATCCCTACACCAGAGGTGTTTTCTGGAGATAGATCTCGGTTTTTGAATTTCAAATATAATTGTAAATTATTCCTTTCTCTCAGACCTCACTCCTCAGGAGATCCTGTCCAGCAGGTTAAGATTGTAATCTCTTTGCTGCGAGGTGACCCTCAAAATTGGGCATTTTCATTGGCACCAGGGGATCCTGCGTTGCTCAATGTGGATGCGTTTTTCCTGGCTTTAGGGTTGCTTTATGAGGAACCTAATTTGGAGATTCAAGCTGAAAAAGCTTTGATAGCCCTATCTCAAGGGCAAGATGAAGTGGAGTTATACTGCCAAAAATTTCGTAGGTGGTCTGTGCTTACTCAGTGGAATGAGTGCGCCTTAGCGGCAAATTTCAGAGAGGGCCTTTCTGATGCCGTTAAAGATGTTATGGTCGGGTTCCCTGTGCCTACAGGTCTGAATGAGTCCATGACAATGGCAATTCAGATTGATCGGCGTTTGCGGGAGCGCAAACCCGTGCACCATTTGGCGGTATCTTCTGAAGAGACGCCAGAGAAAATGCAATGTGACAGAGTTATGTCCAGAAGCGAGCGGCAGAATTATAGGCGTAAAAATGGGTTATGCTTCTATTGTGGTGATTCTGCTCATGTTATATCGGCATGCTCTAAGCGTACTAGGAAGGTTGACAAGTCCATTTCAATTGGCACTTTACAGTCCAAATTTATTTTGTCTGTAACCTTGATTTGTTCATTATCAGTTATTACCGTGGATGCCTATGTGGACTCGGGCGCCGCTCTGAGTCTTATGGACTGGTCCTTTGCCAGGCGCTGTGGGTTTGATTTAGAGCCTCTGGAAGTCCCTATACCTCTGAAGGGTATTGATTCTACACCTTTGGCTTGTAATAAACCACAGTTCTGGACGCAAGTGACTATGCGTATGACTCCAGACCATCAGGAGGTGATTCGCTTCCTTGTGTTGTACAATTTACATGATGTTTTGGTGCTTGGATTACCATGGTTACAGTCTCATAACCCAGTCCTTGACTGGAAGGCTATGTCTGTGTTAAGCTGGGGATGTCGGGGGGCTCATGGGGACACTCCTATGGTGTCCATTTCGTCATCTATTCCATCTGAGATTCCGGCATTTTTGTCTGATTATCGTGATATTTTTGAAGAGCCTAAGATTGGTTCACTCCCTCCTCACAGGGATTGTGATTGCGCCATAGATCTGATTCCTGGCAGTAAATTTCCAAAGGGTCGTTTGTTTAACCTATCTGTACCTGAACATGCTGCTATGCGCGAGTATATTAAGGAGTCCCTGGAAAAGGGACATATTCGTCCTTCTTCATCACCTTTAGGAGCCGGTTTTTTCTTTGTCTCTAAAAAGGATGGCTCTCTGAGGCCTTGTATTGATTATCGTCTCCTGAATAAAATTACAGTCAAATATCAGTATCTGTTGCCTTTGCTGACTGATTTGTTTGCTCACATAAGGGGGGCTAAGTGGTTCTCTAAGATTGATCTTTGTGGGGCGTATAATTTGGTGCGAATTAAGCAGGGGGATGAGTGGAAGACCGCATTTAATACGCCTGAGGGCCATTTTGAGTATTTGGTAATGCCTTTCGGCCTTTCTAATGCACCTTCTGTCTTTCAGTCCTTAATGCATGATATTTTCCGGGAATATTTGGATAAATTTGTGATTGTGTACTTGGATGATATTTTGATTTTTTCTGATGACTGGGAGTCTCATGTTCAGCAGGTCAGGAGGGTTTTTCAGGTTTTGCGGGAGAATTCTTTGTGTGTAAAGGGTTCAAAGTGTGTTTTTGGGGTTCAAAAAATTTCATTTTTGGGGTATATTTTTTCCCCTTCTTCTATTGAGATGGACCCTGTCAAGGTTCGGGCTATTTACGACTGGACGCAGCCTACTTCTCTGAAGAGTCTCCAGAAATTCTTGGGCTTTGCTAATTTTTATCGTCGATTTATAGCTGGTTTTTCTGGCGTTGCTAAACCTCTGACGGATTTGACTAAAAAGGGTGCTGATGTTGCCAATTGGTCCCCTGCTGCCGTGGAGGCCTTTCGGGAGCTTAAGTGCCGCTTTTTGTCTGCCCCTGTGTTGCGCCAGCCTGATGTTTCTCTTCCCTTTCAGGTTGAGGTCGATGCTTCCGAGATCGGAGCGGGGGCGGTTTTGTCGCAGAAAAGTTCCGACTGCTCAGTGATGAGACCTTGTGCGTTCTTTTCTCGAAAATTTTCGGCCGCCGAGCGAAACTATGATGTTGGTAATCGGGAGCTTTTGGCCATGAAGTGGGCATTTGAGGAGTGGCGTCATTGGCTTGAGGGTGCCAGACATCAGGTGGTAGTTTTGACTGATCACAAGAATTTAATTTATTTGGAGTCTGCCAGGCGCCTGAATCCTAGACAGGCACGTTGGTCGTTGTTCTTTTCCCGGTTTAATTTTGTGGTCTCGTACTTACCGGGTTCTAGGAATGTGAAAGCAGATGCTCTTTCTAGGAGTTTTGAGCCTGACTCTCCTGGGAATTCTGAACCTGCTGGTGTCCTTAAGGATGGAGTGGTTTTGTCTGCTGTCTCTCCAGATTTGCGACGTGCTTTGCAAGAATTTCAGGCGGATAGACCTGATCGTTGTCCGTCTGGTAGATTGTTTGTTCCTGACGAGTGGACCACTAGAGTCATCTCGGAAGTTAATTCTTCTACTCTGGCAGGTCATCCGGGAATTTTTGGCACCAGAGATTTGGTGGCTAGATCCTTCTGGTGGCCTTCCCTGTCTCGAGATGTGCGTGTTTTTGTGCAGTCTTGCGATGTGTGTGCTCGGGCCAAGCCTTGTTGTTCTAGGGCTAGTGGGTTGTTGTTGCCCTTGCCTATTCCAAAGAGGCCTTGGACGCACATCTCTATGGACTTTATCTCGGATCTCCCTGTTTCTCAGAAGATGTCTGTCATCTGGGTGGTGTGTGACCGTTTTTCTAAAATGGTTCATTGGTGCCATTGCCTAAGTTGCCTTCCTCATCTGAGTTGGTCCCTCTGTTTTTTCAAAATGTGGTTCGCTTGCATGGTATTCCGGAAAACATCATTTCTGACAGGGGTACCCAGTTCGTGTCTAGATTTTGGCGGGCAGTCTGTGCCAGGTTGGGCATTGATTTGTCCTTTTCGTCTGCATTCCATCCTCAGACCAATGGCCAGACGGAGCGAACTAATCAAACTTTGGAGACTTATTTGAGGTGTTTTGTGTCTGCGGATCAGGATGATTGGGTTGCCTTTCTGCCGTTGGCGGAGTTTGCTCTTAATAATCGGGCTAGTTCTGCCACTTTGGTTTCTCCTTTCTTTTGCAATTCAGGGTTTCATCCGCGTTTTTCATCTGGTCAGGTTGAATCTTCGGATTGTCCTGGAGTGGATGCGGTGTTGGATCGGTTGCATCAGATTTGGGGACAAGTGGTGGATAATTTGGAATTGTCCCAGGAGAGGACTCAGCAGTTTGCTAACCGTCGTCGTCGTGTTGGTCCCCACCTTCGCGTTGGGGACTTGGTGTGGTTGTCTTCCCGTTTTGTCCCTATGAGGGTTTCTTCTCCCAAATTTAAGCCTCGGTTCATCGGTCATTATAGGATTTTGGAGATTCTTAACCCTGTTTCCTTTCGTTTGGACCTCCCGGCATCTTTCGCTATCCATAATGTATTCCATCGGTCATTGTTGCGGAGATATGAGGTACCGGTGGTTCCTTCTACTGAACCTCCTGCTCCTGTGCTGGTGGAGGGTGAATTGGAGTACATCGTGGAGAAGATCTTGGACTCCCGTATTTCCAGACGGAGACTTCAATATCTGGTTAAATGGAAAGGCTATGGTCAGGAAGATAATTCTTGGGTAACTGCCTCTGATGTTCATGCCTCGCACTTGGTTCGTGCCTTTCATAGGGCTCATCCAGATCGCCCTGGCGGTTCTTGTGAGGGTTCGGTGCCCCCTCCTTAAGGGGAGGGTACTGTTGTGTGTCCGCTTTTTGGGCTCCCCTGGTGGTTGCTGGTGGTGCTGGTGGCTTGTTTGCACTTTGCTTCTTCTGTTCGCCTGCTTCCGTCGGTGTTTGGGGGTTTCCTGTTTGGCTTTGCTCTCCGGTCGTTTCCTTGCCGGTCGTCATTGTAACCAGAGCCTTCGGTTGCATGTTCCTGCTACTAGTCTGCTGATCAGCTAAGTGGACTTTGTCCTTTTGTTTTGTACCTTTTGTCCAGTTTGCAGTTTTTGTAAGTCTCTGTAGCTGGAAGCTCTTGCGGGCTGAAATTGCCACTCCTGTGTCATGAGTTGACACAGGAGTCTTAAAGTAATTTCAGGATGGTTTTTGAAAGGGTTTTCAGTTGACCGTGAAGTCCTCTTTTGTATCCTTCTGCTATCTAGTAAGTGGACCTCTCTTTGCTAAATCTACTTTCATACTGTGTATGTCTTTTCCTCTTAATTCACCGTTATTACATGTGGGGGGCTGCTATCATCTTTTGGGGTATTTCCCTAGAGGTAAGCCAGGTCTGTTTTTTCCTCTACCAGGCGTAGTTAGTCCTCCGGCTGGCGCGTGGCATATAGGAAGCCGTAGGTATGCTCCCTGGCTACTGTTAGTTGTGTGGTAGATTTAGCTCACGGTCAACTCGAGTTTCCATCACCCGAGAGCTCGTTCGTTACTTATGTGTTTTTTACGTTCCCTTGCCATTGGGAACCATGACAGTCTACCCTATGACATTCTGGGTTGGATTTTATATGTTTACCCTTCACTGCACATTTTTGCAGGCTATGCCTCTACATGGACTTAGGTTTAGGAGTTCCAGGCCTTCACCTAAGGGGTTTACCTTGCATGGTAAACACTAGTTGAATTCCTGCAGTGAGTATGTTTGTTTTCCTTCTAAGTTCCTCTTTCTTTCACCTCTTATGAGCTTGTTTTAATTTCCTCACTCTGAGTTCTGGTATCTTCCAGCACACTCTCCTCTCCTCTTGTTGGCAGTGTGTTGCTGCTTTCCCTCTGGTTCCTCAGTAGGTATGAGAAATGCCTTAATGGCCTTTTAGGGAGCCAGGTCCTAAGTGGTGTTTTTGAGTTGTGCGGCTAGTGACTTTCTAGTCTGTACAGGGACCAGTTGGGTGTAAATGTTTCTGTTACTCATGAGTGAGTTTGGGTTACGTTCATAACATTTGTCTCCAAATACATTTATGTGTATGTTGAAAGTCTGTACAAATGCATCCTTGTGTGTGATGAACATGTTTAAATGTGGGTCTCTGTGTGTGATGAACATGTTTATATGTGGGTCCCTGTGTGTAATGAACATATTTATATGTGGGTCCCTGTATGTGATGAATATGTTTATATGTGGGTCCCTGTGTGTAATGAACATATTTATATGTGGGTCCCTGTATGTGATGAATATGTTTATATGTGGGTCCTTGTGTGTGATGAACATGTTTATATGTGGGTCCCTGTATGTGATGAATATGTTTATTAAAAATACAATTTTATTATTTAAAATTGCTGTCACAGTTTTAAAGAGGTTAATGTTGTACATATTATCACATTGGTATACGAGCAGCACAGATGACATCAAGGCTGCGCATACTTTCAATTACAAATGCATGATCGACAGGTACCGTGCACCGCTCTTTTCATGAGAATACGACACTTACCCACACAGTACCAACCAATGTCATTGGCACTGCTCATCTTCCAATGTGGACAACTTTTTTAATATATTTTTCTATTTGTGGACTATTTGTTTTCAACATGGATGGGAGAGGTAAATTTGGTTACGACAGCATAAGAAATGGATCTGTTTGTGTATTTATGTAAATAACTTGTAACACCCCAGGTAACCGGTTATTACAGTGGCATTGCTTTCCTCACAGGGAAGGAACCATTTAACAGGTAATCAGCACATACAACACCATTCTGACTTCAAACCAGAAGGGGGAGCTCTGCACCCGACTTCAGGGGACCTGCTCTCTCCGGTCAGGAGGAGGAGTCAGTTGCTAGGCAGTTAGAAAGAGTTAGTGAGTTGGTGAGAGGAGAGCGAAGAGTGAGGAACGAAAGCTGGGGCCGTGCAGATGAGTGATTCTGCAGCTCCTGGGAAGGAAAAAGAGAGCAGAGCAACTTGTAAATAGACTGAAAGGAGGAAGGCACAAAGGCGAAGTGAAGAGATGGAGAGAGAAGTTGCAACTGAACTTCCTCCATGCTGAGCGCTTTTACCGGTAGCCAGATAACCGAGGTTGTGTCATACTCTAAGAGGCACAGCAGAAACCGGTAGGACAGCTAGGCTGCACGTAACCTGTCCGCCCTAATACCCAGGAGAGAGAGTGACACATAGAGCCCGGGTCATGATGGAGACCCTGTAAAAAGGCTCGAGTCACCTGTCATACGGGTTTGTGTCCCACTTCAATAAATGACAGATATAACTGAGAGGACCTTGCTAAGAAGCCATAGGCAGTAAGGAACTACACCACAGCGCTAGAAGGAAGGCTTTTAACTCCACATGGTAAAACTGAACTCTGAAATCGCTTCCAAGCCGGCTGGACCCTGCCTGTACCTGTGATCTGGTGCCCTGGACTGTGGCTGCCTGCTACCATCAGTAAACCAGGTAAAAGAGACTGCAACCTTGTGTCCTCTGTTTCTTATTACACCATCTTCATCTATTCACTGGGAGCCCTAGGGACCTACTTCACCTGTGGGAAGTTATACTATCTGACTGCCATAACATCACCCCAGAGGATCCCTTTAAGCAGCGTTGGTCATCCCTGACCGAATACCACAGATGGCTTCACAAACATTTATTATTTTACAAATCCCTGTAAAGACTATCACTTTAACATGGGCGCCCAGGGCCACGGACAGGGGCGCCACCTCTGTGACACATCCCTTTAAGTATCGGACCCGGTACTGAGTACCCCACGGCCCTGACAGGCGTTCCATTTTCACTGTCGATATACTAGTATATAGGTTCGTAGTGAATATCAGTATCTACTGTATGTACTGTACAAGGCAGAAGCATAAATAGGATCAGAAGTAGTATTTAATATTGTCTTTTACAGAACAAAAGCTCTGTCTATTACTTTACATGGGAGACTTCTGCAGGCTGTGAAGTACATAAACAGAGAATCTATGACCACTTTCTTATGTATTTACTGCCAGCACTTCAGCACAGAAATGAATTAAATCTTATGTAACAGTTTGCATAATATTGATTTTAAAGTAGAAGCGTTTAGAAATGTCACTGATGCCTTTAGAGATGTTATTGTGACCTCTGGACATAATTCTCCTGGAGAAAAGGATGTTTATTCGCATTGGAGATTCTCACTGGTATCAGGCAAACATCCCCCTATTATATACAAGCGGTCGATAGTGAAAGTGTACTGTAAATGTGTAAGTAACAAATGTTAGGTGTCAAGTTCCAGCCGCTGCACTGGGGGAATCTCGAACCATGTTTGCTGTGGTCTCCTATTCTTCTCCAGCAGCAGTGGAGCCTGCTCAGCAGAGATGTCAGTCCCAGCATCTGGCTCAGGCTGATACTGGACGACTGGTTACTACTGCCCTTCCAGGCTCTACCTTTGTAGCCAGCAATGTTCAGCAGCAAGCAGGTCTTTCTGGGACTAAGTCTCGCTTTTCCCATACTGAGCATGCCCACGGGATAACTTCCCATTGGAGGTCGGGGGTCACATGCTTAGGTACTGCTGCGATTCCTATTGGACCACTAGGAAGGTCCTTGTCTGCTGCAGCTATAAAAGGTTTGCATGGCCGCACGGCCATGCGCTAGTATCAATCTATGTCATGAGCTTTGCTGCTTTAGTGGTCATGTCTGCATGATGTCCGAGTTGGCTGAAATAAGCCCCTAGAATACCAGAACCTCCAGTGAGGAGTTTTCTGTGTTTGAATTCAGGGCTGGCATATAGCCATTAGAATTCTGGCTCCACCGGAGAGGAGATGTTTGTGTGCTTTCCTGACTGTGTGACCACTGGTTGCTCTCTGCTCAGTTAGGCAGCTGTGATCCTCTGTGAGGTTAACAGGGCACAGCTTTTTCCTATCTATGCGATTTTGTGAAGTAACAGAGTTTGCTTATACCGCCTTATAGTGCCGCCAATTCTAGCAGCAGGTTACTCTCCTGCACGGTGGACCCCGGGTTGCGAACGCACCTATCATTACTTATATATATACTAGGTGCCTTCCGCCAACCCTAACATAATACTAGCGCCAGGGTCTGGCTAGAAAATGGCGGACGATCAGCGTCTACAGTGGTACATCCAGCAACTGGAGGGTAGGTTGGCGGCACTTGAGTGTACAACCTCGGCTGTGGATGTCACCACAGTCGCTGTTCAGGCTGCTAGCGTAGCTGCAGCCAGTTTGTCCTCTGCCACTCCTGCTCCGACTCTTTCCCGACTTCCACTTCCATGCAAGATTGCTGGTGACAGTAAGCTTTTTCGGGGATTCGTGAGCCAGTGCCCCATACATCTTGAGCTTCTGGCTGCACGTTTTCTTACGGAACAGGCAAAAGTGGGATTTATCATATCCTTCTGTCGGGCAGGGCGTTGGAGTGGGCAACGCCGCTGTGGGAGCGAGATGAACGTGTGGTACAGAGTGCTCCTCGCTTCCTGGACTCTCTGAGACAGGTCTTTTTAGGACCTTGTGTTACCCATGATACGGCGCTCCAACTGCTGGCATTAACATAGGGTTCTTCCATGGTCAGCCAATTTGCTGCCCACTTCTGGACTTTGGCATCAGAGCTGGAGTGGCCGGATAAAGTCCTTATTCCTGTGTACTGGAGGGGACTGGCTGACCATGTAAAGGATGCCTTGGCCAACAGGGAGATTCCCCCCACACTGGAGGACCTCATAACTATATCTACTCGCATGGACCTCCGTTTTAACGAGCGGAGGTTGGAGCGGATCCAGTGTAGGCAGAGGTTCCAGTTGGCTCCTACCTTTGCTAGTCCTCTGGAATCTCCCATTCAGGTGTCCAACTCCCATGAGGCCATGAAGGTTTCTCGAGTGGGACCTAAGTCCCGGGTCGCTCAAGTACCCATGGTCTGTAATAACTGCCAGCAGAAAGGAAATTATGCCAATAAATGTCCTCAGCGGTCGGGAAACGATCGCGTCTAGTAACCATAGGAGGAGGTTCACTAGACACAGCAGTATTTTCCTCTAAGCTGTCCTTTACGGGGACAATTACTTTAGGCTCTTCCACTCTCACAGTCGAGCTTTTTGTGGACTCTGGGGCGGAGGGGAATTTTATGTCCTCTGCCTTCACCCAATGCCACGCTATCTATACCCCTGGTGATGCTCGCCAGGCCAGTGACTGTTCGAGTGGTAAATGGGTCAACACTACCCACACAAATTACACATCAGACCATCCCTTTCGTTTTATCCATGTCTTCTTCCCATCAGGAGATTATCTCCCTGCTTGTCATTCCCGAGGGAATGGATGAGATTCTTCTGGGGATGCCCTGGTTACGTTTCCACTCTCATCATGTAGAGTGGTACTCAGGGAGAATTTTGGGTTGGAGTGTAAGGGCAGATGTCCTGTAAGGGCAGATGTATGAGGGAGTGTATTCAGGTTGCCACTACAGAGGTACCCGCAGATCTTACTTCTCTCCCCAAGTGCTATTGGTCCTATGCGGACGTGTTCTCCAAGAAAGCTGTGGAGACCCTTCCGCCTCAACGTCCCTATGACTGTCTTATTGATCTCATGCCTGGAGCAGAGTTTTGCAAGACTTTGTAAATTACATCTTCCGGGATATGCTCTCCACCTCGGTCGTAGTCTATCTGGATGATATACTCATCTACTCTCCAGATATTGATTCTCACCGGAGAGATGTTTGCAAAGTCTTCGATCTCTTATGGGCAACCTTCCTCTACGCAAAGTTGGAAAAATGTGTGTTTGAGCAGGAATCCTTGCCTTTCCTTGGTTATATCATCTCTGCCCAGGAATTAGCTATGGATCCTGCCAAACTACAGGCTGTGATGGACTGGCAAGAACCCCACTCTCTCAAAGCGGTGCAGCGCTTTATGGAGTTCATTAACTACTAACGCCAGTTCATTCCGCATTTCTCAACTTTAGCAGCTCCCTTGGTAGCCCTCACCAATAAGGGAGCAAATCCCAAATTGTGGTCAGAAGAGGTCTCCAAGGCCTTCCTCTCAATTAAATCTCATTTTGCTAGTGCTCCCATTCTAAATCGCCCCGATGTTGATAAGCCGTTTAATAATGGAGGTGGATGCCTCATCCGTTGGTGCTGGAGCAGTGCTCTTCCAAAAGGATGCTCATTTGTGTGTAATGTGGTCAGTGGATGTAGAGAAGTAAGTGTATGTAGTTATACACTTACTATTGCAGATATCTGGACTGGAAGATGTCTCACACTATCCAAACAACCCCCGTACATGGTGCCTTTAATATGCCCCTACCTAGAATGCCTATGCTAGACTTGTTGTTTCTCTTGCTCCTCTTCCTTAACATAACACCTATGCTGTATCTCACCTGACCCTCTAGAGCCCCTGTCAAGGTATGTCCCCTCATTTGCCCCACACTCCACAGAGCACCTGCAATTTTTTGACATTTCCATGCCAATGGTGTGGCCTTGCCAACCTTCTGTCTCTGCCATACACATTGAAAGATCCCCTCGCAGATCATCTCCTGCCATTTCTCACTTGCTCAGCCCCTTCCTTCCTTGCCATTTAGCATTTGATGCTTGGACTTTAACAATACCCCTAATGTCTCCTCTAAACGAAGCACTCCTCAACAAAACCCCTGCCAGGTTATGTATTTCCTCTAGCACTCCCTAGTGTCTGCAAACTGTTCCCTAGTGCCTTAGCCTACAGAGCCCTTCTACCTTGTATCTCAGCATTAGGCCCCAAAATTACTCCTATCTAATTAATTACTGACACTGCTCTGTTTCCACAGCCCCCTTTTGCAACTTAATGACACAGTGACAGAGCTAATTTTGACCTTAATGACCAGGCCACATTTTTTTTAATTTGTTTAGTGTCATTTAATGTGGCAATTATTGGAACGTTTCAATGGATCTGAATGATTCTAATATTGTCCTTTATGTTAGTTGTAATTTTTGACCAGCCATTTCTCATTTTTACAACAAAATTTTCAAAACCGCTTTTTTTAGGGACCACCTCACATTTGAAGTGACTTTGAGGAGCCTATATGACAAAAAATACCCAAAAGTGACAGCATACTAAAAACTGCACCCCTCAAGGTACTCAAAACCACTTTCAAGAAGTTTATTAATGGAACGCCCCCAGACGCAGGGCCGCGGGGTACTGGATACCGGGCCTCTCAGTCTCAGTCCTGGGGTTGTCACGGTGGCTAGACCCGGTCCGTGACCCTGCTAAGGGGCGTCCAATGAAAGGTGTGATGAGGGTGCGTGGTGCAGGTCGCAATGAATAACGAGGACACAGGGTTGCAGTCTCTTTACCTCTTGCCTGAAGGCTTCAGGGTCCGCAATCCAGAGTACTGCTAACAGGGCTGGCTGAGACCGGCCGGTCCGAAGGCACCTCCAGAGTTCCCTTTGCAGGTGGAAATCAGTGCCTACCTTCTAGCGCCTGTGTGTTGTAGTTCTTCCCTGCTGAGCACCACGGGATAGTCCTCACAACTGTTGTGTCTGTTTCTGATGTTCTTTCTCACAACTCGTATCTGTTCTGATGTTCTTTCTCCGTCCCCCAGATGATATGGCTAGGACGCACCCGTATGATGGGTAGGCCTGGAGTTCTTCCGGGACCCTAGCGTCGCCCCTCTCCCACACTTGCCCCCTATGTCTGCTTAGGTGATTTAGGTGAGACAGCCAACCTATAATCAACTGTCCTGCCGCTGTTTGAAGTAATGCTTGGAGCCCAATACTTCCTCGGCATTCCGGCCACCGGCTACGCGCCTCAGTGGGATGTTGCCACGATCTTAAGGCACGACTCCTACTTGTTTATATACTTTTTGCTGCGATCTCGTTTCTCCCTTCTCCACAATAAACCTCGCTTCGTTTCCTTTCTTAAGATGCCGCCGCATTCAAGTGCAGGCGCGGCTCCGTAACAATCTGTCCTGTTCGCTTGGTCACTGTCAGGATCCCACCCCTGAGAGAGACCCCCCTGAATCTTCCCCCGCAACACCCTCTGCCACAGGATGTTGCCTGAATCCAACCCAGTCAGGTTCTGACTAACTTCCTATCCAGCCCCAGTTTTACCCAAGTGTGAGGAGTGGCCTAATACATAGAACCCTTTGCTCCCCCTGGTGGCCAGAGTGTGAAATGTAGTGTGTGACTGTGATACCTGGTCAGGTGAACTCTTTAGGTGCCATCAGACATACCATCACTCCCCTTAGTGGCGGAGCATCAGTATTGCAATGACCAGGACTCTGGGGCACTGCACTAACCCTTCAGGTGCTTCACAGGAGTTATTGGAATGTGGAAGGAAAAAAATAAACATTTACTTTTCTTTCACAAACATTTTCCTTTAGACCTCATTTTTTTTAGTTTTGCAAGGGCAACAGTAAAAATTGCTTTATACAATTTGTTGTGCAATTTATCCTGAGTGCGCAGATAACTAATATGTGGAGGAAAATAACTGTTTGGGTGCATGGCAGGACTTGAAATGGAAGGAGCGCCATTTGACTTTTTGAATGTAAAATTTCTGTAATAATTAGTGGATGCCATGTTGCGTTTAGAGAGCCCCTGATGAGCCTAAACAGTGGAAACCCCCACAAGTGACAACATTTTGGAAACTATACCCCTTTGGGAATTTATCTAGATTTGTATTGAACACCTTGAAACCTCAGGTGCTTCACAAAAGTTTATAATGTAGAGCAGTGAAAATAAAAAATAAAAAATAAAAAAAATCCCATTTTTCCTGCAAAAATCTTTTTTCGCTCCAAATTTTGTATTTTTACAAGGGTAACAGGAGAAAATGGACCTCAAAAATTGTTTTGCAATTTCTCCTAAGTTCGTGGGTGCCATGTCACATTTGCAGAGCTCGTGAGGTGCCAGAACAACAGAACCACCCATAAGTGACCCCATTTTACAAACTAAAACTCTCAATGAATTGATCTAGGGGTGTGTTAGGTGTCGGGTTCCCACCGCTTCACAGGGGGAATCTCGAACCATGTCTACTGCCGTCTCCCATTCTCCTCCAGCCGCAGCGGAACCTGCTCAGCAGAGATGTAGATCCCAGCATCTGGCTCAAGCTGATACTGTGCGCTTGGTTACTGCTGCCTTTCCAGGATCTGTCTTTGTAGCCAGCACTGATCAGCAGCGAGCAGGCGTTTCTGGGACTAAGTTCAGCTTTTACCATGCTGAGCATGCCCACGGGACGACTTCCCTTTGGAGGTCGGGGGTCTCATGCTCAGGTCCTGTTGCGGCTCCTATTGGACCATCTGGAAGGTCCTGGAGCGCTACTACTATAAAAGGTTTGCATGGCCGCTCGGTCATGCGCTAGTATAAACTTGTTATTGTGTGTGTGTGGTTGTATGCCTGTTCTTGTGATTGCGCCTTAATCATTCCCATTCCTAGTGATGTTGAATGCTCGCGAATGTTGGAGTTAACTAACGCCTGGCATGGCTAATCTACACACAAGAGAACTATCTGTACTGGGTCTAACCAGCAGTGACCGCCAGTGCGGCGCTGTACGCACTCTGTGCAGCTTCCTTCAATTACTCCTGACAATCCGTCAGTGTAGGGTGGGAACTCCCACTCGATCTCTGCATCTGACTCAGGGCGTCCTCAGGCGCGGCTTAAAAGCCACCGAGGGTCAGAGCGAGATCAATCACCAGCATAGTGGGAGTGAATTGCAGGGATCCCACTAGTATTCATTTGCTGCACCCTGTGACTGCTAACAGGGAACAGCGTTTCCTTGATTCTCTGCGACTCTGTGAAACAACAGAGTTTGCTCCTATACAGACCGGGTGACGGAACTCGTGTCTACTGTATTCTGGCATTGTACCGCCATATAGTGCCGCCATTAACTAGCAGCAGGTTCCATTCCTGCATGGTGGACCCCGGGCTGCGAACGCACTTTTACTATCGCTATATTTACTCGGTGCGTTCCGCCAGCCCTAACTGGGTGTAGTGAATATATATTGACACCACAGGTGTGTCACAGAATTTTATACCATTGGGCAGTGAAAAAAAATAATTTACAATTTTACCACCAAAATTGTGTTAAGCCCCCAAATTCATTTTTCATGCTGGGAAAACTGTAAAAATTAGGGTTGAGCGAAACAGATCGGCCAATTTCAAAAGTCGCCGACTTTTGGCAAAGTCTGGTTTCGTGAAACCCGACCCGATCTCACTGTGGGATCGGGTCGGCGGTCAGCGATCTTCGCTCCAAAGTCGGGTTTCGTTTTATATATACAGTATATATATATATATATATGTCATTGAGACACATATATATATATTTATATTTACTTCAGCGCGATATATGTGAAAAGCCGGTAATTCAATTGCCGGCTTTTCATTTCTCCTTCACAAACCCGACATGATATGAGACATGGTTTACATACAGTAAACCATGTCATATCCCCCTTTTTTTTGCATATTCCACACTACTAATGTTACTAGTGTGTATGTGCAAAATTTGGGCGCTGTAGCTATTAAATTTAAGGGTTAAATAGCGGAAAAAATTGGCGTGTGCTCCCGCGCAATTTTCTCCGCCAGAGTGGTAAAGCCAGTGACTGAGGGCAGATATTAATAGCCTGGAGAAAGTCCACGGTTATTGGCCCCCCTGGCTAAAAACATCTGCCCCCAGCCACCCCATAAAAGGCACATCTGTAAGATGCACCTATTCTGGCACTTGGCCACTCTCTTCCCACTCCCGTGTAGCGGTGGGATATGGGGTAATGAAGGGTTAATGTCACCTTGCTATTGTAAGGTGACAATAAGCCAGATTAATAATGGAGAGGCATCAATTATGACACCTATCCATTATTAATCCAATTATATGAAATGGTTAAAAAAAAAACACACACAATATTGCAAAGTATTTTAATGAAATAAACACACAGGTTGTTGTAATATTTTATTACTCTCTCAATCCACCTGAAGACCATCGTTCTGTAACAAATTAAAAATAATAAACCAACAATATACATACCCTCCATAGATCTGTAACGTCCCATGATGTAAATCCATCTGAAGGGGTTAAAATATTTTACAGGCAGGAGCTCTGCTATAATGCAGCTGTGCTCGTGCCTGTAAACGCCGGCGAATGAATGAAATGCAGGGTGACCTGTAGTTACCTTCATTCGCGGTGATGCGCCCTCTGCTGGATGTCCTCGTGAACTGGAGCCTGGTAAAAGTTCCCACGCTTGAGATCATATGAGGACATCCAGCAGAGGGCGCATCACCGCGACTGAAGGTAACTATAGGTCATTGACCTACATTACCTTCATTCCCCGGGGTTTACAGGCACGAGCACAGCTGCATTATAGCAGAGCTCCTGCCTGTAAAATATTTTAACCCCTTCAGATGGATTTACATCGTGGGACATTACAGATCTATGGAAGGTATGTATATTGTTGGTTTATTATTTTTAATTTGTTACAGAACGATGGTGGATTCAGGTGGATTGAGAGAGCAATAAAATATTACAACAACCTGTGTGTTTATTTCATTAAAATACTTTGCAATATTGTGTGTGTGTTTTTTTAACCATTTCATACAATTGGATTAATAATGGATAGGTGTCATAATTGACGCCTCTCCATTATTAATCTGGCTTAATGTCACCTTACAATAGCAAGGTGACATTAACCCTTCATTACCCCATATCCCACCGCTACACAGGAGTGGGAAGAGAGTGGCCAAGTGCCAGAATAGGCGCATCTTACAGATGTGCCTTTTCTGGGGTGGCTGGGGGCAGATGTTTGTAGCCAGGGGGGGGCCAATAATTATGGACCCTCTCCAGGCTATTAATATCTGCCCTCAGTCACTGGCTTTACCACCCTGGCGGAGAAAATTGCGCGGGAGCCCACGCCAATTTTTTCCGCGATTTAACCCCTAAATTTAATAGCTACAGCGCCAAAATTTTGCACATACACACTACTAACATTAGTAGTGTGGAATATGCAAAAAAAAGGGGGATATGACATGGTTAACTTTATGTAAACCATGTCTCACATCATGTCGGGTTTAGGCAGGAGAAATGAAAAGCCTGCAATTGAATTACCGGCTTTTCACATATATCGTGCTGAAGTAAATATAAAAATATATACAGGTCCTTCTCAAAAAATTAGCATATAGTGTTAAATTTCATTATTTACCATAATGTAATGATTACAATTAAACTTTCATATATTATAGATTCATTATCCACCAACTGAAATTTGTCAGGTCTTTTATTGTTTTAATACTGATGATTTTGGCCTACAACTCCTGATAACCCAAAAAACCTGTCTCAATAAATTAGCATATTTCACCCGTCCAATCAAATAAAAGTGTTTTTTAATAACAAACAAAAAAACCATCAAATAATAATGTTCAGTTATGCACTCAATACTTGGTCGGGAATCCTTTGGCAGAAATGACTGCTTCAATGCGGCGTGGCATGGAGGCAATCAGCCTGTGACACTGCTGAGATGTTATGGAGGCCCAGGATGCTTCAATAGCAGCCTTAAGCTCATCCAGAGTGTTGGGTCTTGCGTCTCTCAACTTTCTCTTCACAATATCCCACAGATTCTCTATGGGGTTCAGGTCAGGAGAGTTGGCAGGCCAATTGAGCACAGTAATACCATGGTCAGTAAACCATTTACCAGTGGTTTTGGCACTGTGAGCAGGTGCCAGGTCATGCTGAAAAATGAAATCTTCATCTCCATAAAGCATTTCAGCCGATGGAAGCATGAAGTGCTCCAAAATCTCCTGATAGCTAGCTGCATTGACCCTGCCCTTGATGAAACACAGTGGACCAACACCAGCAGCTGACATGGCACCCCACACCATCACTGACTGTGGGTACTTGACACTGGACTTCAGGCATTTTGGCATTTCCTTCTCCCCAGTCTTCCTCCAGACTCTGGCACCTTGATTTCCGAATGACATGCAAAATTTGCTTTCATCAGAAAAAAGTACTTGGGACCACTTAGCAACAGTCCAGTGCTGCTTCTCTGTAGCCCAGGTCAGGCGCTTCTGCCTCTGTTTATGGTTCAAAAGTGGCTTTACCTGGGGAATGCGGCACCTGTAGCCCATTTCCTGCACACGCCTGTGCACGGTGGCTCTGGATGTTTCCACACCAGACTCAGTCCACTGCTTCCTCAGGTTCCCCAAGGTCTGGAATCGGTCCTTCTCCACAATCTTCCTCAGGGTCCGGTCACCTCTTCTCGTTGTACAGCATTTTCTGCCACATTGTTTCCTTCCAACAGACTTACCATTGAGGTGCCTTGATATAGCACTCTGGGAACAGCCTATTTGTTGAGAAATTTCTTTCTGGGTCTTACCCTCTTGCTTGAGGGTGTCAATGATGGCCTTCTTGACATCTGTCAGGTCGCTAGTCTTACCCATGATGGGGGTTTTGAGTAATGAACCAGGCAGGGAGTTTTTAAAAGCCTCAGGTATCTTTTGCATGTGTTTAGAGTTAATTAGTTGATTCAGAAGTTTAGGGTAATAGGTCGTTTAGAGAACCTTTTCTTGATATGCTAATTTATTGAGACAGGTTTTTTGGGTTATCAGGAGTTGTAGGCCAAAATCATCAGTATTAAAACTATAAAAGACCTGACAAATTTCAGTTGGTGGATAATGAATCTATAATATATGAAAGTTTAATTGTAATCATTACATTATGGTAAATAATGAAATTTAACACTATATGCTAATTTTTTGAGAAGGACCTGTAGATTTCCCAATGACTTGCATTGGGTTTCGTGTTTCGGCCGATCCCCCGACCCCGACTTTTCAAGAAGATCGGCCGATTTCACTCGACTCGACTTTTGAGAAAGTCTGGTTTCGCGAAACCCGACTCGACCTCAAAAAAGGAAAAGTCGCTCAACCCTAGTAAAAATGACATCAAAATTTGTCCCTCAATTTCTGCTGAATGAAGAAATACCTCATATGTGGCTGTACAGTGCTGCTTAGCCATACGGAGAGAATCAGAAGGGATGGAATGCTATTTACCTCCTAGAGCGCACATTTTCCAAAAATAGTTTGCGGACTCCATATACAGAGCCCCTAAGTGCTAGAAAAGCAGAATCCCTCCTCAAGTGACCCTATTTTGGAAATTATACCCCTTTGGAAATTTATCTACAGGTGTAGTGACGATTTTGACTCCATGGGTGTTTTCCAGAAACAAACAGCAGTGGATGTTGACGAGTGGAAATTGAGTAGAAATTGCAAACTGCCATTGTAGTGACCAAGTACGTTGCAGTCAACAGTTCATTATCAGTCTGCGCTTCTGAAGGCCTGCACCTGTAAGCTAGGTGAGCTCTGATCACTACAGAAATGCAAAACATGCGGGTGCTAAATGAGGTTTAGGTACACTGGGGCTCAGAAGGGAGGGGAGGCATTTGGATTTGAGAGCAGAGAATTTGCTGAATTTCTTTGGGGGGCGAGGAGCCATTTCACTTTTCCAGGGCCTTTGTGCTACCAGTAATGTAATGTGGAAGCCCCTATATTTCCATTAACAGATGACAGACCTGAGTGAGGACTTGCTTTTTTGTGGATTGAGTTGAAGCTTTTATTGGGAACATTTTACAAAACATTTATGATCACATTTATCCGGCGCTCTACTTGATGTTTCCATCTAAATCTACAAGTAACATGAGAGATGAAACCCCGATGGATCCATTCACTATAATGAGGCAGCAGAGTTACTCTGGACTCCATCTGGCCTCTGTTCAGAGGTGTCCTTCTTTTCAGAAGCGCACCAAACTATGGCCAATCGCAGGTTTATGCAATCCTAAAAAGTTGGACACCGCTGGATCACAGGTCCAAAGGCATCCACAGTGCCTCCATCTGCCTCATTATAGGGAATTCCAGAGGTTCCATCTGAATCATGTATTTCAGATATTTACAAGGAAACCCCGGTGTATGCGCTCAGTGCAGGATAAATGTGTGCCGAACCTTAGTGCGATGCTGCAGACACCACCAAAGTGGCATCAATTTCACCACAGTAGAAATAGTATAATAGGGACCAACAGATCTTCCACTACACCCAATCCAGCAGATGGACACCCAACCAGGAGTGTTCACATTTCCAAAAATTATTGGCAGACACATCAGCAAAGTGGCATTAATTTCACCACAGTATAGATAGTATAATAGGGACCGACAGGTCTTCCACTACAAACAGCAAAGCAGATGGACACCCAAACAGAAGTGCTCACATTTAAACAAATTAGGGCCTGACACCCCCGAAGTGGCATACATTTTCTGAGAGTAGAGATGCAGACCAACCATGACTGTTCACATTTCCACAAATTTGTGTTAACATCTGCAGCAGCATCAGCAGCAGCAGCAACAGCATGCACAACAGCCACACTAAAGATATCACAGAGTGCAGTTACGCGACATTAATGTTGTTAAATATTGTATAACTGAAATATACAATATCGCCTAGTCTGTGTAGTGTGTGATCAGGGTGCAAAAGTCCTTGGAGATCCATGACTTGTTCATCTTGATGAAAGTTACTACAGTCAAAATTCACCGCACGCTCTGATGTTTAGGTGATGCCAGAAAATCAAATTTATTATAGTCAGTGAAAACAGGAAACAATAAGCAAGATGCAAGAAAAAAATTACAGAGCGACTATACTCAATTGTAGACGTTTCGACCTGTCCTAGGTCTTATTCATTACGTCGCTGTAAGAAAGATACATACAGGTGCATCTCAGAAAATGTATTTCAGTTCCTCAATACAAAAAGTGAAACTCATATATTAGATAGAGCCATTACAAACAGAGTGATGTATTTCAAGTGTTTATTTCTGTTAATGTTGATGATTATGGCTTACAGCCAATGAAAACCAAAAAGTCATTATCTCAGTAAATTAGAATAATTTATAACAGATTATATAGGTCACCAGTTTATATACACACACAATCAAATGAGGAAGCGAGTCTTTATACTCGCGAAACATAAGTCGTGTTTGCGATCACATCATGGACAAAAGGAGACACAATATGGGTAATTAACCCTTGATCCACCCTGTGACTGTTACTACTCTTTTTTGGGATCACACTATTTTATCATATCCTATTATATGTATTTGTATTTAGTCTGTAGTAAATATCTACCCTTAAATAAAATATTTATATTTTGAGATACATTATGACTCAAGTTCTCCTCATATTTAATTTATAACACCAGCTTGAAAAAATGATTTTAAAATGCAAAATGTTGGCCTACTTAAATGTATGTTGTCATGTCGGACGCTGTTCAGACCAGGTCATCCGACAGACAGCGGTAATTCCGCTTTTGACCACTATTTGCTCATTGGCGTCGGCTAGATTTTATCTAGCTGTTCCGGGGTTAATTTACCTTATCCTAGGATTGGAAGGTGGGCCATGCCCACTGCCTTTAAATAGTTCTCCTGATCATTGGGCGTCGCCGATTATAGCTTCTCTCTTGTGCGTTGTTATCTCGGTCTGGAGAGGAGAGCTGGTTGTTGGAGATTCGTTGCTGGTGGTGTATTTTCCTTTGTCTTATTTACTCCTTCCTATATTTGTATTTATTTTGCCCTGCACATTTATAGTGTATTCCTGAGTGTCTGCGGCGTGGTGTGTATTTTCCTTTATCCTTGTCTGTGCTAACTGTGGGTATTGGACTATTACCTCTTCACTGGGTGGTGGAGGCCTGGACATGCACACCTTCAGTGTAAACTCCAGGTAGAGGGTCAGTCAGGATTTTCCTAGTCTGAGGAAAATTGCAGGGGCCCGGGTTATTAGCTCTCGTTCTCCTAGTCTCCCCGTGACATATGTTTAGTAAATGCACTCAAAACTTGGTTGGGGCCCCTTTGGCATCAATTACAGCAGTGTAATGAATCAGTGCAGGGTAGCATGGAGGCGATCAGCCGGTGGCATTGCTGAGGTGATATGGAAGCCCAGGTTGCTTTGATAGCAGCCTTCAGCTCATTTGCATTGTTTAGTCTGGTGTCTCTCATCTTACTCTTGAAAATATCCCATAGATTCTCTCTGGAGTTAAGGTCAGATGAGTTTGCTTGCCAATCAAGCGAAGTGATACTGTTGTTTTTAAACCCAGAATTGGTACTTTTGGCAGTGTGGACAGGTGACAAATCCTGCTGGAGAATGACATTTCCATCTCCAGTAAGCTTTTCAGCAGAGAGAAGCATGATGTGCTCTAGAATTTCCTGGTAGACGGCTGCACTGACTTCGGTCTTGATAAAACATAGTGGACCTACACCAGCAGATGACATGGCTCCTGAAACCATCATTGATTGTGGATACTTCACATTAGACCTTGGAAATCAAGGTCCCAAAGTCTGGAGGAAGAGTGGAGAGACAGACAATCCAAGTTGCTTAAAGTCTAGTGTGAAGTTGTCTGCGACCTGCTGGTGTAGCGCAGGCACAGCTTTGTTAGAAAATTAATGGTGACTGGGCAATTGGTACTGGGGACTGTGATGGCCATCAGCATTCAGAAACCATCTGAAACCAGCCAGAAAGACAACACCTGCGGTACCAAGGGCTTGCTGCAGTGCTGAGAGAGAGCAGAGTATGGTGAGCAGGGCAAACATCTGGACCATCAGAGAATTGCAGGCGGAGATGTTACGGTAGATTGTGGTGTGCTCATTCTCTGAGATCAGTCAAAAACAGCAGGCAAGTCCACTTCTGTGACAGCTGACAGTGGGCTCTCAATCAGCGTGACTGGAGCAGGTAAAGAACCCGAGGTTCTGTGGTCGAAGACCTGCATCTCTATAGTTGGCATGGTAACAGATGAGAAAGAAGAAGAAGCAGATGCAATTGATACGGTGGCTGATGGTTGTTGAGGTCCGCTGGTCCACATTTTAGTGCAGTGGGATTCCAAGAGTGATGAATGTTGATTGCGCATGTGAAGGTTCACACATGTAGTAGTCAAATTACTGCAATTTTTACCTCTACTCAGTTTTTATTTGCAAAGTTGGCAGATTACATGAGTTGGCTCATCCTTTGCAGTGTCAAAAAAGGCCCCGGCTATGCAACCCTTGCCTGGTCACATCCGCAGTTGCAGCTGAGGATGCATTGCTCATTGCGGCTGCATCACTACATGTCTGAAATGTACGGTGCAACGTAACCTCCTTGTCTTCCTCCTCAAAATACCTACTCAGCTGTGTGCCTCTATGTTCATGGCATCTGGGATCTAACACCTCATCACCATCCTCTGTGTTATCACATTCCTAGCCTTGGGACTCGCCCTTATCCTCTCCCTGCCCTGACTGTGCAGTACAGTCCGCGTGAGCCTCAGATATCTGAGTATCCTCAGGTTCACCTTCCCCCGGGTGTTAGCATCTGATAACAGGGGTCAGGATGCTACTTGAAACATACTTCATCATACCCCAGATCAAAACTAAAAAAAATTTGGGAAACGGTGCAGATTTCCTTCTCTTGACTCTGTGAAGCTTTTGAGTGCACTTCTGATGACCATGGCATAGAATGTGTGAACAGCTGTTCAGACTCACCCATCTGTGGTTCCATACAATCAGTTGTACGGTTGAAGAGTTGAGACTCGGGGGAAGAAAGGGTAATTTGGGTGCCACCTCTGTGGACTGTACTAGGTGTGATGTTGAGGAGGAGTAAAAGGAGGAAAGGCCAAGGGTTAGCGCTGTGTGTCTGCCAAAGAAAGGTAGTGGAGTAGCCCATCCAGTAACAAAAGTTGTCAGTTGCCTTTATATAGGACCACCTGCCCCATGCACACCTTGAGCACCAAGCATAATCCCCCCACCACGGCCTTGCTTTTTCCCAGTCATATTGCTCAGATAGTGCACAGTATTAGCAACAAAAAATTAGATTTTTAACTCTGCAACAGAGCTGGAAACAGATGAATTTCCACGGCAGTAAATTACAAGGTGTAATGTGGTGTGCTGAATCGCATTAGTCACAGTAGAAAGAATTGTTTGAGTGTGGATGAGTCCTGTATGACAAAGAAGATATGCTACAATCAATTTGAAAGTGAGTTGTCCCCTACTGTATGATGTTAGAAACAGAAGAATTTTTGGTGGCCTCTGGATCAGGCCTTTATAACAACCTAGATGCTACAAACAATTTGAAAGTAATTTGTCCCCTAATGTATGATGTTAGTAGCAGAAGAATTTTTGGGGGCCTCTGGATCAGGCCACTATAACACGCTAGATGCTACAAATAATTTGAAAGTGAGATGTCCCTTACTGTATGACGTTAGTAACAGAAGAGATTTTCTCTGGCCTCTGGATCAGGCCTCTTTAACATACTAGATTCTACAAACAATTTGAAAGTGAGATGTCCCCTACTATATGACTTTAGTAACAGAAGACATTTTTGGCGGCCTTTGGATCAGGCCTCTATAACACATTGGCTGTTACAAACAATTTGAGAGTGAGATGTCCCCTAGGGAGCCCCCCAAAAGTAAGGCATGCTAGGAGGAGCACTGTTCCTGCTAATATAAGGCACCCTTATACAAGGCATACCTTGCTCTGTGCATGGGGTATGCAGTTGTTTCTCGCTCCCGCTGTCCCTGCTGTCCGGTGCCCTCCAGTGCCCGCCACTGCAGCCACGCTGTTCGCCGGGGGATAATCAAAGCCTTGGAGCTGTGTGCCGATCTCTGCCCATGAGCCCTGCGCCAATCACAGCGCTGGAACCATGGGCCAGCTGACGTCACGGTAGTGATACAGTTTCCAGAAAGTGTGTGGGAGCCATTTTAGAGCCCTTATGTTTTGTGGCACTGTGTGGGAGTCAGGCAATTACAGTACCGTGCCGTAGTGTGTTACTTTGATTTGTTGTCTGCTTTTCTGCTGAACGGACTACCGTAAAGTACTGTACTATAAAAGAAATACCGTAAACAATGGTGATACGGTATATTTTTACACCTAGACATGAGCAGTTGAGCACTAAAAGAAAGAGCTATTCCGTCGAGTACAAAAAAGGAATCGTGGAAGAATCATGGGGCAAAAATCTTACTGAATTCTGCAAAGAGAAAATGTTGAGTGTCCGATTGGTCCAAAAATGGCGAGCAGATTAAGGTAACCTCAGTCAACAAGTGGACAGCAGAAATGCTAAAAGGCGCAAGGTTGGATCTGGTCGGCAACCATTATATTCCGAGCTGGGAGACCTGATCTGTGAGTGGGTTACTGACAGGAGAGCAAAGACATTGGTTGTGACTAGGGCTCAGATTCAAGAATTTACCCTTGCAATGGCACCACAGTTTGAAATTGCCCCTGAAGAATTCAAGGCATCACAACACTGGCTGGATAATTTCCTTCAACGAAGTGAACTGTTGTAATGCCCGCGCCGAGACTGGTTGGCGCAGGCGCCTGGGGGTGTGGCCCCACTGGACCACAGACCGAACTTCCCTGGAAGGGGCGTAACTAAGTAGCTTCCTAGGTGTTCACTGGAGCCTCTGATGGTGAGGACAGACTTGTGCAATAGGAAGCTACCAGGTACCACTCCAGGGTTGAGTCAGACTGTGGATGCTGATCCCACCGGGGACAAGACACAGGCAAGCAGGCATGGTTGTGGCACTGGCAGACAGAAGGGTTTGGCAGAGGCCCTGATGGGCGGACAGGCTTGACGGAGATACTGGCAGGCAGAAGGGAGCGGCTGGCACTCAGGCAGACAGGCGGGCACACCTGGCACTGGCAGACAGGACTGATACTCTGGTAGGAACTGGTATTCAGATGGTTGTATGGAAAAAGGTAAGAACCCGTTCAGACTGGAGAACATAAAGAAACAGAGACCTGTACGGCAAGTTGCAGAATAAAGATAGAGCAAGAGTGGAAGCAAAGCAAAATCACAGGAGGCGGAGTAAGAGCAGGAGGTGGAGCTAAGAGTAGAGAAGGAGAAGGCAGAGCTATGAGCAGAGAAGGAGAAGGCAGAGAAAAGAGTAGAGAAGGAGAAGGCAGAGCAGAGAGTAGAGAAGGAGAAGGCAGAGCCAAGGCCGGAGCCTCAGGAGGCGGAGCCAAGAGTGGAGATGCTGGAGGCGGAGCCAAGAGCAGAGATGCTGGAGGCAGAGCCAAGAGCGGAGATGCTGGAGGCGGAGCCAAGAGCGGAGACGCTGGAGACGGAACCAAGAGCAGAGACGCTGGAGGCGGAGCCAAGAGCGGAGACCCTGGAGGCGGAACCAAGAGCGGAGACGCTGGACGCGGAACCAAGAGCCAGAACCGCAGGAGGTAACGCCAAGAGCAAAAGAGTGCAGAACCACAGGTTGTGGCGAGGAAAGCTGAGAAGCACAGAACCACAGGTTGTGGCAAAACAGAGCAGAGAGATGCAGAACCACTGATAGTGGCAAGCAGAGCAGAGAGATAAGGCGGAGGTACACACAGCAGAGTGGGAAATGACAAATGACAAAGAAGGAACAGGAACGGACATAGACCAGAGTTCAGACAGGAACGGACACGGATACACAAACAGAACATAGATGAAGGCCTGCAGTATTGCAGCCCTCTGAGACAGGAAACAGACACGACCTGGCAGCTCAGTAGCAAATGCTAACTGAGGGGAATAGTTTGCTCAGTCATCCTCCAATACATGATTGCCATGGATGAAACTGCAGTGTTTATGGGCCAAGCATCTCAAACAACAATTGAACAAGGAGGTGCCTCCTCAGTGTACGTTCCCTCCACTGCTTATGAAAGTGCACGTGTTACCTGTATTTTGGCGATGCGTCTGGATGGCACTAAAGTCCCACCATTACTCATTTCAAACGGCAAGAAAGACAAGATTGAACGTTTTTCAGGCATTTTTTTCAGGCATTTATATTCTTGAAATTGAAAAAGCCTGGGCCACACACGCAGTTATAAGGAAGTGGGTCAATTTAATGCTGCAGCTTGTTATGCGAGGGAGCCAAAGAGGAATGCTGATCTGGGATGCAGCCAGCACACACCACGCCAAAGACATGAAGAACTTCCTTCATGAGAGAAAAATAGATCAAATAATGATTCCTGCAGGAATGACAGCTTATCTCTAGTCTCTTGATATTGCCATTAACAAGCCATTTAAGGACAATTTGCGTGTAGAAATCAATAACCACATTGAAAATAGAATGGAGAGAAATCAACGTGGAAACTTTGTGAAACCTAAACTGCCAGAGATTGTGACTTGGGTGAAGAATTCATGGGAGAAAATCAATGACACTTGCATTGCAAATGCACTACGAGCAGGCTACCTTGACAAGAAGTGCTCATTTAAGGACAATGCTATTGCTAGACATGAGAGATATAGGCCAATGATTCTGAAAGAAATGGAGTCACAAGAAATTCCACAGGAACTACAGAGTTTGGATTGTTATGATGATGTTATGATGATGACATGGTTGTGTTTGAATAAATCTTGTTTGGTGTTATTAAATATTGAGATCAGTAAATTAACCATTGTTCGTTGTTTTACATGTTGTACATGGAAATACCGTAATTATACGGTAGTAACAAGAAATTCTTGATACGAATCACAGTTTATTTGATTCTACCGTTTTGTGATGACTACTGTTCAGCATATGCTGGTATTTTAATAAATGTTAATTTTTTTGTTAAGAAAAAAATTGTCAATTTTTTTTCTTGAGAAAATAAGACACCCTACCCAAAAAAAAATAAGACATGGTGCAACTTTCGGAGCAAAAATTAATATAAGACGGTGCCTTATTTTCAGGGAAACAGAGTAACAGAAGAATTCTTGGGGGGCCTCTTGAACAGGCCTATGTAGCACACCAGATGCTACAAACAATTTGAAAGTGAGATGTCCCCTACAGTATGACGTTAGTAACAGAAGAAGTTTTCTATGGCTTCTGGATTAGGATTCTATAACATACTAGATACTACAAAAAAATTGAAATTGAGATATCCCCTACTATATAAGATTTAGCAACAGAAAAAAAAATTTGGTTATGTGCGTGAGATCAGCAGAAGCTTAATTTCAACCCAACAAAATGACAAAGTGGGATATGGCGGGCTGTATAACGTTTTGCAATGGAAAAATTATATTTTTTTTAATGTGCGTTAGGTCTGCAGATAGTTTTATATCACCACAGCACTAATACAGCAGGCTGTTTCACATTTAGCTAGTGACAAATAAGATTTAGAATGCTATACTCGTGCATGTAGCACAATAGAAGCAGTACACAGCACACTTGTATGACATGTGCTCTCCTGGCTTTGTCTGTGGACCTCAGTATTGGCACAAAAAAATGCTGGAAGGTCAATTTCACTGCCATACCGGACAGTAGCTAGCTACACTATCTGACTGATATATAACCACCTAGCTAACTAGTTAAAATCTTACTGCTAACAGTGCCAGTGTGAGGAGCAGCCTCTCTGCGCTGCTTAAGGAGGTGATGGAGTCAGGTGTCTGCCCCCTGTGGATTCTGTACACATGTCTTACGTAGGGTACCTTGTCGTTTATTAATTATATTGCAATGTGCTGTATTATAATATGATGTGTGGTGTTTTAGCTTAGGGAAAGAGTGGGATATAGAGGGTTAAATAGTTGGGAGGAGTTAGAGGAGGACGGTGCAAAGCCCTAGGGATATAGAGAAAGGTCTTCCTAAATAGAGGGCAGAACCCAGGCAGGCTTGACCAGGGTGAGACATGCACAAAAGCGAGAGCAGGGGGTTCCCCTGATGTGGGGATAAAAGACTGCCCTGGACTGACGGGCAGTGAGGACATGCAGCGGCTTGTCGGGATCGTCCCCAGGAGAAACTTGGGGTCCCAGACCAAGATGGTAGCTGGTGGTGGGTAACATACGGAGACACGAGGAAAAGTGCAGGAAAACATCGCCTGGTTTGTACCCTGCGACTGTTCAGTAAAGTTTAACCGTTGGAACAGAACTGCAGCTTTGTGGTGTTTCATGAGATTTGGTCCTCAGCAATTGAAGTAAACATGAAACGGAGGTAACAGACCGTACCACAGGACCGAGACTTTGCTTGTCTCCCCATGTACTGGTGCTGGGGTGCTCACTGACTGTGACTTGGTGAACTCACCCACAACTACCACCCCAGGTCGGCTTTGTTACACTGTGAGTGTCAAAATGGCGCTAAAAAATATGTCCGCTCTTTATATGGAGAGGGACATGTGATTTCAGTAGCCAATGACACAAACAGTTGTGTCAGGACATTGTGGATGTTTCCTGCAACCTGATTGGCTAGCCACAATGTGTACACATAAAGTTAAAAGAAACCCTAACCCTAGCCCTAGACCTAACCCTAACCCTAACCCTAGCCCTAACCCTAGCCTAACCCTAGCCCTAACCCTAACCCTAACCCTAGCCCTAACCCTAACCTTAACCCTAACCCTAACCCTAGCCTTAACCCTACCCCTAACCGTACCCCTAACCCTATCCTTAACCCTAACCCTAGCCCTAACCCTAGTCCTAACCCTAACCCTAGCCTTAACCCTACCCCTAACCCTACCCCTAACCCTATCCTTAACCCTATCCCTAGCCCTAACCCTAGCCCTAATCCTAACCTAATGTACCAGGGGCAGTCCGTGACAGTTCCTGGCACATAGTGCAGGATGTCAGCTGCGATAGTCAGCTGACACCCGGCCGCGATCGGCCACGCTCCCCCCACGAGCGTGGCCGATCGCATATAACGTACTGTCCCGTCACTGGGAATTAAGTCCCAGGTCACCTTGATGGGACAGTACGTCATATGGTTTAAGGGGTTAAAGAATTGATGCTCTTTTGAAGGAAAATTCACATTTGCATTTTGTTAATTGATGAAAATAAACTATTACCACTTCTATTTTCCAAATTCTAAAATATTTTTACTTTACACTTTTCTCCCCATATGCCTCAAACTTTTGCACAGTATTATACATTGAATATATGTAGCTTTACTGCCTAAAAACGCATATTTGAAAAGGTTGTAAATCTGCTGCAAATTATCAAATTATCAATTACTGGTGATGACTTTTATTCCAACCAATCTTGAAATTGGGGCTCTGCAGTGTCCCTATTGAATGACTCAATTGTACCTCATGCACACCGATATTGCATTCATTGTAATCAGAGCACTTTATTTGGCTATCTCTAGTAATCACAGAGAGTGAAAGGAGTGTTGTCATACATTAAGAACCATCGATTCCTTTAAAAGAGGACTTTTAGAGCTCTCTTTTGAAGTGATGATATCCCCATTGACCAGAAACAGAACCAGTAGATGGCAAACTGTGCAAAAATTTTAATAAAACTCAATTACAAAAATTATTTTAGCCAAACATACCCACTAGTGTTGAGCGATACCGTCCGATACTTGAAAGTATCGGTATCGGATAGTATCGGCCGATACCCGAAAAGTATCGGATATCGCCGATACCGATACCCGATACCAATACAAGTCAATGGGACACCAAGTATCGGAAGGTATCCTGATGGTTCCCAGGGTCTGAAGGAGAGGAAACTCTCCTTCAGGCCCTGGGATCCATATTACTGTGTAAAATAAAGAATTAAAATAAAAAATATTGATATACTCACCCGTCCGGAGGCCCCTGGACATCACCGCTGGTAACCGGCAGCCTTCTTTGCTTAAAATGAGCGCGTTTAGGGCCTTCCATGACGTCACAGCTTCTGATTGGTCGCGTGCCGTTCATGTGACCACCACGCGACCAATCACAAGCCACGACGTCATTCTCAGGTCCTAAATTCCTAGAATGAGGAGTTTAGGGCCTGAGAATGACGTCACGGCTTGTGATTGGTCGCGTGGCGGTCACATGAGCGGCATGCGACCAATCAGAAGCCGTGACGTCATGGAAGGCCCTAAACGCGCTCATTTTAAGCAAAGAAGGCTGCCGGTTACCAGCGGTGATGTCCAGGGGCCTCCGGAGAGGTGAGTATATCAATATTTTTTATTTTAATACTTTATTTTACACAGTAATATGGATCCGATACCGATTCCCGATACCACAAAAGTATCGGATCTCGGTATCGGAATTCCGATACCGCAAGTATCGGCCGATACCCGATACTTGCGGTATCGGAATGCTCAACACTAATACCCACAGTTAATTAGGAAAAAAAATTGTTTCGGGAACAATATCACTACAGGTCAGGCTATATTATGGGTTGCAGACTAGATAATCAATCAGCTGATACTAACTCTGGCGGTGGCTAGATATAAACAGTGAACGGATCACAACTCTTCACAGTGTGTAGTGGACACTACCTACGCTCTTAAACAGATGCTGAGAATTCATTTGAGATGTATTAATTGAAAAATGCTATATTGAATAAACTTTCATCTGTGTTGCAGATTTCCCTCCAAATATAGACGTCTATCACCAAAGCTTACAATGGGGACATGGCTCATCCTTGACATCATTAGTTATTTTTCACTGGACTTGATAGGAATTCCTGGTAATCTCATTATTTTATATGCTTTCTTTCATACTTTCCATAGTCAAGGTAAAGTAACCACTGGAGAAATTATCCTCGGCAAACTGGCACTGTCTAATCTGCTGGTCATTCTGACATGGGGCCTTCCAATTACTCTGCAAGCAACTGGAACATATATAGCGTTTGGTGACTTATCTTGTCAAATAAGCCTTTATTTTTACTGTGTTGGAAGAGCCATGTCTGTCAGCATTACTTCTTTGTTGGGATGTTTTCAGTGCATTTCCATTGCTCCCTCTCACCGACGATGGTTGGGAGTAAAGAGGAAGCTGCCAAATCATCTTTTTACAATAATGTTGTTTCTCTGGACTTTCAATCTAATCATAAGTAGTACGCGTCTGGCATACTCCACAGCTTCTATGAAGAACAATACTTCCAAATACATTATGAGTTACAACTTCTGCTTCGTTATGTTCCCAAATTATTTTCTTTACATAGGGAATGGGATTATCTATGTAGTTCGTGACTTGTTCTTCTTGACTCTGATGATGTTCTCCAGTGGTTATCTTCTCTATGTCTTCTATCAGCACGGAAAAAAAGTGAAATATATTCCCACTCTAAACACTAAGCATGCGGAAATCCGAGCAGCCAAAGCCGTCTTTACTTTAGTCATGATGTATATTGTTAGTTTTGGATTAGATAATCTGTTCTGGATTCTGACTCTCTGCACGGTTACTCTTTCGCCCCGGTTTACTGATGCACGAATATTTTTTGATTCCTGTTTTTCTGCTATAAGTCCCATTGTAATCATCTCAACCAACAAGAAAATCCAAGTGGGTCTCCAGTGCTCGAGGAAGAAAAGAGATATTCATGCAGTGAAAACTATATCTAATGGTGTAGCTAGGAAGAGATTCTAGAAATCATATGACACATTTATTTTAAAAGATTGAATCTCCCTTCATAGTATTAGTGTAAGGGATAGATCTAGTGAAAAAATTTGAAGTCTTAGGGCATCATTTAATGTAAATTTATTTCAGTTTTTCTAAATAGTTTAAGTATCATCCTTTCAAGAAACGTTAGATGATAAATGATCGTGCTATCACTCTGTGTATCCGTATAAGATTTCTATACAATGTTTATTGTAATTCCTCCTATAATGTTCATAATTTTCAAGAAGAAAATACATTTAATAGCGGCATTGGGTGGGAACTACATCCCAACATTGATGTGTATGGATGTCTTTTTCCATAAAGGATTAAAGAATTTCACTTGTAAAGAGTACAAAAAATATATATATTCGGATAAAATGTTAGCCAGAAAAATTGATGTAAATAATTTTATGCCATATACAGTGGGAAAAAAGTATTTAGTCAGCCACCAATAGTGCAAGTTCTACCACTTAAAAAGATGACAGAGGCCTGTAACTGACATCATAGGTAGACCATAACTATGAGAGTCAAAATTGAGAAAATCCAGAAAATAACCTTGTCTGATTTGGCAAGATTTATTTTGCAAATTATGGAGGAAAATAGAAGAAGAGAATAGAAGAAGCTCCTCTGTCCTCTACTCATTACCTGTAGTTTTGGTGTTATTATTATTATTATTATTATTATTATTTATTGTTTACATTAGAGGAGGGGTATGCATAATAAAAACAAGTACAATATTCTTAAACAATACAAGTCATAACTGGTAACGGAGGAGAGAGGACCCTGCCCGCGAAGGCTCACAATCTACAAGGGATGGGTGAGAATACAGTAGGTGAGGATAGAGCTGGTCATGCAGCGGTTTGGTTGATCTGTGGTTACTGCAGGTTGTAGGCTTGACGGAAGAGGTGGGTCTTCATGCTCTTTTTGAAGGTTTCGATGGTAGGCGAGAGTCTGATGTGTTGTGGTAGAGGGTTCCAGAGTAGGGGTGATACGCGAGAGAAATCTTGTATACGATTGTGGGAAGAGGAGATATGAGGGGAGTAGAGAAGGAGATCTTGTGAGGATCGGAGGTTGCGTGTAGGTAAGTACCGGAAGACGAGGTCACAGATGTATGGAGGAGACAGGTTGTGGATGGCTTTGTATGTCATGGTTAGGGTTTTGTAAAATGAAAAACCTTGCACTCAACTTAGATGCTCAAGTGAAGAATTTAATGTAGTACACCACAAAACGTTTCGGTCCAACAAGCAGGACCTTCATCAGTTACTACAACAAAAGGTGAGACACCACCATTATATACATAAATGTAGAGGCCAAAAAAAAGAAAACAAATAGAAAAAAAACAAAGTATATACAGCAACAAGGTAACAGTTATAGTGTCTCTGAGCAATAGAGAGATAATAAGTCATGGTTAGATCATGGAATTTATATGGACAAGTCGTCCATGTGAGAAGAGAAAACCCCTAATATCTGGCACCAATTTAGATAGAAGGTGAATATGGATTAAATAACGTACCGTACTGCTAGAAAAGTGGAGGGTAGACACGACTGGCGTGTCAATAGGCACATGTGTACACAGTGTCTGTGATAGACAAGAAGATCGATGGTGACCCCAATTCTATGTTTAACATATACGTGTGCTGACAGAGAGTCAGTGGGGAGGCATACCTGTATTAGGATGCTAAGAGAAAACCAGACCTACTGTGAAGGAACAGACAAGATTTGTTATGAACAAGATCTAAAGCGGCGTGTGCCGCTAGCGGGGTGCACCTCCTAAAACGTCATACGTGGTATCCGTTGTTACTTGAATGTGTGCCCGATTCAGACGCGGTATCCACCGCTCATCTGATGTGAGTGGTGGGCGTGCGCGCTAAAATGGAGAGGGGGCGTTCCCAATGGCGCCAATGGGCGAATAGGAGTGTGAGTGTCAGAGCGGAAATGACGTTGTAGGACTCGTCCGTGTGTGTCACTCGAGACGCTGAGTGTAACTGCCAAAATGGCCGTACCGGCGGAGGTGTCAGGTCCGGACAGGAACAGAGTCTGTGTGGGGCCTGAGTGCGGCGGTAATGGTTCCGCCCAGACGGGATACGTTCTTGGAACAGGGAGGTGGGCTAGAAGGGAGGTGCATAATAGTAAGATAATTAATGAGAGTGCGTAAGGCACAGCAGGTGTAGGTGGACCATGCCTGTAGACCGGAGTTCATGCAGATAGGTGACAGCAAGAATGGTGCGTAAAGAGGCTTCAATAGAGGCGACTCTAGAATAAAGAGAACAATATATTAATGGAGAAAACAGATTCAATACGCCAAAAAATTGAATAATTAAGTGAAATACATACATTATGTCGGTCTTACAAGCAATACATTTGGAGAATATGACATAATCATATAAATCGCAGAATTTGTTACTGTTGTGGCAGAATATTAGCTAAGAACAGGTTATATTATGGCCCGAGGTTTACCACGTTCTATTAAACAGATGGTTAAAACAGATGGTTAAAACAGACACTGTGCTGGTACTGAGACAACCTACTATAGGGATGTAGTACCTGGATATATAAGGAATAATGGTGTCGGAGTCCCATCTTATAGCTGGAACCTCGAGTGGAACATGGTCAGAGAGCAGATATTATAGATAGAATACATGCTATTACAGAAAAGCTGCCAAATCATAATCCCTGTTAAGGCCCTTGGGGTGGAGTGCTTCCAAGGTATGGATCCAGAAAGCCTCCCTGCGCTTGAGTCGGGTTAACCTATTGCCACCCCTCCTTGGTGGAGGTATGTGTTCTATGACCTGGAATTTGAGTTGTGAGATGCTGTGGCCTGAAGTGATGAAATGTGAGGGAATGGGTAGCAGTAACTGCTTACAGCGTATGGTAGATTTGTGTTTGGAGATTCGATCGCGGACGGCCTGCGTCGTCTCTCCCACATAAAGCAGGCCACATGGGCATTTTATTAGATAGACAACCCAAGATGAATCACAGGTGAAGAAATCGGAGACATGGAATATTTTTCCGGAGTGAGGATGATGGAACGTAGGGCCTTTGAGGACATTGTGACATTGGGAACAGTGGAGACAGGGAAAAGTTCCCTTTCGTGGGTTTTGTAGGAATCGTTGGCATGGTATAGATTTGTTGGTGCCCATATCCGCTCTAACAAGGGAATCCTTAAGGTTGGGGGCTCTTCTGAAGCAGGGGAGAAAAGGCTCCCGGAATTCAGGGACCTCTGGATGGCTATTGGAAAGCAAGTGCCAATGTTTGCGTATAGACTTGTGCAGAACATAAGCAAAAGGGTGAAAGGAATGGACAAAGGGGACCCGATTAGAACTTCTGTTAGGTCTGGGTAGTGAAGGTGCTAGCGCGTTTTGGAGTACTGTAGAAGGGTAGCCTCGTTGGGTGAATTTGGACGCCATTTCTTGTAGTCTGCTAGGGCGGAGATCTGGATCAGAGACTATCCTATTAACTCTGTGAAATTGAGATTTAGGTATAGATCTTTTGGTGGAAGGAGGGTGGAAACTGGAAAAATGTAGTAAACTGTTGCGGTCAGTACTTTTAGTGTACAGATCCGTAGCAACAGAACCGTCCGGTTTGAGTATTACCAAAGTGTCCAGGAAGTTTACCTTGTGAGGGTCATGTGACATCGTAAATGAGATGCCTGGCCAGGCCGTGTTGAGCCACTCAAAAAAGGAAGCGAGGGCTTCCAATGTGCCCCCCCATATGCAGAAGATGTCGTCTATGTAGCGTCTCCAAAGGAGAACGTTGGAGACAAAGAGAGGGTTCTTGTAGATGGTACTCTCCTCGAAGTCTGCCATGTAGCAATTTGCATAGGGGGGCGCTACATTGGAGCCCATCGCGGTGCCACGGACCTGGAGATAAAAGTCATCCTGAAACATAAAATGGTTGTACGTGAGGATGATGGTTAAAAGTTCTATACACAGGTTGACCTGATCATCTAGTAGGCCCGAGTGGGTAAGAAGCTTATGCACTGAATTAATGCCCTCAACGTGTGGAATTGACGTATATAGATCTTTAACGTCCATGGTGACAAGGAACGCATTCGGTGGTATAATGGGCAGATCCTTCAGGACCCCAAGGAATGCCCCTGTGTCGAGAATAAAGGATTTGGATCGTTGTATTATTGGTGTGAGGATTTTTTCCAGATACACGGCCAAAGGGGAAAGAATAGAGTCTGTGGATGCCACTATGGGCCTCCCTGGGGGTTTTTCCAGGTTTTTATGTATCTTGGGGATGTGTTATGACCCCAATGGCGAGGGTCTCAGAGGAACGTGGAAGTCTGCAGAATACAAAAATCCAGCTCATAGGGCAGTGGTAGCTGGGTTGACCATATATCTACTCCTAACGCCAACACTAGAAGTAGCCGGGGATCATTCCTACGTTGATTCTAGATGACACGCTCCAGCCGGAGAATCTAGCTACCCCTAGTAGAGGAAAACAAAAGACCTTTCTTGCCTCCAGAGAAGGGGACCCCAAAGCTGGATAGAAGCCCCCCACAAATAATAACGGTGAGGTAAGAGGAAATGACAAACACAGAAATGAACCAGGTTTAGCACAGAGAGGCCCGCTAACTGATAGCAGAATAAAGAAAGGTAACTTATATGGTCAACAAAAACCCTATCAAAATCCACACTGGAAATTCAAGAACCCCCAAACCGTCTAACGGTCCGGGGGGAGAACACCAGCCCCCTAGAGCTTCCAGCAAAGGTCAGGATATATATTTGGAACAAGCTGGATAAAAATACAAAACCAAAACAAAATAGCAAAAAGCAAAAAGCGGACTTAGCTGATATAACTGGAACCAGGATCAGTAGACAAGAGCACAGCAGACTAGCTCTGATAACTACGTTGCCAGGCATTGAACTGAAGGTCCAGGGAGCTTAAATAGCAACACCCTTAACTAACGACCCAGGTGCGGATAAAAGGAATGACAGAAAAACCAGAGTCAAAAAACTAGTAACCACTAGAGGGAGCAAAAAGTAAATTCACAACAGTACCCCCCCCTTAGTGAGGGGTCACCGAACCCTCACCACGACCACCAGGGCGATCAGGATGAGCGGCATGAAAGGCACGAACTAAATCGGCCGCATGAACATCAGAGGCGACCACCCAGGAATTATCCTCCTGACCATAGCCCTTCCACTTGACCAGGTACTGAAGCCTCCGCCTGGAGAGGCGAGAATCCAAGATCTTCTCCACCACGTACTCCAACTCGCCCTCAACCAACACCGGAGCAGGAGGCTCAGCAGAAGGAACTATAGGCACAATGTACCGCCGCAACAAGGACCTATGAAATACATTGTGAATAGCAAACGACACAGGAAGATCCAGACGAAAAGATACAGGATTAAGGATTTCCAATATCTTGTAAGGCCCAATAAAACGAGGTTTAAATTTGGGAGAGGAGACCTTCATAGGAACAAAGCGGGAAGAAAGCCATACCAAATCCCCAACGCGTAGTCGGGGACCCACACCGCGGCGGCGGTTGGCAAAGCGCTGAGCCCTCTCCTGTGACAACTTCAAGTTGTCCACCACATGATTCCAGATCCGCTGCAACCTATCCACCACAGAATCCACCCCAGGACAGTCAGAAGGCTCCACATGACCCGAAGAAAAGCGAGGATGGAAACCAGAGTTGCAGAAAAAAGGCGAAACCAAGGTGGCGGAACTAGCCCGATTATTAAGGGCAAACTCAGCCAACGGCAAGAATGTCACCCAATCGTCCTGATCAGCAGAGACAAAACACCTCAAATAAGCCTCCAAAGTCTGATTGGTTCGCTCCGTCTGTCCATTAGTCTGAGGATGGAAAGCAGACGAAAACGACAAATCAATGCCCATCCTACTACAAAAGGATCGCCAGAATCTGGAAACGAACTGGGATCCTCTGTCTGACACAATATTCTCAGGGATGCCGTGCAAACGAACCACGTTCTGGAAAAACACAGGAACCAGATCGGAAGAGGAAGGCAGCTTAGGCAAAGGAACCAAATGGACCATCTTTGAGAAGCGATCACATATCACCCAGATAACGGACATGCCCTGGGATAGCGGAAGATCAGAAATGAAATCCATGGAGATATGTGTCCAAGGTCTCTTCGGGACAGGCAAGGGCAAGAGCAAACCGCTGGCACGAGAACAGCAAGGCTTAGCTCGAGCACAAGTCCCACAGGACTGCACAAATGACCGCACATCCCTTGACAAGGAAGGCCACCAAAAGGACCTGGCCACCAGATCTCTGGTGCCAAAAATTCCCGGGTGACCTGCCAACACCGAGGAATGAACCTCGGAAATGACTCTGCTGGTCCACTTATCCGGGACAAACAGTCTGTCAGGTGGACAAGACTCAGGCCTATCAGCCTGAAATCTCTGCAACACACGTCGCAGATCCGGAGAAATAGCTGACAAGATAACTCCATCTTTAAGAATACCAACAGGATCAGCGACTCCAGGAGCATCAGGCACAAAGCTCCTAGAAAGAGCATCGGCCTTCACATTCTTTGAACCTGGTAAATACGAGACAACAAAATCAAAGCGGGAGAAAAACAATGACCAGCGGGCCTGTCTCGGATTAAGGCGTTTAGCAGACTCGAGATACATCAGATTTTTGTGATCAGTCAAGACCACCACACGATGCTTAGCACCCTCGAGCCAATGACGCCACTCCTCAAATGCCCATTTCATGGCCAACAACTCCCGATTGCCCACATCATAATTTCGCTCGGCAGGCGAAAACTTCCTAGAGAAAAAGGCACAAGGTTTCATAACAGAGCAACCAGGGCCTCTCTGCGACAAAACGGCCCCTGCTCCAATCTCTGAAGCATCCACCTCAACCTGAAAGGGAAGTGAGACATCGGGCTGGCACAAAACAGGCGCCGAAGTAAACCGGCGTTTCAACTCCTGGAAAGCCTCCACGGCAGCAGGAGCCCAGTTAGCTACATCGGAGCCCTTCTTGGTCATATCCGTCAAAGGTTTCACAATGCTAGAAAAATTAGCGATAAAACGACGGTAGAAGTTAGCGAAACCCAAGAACTTCTGTAGACTCTTAACTGACGAGGGCTGAGTCCAATCAAGAATAGCTCGGACCTTGACTGGGTCCATCTCCACAGCAGAAGGGGAAAAAATGAACCCCAAAAAGGGAACCTTCTGTACACCAAAGAGACACTTTGAGCCCTTGACAAACAAAGAATTTTCACGCAAAATTTTAAAGACCAACCTGACCTGCTCCACATGCGAATCCCAATTATCAGAAAAAACCAAAATATCATCCAGATAAACAATCAAAAATTTATCCAGATACTTCCGGAAAATGTCATGCATAAAGGACTGAAAAACTGAAGGCGCATTGGAGAGCCCAAAAGGCATCACCAAGTACTCAAAATGACCTTCGGGCGTATTGAATGCGGTTTTCCATTCATCACCTTGCTTAATGCGCACAAGGTTGTACGCACCACGAAGATCTATCTTGGTGAACCACTTGGCACCTTTAATCCGGGCAAACAAGTCAGACAACAGCGGTAAAGGATACTGAAATTTGACAGTGATCTTATTTAAAAGCCGATAATCAATACAAGGTCTCAAAGATCCGTCCTTTTTTGCCACAAAAAAGAATCCCGCACCAAGAGGGGAAGAAGACGGACGAATATGTCCTTTCTCTAGAGACTCCTTGATATATGAACGCATAGCGGTATGTTCAGGTACCGACAGATTAAACAGTCTTCCCTTAGGAAATTTACTGCCTGGGATCAAATCTATAGCACAGTCACAGTCCCTATGAGGAGGCAGTGCACTGGACTCAGACTCACTGAATACATCCTGATAATCAGACAAATACTCCGGAACTTCCGAAGGCGTAGAAGAAGCAATAGACACAGGCAGGGAATCCCCATGAATACCACGACAGCCCCAACTTGAGACTGACATAGCCTTCCAGTCCAGGACTGGATTATGGGTCTGTAACCATGGCAGCCCTAAAACAACCAAATCATGCATTTTATGTAAAACCAGGAAACGTATCACCTCGCGGTGTTCAGGAGTCATGCACATGGTAACCTGTGTCCAATACTGCGGTTTATTTGCTGCCAATGGCGTAGCATCAATACCCCTAAGAGGAATAGGATTTTCCAATGGTTCAAGAGTAAAACCACAGTGCTTAGCAAATGACAGATCCATAAGACTCAGGGCAGCACCTGAATCTACAAACGCCATGACAGGAAAAGACGACAGTGAGCAAATCAAAGTTACAGACAGAATAAATTTAGGTTGCAAATTACCAACGGTGACAGGACTAACAACCTTAGCTATACGTTTAGAGCATGCTGAGATAACATGTGTAGAATCACCACAGTAGTAGCACAAGCCATTCCGGCGTCTATGAATTTTCCGCTCATTTCTAGTCAGGATTCTATCACATTGCATTAAATCAGGTGTCTGTTCAGACAACACCATGAGGGAATTTGCGGTTTTGCGCTCCCGCAACCGCCGGTCAATTTGAATAGCCAGTGCCATAGTATCATTCAGACCTGTGGGAATGGGAAAACCCACCATAACATTCTTAATGGCTTCAGAAAGGCCATTTCTAAAATTAGCGGCCAGTGCACACTCGTTCCAATGTGTCAGCACGGACCATTTCCGAAATTTTTGGCAGTACACTTCAGCCTCGTCCTGCCCCTGAGACATAGCCAGCAAGGCCTTTTCTGCCTGAATCTCAAGATTGGGTTCCTCATAAAGTAAACCGAGCGCCAGAAAAAACGCATTAATATCAGCCAATGCCGGATCTCCTGGCGCCAGCGAAAAAGCCCAATCCTGAGGGTCGCCCCGTAAGAACGAAATAACAATTTTTACTTGCTGAGCAGAGTCTCCAGATGAACAGGGTCTCAGGGACAAAAACAATTTACAATTATTCACAAAATTCCCAAACTTAAACCTGTCTCCGGAAAACAGTTCAGGAATCGGTATTTTAGGTTCTGACCTAGGATTACTGATAACATAGTCTTGTATGCCCTGCACACGAGTAGCCAGCTGGTCCACACTTGTAATCAAGGTCTGGACATTCATGTCTGCAGCAAGCATAGCCACTCTGAGGTAAAGGGGAAGAAGAAAAAAAAAAAAAACTCAGAATCTTCTTTCTTATAATCCCTCTTCTGCAATGCATTAAACATTTAATACTGGCCTGGCAAACTGTTATGACCCCAATGGCGAGGGTCTCAGAGGAACGTGGAAGTCTGCAGAATACAAAAATCCAGCTCATAGGGCAGTGGTAGCTGGGTTGACCATATATCTACTCCTAACGCCAACACTAGAAGTAGCCGGGGATCATTCCTACGTTGATTCTAGATGACACGCTCCAGCCGGAGAATCTAGCTACCCCTAGTAGAGGAAAACAAAAGACCTTTCTTGCCTCCAGAGAAGGGGACCCCAAAGCTGGATAGAAGCCCCCCACAAATAATAACGGTGAGGTAAGAGGAAATGACAAACACAGAAATGAACCAGGTTTAGCACAGAGAGGCCCGCTAACTGATAGCAGAATAAAGAAAGGTAACTTATATGGTCAACAAAAACCCTATCAAAATCCACACTGGAAATTCAAGAACCCCCGAACCGTCTAACGGTCCGGGGGGAGAACACCAGCCCCCTAGAGCTTCCAGCAAAGGTCAGGATATATATTTGGAACAAGCTGGACAAAAATACAAAACCAAAACAAAATAGCAAAAAGCAAAAAGCGGACTTAGCTGATATAACTGGAACCAGGATCAGTAGACAAGAGCACAGCAGACTAGCTCTGATAACTACGTTGCCAGGCATTGAACTGAAGGTCCAGGGAGCTTAAATAGCAACACCCTTAACTAACGACCCAGGTGCGGATAAAAGGAATGACAGAAAAACCAGAGTCAAAAAACTAGTAACCACTAGAGGGAGCAAAAAGTAAATTCACAACAGGGATGGTATAAAATACCGGAATGACTGGAGTCGAGTTGGTGAGAAAATCACATGTCTTGGTGTCAAGGACACCAAGAGATGAATATCTCAGAAGGACATCAGAGATTTTAAGGCGTATAGATGCTGTGGGATCCCTTGGGAGTTTGTGATAGATAGAAGTGTCACTCAACTGTCGGGAAATTTCACTTAAGTAATCAGTCCTGTTCATAACCACAAGGGCACCCCCCTTATCGGCTGGTTTGATAACTATACTATTGTCCTCCTGAAGGCCTCGTAGGGCCTGTCGCTCGGTAGTAGTCAAATTCTGGGGGTTAAATAGTCTACCCCTGTCTATATCCTCCCTTAGTTGGTGAAAAGAGTCCTGAACAAACCCAATGAACGTCTCCATGGCGTGCGAGCCCTGTGGGGGCCTAAAATGGCTTTTCTTATGTAGCCCCAGACTTTGTGAAGACAGAATATTAGGAGAGGTAGTTGTTGAAGTGGAAGATGGGAAAGTGTCTGGGATGTGAGAAAAATATGCTTTTAGTCTGAGTGAACGAAAAAAGCGTTGGAGGTCCATCTCTAAATCAAAGGTGTGACACCGGTATGTAGGACAGAAAGACAACCCCTTCTGTAGGACCTTATACTCTGCCACCCCCAAAGTTCTGTCCGAAATGTTGATTACCAATAAGTTGGTACCTGGGATCTCGTGATCCTCATGGGGTCTGGGGTTCGTCCTGCGTCCATGGCCCTGCCTCGTTGTCTTCTTCTTGGAGGGCGTTGTCGTAGACCTAAAAAACGGGGAGGGCCTGTAGAGGATGCGATCTGCTCCTGTTCTGAACCGGAGGTGGAATAGTCGAGGGAGGAGCGAGGAATAGGGCGAGATGGCTGTCGCCGAGTAGAGGAGCTGTCCTGCCATCTATAAATCTGTTTAGATTCGTAGTCCTCAGAGTCTCTATTGAATTTGGCCCGTTTTCTCTCCTCAGTCTCCCGGCGATGTTTATCAATGTTCTTGGAGATCTGATCTTTGAGGGAGCGAAGTTCCTCTGGAGAACCGGTTGATGCTAGCTGGGCCTCAATGGTTTTGATCTGCTCCGTACTCGTAATGGCCTTCTGTAAATGCTCAATCGTCAAAGTAATTATATCGAAAGAACATTTATTTAGTATCTGTTCATACTTTGTACAATAGTCTAGACAGTCCCGAAAGAGTGTGGGACGGAGTGGTACCCGAAGTCCCCTAGGGATCCGTTGGACCCGAAGATATTCCGTGAGTGTGGCACAATGTAGCTCTATATTAGTAAAATGACGGAGCTCACGCTCTAGGTCACGTCCCCGTGTCTCCCTAGGAGGTGCCTTAAGAAAGTCACAATTCAAAGTGGATCGTGCCAAAATATTAGAGGTCTCTTCTGCATTGTATGAAAAGGTGGTCATGACAAACCAGTGTGCTACGCGTAAGGGGATACTGTGTAAAAAATAGGAGCGCGTGCACCACTGGATAGAGGTGCAAAGGTAGGTTCCCACACTTTACGATAAATAAAATGAAAAACCTTGCACTCAACTTAGATGCTCAAGTGAAGAATTTAATGTAGTACACCACAAAACGTTTCGGTCCAACAAGCAGGACCTTCATCAGTTCCTACAACAAAAGGTGAGACACCACCATTATATACATAAATGTAGAGGCCAAAAAAAAGAAAACAAATAGAAAAAAAACAAAGTATATACAGCAACAAGGTAACAGTTATAGTGTCTCTGAGCAATAGAGAGATAATAAGTCATGGTTAGATCATGGAATTTATATGGACAAGTCGTCCATGTGAGAAGAGAAAACCCCTAATATCTGGCACCAATTTAGATAGAAGGTGAATATGGATTAAATAACGTACCGTACTGCTAGAAAAGTGGAGGGTAGACACGACTGGCGTGTCAATAGGCACATGTGTACACAGTGTCTGTGATAGACAAGAAGATCGATGGTGACCCCAATTCTATGTTTAACATATACGTGTGCTGACAGAGAGTCAGTGGGGAGGCATACCTGTATTAGGATGCTAAGAGAAAACCAGACCTACTGTGAAGGAACAGAAAAGATTTGTTATGAACAAGATCTTAAGCGGCGTGTGCCGTTAGCGGGGTGCACCTCCTAAAACGTCATACCTGGTATCCATTGTTACTTGAATGTGTGCCCGATTCAGACGCGGTATCCACCGCTCGTCTGATGTGAGTGGTGGGCGTGCGCGCTAAAATGGAGAGGGGGCGTTCCCAATGGTGCCAATGGGCGAATAGGAGTGTGAGTGTCAGAGCGGAAATGACGTTGAAGGACGCGTCCGTGTGTGTCACTCGAGATGCTGAGTGTAACTGCCAAAATGGCCGTACCGGCGGTGGTGTCAGGTCCGGACAGGAACAGAGTCCGTGTGGGGCCTGAGTGCGGCGGTAATGGTTCCGCCCTGACGGGATACGTTCTTGGAACAGGGAGGTGGGCTAGAAGGGAGGTGCATAATAGTAAGATAATTAATGAGAGTGCGTAAGGCACAGCAGGTGTAGGTGGACCATGCCTGTAGACCGGAGTTCATGCAGATAGGTGACGGCAAGAATGGTGCGTAAAGAGGCTTCAATAGAGGCGACTCTAGAATAAAGAGAACCATATATTAATGGAGAAAACAGATTCAATACGCCAAAAAATTTAATAATTAAGTGAAATACATACATTATGTCGGTCTTACAAGCAATACATTTGGAGAATATGACATAAGCATATAAATCGCAGAATTTGTTACTGTTGTGGCAGAATATTAGCTAAGAACAGGTTATATTATGGCCCGAGGTTTACCACGTTCTATTAAACAGATGGTTAAAACAGATGGTTAAAACAGACACTGTGCTGGTACTGAGACAACCTACTATAGGGATGTAGTACCTGGATATATAAGGAATAATGGTGTCGGAGTCCCATCTTATAGCTGGAACCTCGAGTGGAACATGGTCAGAGAGCAGATATTATAGATAGAATACATGCTATTACAGAAAAGCTGCCAAATCATAATCCCTGTTAAGGCCCTTGGGGTGGAGTGTTTCCAAGGTATGGATCCAGAAAGCCTCCCTGCGCTTGAGTCGGGTTAACCTATTGCCACCCCTCCTTGGTGGAGGTATGTGTTCTATGACCTGGAATTTGAGTTGTGAGATGCTGTGGCCTGAAGTGATGAAATGTGAGGGAATGGGTAGCAGTAACTGCTTACAGCGTATGGTAGATTTGTGTTTGGAGATTCGATCGCGGACGGCCTGCGTCGTCTCTCCCACATAAAGCAGGCCACATGGGCATTTTATTAGATAGACAACCCAAGATGAATCACAGGTGAAGAAATCGGAGACATGGAATATTTTTCCGGACTGAGGATGATGGAACGTAGGGCCTTTGAGGACATTGTGACATTGGGAACAGTGGAGACAGGGAAAAGTTCCCTTTCATGTGTTTTGTAGGAATCATTGGCGTGGTATAGATTTGTTGGTGCCCATATCCGCTCTAACAAGGGAATCCTTAAGGTTGGGGGCTCTTCTGAAGCAGGGGAGAAAAGGCTCCCGGAATTCAGGGACCTCTGGATGGCCATTGGAAAGCAAGTGCCAATGTTTGCGTATAGACTTGTGCAGAACATAAGCAAAAGGGTGAAAGGAATGGACAAAGGGGACCCGATTAGAACTTCTATTAGGTCTGGGTAGTGAAGGTGCTAGCGCGTTTTGGAGTACTGTAGAAGGGTAGCCTCGTTGGGAGAATTTGGACGCCATTTCTTGTAGTCTGCTAGGGCGGAGATCTCGATCAGAGACTATCCTATTAACTCTGTGAAATTGAGATTTAGGTATAGATCTTTTGGTGGAAGGAGGGTGGAAACTGGAAAAATGTAGTAAACTGTTGCGGTCAGTACTTTTAGTGTACAGATCCGTAGCAACAGAACCGTCCGGTTTGAGTATTACCAAAGTGTCCAGGAAGTTTACCTTGTGAGGGTCATGTGACATCGTAAATGAGATGCCTGGCCAGGCCGTGTTGAGCCACTCAAAAAAGGAAGCGAGGGCTTCCAATGTGCCCCCCCATATGCAGAAGATGTCGTCTATGTAGCGTCTCCAAAGGAGAACGTTGGAGACAAAGAGAGGGTTCTTGTAGATGGTACTCTCCTCGAAGTCTGCCATGTAGCAATTTGCATAGGGGGGCGCTACATTGGAGCCCATCGCGGTGCCACGGACCTGGAGATAAAAGTCATCCTGAAACATAAAATGGTTGTACGTGAGGATGATGGTTAAAAGTTCTATACACAGGTTGACCTGATCATCTAGTAGGCCCGAGTGGGTAAGAAGCTTATGCACTGAATTAATGCCCTCAACGTGTGGAATTGACGTATATAGATCTTTAACGTCCATGGTGACAAGGAACGCATTCGGTGGTATAATGGGCAGATCCTTCAGGACCCCAAGGAATGCCCCTGTGTCGAGAATAAAGGATTTGGATCGTTGTATTATTGGTGTGAGGATTTTTTCCAGATACACGGCCAAAGGGGAAAGAATAGAGTCTGTGGATGCCACTATGGGCCTCCCTGGGGGTTTTTCCAGGTTTTTATGTATCTTGGGGATGGTATAAAATACCGGAATGACTGGAGTCGAGTTGGTGAGAAAATCACATGTCTTGGTGTCAAGGACACCAAGAGATGAATATCTCAGAAGGACATCAGAGATTTTAAGGCGTATAGATGCTGTGGGATCCCTTGGGAGTTTGTGATAGATAGAAGTGTCACTCAACTGGCGGGAAATTTCACTTAAGTAATCAGTCCTGTTCATAACCACAAGGGCACCCCCCTTATCGGCTGGTTTGATAACTATACTATTGTCCTCCTGAAGGCCTCGTAGGGCCTGTCGCTCGGTAGTAGTCAAATTCTGGGGGTTAAATAGTCTACCCCTGTCTATATCCTCCCTTAGTTGGTGAAAAGAGTCCTGAACAAACCCAATGAACGTCTCCATGGCGTGCGAGCCCTGTGGGGGCCTAAAATGGCTTTTCTTATGTAGCCCCAGACTTTGTGAAGACAGAATATTAGGAGAGGTAGTTGTTGAAGTGGAAGATGGGAAAGTGTCTGGGATGTGAGAAAAATATGCTTTTAGTCTGAGTGAACGAAAAAAGCGTTGGAGGTCCATCTCTAAATCAAAGGTGTGACACCGGTATGTAGGACAGAAAGACAACCCCTTCTGTAGGACCTTATACTCTGCCACCCCCAAAGTTCTGTCCGAAATGTTGATTACCAATAAGTTGGTACCTGGGATCTCGTGATCCTCATGGGGTCTGGGGTTCGTCCTGCGTCCATGGCCCCGCCTCTTTGTCTTCTTCTTGGAGGGTGTTGTTGTAGACCTAAAAAATGGGGAGGGCCTGTAGAGGATGCGATCTGCTCCTGTTCTGAACCGGAGGTGGAATAGTCGAGGGAGGAGCGAGGAATAGGGCGAGATGGCTGTCGCCGAGTAGAGGAGCTGTCCTGCCATCTATAAATCTGTTTAGATTCGTAGTCCTCAGAGTCTCTATTGAATTTGGCCCGTTTTCTCTCCTCAGTCTCCCGGCGATGTTTATCAATGTTCTTGGAGATTTGATCTTTGAGGGAGCGAAGTTCCTCTGGAGAACCGGTTGATGCTAGCTGGGCCTCAATGGTTTTGATCTGCTCCGTACTCGTTGTAATGGCCTTCTGTAAATGCTCAATCGTCAAAGTAATTATATCGAAAGAACATTTATTTAGTATCTGTTCATACTTTGTACAATAGTCTAGACAGTCACGAAAGAGTGTGGGACGGAGTGGTACCCGAAGTCCCCTAGGGATCCGTTGGACCCGAAGATATTCCGTGAGTGTGGCACAATGTAGCTCTATATTAGTAAAATGACGGAGCTCACGCTCTAGGTCACGTCCCCGTGTCTCCCTAGGAGGTGCCTTAAGAAAGTCACAATTCAAAGTGGATCGTGCCAAAATATTAGAGGTCTCTTCTGCATTGTACGAAAAGGTGGTCATGACAAACCAGTGTGCTACGCGTAAGGGGATACCGTGTAAAAAATAGGAGCGCGTGCACCACTGGATAGAGGTGCAAAGGTAGGTTCCCACACCTTACGATAAATAAAATGAAAAACCTTGCACTCAACTTAGATGCTCAAGTGAAGAATTTAATGTAGTACACCACAAAACGTTTCGGTCCAACAAGCAGGACCTTCATCAGTTACTACAACAAAAGGTGAGACACCACCATTATATACATAAATGTAGAGGCCAAAAAAAAGAAAACAAATAGAAAAAAAACAAAGTATATACAGCAACAAGGTAACAGTTATAGTGTCTCTGAGCAATAGAGAGATAATAAGTCATGGTTAGATCATGGAATTTATATGGACAAGTCGTCCATGTGAGAAGAGAAAACCCCTAATATCTGGCACCAATTTAGATAGAAGGTGAATATGGATTAAATAACGTACCGTACTGCTAGAAAAGTGGAGGGTAGACACGACTGGCGTGTCAATAGGCACATGTGTACACAGTGTCTGTGATAGACAAGAAGATCGATGGTGACCCCAATTCTATGTTTAACATATACGTGTGCTGACAGAGAGTCAGTGGGGAGGCATACCTGTATTAGGATGCTAAGAGAAAACCAGACCTACTGTGAAGGAACAGACAAGATTTGTTATGAACAAGATCTTAAGCGGCGTGTGCCGCTAGCGGGGTGCACCTCCTAAAACGTCATACCTGGTATCCGTTGTTACTTGAATGTGTGCCCGATTCAGACGCGGTATCCACCGCTCGTCTGATGTGAGTGGTGGGCGTGCGCGCTAAAATGGAGAGGGGGCGTTCCCAATGGCGCCAATGGGCGAATAGGAGTGTGAGTGTCAGAGCGGAAATGACGTTGTAGGACGCGTCCGTGTGTGTCACTCGAGACGCTGAGTGTAACTGCCAAAATGGCCGTACCGGCAGAGGTGTCAGGTCCGGACAGGAACAGAGTCCGTGTGGGGCCTGAGTGCGGCGGTAATGGTTCCACCCAGACGGGATACGTTCTTGGAACAGGGAGGTGGGCTAGAAGGGAGGTGCATAATAGTAAGATAATTAATGAGAGTGCGTAAGGCACAGCAGGTGTAGGTGGACCATGCCTGTAGACCGGAGTTCATGCAGATAGGTGACGGCAAGAATGGTGCGTAAAGAGGCTTCAATAGAGGCGACTCTAGAATAAAGAGAACAATATATTAATGGAGAAAACAGATTCAATACACCAAAAAATTGAATAATTAAGTGAAATACATACATTATGTCGGTCTTACAAGCAATACATTTGGAGAATATGACATAAGCATATAAATCGCAGAATTTGTTACTGTTGTGGCAGAATATTAGCTAAGAACAGGTTATATTATGGCCCGAGGTTTACCACGTTCTATTAAACAGATGGTTAAAACAGATGGTTAAAACAGACACTGTGCTGGTACTGAGACAACCTACTATAGGGATGTAGTACCTGGATATACACTCACTGGCCACTTTATTAGGTACACCTGTCCAACTTCTTGTTAACACTTAATTTCTAATCAGCCAATCACATGGCGGCAACTCAGTGCATTTAGGCATGTAGACATGGTCAAGACAATCTCCTGCAGTTCAAACCGAGCATCAGTATGGGGAAGAAAGGTGATTTGAGTGCCTTTGAACGTGGCATGGTTGTTTGTGCCAGAAGGGCTGGTCTGAGTATTTCAGAAACTGCTGATCTACTGGGATTTTCACGCACAACCATCTCTAGGGTTTACAGAGAATGGTCCGAAAAAGAAAAAAAATCCAGTGAGCGGCAGTTCTGTGGGCGGAAATGCCTTGTTGATGCCAGAGGTCAGAGGAGAATGGGCAGACTGGTTCGAGCTGATAGAAAGGCAACAGTGACTCAAATCGCCACCCGTTACAACCAAGGTAGGCCTAAGAGCATCTCTGAACGCACAGTGCGTCGAACTTTGAGGCAGATGGGCTACAGCAGCAGAAGACCACACCGGGTACCACTCCTTTCAGCTAAGAACAGGAAACTGAGGCTACCATTTGTACAAGCTCATCGAAATTGGACAGTAGAAGATTGGAAAAACGTTGCTTGGTCTGATGAGTCTCGATTTCTGCTGTGACATTCGGATGGTAGGGTCAGAATTTGGCGTAAACAACATGAAAGCATGGATCCATCCTGCCTTGTATGGAGCATCTTTGGGATGTGCAGCCGACAAATCTGCGGCAACTGTGTGATGCCATCATGTCAATATGGACCAAAATCTCTGAGGAATGCTTCCAGCACCTTGTTGAATCTATGCCACTAAGAATTGAGGCAGTTCTGAAGGCAAAAGGGGGTCCAACCCGTTACTAGCATGGTGTACCTAATAAAGTGGCCGGTGAGTGTATAAGGAATAATGGTGTCGGAGTCCCATCTTATAGCTGGAACCTCGAGTGGAACATGGTCAGAGAGCAGATATTATAGATAGAATACATGCTATTACAGAAAAGCTGCCAAATCATAATCCCTGTTAAGGCCCTTGGGGTGGAGTGTTTCCAAGGTATGGATCCAGAAAGCCTCCCTGCGCTTGAGTCGGGTTAACCTATTGCCACCCCTCCTTGGTGGAGGTATGTGTTCTATGACATGGAATTTGAGTTGTGAGATGCTGTGGCCTGAAGTGATGAAATGTGAGGGAATGGGTAGCAGTAACTGCTTACAGCGTATGGTAGATTTGTGTTTGGAGATTCGATCGCGGACGGCCTGCGTCGTCTCTCCCACATAAAGCAGGCCACATGGGCATTTTATTAGATAGACAACCCAAGATGAATCACAGGTGAAGAAACTCACAACTCAAATTCCAGGTCATAGAACACATACCTCCACCAAGGAGGGGTGGCAATAGGTTAACCCGACTCAAGCGCAGGGAGGCTTTCTGGATCCATACCTTGGAAACACTCCACCCCAAGGGCCTTAACAGGGATTATGATTTGGCAGCTTTTCTGTAATAGCATGTATTCTATCTATAATATCTGCTCTCTGACCATGTTCCACTCGAGGTTCCAGCTATAAGATGGGACTCCGACACCATTATTCCTTATATATCCAGGTACTACATCCCTATAGTAGGTTGTCTCAGTACCAGCACAGTGTCTGTTTTAACCATCTGTTTTAACCATCTGTTTAATAGAACGTGGTAAACCTCGGGCCATAATATAACCTGTTCTTAGCTAATATTCTGCCACAACAGTAACAAATTCTGCGATTTATATGCTTATGTCATATTCTCCAAATGTATTGCTTGTAAGACCGACATAATGTATGTATTTCACTTAATTATTCAATTTTTTGGCGTATTGAATCTGTTTTCTCCATTAATATATTGTTCTCTTTATTCTAGAGTCGCCTCTATTGAAGCCTCTTTACGCACCATTCTTGCCGTCACCTATCTGCATGAACTCCGGTCTACAGGCATGGTCCACCTACACCTGCTGTGCCTTACGCACTCTCATTAATTATCTTACTATTATGCACCTCCCTTCTAGCCCACCTCCCTGTTCCAAGAACGTATCCCGTCTGGGCGGAACCATTACCGCCGCACTCAGGCCCCACACGGACTCTGTTCCTGTCCGGACCTGACACCTCCGCCGGTACGGCCATTTTGGCAGTTACACTCAGCGTCTCGAGTGACACACACGGACGCGTCCTACAACGTCATTTCCGCTCTGACACTCACACTCCTATTCGCCCATTGGCGCCATTGGGAACGCCCCCTCTCCATTTTAGCGCGCACGCCCACCACTCACATCAGACGAGCAGGTGCACCCCGCTAGCGGCACACGCCGCTTAAGATCTTGTTCATAACAAATCTTGTCTGTTCCTTCACAGTAGGTCTGGTTTTCTCTTAGCATCCTAATACAGGTATGCCTCCCCACTGACTCTCTGTCAGCACACGTATATGTTAAACATAGAATTGGGGTCACCATCGATCTTCTTGTCTATCACAGACGCTGTGTACACATGTGCCTATTGACACGCCAGTCGTGTCTACCCTCCACTTTTCTAGCAGTACGGTACGTTATTTAATCCATATTCACCTTCTATCTAAATTGGTGCCAGATATTAGGGGTTTTCTCTTCTCACATGGACGACTTGTCCATATAAATTCCATGATCTAACCATGACTTATTATCTCTCTATTGCTCAGAGACACTATAACTGTTACCTTGTTGCTGTATATACTTTGTTTTTTTTCTATTTGTTTTCTTTTTTTTGGCCTCTACATTTATGTATATAATGGTGGTGTTTCACCTTTTGTTGTAGTAACTGATGAAGGTCCTGCTTGTTGGACCGAAACGTTTTGTGGTGTACTACATTAAATTCTTCACTTGAGCATCTAAGTTGAGTGCAAGGTTTTTCATTTTATTTATCGTAAGGTGTGGGAACCTACCTTTGCACCTCTATCCAGTGGTGCACGCGCTCCTATTTTTTACATGGTTAGGGTTTTGTACTGGAGTCTCTGGGCAATGGGGAGCCAGTGAAGGGATTGACAGAGGGGAGAGGCTGGGGAATAGCGGGGGGACAGGTGGATTAGTCAGGCAGCAGAGTTTAGAATAGATTGGAGGGGTGTGTGAGTGTTAGAGGGGAGGCCACAGAGCAGGAGGTTGCAGTAGTCAAGGCAGGAGATGATGAGGGCATGGACTAGGGTTTTTGCAGATTCTTGGTTGAGGAATGTACGGATTCGTGAAATATTTTTGAGTTGAAGTCGGCAGGAAGTGGAAAAGGCTTGGATATGTGGTTTGAAGGAGAGATCAGCGTCAAGGATTACTCCGAGGCAGCGAGCTTGTGGGACTGGGGAGAGTGGGCAGCCATTTACTGTAATGGATAGGTTCGTTGGGGGGGTCGCATGAGTTGGGGGAAAGATGATGAATTCTGTTTTGTCCATGTTAAGTTTCAGAAATCTAGCGGAGAAGAAGGATGAAATAGTGGACAGACATTGAGGGATTCTGGTTAGTAGGGAGGTGATATCTGGTCCAGAGATGTAGATCTGTGTGTCATCAGTATAGAGGTGATACTGGAAGCCATGAGATTCTATGAGCTGTCCCAGGCCAAAGGTGTAAATGGAGAAGAGCAGGGGCCCAAGGACTGAACCTTGTGGGACTCCGACAGATAGGGGGCGAGTTGAGGAGGTGGTGTGTGAGTGAGAGACGCTGAATGTCCGGTCTGTTAGGTATGATGAGATCCAGGATAGGGCCAAGTCTGTGATGCCAAGGGATTAGAGGGTCTGTAATAATAGGGAATGGTCCACTGTGTCAAAGGCAGCCGACAGGTCGAGGAGGAGGACAGAGTAGTGTCGCTTGCTCTTGGCAGTTGAGAGGTCATTGGTGACCTTAGTTAGGGCAGTTTCAGTGGAGTGGTGTGACTGGAAGCCAGATTGTAAGAGGGAGCAAGAAGAGAGATGGGAGGACAGTTCAAGGTAGACGTGTTGTTCCAGTAGTTTGGAGGCATAAGGGAGAAGTGATATAGGGCGATAGCTAGATACAGAGGATGGGTCAAGGGAAGGCTTTTTGAGGATAGGTGTGATTGAGGCATGTTTAAAGCTTGAGGGGAAAACACCAGTTGTTAGTGATAGGTTGAAGAGATGGGTTAGGGTTGGGATGAAGACTTTGGTGAGGTTTGGGATGAAGTGGGATGGGAGCGGGTCAAGTGCAGAGGTGGTGAGATGCGATCTTGAGAGTAGAGTGGAGAGTTGATCCTCTGTAATGGTGGAGAAGTTGGTTTTGGAGGTGGAGGGCTGGGAAGTTGGGAGGAAGGGCTCTGCGGGTTGTTGACCAAAACTGTCTCTGATGTTATCAATCTTCTGCTTGAAAAATGAGGCAAAGTCTTCAGCTGAGACAAGTGGGGAGGGAGGAGGTGCTGGGGGATGGAGGAGAGAATTGAAAGTGTTGAATAACTGTTTAGGGTTGTGAGACAGGGAGGATATGAGAGATGAGAAGTAGGTTTGTTTAGCTGTGGCGTGTGTGGTCTTGAAAGTAGTGAGGGACTGTTTGAATGCAATGAAGTGCTCGTTGGAGTGGGATCTTTTCCATCTGCGCTCAGCAGCCCTGGAAGCTTGCCTCAGTTCTTTGGTCAGGCTGGTGTGCCAGGGCTGTCTGTTGATTTTGCGAGCTTTGGTATGTGTAAGTGAGGAAGCAGATTCCAGAGCTACAGCTATTGTGGTGTTATATAGAGTGGCAGCGTCATCCGCATTGTGTAAAGAACTTATGTCTGTGAGAGGGAGGAGGGATTCAGAGAATGAATGTAGGTCAAGATGTTTAAGATTTCTGCCAGGGTGTGAAAGTTTGTGGGGTGGGGATTGTAGACATTGAGTGGAGAGGGAAGAGAATGTTAGAAGGTTGTGGTCAGAGAGAGGAAGAGGTGAGTTAGAGAGGTTAGATAGGAAGCAGAGGGGGGTGAAGATGAGGTCCAGTGTGTGACCATCTTTGTGAGTGGCTGCAGAAGACCATTGAGTGAGGCCGAAGGAGGAAGTGAGAGATAGAAGTTTAGTGGCAGTTGAGAGGGAAGTGTCAATGGGGATGTTGAAGTCGCCCATGATGATAGTGGGGATGTCCGCGGAAAGGAAATGAAGTAGCCAGGTGGTAAAGTGGTCAAAGAAGGTGGTGGCTGGCCCTGGGGAGCAGTAAATGACAGCCAGTTGGAGGTTGGAGGGGGAGTAGATGCGCACAGAGTGCACCTCAAAGGGAGGGAGGGTAACAGAGGGTGGAAGTGGGATTGGGGTGAAGGAGCAGTTATCTGACAGGAGAAAACCAACTCCTCCGCCATGTTTGCTGCTGCAGCGGGGGGTGTGAGAAAGGTGGAAGCCACCGTAAGAGAGTGCAGCAGGGGAGGCTGTGTCGGAAGGGGTGAGCCAGGTTTCGGTGATGGCAAGGAAGGAAAGTTTGGTAGTAACAAAGAGATCATGGATGTAGGAAAGCTTGTTGCAGACAGAGCGAGCGTTCCACAGATCTCCTGTTAGTGGGACTGGTTAAGTTGGGGCTGGGCGAATGGGTATAAGGTTAGAGAGGTTACGGAAATTTGTGCTAGAACGTGGATGGGAGGTAGAAATGACTGTGGGAATGTGGTGAGGAGGACCAGGATTTGGAGAGATATCACCAGCAGTGAGAAGGAGCAGAGAAAGTGTTAGCAGGTGGGAGCAAGAGAGGGCATGAGGGGGCTGTCTGTGCTTGGAGACAGAGGATTGTATGTTAAGGAACAGTTCTGAGGAGGAGGTGAGATGGATAGGGAGAATTGAAGCAGAGATGAACAGTTCCTTACTTGGTGTAGGGATTAGGGGAGGTAGAATAAAGTGAAGGATTATAGGGGTGAGAGTGAAAATAAACAGAAACATTGTTTACAGTGACTGGCCAGTTCCCTTCAGGTTCAATTCAGGTTTTAATTCTACTGTTATCTTCACACTTTTAGAACACACTTCTAGAAATCACACTGCAGACTAAAGTCATGCAGACTTTAGCTATGCAATATATGTACAACTAAGTGCATTCAGGTGTGAAGCAGAGAGGAGTGGTCTCTGCTCATCTTGGTCAGAGAATTAAGGGTGGACCAGATGCATAAAATCAAGCCTGAGTAAACAAGGCCATAAATAACACAGGGTAAGCTGGGGTTTGCTGAAATGCATACAATGAGAATGCTAGGAGCAGAGGAAAGTCTATGTGCAAAGCTGGGTGATGTAATATGTGCACTTCATAGACAGCAGGAGAGAAGGAGAGCTGGGTAGATGAACATACCATGAGAATGCTAGGAGCAGAGGAAAGTCTATGTGCAAAGCTGGGTGATGTAATATGTGCACTTCATAGACAGACAGCAGGAGAGCAGGAGAGCTGGGTGGATGAACATACCATGAGAATGCTAGGAGCAGAGGAAAGTCTATGTGCAAAGCTGGGTGATGTAATATGTGCACTTCATAGACAGCAGGAGAGAAGGAGAGCTGGGTGGATGAACATACCATGAGAATGCTAGGAGCAGAGGAAAGTCTATGTGCAAAGCTGGGTGATGTAATATGTGCACTTCATAGACAGACAGCAGGAGAGCTGGGTGGATGAACATACCATGTGAATGCTAGGAGCAGAGGAAAGTCTATGTGCAAAGCTGGGTGATGTAATATGTGCACTTCATAGACAGACAGCAGGAGAGCAGGAGAGCTGGGTGGATGAATATACCTGTCGGAAGAATAGAGATGCTTGTTAGAGTGCGATGGTGGCAGGTAGGGTTGAGCGAAACGGGTCGATCATTTTCAAAAGTCGCCGACTTTTGGCTAAGTCGGCGTCTCATGAAACCCGATCCGACCCCTGTGCTTGTCGGCCATGCGGTACGCGACTTTCGCGCCAAAGTCGCGTTTCAATGACGCGAAAAGCGCCATTTCTCAGCCAATGAAGGTGAACGCAGAGTGTGGGCAGCGTGATGACATAGATCCTGGTCCCCACCATCTTAGAGAAGGGCATTGCAGTGATTGGCTTGCTGTCTGCGGCGTCACAGGGGCTATAAAGGGGCGTTCCCGCCGACCGCCATCTTACTGCTGCTGATCTGAGCTTAGGGAGAGGTTGCTGCCGCTTCGTCAGAAGCAGGGAGAGCGTTAGGCAGGGTCCACTAACCACCAAACCGCTTGTGCTGCAGCGATTTCCACTGTCCAACACCACCTTCGGTGTGCAGGGACTGTGGAAGCTATTTTTTTTTTTTTTTCCCCTCAGCGCTGTAGCTCATTGGGCTGCCCTAGAAGGCTCCGTGATAGCTGTATTGCTGTGTGTACGCCACTGTGGAAACCAACTGCTTTTTTCAAAGCACATATCCTCTTGTTCCTTCCTTTCTGCACAGCTATCTTTTTTGTTTGTCCACACTTTTTATTTAATTTGTGCATCAGTCCACTCCTATTGCTGCCTGCCATACCTGGCTTACATTACTGCAGGGAGATAGTAATTGTAGGACAGTTTTTTTTTTTTTTTTTTTTTTTTTTTGTGGGAGATTAAGATTGGCATTTCTGCTACAGTGCCATCCCTGTGTGTGCCATCTCTCACTGAGTGGGCCATAGAAAGCCTATTTATTTTTTCCGTGATTTGTGTTCTAAAATCTACCTCAACACAAAAACACTACATCAATCAGTGGGAGAAAAATATTGGCCTCAGTCAGGGCTTGTGTGCCACTGCTGTGTGTGCTATCTCTCATTCAGTGGGCTATAGCAAGCCTATTTTTTTTTTTTTTTTTTAATATTATTTGGTTTCTAAAGTCTCCCTGAAAAAAAAAAAAAACCTAAAAAAACAGTGGGAGAGTAATATTGCCCTTTCAGCTTGTGTGCCAGTCTTGACTCCTGGGTGTGCCACCTCTCTCCCTCTCATTCAGTGGGCCATAGAAAGCCTATTTATTTTTTTTAAAAAATATTATTGGGTTTCTAAAGTCTCCCTGAAAAAACAAAAAATACATAAAAAAACAGTGGGAGAGTAATATTGCCCTTTCAGCTTGTGTGCCAGTCTTGACTCCTGGGTGTGCCACCTCTCTCCCTTTCATTCAGTGGGCCATAGAAAGCCTATTTATTTTTTCCGTGATTTGTGTTCTAAATTCTACCTCAACACAAAAACACTACATCAATCAGTGGGAGAAAAATATTGGCCTCAGTCAGGGCTTGTGTGCCACTGCTGTGTGTGCTATCTCTCATTCAGTGGGCTATAGCAAGCCTATTTTTTTTTTTTTTTTTTTTTTTTTTAATATTATTTGGTTTCTAAAGTCTCCCTGAAAAAAAAAAAAAAACCTAAAAAAACAGTGGGAGAGTAATATTGCCCTTTCAGCTTGTGTGCCAGTCTTGACTCCTGGGTGTGCCACCTCTCTCCCTCTCATTCAGTGGGCCATAGAAAGCCTATTTATTTTTTTTTTTTAATATTATTTGGTTTCTAATTCTCCCTGAAAAAAAAAAAAAAACCTAAAAAAACAGTGGGAGAATAATATTGCCCTTTCAGCTTGTGTGCCAGTCTTGACTCCTGGGTGTGCCACCTCTCTCCCTCTCATTCAGCGGGCCATAGAAAGCCTATTTATTTTTTTTAAAAAATATTATTGGGTTTCTAAAGTCTCCCTGAAAAAACAAAAAATACATAAAAAAACAGTGGGAGAGTAATATTGCCCTTTCAGCTTGTGTGCCAGTCTTGACTCCTGGGTGTGCCACCTCTCTCCCTTTCATTCAGTGGGCCATAGAAAGCCTATTTATTTTTTTTTTTAAATATTATTGGGTTTCTAAAGTCTCCCTGAAAAAAAAAAAAAAACCTAAAAAAACAGTGGGAGAGTAATATTGCCCTTTCAGCTTGTGTGCCAGTCTTGACTCCTGGGTGTGCCACCTCTCTCCCTCTCATTCAGTGGGCCATAGAAAGCCTATTTATTTTTTTTTTAAAATATTATTGGGTTTCTAAAGTCTCCCTGAAAAAAAAAAAAAAAACCTAAAAAAACAGTGGGAGAGTAATATTGCCCTTTCAGCTTGTGTGCCAGTCTTGACTCCTGGGTGTGCCACCTCTCTCCCTCTCATTCAGTGGGCCATAGAAAGCCTATTTATTTTTTTTTTTAAATATTATTGGGTTTCTAAAGTCTCCCTGAAAAAACAAAAAATACATAAAAAAACAGTGGGAGAGTAATATTGCCCTTTCAGCTTGTGTGCCAGTCTTGACTCCTGGGTGTGCCACCTCTCTCCCTTTCATTCAGTGGGCCATAGAAAGCCTATTTATTTTTTCCGTGATTTGTGTTCTAAATTCTACCTCAACACAAAAACACTACATCAATCAGTGGGAGAAAAATATTGGCCTCAGTCAGGGCTTGTGTGCCACTGCTGTGTGTGCTATCTCTCATTCAGTGGGCTATAGCAAGCCTATTTTTTTTTTTTTTTTTTATATTATTTGGTTTCTAAAGTCTCCCTGAAAAAAAAAAAAAAACCTAAAAAAACAGTGGGAGAGTAATATTGCCCTTTCAGCTTGTGTGCCAGTCTTGACTCCTGGGTGTGCCACCTCTCTCCCTCTCATTCAGTGGGCCATAGAAAGCCTATTTATTTTTTTTTTTAAATATTATTGGGTTTCTAAAGTCTCCCTGAAAAAACAAAAAATACATAAAAAAACAGTGGGAGAGTAATATTGCCCTTTCAGCTTGTGTGCCAGTCTTGACTCCTGGGTGTGCCACCTCTCTCCCTTTCATTCAGTGGGCCATAGAAAGCCTATTTATTTTTTTTTTAAAATATTATTGGGTTTCTAAAGTCTCCCTGAAAAAAAAAAAAAAACCTAAAAAAACAGTGGGAGAGTAATATTGCCCTTTCAGCTTGTGTGCCAGTCTTGACTCCTGGGTGTGCCACCTCTCTCCCTCTCATTCAGTGGGCCATAGAAAGCCTATTTATTTTTTTTTAAAAATATTATTGGGTTTCTAAAGTCTCCCTGAAAAAACAAAAAATACATAAAAAAACAGTGGGAGAGTAATATTGCCCTCTCAGCTTGTGTGCCAGTCTTGACTCCTGGGTGTGCCACCTCTCTCTCTCTAATTGTGGGCCATAGAAAGCCTTTTTTTTTTTTTTTTTAATATTATTTGGTTTCTAAAGTCTCCCTGAGAAAAAAAAAAAAATAAATTAGGTGGGAGATTAATATTGACATTAGTGCTTGAGTGACAGTCCTGCGTGTGTGTCATCTCTGTGATTTTGTGCCACAGAAAACAGAGTGTGTAACATTGTGCCTGATTTTCCTTGTGGTCTCACCAACCTGTTAAGGGATATTGAAATCATACTGAAGTTATAGCTCACCGTGTAAGTTGTTTGACAGCAACAAATAAAGTTACTTTGGTTAAGATTTTAAAACAATGAGGAAGTCTGGTGCAAGAGGTCGTCGTGGGCGTTCATTGTCAGCTGGTAATGATGGTAGTGGTAGAGGAGCATCAGGTGGTCGTGGGGATAAAAATATTCCACCTAAGTCTGGAGCTGTGGAGCCAGTTTCGTCGTCAGGCTACACAAGGCCTCGAACGCTCTCTTTTCTGGGAGTAGGAAAACCGCTTTTAAAGGCGGAGCAGCAACAGCAAGTTTTGGCTTACATTGCAGACTCAGCCTCTAGCTCTTTTGCCTCCTCTTCCGAAACTGGTAAATGTAAAAGCAGCGCGTCGCTTGTGGATGTTCACGGTCAGGGACAAGTCGCTTCCTTGTCCTCCTCAGCAAAAACTACAACAAGAGAGAAGGATGCAGCAGGCGACACAACGGGTCACTCCATGGAGCTCTTTACACATACCGTCCCTGGCTTAGAAAGTGAAACATTTAACAGGCCATGCCCATTACAAGTATATTCTGACATGGAGTGCACTGATGCACAGCCACAGCCAGAGTACTATGCTGCTCCTTTGACTCAGACCACCACATTGCCCTCTCAGGGTACAGATCCACAATCAGACCCTGATGAGACTATGTTGCCCCGCCACGAACGCTATACCACCGACCGACACAGTGACACAGACGAAGTTGCACACGAGCTCGAAGAGGAGGTAATAGATGACCCAGTTATTGACCCCGATTGGCAGCCATTGGGGGAACAGGGTGCAGGCGGCAGTAGTTCAGAAGCGGAGGTGGAGGAGGGGCCGCAGCAGGCATCAACATCGCAACAGGTTACATCTGCCGGGCCCGTATCTGGCCCAAAACGCGTGTCAAAGCCAAAACCTGTTGGAGCACAGCGTTGCCATCCGGTTAAAGCTCAGTCTGCAATCCCTGAAAAGGGATCCGAGTCTAGGAAGAGTGCAGTCTGGCATTTTTTTAAACAACATCCAACTGATCAGCGCAAAGTCATCTGTCAAAAATGTTCAACTAGCTTAAGCAGAGGTCAGAATCTGAAAAGTCTAAATACTAGTTGCATGCATAGACACTTAACCACCATGCATTTTCAAGCCTGGACTAACTACCAAACGTCCCTCAAGGTTGTAGCACCCTCGGCCAATGAAGCTAGTCAGCAACGCAACATCCCTTCCGTCACTGTAAGGCCACCATTTTCCGCACCACAGGCAGTATCTGTGCAGGTTTCTTTGCCAGCCAAAAGCAGTCAGGGTCAGGGAATCACCAGTTTTGTAGGAGGAAATATTGCATCTAGGGCACCGGCGGAAACAATACCGTCTCCAACCGTCTCTCAGTCTGCCATGTACACCGGCACACCCGAAAGTTCCACGATCTCCAGCTCTCCAGTCCAGCTCACCCTACATGAGACTCTGGTTAGAAAAAGGAAGTACTTATCCTCGCATCCGCGTACACAGGGTTTTAACGCCCACATAGCTAGACTAATCTCGTTAGAGATGATGCCCTACCGGTTAGTTGAAAGCGAAGCTTTCAAAGCCCTGATGGAGTACGCTGAACCACGATACGAGCTACCCAGTCGACACTTTTTTTCCAGAAAAGCCATCCCAGCCCTGCACCAGCATGTTAAACAGCGCATCGTCCATGCACTCAGGCAATCTGTGAGTACAAAGGTGCACCTGACTACAGATGCATGGACCAGTAGGCATGGCCAGGGACGTTATGTGTCCATCACGGCACACTGGGTGAATGTGGTGGATGCAGGGTCCACAGGCGACATCAATTTAGGGACAGTTGTGCCTAGCCCACGGTCTAGGAAACAGTTGGCTGTAGGCGTTCGCACCCCCTCCTCCTCCTCCTCCTCGTCCTCCTGCAGAAGCTACAGCTCTTCCACAGAACGCAGTCTGCCAACCACTCCATCGGCAGATGACACTGTTGCACACCAGTTGTCCCATTATGGGCCAGCTACTGCCAAGCGTCAGCAGGCTGTATTGGCTATGAAGTGCTTGGGCGACAATAGACACACCGCGGAAGTTCTGTCCGAGTTCTTGCAACAAGAAACGCAGTCGTGGCTGGGCACAGTAGATCTTGAGGCAGGCAAGGTAGTGAGTGATAACGGAAGGAATTTCATGGCTGCCATCTCCCTTTCCCAACTGAAACACATTCCTTGCCTGGCTCACACCTTAAACCTGGTGGTGCAGTGCTTATTGAAAACTTATCCTGGGTTCTCCGACCTGCTCCTCAAAGTGCGTGCACTTTGCTCACATATCCGACGTTCGCCTGTACACGCCAGCCGTATGCAGACCTATCAGCGGTCTTTGAACCTTCCCCAGCATCGCCTAATCATAGACGTTGCAACAAGGTGGAACTCAACACTGCACATGCTTCAGAGACTGTGCGAACAGAGGCGTGCTGTTATTTATTTGTGGGAGGATACACGGGCAGGCAGTAGGATGGCAGACATGGAGTTGTCAGGTGTGCAGTGGTCTAAGATACAAGACATGTGTCAAGTCCTTCAGTGCTTTGAGGAATGCACACGGCTGGTTAGTGCAGACAACGCCGTAATAAGCATGAGCATCCCCCTAATGCGTCTGCTGATGCAAAGTTTGACGCACATAAAGGAGCAGGCGTCTGCACCAGAGGAAGAGGAAAGCCTTGATGACAGTCAGCCATTGTCTGGTCAGGGCAGTGTACAGGACGAGGTAGCGGGCGAAGAGGAGGTGGAGGACGAGGAGGATGATGGGGATGAGTATATTTTTAATGCCGAACCTTTCCCGGGGGCACAGGAATTTGGTTGCGTGTCACGGCCGGGTTCTGGTTTTTTGAGGGACACAAGTGACGTAGATTTGCCTGCAACTGCCCCTCAACCAATCACAACCGGAGATTTGACAACTGGAACTTTGGCCCACATGGCGGATTATGCCTTACGTATCCTAAAAAGGGACACACGCATTACGAAAATGATGAACGATGACGATTACTGGTTGGCCTGCCTCCTTGATCCACGCTATAAAGGCAAATTGCAAAATATTATGCCACATGAGAACTTGGAACTAATATTAGCAACCAAACAATCAACTCTTGTTGACCGTTTGCTTCAGGCATTCCCAGCACACAGCGCACGTGATCGTTCTCACACGAGCTCCAGGGGGCAGCAGACTAGGAGTGTTAGGGGTGCACACATCAGAAGTGGCATTGGACAGAGGGGTTTTCTGACCAGGTTGTGGAGTGATTTTGCTATGACCGCAGACAGGACAGGTACTGCTGCATCAATTGAAAGTGACAGGAGACAACATTTGTCCAGTATGGTTACTAACTATTTTTCATCCCTTATCGATGTTCTCCCTCAACCGTCATTCCCATTTGATTACTGGGCCTCCAAATTAGACACCTGGCCAGAATTGGCAGAATATGCATTGCAGGAGCTTGCTTGCCCGGCAGCAAGTGTCCTATCAGAAAGAGTATTCAGTGCTGCAGGTTCAATATTAACCGAAAAAAGGACTCGTCTGGCTACCCAAAATGTTGACGATCTAACATTCATTAAAATGAACCACAACTGGATTTCGAAATCTTTTGCCCCACCTTGCCCGGCCGACACCTAGCTTTCCTATGAAAAGCTCTTGCCTGTGAATTACTTTTCTAATGTCTAATTTGCTGCAGCTGATTGTACAGCATACGACATGTTTACACCTCCCTAAATGGCAAAACTCCCCACACGGGGCCGTGGTATCGCGACTTGGCGCAAGCACCCGTGAGACTGCTGTTTGTCTGAAGAGGTGGGTGTGCTCGCTTTTGGTTGACGGCATTGCTACTGGGTCCCTCATAGTACAATGTAGTGTCTCTGGCGGTGGTGGTGCGCACCCAACGTCAGACACACCGTTGTAACATGAGGGGCCCTGGGGCGGTCCCGCCGGCCTCAAGAGAGTTCCCCCCTACCCCAGCTCAAAATGTGCTCTACCACGTGCAAAATTATGTCGCACAGCTCCACCAATCTTTAGTCTATTCGCTGACATCATTCAATGTCTGGCACTGACAATACAAATTTGTAGACATCTATGATGCAACTTAAAGTAGTCTGTGTCTGTGTCCTATATTGGCACCATTAAATAGTTACTGCCAAATTACTATGTCAGAAACTCAGTAGATGAGCCCACCCCTGTACCTAAGTATGCCACCTTTTTTTTTTGTTTTGGTTGTTTTGCGAGACATTAACATCTATTTATATTTTGGGAGTACTGGGACAGACACTCCTTGCACTACTCCTCCACTCACCACCAAGCTGCCTGTGTATCCATGTAACCGCTGTAAAACTGCCATGAGCCTATTGTTTGTTATTTTAGGCCTTTGATAGCCTGTCTGCGGCCCCTACTTGCAATACTCCTCCACTGACCACCAAGCTGCCTGCCCGTGTATCCATGTAACCGCTGTGAAACTGCCATGAGCCTATTGTTTGTTATTTTAGGCCTTTGATAGCCTGTCTGCGGTCCCTACTTTAAATACTCCTCCACTGACCAGACCACTGCTGCCCGTGTACCCCTGGAACCAATTATAAAGTGCCTACAGCCAGCCCATTTTCTTATGTTAGGCCTTTGAAGCCTGTCTGCGGTCCCTACTTTAAATACTCCTCCACTGACCACCAAGCTGCCTGCCCGTGTATCCATGTAACCGCTGTAAAACTGCCATGAGCCTATTGTTTGTTATTTTAGGCCTTTGATAGCCTGTCTGCGGCCCCTACTTGCAATACTCCTCCACTGACCACAATGCTGCCTGGAGTGCCTGCCTGTGTATCCATGTAACCGATGTAAAACTGCCATGACTGCCTACTGTTTGTTATTTTAGGCCTTTGATAGCCTGTCTGCAGCCCCTACTTGCAATACTCCTCCACTGACCACCAAGCTGCCTGCCCGTGTATCCATGTAACCGCTGTGAAACTGCCATGAGCCTATTGTTTGTTATGTTAGGCCTTTGATAGCCTGTCTGCGGTCCCTACTTTAAATACTCCTCCACTGACCAGACCACTGCTGCCCGTGTACCCCTGGAACCAATTATAAAGTGCCTACAGCCAGCCCATTTTCTTATGTTAGGCCTTTGAAGCCTGTCTGCGGTCCCTACTTTAAATACTCCTCCACTGACCACCAAGCTGCCTGCCCGTGTATCCATGTAACCGCTGTAAAACTGCCATGAGCCTATTGTTTGTTATTTTAGGCCTTTGATAGCCTGTCTGCGGCCCCTACTTGCAATACTCCTCCACTGACCACAATGCTGCCTGGAGTGCCTGCCTGTGTATCCATGTAACCGATGTAAAACTGCCATGACTGCCTACTGTTTGTTATTTTAGGCCTTTGATAGCCTGTCTGCAGCCCCTACTTGCAATACTCCTCCACTGACCACCAAGCTGCCTGCCCGTGTATCCATGTAACCGCTGTGAAACTGCCATGAGCCTATTGTTTGTTATGTTAGGCCTTTGATAGCCTGTCTGCGGTCCCTACTTTAAATACTCCTCCACTGACCAGACCACTGCTGCCCGTGTACCCCTGGAACCAATTATAAAGTGCCTACAGCCAGCCCATTTTCTTATGTTAGGCCTTTGAAGCCTGTCTGCGGTCCCTACTTTAAATACTCCTCCACTGACCACCAAGCTGCCTGCCCGTGTATCCATGTAACCGCTGTAAAACTGCCATGAGCCTATTGTTTGTTATTTTAGGCCTTTGATAGCCTGTCTGCGGCCCCTACTTGCAATACTCCTCCACTGACCACAATGCTGCCTGGAGTGCCTGCCTGTGTATCCATGTAACCGATGTAAAACTGCCATGACTGCCTACTGTTTGTTATTTTAGGCCTTTGATAGCCTGTCTGCAGCCCCTACTTGCAATACTCCTCCACTGACCACACCAATGCTGCCCGTGTACCCCTGGAACCTATTTAAAAGTTCATAGAGCCTAGTTATATATTTTATTTACTATTAATAAGGCCATGATGGACTACGCTGTACCACGCTACAAGCTAACCAGTCGACACTTCTTTTGCGAGAAAAGCCATCCCAACCCTCCACCAGCATGTAGAAGACCGCATTGTCCATGCACTCTGGCAATCTGTGAGTACAAAGGTGCACCTGACAACAGACGCATGGACCTGTAGGCATGGCCACGGAAGATTACGTGTCCATTACGGCGCAATGGGTTAATGTGGTGGATGCATGGTCCACAGGGGACAGCCTACTAAGTCTGTCTGCAGTCCCTAATTCAAATTGTCCTCCACTGTCTAAATCGGAACTTCCACCTTCTGGCTTTCGGCCTATAGTATCAGAAATTAAACTGCATTTGGCCTTCAACTTTGGTTAGGGCCTACTAACGGCTTCTGCCCCTCCCTGGTGTTGCCCTCAACTAAATAAAGCTGAGCTTCAACCTTCCGGCTCTCATTATGTGGTTTAAAAAAAAAAAATGGTGGTTAGGGCCTACTAACGGCTTCTGCCCCTCCCTGGTGTTGTCCTCAACTAAATAAAGCTGAGCTTCAACCTTCCGGCTCTCATTATGTGGTTTTAAAAAAAAAATGGTGGTTAGGGCCTACTAACGGCTTCTGCCCCTCCCTGGTGTTGCCCTCAACTAAATAAAGCTGAGCTTCAACCTTCTGCTCCAAATTACCATTTTGAAAAATGCAATAGGCTTTTCAGGCCTACAAAAGGTGTCTGTCTGTGTGCCCCTCCCTGGTGTTGTCCTCAACTAAATAAAGCTGAGCTTCAACCTTCCGGCTCTCATTATGTGGTTTTAAAAAAAAAAATGGTGGTTAGGGCCTACTAACGGCTTCTGCCCCTCCCTGGTGTTGTCCTCAACTAAATAAAGCTGAGCTTCAACCTTCCGGCTCTCATTATGTGGTTTTAAAAAAAAAATGGTGGTTAGGGCCTACTAACGGCTTCTGCCCCTCCCTGGTGTTGTCCTCAACTAAATAAAGCTGAGCTTCAACCTTCCGGCTCTCATTATGTGGTTTTAAAAAAAAAATGGTGGTTAGGGCCTACTAACGGCTTCTGCCCCTCCCTGGTGTTGCCCTCAACTAAATAAAGCTGAGCTTCAACCTTCTGCTCCAAATTACCATTTTGAAAAATGCAATAGGCTTTTCAGGCCTACTAAAGGTGTCTGTCTGTGTGCCCCTCCCTGGTGTTGTCCTCAACTAAATAAAGCTGAGCTTCAACCTTCCGGCTCTCATTATGTGGTTTAAAAAAAAAAAATGGTGGTTAGGGCCTACTAACGGCTTCTGCCCCTCCCTGGTGTTGTCCTCAACTAAATAAAGCTGAGCTTCAACCTTCCGGCTCTCATTATGTGGTTTTAAAAAAAAAATGGTGGTTAGGGCCTACTAACGGCTTCTGCCCCTCCCTGGTGTTGCCCTCAACTAAATAAAGCTGAGCTTCAACCTTCTGCTCCAAATTACCATTTTGAAAAATGCAATAGGCTTTTCAGGCCTACTAAAGGTGTCTGTCTGTGTGCCCCTCCCTGGTGTTGTCCTCAACTAAATAAAGCTGAGCTTCAACCTTCCGGCTCTCATTATGTGGTTTTAAAAAAAAAAATGGTGGTTAGGGCCTACTAACGGCTTCTGCCCCTCCCTGGTGTTGCCCTCAAGTAAATAAAGCTGAGCTTCAACCTTCTGCTCCAAATTACCATTTTAAAAAATGCAATAGGCTTTTCCGGCCTACTAAAGGTGTCTGCCCCTCCCTGGTGTTGTCCTCAACTGAACAAAGCTGAGCTTCCACATTCTGGCTTTCGCCCTATACTATCAGATATTAAACTGCATTTGGCCTACTAGTGTGGTTAGGCCCTTGAAACAGTGTCTGCTGCTCTTGGGTTTGCTACTCCACTGAACAAAGCAATGCCGCCTGTTTAGTCCTGTTACCAATTTTGAACTGCATGTAGCCTACTTTATTCTTTGGCCCTATATCTGTTTCCTCCTCATCCTGCCCATTGCCCAGCCACTGCTAAATGAGTCTGCTGGTACATTGACCTAGACCACTACATTCCCCTTGTACTCTACACAGCCAGAATCTGTCCCTGCTGAAAGTAAGGTTCCCCTTCCCGCATGTTATACCACCTTACACAGGGACAAAGAGGAAGGTGCAGATGAAAGTGCAGGTTCCTTCATCAGGTGGGGGGGCATACTCGTTGGCGACGTCACTGGCACAGGGCCCCTCAGAGTACGCAAAAGTGTCGCTGCTGGTGGGAGGCGCCCCCGCCATGCAAACACACCGCCGTACTTTGAGGGGCCCTGTGCCAGTGGCAATGCGAACGAGTGGGCCCCCCCCCTGCTTGCTCAGGATCACAGCACTTGCAACTTTTAAATACTTACCTTTCCCTGCAACACCGCCGTGACGTAGTCCGCATTTCCTGGGCCCACGAAAAACTTGAGCCAGCCCTACTCCCCCCACAACTTTCACCCAATTCCCTATGCCCAACTATTATTATACAGTTAATTAAGATTGGCAAGCTTCAGAAACAAGAATGGATGTTTTTGGCATTAAAATGGGCACTGTAGGTGTTTTCCTGGCCTCCACTCACTGCCGACTATGCTTCCCCATTGACTTGCATTGGGTTTCGTGTTTCGGTCGATCCCCGACTTTTAGCGATAATCGGCCGACTGCACTCGACTCGACTCTGGACAAAATCGGGTTTCCCAAAACCCTACTCGATCTTAAAAAAATGAAAGTCGCTCAACCCTAGTGGCAGGTAGCAGGGCACAGTCTGTATGCATCTTTCAGGTTTTAATTCTACTGTTATATTCACAATTTTAGAACACACTTTTAGAAATCACACTGCATCACATTGCATCACTGTTATCATTCATATTCTTTGAAAAAAGACCAAGAAAGCAACAATTCTGCTGGCGTATGTAAACTTTTGAGCACAACTGTAATTGAAAAGGTACCAATCAACAGGGAAGGGGACAATAAAAAATGCCAAGTCCTAGCATTTGAAAGCCACTAGCAGCAGCATAAAAACCACCACCATCACCACTAGCACCAGACATATAGGCATAAGAATTACCAGACGCAACTTTCAACTGGCCTTCATTGCCTCTGGCAAGAATATTAGTGGGGAGAAAGCCAAGGGCTTTATGGAATATACTTCATTTCACTTGTTTCAATCATTGCAGGATGTTGTTACCTCTGTCAGCACACATCAGTAAGAGTCAGTTTTTTGGGTAGAATTGTCTGACTCATGAAAAATTATTGAGAAGGAAAATTTCTGGACTGTTTTCTTTTAAAACGCATGAAAAGTCTGATTGTCCATATATTATATAAATGGACTGTTGGTTAAAGATACTAAGGATTGTTTCTATAGTGAGGTCACTTTCACATTACTAAGTCTGTGTTAGGGTTAAAGTGCTTGAAAAGGGTTCAATACCGTTCTAGGAGTACTAAAGTCTAGGAGTTTTATATACCTCTCATCAGGGCATTTGGAGGCATTTGCAGTATTAAAAGTTAAGGCAAATCAAATTATTGAGAAAAATGTATTTAATTATGGTGAATTTGAATATCAAAAGATTTGATCATCTTTAGTCACTTAGTTTGCTCATGTACAGGAAATTCAACATTTTGTAATTTATAATTATGAAATTACAAAATATAACAGGTAAGATAAGTCTCAATATTCTGGTTAACCTTTTCAGTTTTCTCAGTAGACTGTGGGTGAAATGCTGAAGAGAAAGACATGTGGATTCCCAAACGATTGCAAAATTCCGTCTAAAATTTGTATATGAACTGCACCCCTCAGTCAGACAAAATATCAGTAGAGATCCCATGTAATTTTACTTTCTCAATTATGAAAATTTGCAAGAAGGTCTTGTCTGTCCACCACCACCAAATTTACAGTATTACCTGACGACACAGGTAGATCAGTGAAAAAAATAGACCGATAAATGAGTCCAAGTTCTACTGGGAATCGTCAATGGTTGGAGAGACCCAGACAGACCAGTATGAGAGGTTTAAGAACACACACAGACACTGCAGGCGGCTACGTACTCCCAGACATCCTAATGTACCTCTGACCACCAAAAATGCAGAACAAGAAGACCAGTGATGGCTTTATATGTCTGGCGAAGACCGAATCATGATGTTCACTAAGAACTCTCAGATGGAGATTCACAGGTACAAACAGTTTACCTAACGGACAGGCAGCAGGGGCATCCCCCTGAGTGTCAACAACCTCTTTTTCAAGATCAGAGCATATAGACACAATAACCACCCCTTTTTGTAGTATAGGAACTAGTTCACAATTATCTCCACCCCAGGAAAATGAGATAAGGCATACACCTTAATGTTCTTGTTCCCCGGCCTTTACGTAACAAAAAAGTTAAACCTGGTGAAGAACAATGCCCATCTTGCTTGTCGAGGTGTTGTACGTTTCACAGACTCTAGATATCCAAGATTCTTATGATCCATGATTACCATAACTTGATGAACTGCCAGAAAATGACACCACTCTTCAAAGACCCGCTTGATTGTCAAGAGTTCTCTGTTACCAATGTCATAATATCTCCCTGCAGATAACAGGTTTTTAAAAAAATATTCATATGGATGCTATGTGCAAAAAGAAAAAAAAGAGCATGAACCGCACATCCCAAAATCATACGTTGATCTAAAGCCGCTAGGCAAAAATTTAAATACTGAACATGAGGTTTTCAGTTTAACATTCTGATCAGACTGTATGGGCTTCATACAGTCTGATCAGAATGTTAAACTGAAAACCTCATGTTCAGTATTTAAATTTTTGCCTAGCGGCTTTAGATCAACGTATGATTTTCAGATGTGCGGTTCATGCTCTTTTTTTTTTTCTTTTTCCACAAAGCATGTACTTGTCTCTTTTTTTGGACCAGCACTCCTCCCATTTGGCTCAGGTGATTTTAATTAGCAGGAGACTGCAAAGTAAGGGGTCTAGCCCATTTTGGCTCTCACTGAAGAGCTGGAGGAAGGTGAGTTTAAATGCTCCTTTCATTTTGGTGCTGGTGCTGTGTGGCGGCCATTGTTGCTGTGGCTTTGTGCTGGTGGGGCGGCGCGGTCTGGAGTCTTGGGGGCTCAGTCTCGCAGCATGGGTGCTGTGGGGCAACAGGCCGTCCGCCCTGCTGGTGCATGGCCGCTGCGGCGGTGGTCGCCGCACGGCTCCGCTCCGTTAGGGCGTTAGGACCCACTACGAGGTTTGCCGTGAAGGGGCAGTGGGCTTCATACAGTCTGATCAGAATGTTAAACTGAAAACCTCATGTTCAGTATTTAAATTTTTGCCTAGCGGCTTTAGATCAACGTATGATTTTCAGATGTGCGGTTCATGCTCTCTTTTTTTTTTTTTTCTTTTTTTTTTTCTTTTTCCACAATTCATATGGATGCCATTTACCAGGAGACACACCCTGCGACAATACAGTCCTCACTCCCTCTTCAGAAGCTCAATTTTTTGAATTAAAGGTTTAGTGACGTCAGACTGTATGACAAGATGCAAAACAATCAAGGTATCGAATGCCTCCCTGGCCATACTGGACCACATAAAAAAGTCTGTCTCTTTCCTGGTCATATCCGTCAGAGGTTTGCCAACTACTGAAAGTTTTTGATAAACTTAAAATGGTAGTTGTCAAAACCCAAAAACCTTTGCAATGCTTTCAAATCCTCAGGACGATCTCAATCCAGTACAGCCCAGACTTTCGCCAGATCCATGTGAAAACCGGTGGATGATAACACATATCCTAGAAAAAGGATCTCCTCAACTGAGAACATACATATCTCTGGTTGACAAATAATTTATTGTCTCTGAGTATCTGTAAGACCTGCCTGATTTGCACCTGATGTGACTCATGGTCAGGTGAATAAATTAATGTTATCAAGATAGATTACAACAAGTCTACCTACCAGATGACTAAAGATGTAATTAACTAAGTGCTGAAAGATGGCCGGAGTATTCATCAACCCAAATGGCATCCCAATGTTCTCATAGTGTCCATCAGGCGTATTGAAAGCTGTTTTCCAGTCATCCCCAGCTTTAATACAAATGAGATTGTATGCCCCCCTGAGATCCAGTTTAGAAAACTATTTTGCTACTACAGACTGATTAAAGAGGTCTGAAATGAGAGGTAGTGGATGCAGATCCCGGATCGTGATCTGATTGAGTGTGCGGAAATCTAGTCATGGGCATAACCACCATCTTTCTTCTTTACAAAGAAAAACCCTGCAGCAATGGGGTATGAGGATGGTCTGATATGACCCTTTGCCAAACTTTCCATGATATAGTCCTTCATGGCCTGCCTCTCTGGACCAGAGATATTATATAGTCCTCTCTTTGGCAGCTTGTCCTCAGGGACAAGATTAATGGCGCAGTCATTGGCAGTGAGAATCTGGAATTGCTTGCCTGAGGAGGTGGTGATGGCGAACTCAGTCGAGGGGTTCAAGAGAGGCCTGGATGTCTTCCTGGAGCAGAACAATATTGTATCATACAATTATTAGGTTCTGTAGAAGGATGTAGATCTGGGGATTTATTATGATGGAATATAGGAATATAGGCTGAACTGGATGGACAAATGTCTTTTTTCGGCCTTACTAACTATGTTACTATGTTACTATGTTACTATGATGGGGAGGAAGTTGTTGGCACCCCTGATCCGAGAACACATTTCTAAAGTCCGACAGGTATTTAGGCACATACTGGGTATCCACTCTTGCAAGCTGAGTGCCCAAGCAGTGCCACTGACAATACTCACTCCACTTTACCACTTCCCAAGTCTACCAATCTAACACAGGGTTGTGCAGAGTGAGCCAAGGAAGTACAAGAACCATATGAGAGGAGAGACCCTCTAGCACATAACAGTCAATACCTTCAGAGTGCATGGTCCCTAATTGGAGATTAAATCTCTAGACGTCTTGAGTAAAATACCCCTGTCTCAAGGGGCAGAGTCGATGGAGATTATGCGTATAGGTCTGGACATTATATATGGTTAGAGGCCCTGGACCTGGAAAAACCTAGCGCCGATTAAGTTAAACCCCACCACCACTGTTCAGAAAGGCAGTGATAACCACCTTATTTTTGCCCAGATAGATCTCAGCAGACAGAAAAAATTGTGTCCTACACATGGAGGAGATATGTACACCCGGGTTGCTAACCTCCCCGCAACCCAGGTTCCTTAGTTTTCTGATTACTGTTTACAGTGAGATAGGTAAGGACACATGCCCACAAAATGGCCCTTTGTACCACAGTAAAAACATACTCCCCTTTGCACCGAATAACAGACTGCATTCCAGAACGAGTTGCCCACCAAACTGCATGGGTTCCTCAGATGACTCAGACCAGGTTTCCTTTTGCCCCGGATCTCCCGCACAAAGTTGGTGATCCACCCAGAAAGCCAGAAACAGGGCCGCCTCAAGGGAAACTTAAATCTCATACAGGGCTAAGGTATCCTTCACCCTTACTGTTAGCCCTTCATAGAACTGTCTATGGAGCGCTGTGTCATTCCACTTAGCTTCAGTGCACCACTTCAGAAACTCAGAGCAATACTCCTTTACCAGCTGGTCTCCCTGCTGAAGCTGACGTAGTGTGTACTCATCATATATAAGACTCAGTGCCAGAATAAATTCCTCCACCATCTCGAGCAATTGGGAGTGAAATGGGAGAGAATACCCATGCTTGGGGGGTCACCCTGAAGGATCGATATTATTATCCCCAACTGTTGCTCCTCAGTTTCTCAAGAACAAGGACATAACCTGAAGTATAGTTTTCAGGCCTCCCTGAAATCAACAAACTTGTTATGCCCCCCCCCCAGAGAACCTGTCAATCAAAGCGATTTTGGGCTCCTCTAAGAGTTGCCTGGGAGTCATGGTCCTTAAACCTGATGTGTTAGGGTGCTGCAAAACTACAGTGCATAGATCTGCAACCTCCAGGCTGAGCTGCTGCATTTGCCCTGTCAAAGCAGTGATAGGATCTATAATGGATAAAAAAAAATGTTTCGGTCAGAGCTAATGTCACGACTCTGTTATCGGGTGTCCTAGGACCAGGGGTTCCTTCCCTGCCTCTAACGCTACAGGTGCCCTAGCTTGCCCTGTTTCCCGGGAGAAGATGCCGGGAACAAGTCCATTGTCTTAGCTCTTGAATCCGCCCTCAGTCTGTCCCCTTCCCCTACCCAGGAAAGAGGGGAGTAGTAGTGTACCATTATAAACCAACACCTGTTCAATCATACTACCATATATAAAAAAAATTATCTAGTGATCCTACCCAGAAATGTAAAGGAAATTTCAAAAGTATCTTTAATTAAGGTGTTTATATGGGGGTTCCTTACTAAAAAAAGAATATGACTTCATTTTTGTGGATAATCCCATTCTTTCTATATTTCATTCCTTCGTCTCCTTCCACCCTTAAAGTAAAAGTAAACCTAGCACTCAACTTACCGTATATACTCGAGTATAAGCCGAGATTTTCAGCCCAAATTTTTGGGCTGAAAGTGCCCCTCTCGGCAGAGGCGTAGCTAGGGTTTCAACTTAGGGGGGGCGAAACATCTGAGTGGGCCCCTAACCAGCTAACCCTGATTACAGTTACGGTTGCGCACTCTAATTGTGAATATAGGGGAACCTCAGAATATGACAGCTCTGTTATTGAAAATAAATCTATATACAAAAACGAACATTGATTTTACCGCCATATTGTGACCATATACAACTTTGATGGTCACTATACTCTGAGTGCCCCTATAACAACGATGCTTAAGTGCCCACTTAAGATTTAATAATGTCCACTAAGTTCCCCCATGTACTGCTCCATTATACACAGTATGGTGAGCTTAAAGCTTCCCTATACACAGTCTAAGGCCCCCACAGCTCACCTATACACAGTATGATGATTCTATAACTCCCCTATACACCGTATGATGTTCCCACTGCTCCCCTATAGATAGTATGAGCCCAATGCTCCCCTATACACAGTATAATGCTGACAGAACTCCACTATAGAAAGTATAATGCCCCCCAGAGCTCCCCTATATACAGTGTAATGGGCCAACAGCTCCCATATGCACAATATGCCTTCACAGTTCCCTATACACAGTATGATGGGCCTGCAGCTCCTGTCAAACAGTATGATGTCCCCCACAGTTCCCTATACACAGTATGATGGGCCCACAGCTTCCTTATACACAGTATGATGGGCCTGCAGCTCCCTTATACACAGTATGATGGACTCACAGCTCCCTTATATATAGTATGATGGGCCCGCAGCTCCCTTATACACAGTATGATGGGCCCGCAGCTCCCTTATACACAGTATGATGGGCCCGCAGCTCCCTTATACACAGTATGATGGGCCCGCAGCTCCCTTATACACAGTATGATGTGTGCACAGCTCCTACACAGTGTGATGGACCCGCAGCTCCCTTATACACAGTATGATGTGTGCACAGCTCCCTTATACACAGTGTGATGGACCCGCAGCTCCCTTATACACAGTGTGATGGACCCGCAGCTCCCTTATACACAGTATGATGGGCCCGCAGCTCCCTTATACACAGTATGATGGACCCGCAGCTCCCTTATACACAGTATGATGGACTCACAGCTCCCTTATATATAGTATGATGGGCCCGCAGCTCCCTTATACACAGTATGATGGGCCCGCAGCTCCCTTATACACAGTATGATGGGCCCGCAGCTCCCTTATACACAGTATGATGTGTGCACAGCTCCTACACAGTGTGATGGACCCGCAGCTCCCTTATACACAGTATGATGTGTGCACAGCTCCCTTATACACAGTGTAATGGACCCGCAGCTCCCATATACACAGTGTAATGGACTCACAGCTCCCTGTCATGATTTGGATGGCCCGGTCATTTACTCATGCTCCGGCGTATTCACTATTTTGTGGCACTGCTGCAGTGCCGCTGCTCAAACTTATGAGCGCAGCTTCTGACTGGCCAGAAGTTAGAAGCTATGTCACAAGCGCTCAATGTAAGACTATGAGGCTATGTGCACTTGTTGCGGATTCGTATGCAGGAATAACCGTGGATTTCCTGTGTTTTTTGTGCAGATTTCACATGCATTTTTACACCTGCAGAATCCTATACAGGAGCAGGTGTAAAATGCTGCGGAATCCGCAAAAAGAATTGACATGCTGCGTTGTATTTTCCGTAGCATTTCCGCGCGATATTTTCCACACCATGTGCACTGCGGATTTGGTTTTCCATAGGTTTACATGGCACTGTAAACTAGACGGAAAACTGCTGCAAATCCACAGCAGCCAATCCGCACCGTGTGCACATAGCCTGAGAGTGAGAAAGAGGCCAGAACGAGGCTCCCATAGACTCACACTGATTAGTGACCTCTGTGCTGCTCCATAAAACACTGGAGCAGCGGACAGGTCACAAACCACAGGAGACGGAGCCGAGCGGAGACAAAAACAGATGAAAACGCCAGAAGGTGAGTATCAGACAGGGGACGTGGATTTTCAGCACCGCTCCAGCAATGAAATAAAAAATAATGCTGGAGTGGTGCTGTCAATGTGATGCAGCTCTTGGTTACTGTATGGGGGCTCCTTATACTAATACTCATAAAAGACCCAGGTGGTACGTATCAAAAGCCCCCTACCCCCCATCTCCAATCTCCAGCCTCCCCCCAATCTCCAGCCTCCCCAGACAGCAAATATTACATGTGATGGAGTACATATAATATCATAACAAAACATAATATTCAGCCCCCAGTGCCCTGTCCCACTTCAGCCCCAATACCCCCATCATCTCACATCCAACCCTCAGTGCCCTGTCCCACCTCACCCACCTTCTGCCCTCACAACCACCAAATGGTCTCACATTCACCCCCCAATGTCCTGTCTCCCCTCCCCCACAATACCCCCATGGTCTCACATTTACCCCCCAGTACCCTGTCCCCCCTCACTCACTTTCAGCCCCCACAATACCCCAACGGTCTCACAGTGACATACCTGAATTTAATAAATCTAGTAAGTTCCATCCCCAGCACTTACTGATAAAGTTTGCACTGCAGGCAGGACCAGGAAGTAAGTGAAATGCAGGCGGGCACTAGGACCCAGCGTGCCTGAGCCAATCCCAGCGTGCACAGAGTGAGGAAAACTGCAGCCAGGAAAAGCTCCATCATCAGGTCAGACGGGCGAAACCATTCACTGCAGGGGGGAGACTGCAGTCGGCCACTGTGCTTAGGGTGCTAGCAGCGTGCAGACAAGAAGGGAGCAGACATTATACTGCTCTGCTCCTATGCTGTATTCTGCCTTGTCACAGAAGTGGCCCTGGCTCCCGGTGGGCCCCTTCATGTGACAGGGCCCGGGGCGATGGCCCCCTCTGCCCCCCCAGTAGCTACGCTACTGCATCTCGGCTTATACTCGAGTCATGATCGGTGGTGGGGTCGGCGGGTGAGGACTGTCATATACTTACCTAGTCCCGGCGATCCTGTCGCTCCCCCTGCCCGTCCCACGGTCTCCGGGTGCCGCAGCCTCTTCCCCTGAGCGGTCACGTGGGACCGCTCATTAGAGAAATGAATAGGCTGCTCCACCTCCCATAGGGGCGGAGCCGCCTATTCATTTCTCTAATGAAGCGGTGCCGGTGACCGCTGATAGAGGAAGAGGCTGCGGCACCGAAGACAGGCAGGGGGAAGGAGCGGGACGCCGGGAGCAGGTATGTAATATTCACCTGTCCTCGTTCCACACGCCGGGCGTCGCGCCATCTTCCCGGCGTCTCTCTGCACTGACTGTGCAGGTCAGAGGGCGCGATGACGCATATAGTGTGCGCGCCGCCCTCTGCCTGATCAGTCAGTGCGGAGAGACGCCGGGAAGATGGCGTCGAGGAGCTGCAAGCAAGACAGGTGAGTATGTGTTTTTTTTTTTTATTGCAGCAGCAGCAGCAGCACAGATTTATGTGGAGTATCTATGGGGCAATGGTGCAGAGCACTATATGGCAGAGCTATGGGGCAACGGTGCAGAGCACTATATGGCACAGCTATGGGGCAACGGTGCAGAGCACTATATGGCACAGCTATGGGGCAACAGTGCAGAGCACTATATGGCACAGCTATGGGGCAACAGTGCAGAGCACTATATGGCACAGCTATGGGGCAACAGTGCAGAGCACTATATGGCACAGCTATGGGGCAACAGTGCAGAGCACTATATGGCACAGCTATGGGGCAACGGTGCAGAGCACTATATGGCACAGCTATGAGGCAACGGTGCAGAGCACTATATGGCACAGCTATGGGGCAACAGTGCAGAGCACTATATGGCACAGCTATGGGGCAACGGTGCAGAGCACTATATGGCACAGCTATGGGGCAACGGTGCAGAGCACTATATGGCACAGCTATGGGGCAACGGTGCAGAGCACTATATGGCACAGCTATGGGGCAACGGTGCAGAGCACTATATGGCACAGCTATGGGGCAACGGTGCAGAGCACTATATGGCACAGCTATGGGGCAACGGTGCAGAGCACTATATGGCACAGCTATGGGACAACAGTGCAGAGCACTATATGGCACAGCTATGGGGCAACGGTGCAGAGCACTATATGGCACAGCTATGGGGCAACGGTGCAGAGCACTATATGGCACAGCTATGGGGCAACGGTGCAGAGCACTATATGGCACAGCTATGGGGCAACGGTGCAGAGCACTATATGGCACAGCTATGGGGCAACGGTGCAGAGCACTATATGGCACAGCTATGGGGCAACGGTGCAGAGCACTATATGGCACAGCTATGGGGCAACGGTGCAGAGCACTATATGGCACCGCTATGGGGCAACGGTGCAGAGCACTATATGGCACAGCTATGGGGCAACGGTGCAGAGCACTATATGGCACAGCTATGGGGCAACGGTGCAGAGCACTATATGGCACAGCTATGGGGCAACGGTGCAGAGCACTATATGGCACAGCTATGGGGCAACGGTGCAGAGCACTATATGGCACAGCTATGGGGCAATGGTGCAGAGCATTATATATATGGCACAGCTATGGGGCAACGGTGCAGAGTATTATATATGGCACAACTTTATGTGGAGCATCTATGGGGCTATAATGAATGGTATGGAGTATATATTTCTAATTTTGAAATTCACCGGTACCTGCTGCATTTTCCACCCTAGGCTTATACTCGAGTCAATAAGTTTTCCCAGTTTTTTGTGGCAAAATTAGGGGGGTCGGCTTATACTCGGGTCGGCTTATACTCGAGTATATACGGTAAATGCGTAAGGATAAGTTTATTGTAGCACATGAGAAAAACGTTTCGGTCCACACGGACCTTCGTCAGTAACTACAATAGTAAATAAATCAAACTTAGTTCATGATTACAGAAAAACAAAACAAAAACAAAGTATATACATTATAGGATACATGGTCATTAAATCGTGTATCTATGGTTCTAGAAAGGCAGAGAATCCTATCACAATAGCGTCGCGCAATCCTATAGAAAAATGAATGGATCATCATAGAACGTGAAGTACAGTGAGACTAGATACTTTAATCAGATAAAACATATACCGTAATGTCCTGGCATATATATAGCGTGGTTCCCAGAGAAGAATCTGTATGTGCAAAGTACCTTGTATGATGAAAGATATAATCTAATGAGAGTGATGGTGATAGAGTGAGCAAAAAACACAGGAGTCCGTACTTACAGCGGGAGACCGCACTTAGCGGTATATGAAAACTGCAAATATAACGTACGCAATCATTATGTGGCGTTATATGATAGTGGGGCATATTGCATATTGTAGGATAGTAACATAACCTATAAATACCTTAGAGAGGGAGGAAGGGCGGGTATATCTGCCGCCTGGCACTTAGTGGTATATGAGAATATTTACTTTTACTATATTGACGGTGCACACGGTGTTTCTTGTATATGTGTCCTTCCACCCTTAAGACCCATAGTCTCGGGTATCGGTTCCCTGAATAAACACCTTTGTGAATGGATAGATTCTTTGTTACAACCCATTGTTGAGAAATGTCCAAGTTATCTTAGGGACACTAAACATGTCCTGTCCATACAAAACATAGTATGGGAAAAAGAATATATTCAGGGCTGGTTGGATAAATAGAACCATTTTTTGCATGTATCTCCCATGAGTTAGGTATACAGGCAGTGTCTGACCTTATAAAAAATATACAACTTATTATGATAATCTATGCATATTTTTGATTTTGGCTTTCAGGTATTCATTATCTCATTGTTTTTGATGTTTGATATTTTGCTATGGGTGCAAAATATTCACCTTCTTTTGCAAATATTTTTGTATTATTGTGGGAGGACAAATATATTTTTTCGGCTGACAATCCATTCTTTGATTCCTTTTTCTGCTATAGTAGATACATGGATGATATCCTTCTTATTTGGTCATCGCATGTATCTGCCATACCATGCCTCACTGAGTATTTTAATCAGAACAGCTGTAATTTATTTTTACTTTTTATTTGAATAATGAGTTTTGAAAGGGTGTCCTTCTTTGACCTTATCTTGACAACAGAAAATAAAACTATAAAAACGCATACTTACCACAAAGAGAGCTCTGGGAATACCATTCTTATAGTAGAGCAGATTCATGCCACACTAGACAAACCATCCCTGGTGTTCCGATGGGGGGAAATGATTCAAGCAAAAAGGAATTGCTTGCATTATGAACAATGTAACAAAGAAAAGGAGGATATCTGTCACAGACTCAAAAATTGAGGATATAATAAATAGACACTTGATAGAGCTACTAAAATAGTTGATACCAAATCACGTCAAGATTCATTAAATAAATGCAATAAAAAAAAATAACTGCATTCACACCTGTATTTGTTGTGACATATAGTAAAGAATTCAATCAGATTTCATAGATGGCGCCATTTTAAAAATGACTTTTTTTATTAACCTCTCATAAGTAAATCTGCAAAAGGAATAAGTGCAAAGTAACCATGTGATTATGCTGTAGCGCAGGTGTCACGGCCAGCACCTGCCTGCAGAAGCGTTTTTTGTTTTTATTCAGTATGTGATGGTATTCATTATGCAAAGTAGGAGGCCGGTCAGTGAGGGATCAGTGACCTGTCAGCAGTCTGCATTATGAATACCTAACCAGAGCACCACATACAGTACATGATCCCCGCCTTAGGACATGAGCATATCATTAACACAAAACTAAAAAATAATGATTAAGAAACAGCCACATGAGCGATTTTGTCAACCAAGGTATAATTTTATTCATTATAATGGCACCAACCTGACACTGTCTGTAGGTTACTGTGAACAACCCTGCTGACAGGTTCCCTTTAAGCTTGCAAACAGGGCCCTCACTACTCCTGTATCTGTTGATTTATGTGATTATTTTCTATTCTGTAATGTCTTTCATTTTCTGTACAAGTCCCCTCTAAAATGTAAAGCGCTGCGGAATATGTTGGCGCTATAGAAATAAAATTATAATAATTATTATTAAAGGTATTATTAACAAATGTCATGCTGTACAGTGACCACCAACTTAAATAAAATTATATGGGAGGGTTGTCTATTTTCTGCTAAGAAATCTCCCACCCTTTCTAAACTCCTTTCCTGTAGTGTAAATACCTGAGAAACACAGGGTAAAAAAAACTGGCTTACACTTGCAGGATAAATGCGGCATAGATAAATGGATCCCTTGTAAATATGCAAAGCGAACTAAAGAAGTAAATTTAAATACATTGGATAAGATACATTATATTAGACAGTTTGTGAAATGCAGCAGCAGATTTATAGTATATTGTCTTCATTGTATGGACTGTAATGTTAGATGTGTCAGCTGCAGTACTCGTAAGTTAGGACAGAGAATTAATGAGCACATAGGTGACTCCGCGAATCCTGAGGCAATTAGCCCTTCCAAAAGAGCTTTTCAGAATTGTAAAGCTTTTGGGATTCTAATGCTGAACACCCTGAAAGTTAAAGCAAATATACAGATTTGATTCTCTATTACTAGTAAGGGTATAATATGACCATGACTTACATTTTCTTTTCTGTTTTTATTAGATGCTAGCAGAAGAGCCTGGCATTTCCCGGGCATAGTATATAACTGTGGTTAGTTATAACAAATTACAATAAATATATTGCACATAAAAACATTTCACATCATATATTCAGCACTACAGATTTGAAACACAAATTAACTAAATGATTACCTAAATATTGATAGTATTTTATTTTCAACTCATTCAAGAGCCTTTTAGATAAACAACATTTTTGTTTTTTCCTTCCCGTGCAAAGATGAAAAGATTTTAGGCAGTTCCAACTCTTGAACAGGCCATGAAAAAAGCATGGATATTGCAAATCGATCCATAAATGAAAAGGTCCTCTCCTTTGCACATCATGTTGCTGAGCTGTGTATCTAATCCTATCTCGTGTGATACTGTCTGCTGAGCTGTGTATCTAATCCTATCCTGTGTGATACTGTCTGCTGAGCCATGTATCTAATCCTATCCTGTGTGATACTGTCTGCTGAGCAGTGTATCTAATCCTATCCTGTGTGATACAGTTTGCTGAGCTGTGTATCTAATCCCATCCTGTGTTATACAGTCTGCTGAGCTGTGTATCTAATCATATCCTGTGTAATACTGGGCTGTGTATCTAATCCTATCCTGTGTGATACTGTCTGCTGAGCTGTGTATCTAATCCTATCCTGTGTAATACTGTCTGCTGAGCCATGTATCTAATCCTATCCTGTGTGATGCTGTATCCTAAACCGTGTATGTAATCCTATCCTGTGTGATACTGTCTGCTGAGCCATGTATCTAATTTTATCCTGTGTGATACTATTTGCTGAGCCATGTATCTAATCCTATTATTTGTTACTGACTACTGAGCTGAGTATCTAATCCTATCCTGTGTGATACTGTCTGCTGAGCTGTGTATCTAATCATATCCTGTGTAATACTGGGCTGTGTATCTAATCCTATCCTGTGTGATACTGTCTGCTGAGCTGTGTATCTAATCCTATCCTGTGTAATACTGTCTGCTGAGCCATGTATCTAATCCTATCCTGTGTGATGCTGTATCCTAAACCGTGTATGTAATCCTATCCTGTGTGATCCTGTCTGCTGAGCCGTGTATCTAATCCTATCCTGTGTGATCCTGTCTGCTGAGCTGTGTATCTAATCCTATCCTGTGTGATCCTGTCTGCTGAGCCGTGTATCTAATCCTATCCTGTGTGATACTGTCTGCTGAGCAGTGTATCTAATCCTATCCTGTGTGATAGTTTGCTAAGCTGTGTATCTAATCCCATCCTGTGTTATACAGTCTGCTGAGCCTTGTATCTAATCTTATCCTGTGTGATACTATTTGCTGAGCCGTGTATCTAATCCTATCATTTGTTACTGACTGCTGAGCTGAGTATCTAATCCTATCCTGTGTGATACTGTCTGCTGAGCTGTGTATCTAATCCTATCCTGTGTTGAGGAGCCAATATACTTATGGCTGCAGATAAGCATGCGTATAGTCACGATGATGGAGTTACGCGATTGCGCATGCATTGGAAAGTTTCCATTCATACAGATGGCACTGTACTCGCCAGAGTGCAACTCGCATGTGCAAGCTTTCATTTTACTTCTTGCAATGTAACATGCGCAATTAATCTTTTGGGATGCCAAAAATGGCACTATTAGGAATGGGGTGAGTCATGTGGCATTATAATTCCTTGCAGCTGATTACATTTCAATCAATTGACATTTTTATTAATTTTTATATAATACTGCACTATATGCACTTTTGAATTTCACTTTATAGTGTTGGAAATAATACCTTTTGCACTTTATATATAAATATGAATTATCAAACATGGAATTGCACTGTTATGAAACTAATTGTTGCAAATTGTATTCACTTTATTGCATACATTAAACACTCTTAGGGCTCATACTCACGGACGAGTGCAATCAGATAAAAAATTGGATTGCACTCGGACCAATGTTATTCAATAGGTGACATCTCATTTGCGAGTTTTTTCTCAGCCGAAATCGGACTGAGAAAAAAATTGCAGCGTGCTGTGTATTGCTGCGATTCTCGGACGAGACTCGCCAATGTAAGTCAATAGGTGCGAGAAAAAAAATTGCACAGCACTCGCATCAGCTGGCATTTTCCCACGCTCAAGAGTTCATTTGAGTTCAGGTCTGCAGGGAGTACAGCTTCAGTGACGTCACCGCTAGTCTCAGAAGCTCCACTCCCAGCATTTCATTAATTCCCCAGTAGTTTACAACCAGGATGGTCGCATTGGCACTGCTCCCGGTTGTAAACTGTAGATAACCCAGATATGGACTGCGGCGTGAGACTGACTGCACGCTGGACAGGTATGGGTATATTGTTGTTTTTTTATTTTAAATTTTTTACAGGAGATCGAGGGGTTTGCTTGGATTACCAGTAACAATAAAAAGGTAAAACAGTGTTTAGTATTTTATTTCAATAAAATACTTTATTCTGCATGTCAATCAGAAAGAAAACCAATTGTATGTATAAATTACTTTTCATGCACCAATTAACATTAAATCCTTCAAAAGAAAAAGTGCAAAAATTGACAGTATTTAAAAATATTTTATTTTATTGAAAATACAGAATATTATAAAATTAGTATATATTAAAAAAGATAGCTGATAATAGGAGCACATATAATAATATAGTAGGGAAACCCCCCAAAAATAATAAAACCTTGCTACAGTGTGTTCAAATTTGTGATTACACCTAAAAATATATATAATAAATGACCGTGATATACAAACAGGTATAAAAAACAAAAATTATACCAAAGAAAATCACACTAAATAATTTTGAAAGTGAAAAAATATATAATATAAGCAATCTTCATATGAAATATGAAAAATTGCTATCAAAAAGTGCCTAGTGCGATTAAACAACTATTATAGATTATATTAAGTGCATCACAATCTAATGCGCACGCAACGCTTCATATTGCTCAGCATGGATCACTTAGCGCTGATTCACTGCTCTATATAAATGCATGCCTCCCTGCTAGTTTGTATACGCCCCCGGAAGAAGGGAAGCGCCGAAACGCGCGTAGGGACCAGGAGCACACATAGGTATGAGGAGCCCATAAGTTATTGGCATGGTTATACTTTACCGGCACTATAGCACTTTTGGATTGTTTACTGCATACTATTGTCTGCATATAGTGGCTTTCTCGGTATATTTTGACACCACTAGCACTGTTGCACTTTCATTGTATTGCTGCACTTCCTTGACAGTTTTATTGGCAATTTTGCACTTTTAATTGTCTATATATAGTGGTTTTCTTGGTATATCGTGATACCACTAGCAACGTTGCACTTTTATTATATTGTTGCACTTTTTTGATATGCATTTGTGATGCACTTAATATAATCTATAATAGTTGTTTAATCGCACTAGGCACTTTTTGATAGCAATTTTTCATAGTTCATATGAAGATTGCTTATTATATATTTTTTCACTTTCAAAATTATTTAGTGTGATTTTCTTTGGTATAATTTTTGTTTTTTATACCTGTTTGTATATCACGGTCATTTATCATATATATTTTTAGGTGTAATCACAAATTTGAACACATTGTAGCAAGGTTTTATTATTTTGGGGGGTTTCCCTACTATATTATTATATGTGCTCCTATTATCAGCTATATTTTTTAATATATACTAATTTTATAATGTTCTGTATTTTCAATAAAATAAAATATTTTTAAATACTGTCAATTTTTGCACTTTTTTTTCTGCATGTGTGTGTGTTTATTTAACCCCTTAGTGACAGAGCCAATTTGGTACTTAATGACCGGGCCAATTTTTACAATTCTGACCACTGTCACTTTATGAGGTTATAACTCTGGAACGCTTTAACGGATCCCGCTGATTCTGAGACTGTTTTTTCGTGACATATTGTACTTCATATTAGTGGTAACATTTCTTCGATATTTCTTGCGATTATTTATGAAAAAAATGGAAATATGGCGAAAATTTGAAAAATTTTGCAATTTTCTAAATTTGTATTTTTATGCCTTTAAATCAGAGAGCTATGTCACACAAAATAGTTAATAAATAACATTTCCCACATGTCTACTTTACATCAGCACAATTTTGGAAACAACATTTTTTTTGTTAGGGAGTTATAAGGGTTAAAAGTTGACCAGCAATTTCTCATTTTTACAACACCATTTTTTTTTAGGGACCACATCACATTTGAAGTCATTTTGAGGGGTCTATATGATAGAAAATAACCAAGTGTGACACCATTCTAAAAACTGCACCCCTCAAGGTGCTCAAAACCACATTCAAGAAGTTTATTAACCCTTTACGTGCTTCACAGGAACTGAAACAATGTGGAAGGAAAAAATGAACATTTAACTTTTTTTGCAAACATTTTAATTCAGAACCATATTTTTTTATTTTCACAAGTGTAAAAACAGAAATGTAACCATACATTTTGTTGTGCAATTTCTCCTGAATATGCTGCTACTCCATATGTGGGGATAAACCACTGTTTGGGCGCACCGCAAAGCTTGGAAGAGAAGGAGCGCTGTTTGACTTTTTCAATGCAGAATTGGCTGGAATTGAGATCGGATGCCATGTCATGTTTAGAGAGCCCCTGATGTGCCTAAACAGTGGAAACCCCCCACAAATGACACCATTTTGGAAACTAGACCCCTTAAGGAACCTAACTAGATGTGTGGTGAGCACTTTAAACCCCCAAGTGCTTCACAGAAGTTTATAAAGTAGAGCCGTGAAAATAAAAAATCGCATTTGCTTACACAAAAATGATTTTTTCGCCCACAAATTCTTATTTTCACAAGGGTAACAGGAGAAATTAGACCACAAAAGTTGTAGTGCAATTTCTCCTGAGTATGTCAATACCCCATATGTGGGAGTAAACCACTGTTTGGGCGCACCGCAGAGCTTGGAAAAGAAGGAGTGCCGTTTTACTTTTTCAATGTAGAATTGGCTGGAATTGAGATCGGATGCCATGTCGCGTTTGGAGAGCCCCTGATGTGCCTAAACAGTGGAAACCCCCCACAAGTGACACCATTTTGGAAACTAGACCCCATAAGGAACTTAACTAGATGTGTGGTGAGCACTTTAAACCCCCAAGTGCTTCACAGAAATTTATAACGTAGAGCCGTGAAAATAAAAAATCCTTTTTTTCCCTCAAAAATGATTTTTTAGCCTGCAATTTTTTATTTTCTCAAGGGTAACAGGAGACGTTGGACCCCAAAATCTGTTGACCAGTTTGTCCTGAGTACGCTGATACCCCATATGTGGGGGGGCACTGTTTGGGTACCCATCAGGGCTCGGAAGGGAAGGAGCGCCGCTTGGAATGCAGACTTTGATGGGATGGTCTGCGGGTGTCATGTTGCATTTGCAGAGCTTCTGATGTACCTTAACAGTAGAAACCCCCCACAAGTGACCCCATTTTGGAAACTAGACCCCCCAAAGAGCTTATCTAGATATGTGGTGAGCACTATGAACCTCCAACTGCTTCACAAAAGTTTATAATGTAGAGCCATGAAAATAAAAAAAATCATATTTTTTCCACAAAAATGATCTTTTCACCACCAAATTTTTACTTTCACAAGGGTAACAGGAGAAATATAGGATACAGAGGATAAACCACTGTTTGGGCGTATGGCAGAGCTCGGAAGGGAAGGAGCACCGTTTTGGAATGCAGACTTTGATAGAATGATCTGCGGGTGTTATGTTACGTTTGCAGAGCCCCTGATGTACCAAAACAGTAGTAGAAACCCCCACAAGTTACCCCATTTTGGAAATTAGACCCCCAAGGAACTTATCTAGATGTGTTGTGAGAACTTTGAATGCCCAAGTGCTTCACAGAAGGTTATAATGCAGAGTCGTGAAAATAAAAAGAAAATATTTATTCCGCAAAAAAGATTTTTTTAGCCCCCAAATTTTTATTTTCACAAGGGTAACAATAGAAATTGGACCCAAAAAGTTGTTGTCCAATTTGTCCTGAGTACGCTGATACCCCATATGTGGGGGGGACCACTGTTTGGGCGCATGGCTGAGCTCGGAAGGGAAGGAGCGCCGTTTTGGAATGCAGACTTTGATAGAATAGTCTGCGGGCGTTATGTTGCATTTGCAGAGCCCCTGATGTACCTAAACAGTAGAAACCCCCCACAAGTGACCCCATTTTTGGAAACTAGACCCCCCAAGGAACTTATCTAGATGTGTGGTGAGAACTTTAAATGCCCAAGTGCTTCACAGAAGTTTATAATGCAGAGTCGTGAAAATAAAAAATATTTATTTTCCACAAAAAAGATTTTTAGCCCCCAAGTTTTTATTTTCACAAGGGTAACAGGAGAAATTGGACCCCAATAGTTGTTGTCCAATTTATCCCGAGTACGCTGATGCCTCATATGTGGGGGTAAACCACTGTTTGGGCGCACGGCAGAGCTCAGAAGGGAGGGAGCACCATTTGACTTTTTGAGCACAAAATTGGCTGTGGCGTTTAGAGACCCCCTGATGTACCTAAACAGTGGAAACCCCCCAATTCTAACTCCAACCCTAACCCCAACATACCCCTAACCCTAATCCCAACCCGACCCATAATCCTAATCACAACCCTAACCCCCAAAACACACCTAACCCTAATCCCAAAGCTAACCATAACCCTAATCAAAACCCTAAACCGAACACACCCCTAATCCTAATCTCAACCCTAACCTCAAAACCTAACCCTAATCCCAATACACCCCTATCCCTAATCCCAACCCTAGCCTTAACCCTAATCCCAAACATAACCCTAATCCCAAATGTAACCCTAATGCCAACCCTAATCCAAACCCTAATCCCAACTCTAACCCTAACTTTAGCCCCAACCCTAGCCCTAACCCTAACTTTAGCCCAAACCCTAACTTTAGCCCAAATCCTAACTTTAGCCCTAAACCTAGCCCCAACACTAACCCTAACTTCAGCCCCAACCCTAACCCTAGCCCTAACCCTAATCCTAGCTCTAACCCTAACCCTAGCCCTAACCCTAACCCAAGCCCTAGCCCTAGCCCTAACCCTAAGGCTATGTGCACACGTTGCGGATTTTGCTGCGGATCCGCAGCATTTCCGCAGCTGCGGGTCCGCAGCAGTTTCCCATGAGTTTACAGTACAATGAAAACCTATGGGAAACATAAAACGCTGTGCCCATGCTGCGGAAAAAAACACGCAGAAATGCAGCGGTTTACATTCCGCAGCATGTCAATTCTTTCTGCGGATTCCGCAGCGTTTTTACACCTGCTCCATAATAGAAAACCGCAGGTGTAAAACCGCAGGGGAATCCGCACAAAAACCGCGGTACATCCGCGATAAATCCGCAGGAAAAACACAACGTTTTGGCCCTGCGGATTTATCAAATCCGCTGTGGAAAAATCCGCAGAGAACCATTCTACGTGTGCACATATCCTAACCCTACCCCTACCCCTAACCCTAACCCTACCCCTAACCCTACCCCTAACCCTAACCTTACCCCTAACCCTGCCCCTAACCCTAACCCTACCCTTAACCCTACTCTTAACCCTAACCCTAATTGGAAAATAGAAATTCATACATTTTTTTAATTTTATTATTTTTTCCTTACTAAGGGGGTGATAAAGGGGGGGTTATTTACTATGTTTTTTATTTTGATCACTGTGATAGGATCTCACAGTGACCAAAATAAAACAAGTGGAAGAATTTTCCTCTGCCGGCCGGCAGATCATGGCAGGCGCACTGCGCATGCGCCCGCCATTTTCTTACCGGAGCAAGAAGCCGGCGGCCAGCAGAAGAAGCAGGAGGACCCAGGGACACCGGTAAGTATAACAGGGTCCCCGAATCCCCCTATTTCTCTGTCCTCTGATGTGCGATCTCATTAGAGGACAGAGAATGACATCGCTTTTTTTTTTTTTTTTGCGGTCGCCGGTAAACAGTTAATTACCGGCGATCGCAAAACAGGGGTCGGTAAAAACCGAACCCGATCATGTTCTTTGGGGTCGCGGCTACCCCCGGCAGCCGAGACCCCAAAGATCTTCCGGGTGCCGGGCGGTGGGCGCACTGCGCATGCGCCCGCCATTTTTTCCCCGGAAAAAGATGGCGGCGCCCATGGGGAGCCACGAGGAGCACCGGGGGAGATAGGTGAGTATTGGGGTGCTATCGGCGGTCGTTAAGGGGTTAAAGAACTGCTGTATGTGAAACCTCATGTTAAAATCACATTGCATATGGACTGCATATGCATGACATACGGATGCTCCATGGAAAAATCGCACGGAAATCGCATTACACTCACATGATACTCGCAAGACAATTGCATAGCACTCGTCCGTTTTTTCAGTCCGGATATCGGATCTTTTTTTTCTCGCAAATGGGTATGAGCCCTGAATGTGCACTTGTACACTGCTTGTAGAAGTCTCACGCATAGAGCCGAAACATTGCGTAAATGGACCATTAAAACAGTTGTTTGCACTGAAATGATGGTGTGCTGCTTCCTCATTTTTTCACATATAAGGATTGGTATGTACCTATGAAGCTCTGCAACCAACTACTATTATTTTTTATAAGTGCTGTTCTCTATTTAATTCTAGATAGATAGATAAATAGATAGATAGATAGATAGATAGATAGATAGATAACATAAGAAAGCAGCACACCATTCCTTAAGTGCAAAAAGACTGTTTTAATGGCCCATTTGTGCAACGTTTTGGCTCTGTGTGTGAGCCTTCTTCAATCAGTGTGTAAATGCACATACAGAGTAATTAAGGTATCTGACTAAGTGAACACATTTTACATCAATCATTAAAATATGTTATTACATAATTTATAGTGATGAGCGAGTGTGCTCATTACTCGAGTTTCTCCGAGCATACTCGGGTAGTCTCTGAGTATTTCGGCGTTCTCAGAGATTTAGTTTATGTCAACGCAGCTGCATGATTTGCGGCTGCTAGACAGCATGAATACATGTGGGGATTCCCTAACAAGCAGGCAATCTTAAGAAATGGAAAGATCCCAGCGCATGTGCACAATAGCAGCGCAAATAGGCGCTCGTGCGTTCATAGCTATAGATACCCTGCGCCATCTTGTTAAAGGGAACAAAACCACAACTTTTCCAATTCTAGCAGGTACATTAATTGGAATGGTGCTATTAAAAGGAACTATAACTGCATATTATTCAAGGCCATATACTGAGAAAAATAAGCCATAAAATGAGACATATTAGAGGGCAAAAGATTAGTCCAGAATGGAACAGGAACACCTCCGATTAGCTGCGGCCGGTAACCTGTTAACCCTAGATAATGATGGGAGTTATGTGTCCTTCACAAGACACACCACTCAACCTCCATCCCCAAGCTGGAAATTTCATATTATGCCCAACTCTTTATAAGAGGAGTCCTTGTAACCTCAGTGTGATCTTTTATATTGTGGGTCCTTGTAAAAATACAGGGTATCACACATAAAAAAAACAATCAATATGTTTATAACTCATAAAGAAAAGCAGGAAAAATGAAAACAATAAAATATAGCATGCAATGATTTTCAATTTATTCCATTTGACGATATTCCATAATGGGATGAGTCAAGTATCTCACCAAAACCTCAGCACCATTATAATCTGTAATAGAAAGAGAGACAATACATGGTTAATAAACCAGTTTGTACCTAGGTCATAAACTACACTATAAAAGAGAGAAAATTCAGAAAGGGGGAATGAGGGCAAACAGCATCCCTTAGGTGTAACGCCTAATTTATATTCTGAATTAGGGCCATATGTAGTGTTGAGCATTCCGATACCGCAAGTATCGGATATCGGACGATATTTGCGGTATCGGAATTCCGATACCGAGTTCCGATACTTACCGCATATCGGATACTGGAATCGGAAGTGCCCAGAATTCAAACTGCACAAATTCAGTCAATGAGGAATGTTTACATGATGATGATCCTGTTCAGCATGGTGGGCATGTAACTACTGGCAAGGCTGTGACTGGCTGCTGAAATGATGTCATGATGCACTATAAAAAACGCTGCCGCCCTTTCTGGCTCACTCTGCTGTGAATTCAGTTAGGCATAGGACGCTGTGTTCTGACTGAGGGCCAGTTGAGATAGCGATTTGCTTCATTGTGCTTTTCCCAGGCTAATTTAGCAACCGCTGTGTGTTCACCTTGCTTTTGCCTTGCAGCGCTGTTTTCACAGCGATCTGCAAGGTCTCTGTGTGTGTGTGTGTGTATTCAGCTCAGGGTGGTTCACTGCCTCATACTGTTCTATATATTGTCCTTTTTTGCAAATAGAGCAGGCTGCTGCACATTTTTTCAAATAATTCCTATTAGTGGCTTTCTACCCGTATCCAGCTAAATTGTGGAAAAACACTACATAGGATAACGTAGAGGAGTTTTTTTGGGCCTTGCAGCGCCGTTTACGGCTGTCTGCACGGTCTCCGTGTGAGTGCAGCTCGCCCTGTAGTCTGTGTGCAGCCACAGCCGGTTGTATCCAGCTCAGGGTGCGTCACTGCCTCATACTGTAAAATACATTGTCCTTTTTTGCAAATAGTGCAGGCTGCTGCACATTTTTTCACATAATTCCTATTAGTGGCTTTCCACCCGTATCCAGCTAAATTGTGGAAACACATTACATAGGATAACTTAGAGGAGTTTTTTTGGGCCTTGCAGCACCGTTTACGGCTGTCTACATGGTCTCCGTGTGAGTGCAGCTCGCCCTGTAGTCTGTGTGCAGCCACAGCCGGTTGTATCCAGCTCAGGGTGCGTCACTGCCTCATGCTGTAAAATACATTGTCCTTTTCTGCAAATAGTGCAGGCTGCTGCACATTTTTTCACATAATTCCTATTAGTGGCTTTCCACCCGCATCCAGCTAAATTGTGGAAAAACACTACATAGGATAACGTAGAGGAGTTTTTTTGGGCCTTGCAGCGCCGTTTACGGCTGTCTGCACGGTCTCCGTGTGAGTGCAGCTCGCCCTGTAGTCTGTGTGCAGCCACAGCCGGTTGTATCCAGCTCAGGGTGCGTCACTGCCTCATACTGTAAAATACATTGTCCTTTTTTGCAAATAGTGCAGGCTGCTGCACATTTTTTCACATAATTCCTATTAGTGGCTTTCCACCCGTATCCAGCTAAATTGTGGAAACACATTACATAGGATAACTTAGAGGAGTTTTTTTGGGCCTTGCAGCACCGTTTACGGCTGTCTACATGGTCTCCGTGTGAGTGCAGCTCGCCCTGTAGTCTGTGTGCAGCCACAGCCGGTTGTATCCAGCTCAGGGTGCGTCACTGCCTCATGCTGTAAAATACATTGTCCTTTTCTGCAAATAGTGCAGGCTGCTGCACATTTTTTCACATAATTCCTATTAGTGGCTTTCCACCCGCATCCAGCTAAATTGTGGAAAAACACTACATAGGATAACCTAGAGGAGTTTTCTTGCGCCTTGCAGCGCCGTTTACGGCTGTCTGCACGGTCTCCGTGTGAGTGCAGCTCGCCCTGTAGTCTGTGTGCAGCCACAGCCGGTTGTATCCAGCTCAGGGTGCGTCACTGCCTCATACTGTAAAATACATTGTCCTTTTTTGCAAATAGGGCAGGCTGCTGCACATTTTTTCAAATAATTCCTATTAGTGGCTTTCCACCCGTATCCAGCAGCTAAATTGTGGAAAAACACTACATAGGATAACCTAGAGGAGTTTTTTTGGGCCTTGCAGCGCCGTTTACGGCTGTCTGCACGGTCTCCGTGTGAGTGCAGCTCGCCCTGTAGTCTGTGTGCAGCCACAGCCGGTTGTATCCAGCTCAGGGTGCGTCACTGCCTCATACTGTAAAATACATTGTCCTTTTTTGCAAATAGTGCAGGCTGCTGCACATTTTTTCACATAATTCCTATTAGTGGCTTTCCACCCGTATCCAGCTAAATTGTGGAAAAACACTACATAGAATAACCTAGAGGAGTTTTTTTGGGCCTTGCAGCGCCGTTTATGGCTGTCTGCACGGTCTCCGTGTGAGTGCAGCTCGCCCTGTAGTCTGTGTGCAGCCACAGCCGGTTGTATCCAGCTCAGGGTGCGTCACTGCCTCATACTGTAAAATACATTGTCCTTTTTTGCAAATAGTGCAGGCTGCTGCACATTTTTTCACATAATTCCTATTAGTGGCTTTCCACCCGTATCCAGCTAAATTGTGGAAACACATTACATAGGATAACTTAGAGGAGTTTTTTTGGGCCTTGCAGCACCGTTTACGGCTGTCTACATGGTCTCCGTGTGAGTGCAGCTCGCCCTGTAGTCTGTGTGCAGCCACAGCCGGTTGTATCCAGCTCAGGGTGCGTCACTGCCTCATGCTGTAAAATACATTGTCCTTTTCTGCAAATAGTGCAGGCTGCTGCACATTTTTTCACATAATTCCTATTAGTGGCTTTCCACCCGTATCCAGCTAAATTGTGGAAAAACACTACATAGGATAACCTAGAGGAGTTTTCTTGCGCCTTGCAGCGCCGTTTACGGCTGTCTGCACGGTCTCCGTGTGAGTGCAGCTCGCCCTGTAGTCTGTGTGCAGCCACAGCCGGTTGTATCCAGCTCAGGGTGCGTCACTGCCTCATACTGTAAAATACATTGTCCTTTTTTGCAAATAGTGCAGGCTGCTGCACATTTTTTCACATAATTCCTATTAGTGGCTTTCCACCCGTATCCAGCTAAATTGTGGAAACACATTACATAGGATAACTTAGAGGAGTTTTTTTGGGCCTTGCAGCACCGTTTACGGCTGTCTACATGGTCTCCGTGTGAGTGCAGCTCGCCCTGTAGTCTGTGTGCAGCCACAGCCGGTTGTATCCAGCTCAGGGTGCGTCACTGCCTCATGCTGTAAAATACATTGTCCTTTTCTGCAAATAGTGCAGGCTGCTGCACATTTTTTCACATAATTCCTATTAGTGGCTTTCCACCCGTATCCAGCTAAATTGTGGAAAAACACTACATAGGATAACCTAGAGGAGTTTTCTTGCGCCTTGCAGCGCCGTTTACGGCTGTCTGCACGGTCTCCGTGTGAGTGCAGCTCGCCCTGTAGTCTGTGTGCAGCCACAGCCGGTTGTATCCAGCTCAGGGTGCGTCACTGCCTCATACTGTAAAATACATTGTCCTTTTTTGCAAATAGGGCAGGCTGCTGCACATTTTTTCAAATAATTCCTATTAGTGGCTTTCCACCCGTATCCAGCAGCTAAATTGTGGAAAAACACTACATAGGATAACCTAGAGGAGTTTTTTTGGGCCTTGCAGCGCCGTTTACGGCTGTCTGCACGGTCTCCGTGTGAGTGCAGCTCGCCCTGTAGTCTGTGTGCAGCCACAGCCGGTTGTATCCAGCTCAGGGTGCGTCACTGCCTCATACTGTAAAATACATTGTCCTTTTTTGCAAATAGTGCAGGCTGCTGCACATTTTTTCACATAATTCCTATTAGTGGCTTTCCACCCGTATCCAGCTAAATTGTGGAAAAACACTACATAGAATAACCTAGAGGAGTTTTTTTGGGCCTTGCAGCGCCGTTTATGGCTGTCTGCACGGTCTCCGTGTGAGTGCAGCTCGCCCTGTAGTCAGTTCTGCCAAAAAAAATAAATAAATAATAAAGTTCACCAAACACACCACTTTACAGTTGTGTAGGCCACATTAGCTCATATTAAAGTCGAGTCCACACTTTAGAAAATTAGTGTTTCTTATACCTATTAGGAGCTGTTCAGGAATAAGCACAGTAAGCCTTTAGTACTTTTCTGCTTATCTTTATCAGTTAACCAAGATGAAAAAGGCAGGGAGTAAGGCACGTGGGCGTGGGCGCGGAGCAGGGAGAGGACGTGGGGATTCTGTGCCTGCTGCGGGCACCGGTGACTCATCATCACCCAGTTTCAGGAGGGAACTGTTGTGAATTTGCTTTTTGCTCCCTCTAGTGGTTACTAGTTTTTTGACTCTGGTTTTTCTGTCATTCCTTTTATCCGCACCTGGGTCGTTGGTTAGGGGTGTTGCTATGTAGGCTCCCTGGACCTTCAGTTCAATGCCTGGCAACGTAGTTATCAGAGCTAGTCTGCTGTGCTCTTGTCTACTGATCCTGGTTCCAGTTATATCAGCTAAGTCTGCCTTTTGCTTTTTGCTATTTGTTTTGGTTTTGTATTTTTGTCCAGCTTGTTCCAAATCTATATCCTGACCTTTGCTGGAAGCTCTAGGGGGCTGGAGTTCTCCCCCCGGACCGTTAGACGGTTCGGGGGTTCTTGAATTTCCAGTGTGGATTTTGATAGGGTTTTTGTTGACCATATAAGTTACCTTTCTTTATTCTGCTATCAGTAAGCGGGCCTCTCTGTGCTAAACCTGGTTCATTTCTGTGTTTGTCATTTCCTCTTACCTCACCGTTATTATTTGTGGGGGGCTTCTATCCAGCTTTGGGGTCCCCTTCTCTGGAGGCAAGAAAGGTCTTTTGTTTTCCTCTACTAGGGGTAGCTAGATTCTCCGGCTGGAGCGTGTCATCTAGAATCAACGTAGGAATGATCCCCGGCTACTTCTAGTGTTGGCGTTAGGAGTAGATATATGGTCAACCCAGTTACCACTGCCCTATGAGCTGGATTTTTGTATTCTGCAGACTTCCACGTACCTCTGAGACCCTCGCCATTGGGGTCATAACAGTTTGCCAGGCCAGTATTAAATGTTTAATGCGTTGCAGAAGAGGGATTATAAGAAAGAAGATTCTGAGTTTTTTTTTTTTTTTTTTTTTTTTCTTTCTTCTTCCCCTTTACCTCAGAGTGGCTATGCTTGCTGCAGACATGAATGTCCAGACCTTGATTACAAGTGTGGACCAGCTGGCTACTCGTGTGCAGGGCATACAAGACTATGTTATCAGAAATCCTAGGTCAGAACCTAAAATACCGATTCCTGAACTGTTTTCCGGAGACAGGTTTAAGTTTAGGAATTTTGTGAATAATTGTAAATTGTTTTTGTCCCTGAGACCCTGTTCATCTGGAGACTCTGCTCAGCAAGTAAAAATAGTTATTTCGTTCTTACGGGGCGACCCTTAGGATTGGGCTTTTTCGCTGGCGCCAGGAGATCCGGCATTGGCTGATATTGATGCGTTTTTTCTGGCGCTCGGTTTACTTTATGAGGAACCCAATCTTGAGATTCAGGCAGAAAAGGCCTTGCTGGCTATGTCTCAGGGGCAGGACGAGGCTGAAGTGTATTGCCAAAAATTTCGGAAATGGTCCGTGCTGACACATTGGAACGAGTGTGCACTGGCCGCTAATTTTAGAAATGGCCTATCTGAAGCCATTAAGAATGTTATGGTGGGTTTTCCCATTCCCACAGGTCTCAATGATACTATGGCACTGGCTATTCAAATTGACCGGCGGTTGCGGGAGCGCAAAACCGCAAATTCCCTCATGGTGTTGTCTGAACAGACACCTAATTCGGTGCAATGTGATAGAAAAACCGCAAATTCCCTCATGGTGTTGTCTGAACAGACACCTGATTTAATGCAATGTGATAGAATCCTGACTAGAAATGAGCGGAAAATTCATAGACGCCGGAATGGCTTGTGCTACTACTGTGGTGATTCTACACATGTTATCTCAGCATGCTCTAAACGTATAGCTAAGGTTGTTAGTCCTGTCACCGTTGGTAATTTGCAACCTAAATTTATTCTGTCTGTAACTTTGATTTGCTCACTGTCGTCTTATCCTGTCATGGCGTTTGTAGATTCAGGTGCTGCCCTGAGTCTTATGGATCTGTCATTTGCTAAGCACTGTGGTTTTACTCTTGAACCATTAGAAAATCCTATTCCTCTTAGGGGTATTGATGCTACGCCATTGGCAGCAAATAAACCGCAGTATTGGACACAGGTTATCATGTGCATGACTCCTGAACACCGCGAGGTGATACGTTTCCTGGTTTTACATAAAATGCATGATTTGGTTGTTTTAGGGCTGCCATGGTTACAGACCCATAATCCAGTCCTGGACTGGAAGGCTATGTCAGTCTCAAGTTGGGGCTGTCGTGGTATTCATGGGGATTCCCTGCCTGTGTCTATTGCTTCTTCTACGCCTTCGGAAGTTCCGGAGTATTTGTCTGATTATCAGGATGTCTTCAGTGAGTCTGAGTCCAGTGCACTGCCTCCTCATAGGGACTGTGACTGTGCTATAGATTTGATCCCAGGCAGTAAGTTTCCTAAGGGAAGACTGTTTAATCTGTCGGTACTTGAACATACCGCTATGCGTTCATATATCAGGGAGTCTCTGGAGAAAGGACATATTCGTCCGTCTTCTTCCCCCCTTGGTGCGGGATTCTTTTTTGTGGCAAAAAAGGACGGATCTTTGAGACCTTGTATTGATTATCGGCTTTTAAATAAGATCACTGTCAAATTTCAGTATCCTTTACCGCTGTTGTCTGACTGGTTTGCCCGGATTAAAGGTGCCAAGTGGTTCACCAAGATAGACCTTCGTGGTGCGTACAACCTTGTGCGCATTAAGCAAGGTGATGAATGGAAAACCGCATTCAATACGCCCGAAGGTCATTTTGAGTACTTGGTGATGCCTTTTGGGCTCTCCAATGCGCCTTCAGTTTTTCAGTCCTTTATGCATGACATTTTCCGGAAGTATCTGGATAAATTTTTGATTGTTTATCTGGATGATATTTTGGTTTTTTCTGATGATTGGGATTCGCATGTGGAGCAGGTCAGGTTGGTCTTTAAAATTTTGCGTGAAAATTCTTTGTTTGTCAAGGGCTCAAAGTGTCTCTTTGGTGTACAGAAGGTTCCCTTTTTGGGGTTCATTTTTTCCCCTTCTGCTGTGGAGATGGACCCAGTCAAGGTCCGAGCTATTCTTGATTGGACTCAGCCCTCGTCGGTTAAGAGTCTTCAGAAGTTCTTGGGTTTCGCTAACTTCTACCGTCGTTTTATCGCTAATTTTTCTAGCATTGTGAAACCGTTGACGGATATGACCAAGAAGGGCTCCGATGTAGCTAACTGGGCTCCTGCTGCCGTGGAGGCTTTCCAGGAGTTGAAGCGCCGGTTTACTTCGGCGCCTGTTTTGTGCCAGCCCGATGTCTCACTTCCCTTTCAGGTTGAGGTGGATGCTTCAGAGATTGGAGCAGGGGCCGTTTTGTCGCAGAGAGGCCCTGGTTGCTCTGTTATGAAACCTTGTGCCTTTTTCTCCAGGAAGTTTTCGCCTGCCGAGCGAAATTATGATGTGGGCAATCGGGAGTTGCTGGCCATGAAATGGGCATTTGAGGAGTGGCGTCATTGGCTCGAGGGTGCTAAGCATCGTGTGGTGGTGTTGACTGATCACAAAAATCTGATGTATCTCGAGTCTGCTAAACGCCTTAATCCGAGACAGGCCCGCTGGTCATTGTTTTTCTCCCGCTTTGATTTTGTTGTCTCGTATTTACCAGGTTCAAAGAATGTGAAGGCCGATGCTCTTTCTAGGAGCTTTGTGCCTGATGCTCCTGGAGTCGCTGATCCTGTTGGTATTCTTAAAGATGGAGTTATCTTGTCAGCTATTTCTCCGGATCTGCGACGTGTGTTGCAGAGATTTCAGGCTGATAGGCCTGAGTCTTGTCCACCTGACAGACTGTTTGTCCCGGATAAATGGACCAGCAGAGTCATTTCCGAGGTTCATTCCTCGGTGTTGGCAGGTCACCCGGGAATTTTTGGCACCAGAGATCTGGTGGCCAGGTCCTTTTGGTGGCCTTCCTTGTCAAGGGATGTGCGGTCATTTGTGCAGTCCTGTGGGACTTGTGCTCGAGCTAAGCCTTGCTGTTCTCGTGCCAGCGGTTTGCTCTTGCCCTTGCCTGTCCCGAAGAGACCTTGGACACATATCTCCATGGATTTCATTTCTGATCTTCCGCTATCTCAGGGCATGTCCGTTATCTGGGTGATATGTGATCGCTTCTCCAAGATGGTCCATTTGGTTCCTTTGCCTAAGCTGCCTTCCTCTTCCGATCTGGTTCCTGTGTTTTTCCAGAACGTGGTTCGTTTGCACGGCATCCCTGAGAATATTGTGTCAGACAGAGGATCCCAGTTCGTTTCTAGGTTCTGGCGATCCTTTTGTAGTAGGATGGGCATTGATTTGTCGTTTTCGTCTGCTTTCCATCCTCAGACTAATGGACAGACGGAGCGAACCAATCAGACTTTGGAGGCTTATTTGAGGTGTTTTGTCTCTGCTGATCAGGACGATTGGGTGACATTCTTGCCGTTGGCTGAGTTTGCCCTTAATAATCGGGCTAGTCCCGCCACCTTGGTTTCGCCTTTTTTCTGCAACTCTGGTTTCCATCCTCGCTTTTCTTCGGGTCATGTGGAGCCTTCTGACTGTCCTGGGGTGGATTCTGTGGTAGATAGGTTGCAGCGGATCTGGAATCATGTGGTGGACAACTTGAAGTTGTCACAGGAGAGGGCTCAGCGCTTTGCCAACCGCCGCCGCGGTGTGGGTCCCCGACTACGCGTTGGGGATTTGGTATGGCTTTCTTCCCGCTTTGTTCCTATGAAGGTCTCCTCTCCCAAATTTAAACCTCGTTTTATTGGGCCTTACAAGATATTGGAAATCCTTAATCCTGTATCTTTTCGTCTGGATCTTCCTGTGTCATTTGCTATTCACAATGTATTTCATAGGTCCTTGTTGCGGCGGTACATTGTGCCTGTAGTTCCTTCTGCTGAGCCTCCTGCTCCGGTGTTGGTTGAGGGCGAGTTGGAGTACGTGGTGGAGAAGATCTTGGATTCTCGCCTCTCCAGGCGGAGGCTTCAGTACCTGGTCAAGTGGAAGGGCTATGGTCAGGAGGATAATTCCTGGGTGGTCGCCTCTGATGTTCATGCGGCCGATTTAGTTCGTGCCTTTCATGCCGCTCATCCTGATCGCCCTGGTGGTCGTGGTGAGGGTTCGGTGACCCCTCACTAAGGGGGGGGTACTGTTGTGAATTTGCTTTTTGCTCCCTCTAGTGGTTACTAGTTTTTTGACTCTGGTTTTTCTGTCATTCCTTTTATCCGCACCTGGGTCGTTGGTTAGGGGTGTTGCTATGTAGGCTCCCTGGACCTTCAGTTCAATGCCTGGCAACGTAGTTATCAGAGCTAGTCTGCTGTGCTCTTGTCTACTGATCCTGGTTCCAGTTATATCAGCTAAGTCTGCCTTTTGCTTTTTGCTATTTGTTTTGGTTTTGTATTTTTGTCCAGCTTGTTCCAAATCTATATCCTGACCTTTGCTGGAAGCTCTAGGGGGCTGGTGTTCTCCCCCCGGACCGTTAGACGGTTCGGGGGTTCTTGAATTTCCAGTGTGGATTTTGATAGGGTTTTTGTTGACCATATAAGTTACCTTTCTTTATTCTGCTATCAGTAAGCGGGCCTCTCTGTGCTAAACCTGGTTCATTTCTGTGTTTGTCATTTCCTCTTACCTCACCGTTATTATTTGTGGGGGGCTTCTATCCAGCTTTGGGGTCCCCTTCTCTGGAGGCAAGAAAGGTCTTTTGTTTTCCTCTACTAGGGGTAGCTAGATTCTCCGGCTGGAGCGTGTCATCTAGAATCAACGTAGGAATGATCCCCGGCTACTTCTAGTGTTGGCGTTAGGAGTAGATATATGGTCAACCCAGTTACCACTGCCCTATGAGCTGGATTTTTGTATTCTGCAGACTTCCACGTACCTCTGAGACCCTCGCCATTGGGGTCATAACAGGGAACAGTCCTTCATGCGCAGCTTTGTCGGAGAGCGCCGTACACCGCTGCTGCGTGAAGACCAAATTGAAGCTGTTGTCGGATGGATGGCAGCTAACGCATCGACTTCAATTAGTGCCACATCCTCTCAGGCACAGAGCACTGGAGAGCACCCATCTGTCTCTTCACCACCTGCCAAATTGCCCAGGCAGTCAGAGAGCCCAGGACAGGAGCCGTCTCTACTTCTGTTCTCTGAATCTCTTGGCTTGGAAACAGGGGGCCAGCCAAGCAGCATTGGAGAAATGGAAGAAGAGGCAGTGTGCAGTGATGCGCAACAGCTTTGTCTCTCTGACTCTGAAGAGGCGGGTGGGCCAGTGCCTCCGGTCACCACACCGCAGTACGCATCTGATGATAACACTCAGGTGCCACTTTCTGGTGCGTGCTGTGCTGCCGAGACTACCCAGGAGGAGCAGTTGGTGGCAGAGGGTAGTGTAGATTATGAGGTCCTTGACCCATCGTGACGTGAGGGACAGGAAGGTGGTGGGAGCAGCTCTGAGGAAGAGATTCCCCGAACGGGTCAAAGAGGGAGAGGGAGGGGGAAGACTGCGGAGCCTGTAGCCTCCACTTCGGCACCCGTTAGGAGCATGTCTCTTCCAAAAGCCAAAAAGGGCACTCCCAAAACTTGCAGTGCCTGGTCCTTTTTTGACACAGTTGCAGATGACATTTGCTTTGTCAAATGCAAGGTGTGTCATCATAAAATCAAAAGAGGGAGAAATGTCGGCAACCTCAGTACCTCAAATATGTGGAAACATGTGCGGACCAGGCATGCGGTGGAGTTACAAAAACACACTGAAGACCTAGGCCAACCAACAGCGACAGCTACCACCTCTTCAGCTTGTGTTGCCTCTTCCTTCAGCTCACACACAGCTGGTTCGGCTTCCTCAAAGGATCGCCATGGAAGAACCTCTGGCACTGTTGTCCAGAGACCCACTGTAATTCCACCCGCAGCACCACGTTCCCAGTCATCCTCACACTCCCAGCCCAGTCTACAGCCATCGGTAGTACAGACATGGGAGAAAAGGCGTCCTTTCTTGGCAAACCACCCACGAGCACAGGCTCTGACTGCAGGCATTGCCAAACTTCTGTCACTGGAAATGCTGTCATTCAGGCTGGTGGAGACTGACAGCTTCCGTGAATTGATGTCATTGGCAGTCCCACAGTACAATGTGCCCAGCCGCTTTTATTTCAGCAGGCAAGCCGTCCCTGCCCTGCACAAGCATGTGGAGGGACACATAAAACACGCGCTACTGAACGCCGTCAGTAGCAAGGTCCACCTCCCCACCAATGCGTGGACCAGTCACCATGGACAGGGGCGATACCTTTCCCTCACTGCCCATTGGGTTAATGTTGTTGAGCCGGGTACAGATCGTGCGAGTGGCGCAGGACGTGTCCTGCCCACTCCAAGGATTGCAGGAATCCAGTCTGTACGCATTGACTCCTCCTCATACACAAGTTCCTCTGAATCTTCGCTGCAGGAGCCATCACAGTCCACATCCACATGGACCCGTGAACGTTTACCTGTTACGACCGACATGAGCACAGCCGTGGCCAAACGTCAACAGGCCGTCTTGAAATTAATTTCTTTGGGGAATCAAAGCCACACAGCGCAGGAGCTCTGGAATGCCATCAAGCAGGAGAGTGATGTGTGGTTTGTGGCAGCGAATCTCCAGCCAGGCATGGTAGTGTGTGACAATGGCGGAAATCTGGTGGCAGCTCTGGGCCTCGGCAACCTCACTCACATCCCATGTCTGGCACATGTGCTCAACTTAGTCGTGCAGAGTTTTTTGAGGGACTATCCGGATCTTGATGCACTGCTGCACAAGTTCCGCCTAGAGTGTGCTCACTTGCAGCGTTCCAGCATGGCAAGATCGCACATTGCGGCTCTGCAGCGCCGATTCCGCCTTCCGGAACATCGCATCATATGTGACCTACCTACCAGGTGGAATTCCACGTTACATATGTTGGAGCGGTTGTGTGAGCAGCAGCAAGCAGTAATGGAGTACCAGCTGCATCAGGCGCAAAGAAGTCGCACTCCGTGCCGTTCAGACTTCACAAACACAGAGTGGGCCACTATGAAGGACGTCTGCCAGGTTTTGCGTCCCTTCGATTATTCCACTTGGATGGCGAGTGCAGATGATGCACTAGTCAGCATGACTGTCCCCCTTATCTGCCTGCTTCAACAAACACTGCAAGCGCTGTCATGATTCCCAATGGCAGGGAAACATCAGAACACAGAAATAACGGACGAGCTCTGGGTGATGGAATCTCGAGCTGACCGTGAGCTAAATCTACCACACAACTAATAGTAGCCAGGGAGCATACCTACGACTTCCTAGATGCCACGCGCCAGCCGGAGGACTAACTACGCCTGGTAGAGGAAGGAACAGACCTGGCTTACCTCTAGGGAAATACCCCAAAAGATGATAGCAGCCCCCCACATGTAATAACGGTGAGTTAAGAGGAAAAGACATACACAGTATGAAAGTAGATTTAGCAAAGAGAGGTCCACTTACTAGATAGCAGAAGGATACAAAAGAGGACTTCACGGTCAACTGAAAACCCTTTCAAAAAACCATCCTGAAATTACTTTAAAACTCCTGTGTCAACTCATGACACAGGAGTGGCAATTTCAGCCCGCAAGAGCTTCCAGCTACAGAGAATAACAAAAACTGCAAACTGGACAAAAGATACAAAACAAAAGGACAAAGTCCACTTAGCTGATCAGCAGACTAGTAGCAGGAACATGCAACCGAAGGCTCTGGTTACAATGATGACCGGCAAGGAAATGACTGGAGAGCAAGGCTAAATAGGAAACTCCCAAACACTGATGGGAGCAGGTGAACTGAGACAGCAAAGCACACACAAGTCACCAGTACCACCAGCAACCACCAGGGGAGCCCAAAAAGCGGATTCACAACAGTACCCCCCCCTTAAGGAGGGGGCACCGAACCCTCACGAGAACCGCCAGGGCGATCTGGATGAGCCCTATGAAAGGCACGAACCAAATCCGAGGCATGAACATCAGAGGCAGTTACCCAAGAATTATCTTCCTGACCATAGCCCTTCCATTTAACCAGATATTGAAGTCTCCGTCTGGAAATACGGGAATCCAAGATCTTCTCTACAACGTACTCCAATTCACCCTCCACCAGCACAGGAGCAGGAGGTTCAGTAGAAGGAACCACCGGTACCTCATATCTCCGCAACAACGACCGATGGAATACATTATGGATAGCGAAAGATGCCGGGAGGTCCAAACGAAAGGACACAGGGTTAAGTATCTCCAAAATCCTATAAGGACCGATGAACCGAGGCTAAAACTTAGGAGAAGAAACCCTCATAGGGACAAAACGGGAAGACAACCACACCAAGTCCCCAACACGAAGGCGAGGACCAACACGACGACGGCGGTTAGCAAACTGCTGAGTCCTCTCCTGGGACAACTTCAAATTGTCCACCACCTGTCCCCAAATCTGATGCAACCGATCCACCACCGCATCCACTCCAGGACAATCCGAAGATTCCACCTGACCAGATGAAAAACGAGGATGAAACCCTGAATTGCAAAAGAAAGGAGAAACCAAAGTGGCAGAACTAGCCCGATTATTAAGAGCAAATTCTGCCAACGGCAAAAAGGCAACCCAGTCATCCTGATCCGCAGACACAAAACACCTCAAATAAGTCTCCAAAGTTTGATTAGTTCGCTCCATCTGGCCGTTAGTCTGAGGATGGAATGCAGACGAAAAAGACAAATCAATGCCCAACCTGGCACAGAATGCCCGCCAAAATCTAGACACGAACTGGGTTCCCCTGTCAGAAACGATGTTTTCCGGAATACCATGCAAGCGAACCACATTTTGAAAAAATAGAGGGACCAACTCAGATGAGGAAGGCAACTTAGGCAATGGTACCAAATGAACCATTTTAGAAAAACGGTCACACACCACCCAGATGACAGACATCTTCTGAGAAACAGGGAGATCAGAAATAAAGTCCATAGAGATGTGCGTCCAAGGCCTCTTCGGAACAGGCAAGGGCAACAATAACCCACTAGCCCTAGAACAACAAGGCTTGGCCCGAGCACACACATCACAAGACTGCACAAAAACACGCACATCCCGAGACAGGGAAGGCCACCAGAAGGATCTAGCCACCAAATCTCTGGTACCAAAAATTCCAGAATGACCTGCCAGCGAAGAAGAATGAACTTCCGAGATGACTCTACTGGTCCAATCATCAGGAACAAACAGTCTACCAGGCGGACAACGATCAGGTCTATCCGCCTGAAATTCTTGCAAAGCACGTCGCAGATCTGGGGAGACAGCAGACAAAACCACCCCATCCTTAAGGACACCAGCAGGTTCAGAATCCCCAGGAGAGTCAGGCTCAAAACTCCTAGAAAGAGCATCTGCCTTAACATTTTTAGAACCCGGTAAGTATGAAACCACAAAATTAAACCGAGAAAAAAACAACGACCATCGTGCCTGTCTAGGATTCAGGCGCCTGGCAGACTCTAGATAAATCAGATTCTTGTGATCAGTCAAAACTACCACCTGATGTCTGGCACCCTCCAGCCAATGACGCCACTCCTCAAATGCCCACTTCATGGCCAAAAGCTCCCGATTACCAACATCATAGTTTCGCTCGGCGGCCGAAAATTTTCGAGAAAAGAACGCACAAGGTCTCATCACTGAGCAGTCGGAACTTTTCTGCGACAAAACCGCCCCCGCTCCGATCTCGGAAGCATCGACCTCAACCTGAAAGGGAAGAGAAACATCAGGCTGGCGCAACACAGGGGCCGACAAAAAGCGGCGCTTAAGCTCCCGAAAGGCCTCCACAGCAGCAGGGGACCAATTGGCAACATCAGCACCCTTTTTGGTCAAATCCGTCAGAGGTTTAGCAACGCCAGAAAAACCAGTTATAAATCGACGATAAAAATTAGCAAAGCCCAAGAATTTCTGAAGACTCTTAAGAGAAGTAGGCTGCGTCCAGTCACAAATAGCCCGAACCTTGACAGGGTCCATCTCAATAGAAGAAGGGGAAAAAATGTACCCCAAAAAGGAAATCTTTTGAACCCCAAAAACACACTTTGAACCCTTTACACACAAAGAATTCTCCCGCAAAACCTGAAACACACTCCTGACCTGTTGAACATGAGACTCCCAGTCATCAGAAAAAATCAAAATATCGTCCAAATACACAATCATAAATTTATCCAAATATTCACGGAAAATATCATGCATTAAGGACTGAAAGACTGAAGGTGCACTAGAAAGGCCGAAAGGCATTACTAAATACTCAAAATGGCCCTCAGGCGTATTAAATGCGGTTTTCCACTCATCCCCCTGCTTAATTCGCACCAAATTATACGCCCCACGAAGATCAATCTTAGAGAACCACTTAGCCCCCCTTATGCGAGCAAACAAATCAGTCAGCAAAGGCAACGGATACTGATATTTGACTGTAATTTTATTCAGGAGTCGATAATCAATACAAGGCCTCAGAGAGCCATCCTTTTTAGATACAAAGAAAAAACCAGCTCCTAAAGGAGATGAAGAAGGACGAATATGTCCCTTTTCCAGGGACTCCTTAATATACTCTCGCATAGCAGCATGTTCAGGTACAGATAAATTAAACAAACGACCCTTTGGAAATTTACTGCCAGGAATCAGATCTATGGCGCAATCACAATCTCTGTGGGGAGGGAGTGAACCAATTTTTGGCTCCTCAAAAATATCACGATAATCAGACAAAAATGCCGGAATCTCAGAGGGAATAGATGACGAAATGGAAACCAAAGGTATGTCCCCATGAGCCCCCCGACATCCCCAGCTTAACACAGACATTGTTTTCCAGTCAAGGACTGGGTTATGAGATTGTAACCATGGTAATCCAAGCACCAAAACATCATGCAAATTGTACAACACAAGGAAGCGAATCACCTCCTGATGGTCTGGAGTCATACGCATAGTCACTTGCGTCCAGAATTGTGGTTTATTACAAGCCAAAGGCGTAGAATCAATACCCTTCAGAGGTATAGAGACTTCCAGAGGCTCTAAATCAAACCCACAGCGCCTGGCAAAGGACCAATCCATAAGACTCAGAGCGGCGCCAGAGTCCACATAGGCATCCACGGTAATAACTGATAATGAACAAATCAAGGTTACAGACAGAATAAATTTAGACTGTAAAGTGCCAATTGAAATAGACTTGTCAACCTTCCTTGTACGTTTAGAGCATGCTGATATAACATGAGCAGAATCACCACAATAGAAGCATAACCCATTTTTATGCCTATAATTCTGCCGCTCGCTTCTGGACAAAATTCTGTCACATTGCATTTTCTCTGGCGTCTCTTCAGAAGATACCGCCAAATGGTGCACGGGTTTGCGCTCCCGCAAACGCTGATCAATCTGAATAGCCATTGTCATGGACTCATTCAGACCTGTGGGCGCAGGGAACCCGACCATAACATCTTTAACGGCATCAGAAAGGCCCTCTCTGAAATTTGCCGCTAGGGCGCACTCATTCCACGGAGTAAGCACAGACCATCTACGAAATTTTTGGCAGTATATCTCAGCTTCATCTTGCCCTTGAGATAGGGCTATCAAAGCTTTTTCAGCTTGAATCTCCAAATTAGGTTCCTCATAAAGCAACCCTAAAGCCAGAAAAAACGCATCCACATTGAGCAACGCAGGATCCCCTGGTGTCAATGAAAATGCCCAATTTTGAGGGTCACCTCGCAGCAAAGAGATTACAATCTTAACCTGCTGGACAGGATCTCCAGAGGAGTGAGGTCTGAGAGAAAGGAACAATTTACAATTATATTTGAAATTCAGGAACCGAGATCTATCTCCGGAAAACACCTCTGGTGTAGGAATTTTAGGTTCAGACATCGGAGTATGTATAACAAAATCTTGTAAATTTTGAACCTTGGTAGCAAGATTATTTAAACCTACAGCCAAACTCTGAGGGTCCATCTTTAAACAGGTGAGATCAGAGCCATTCAAGGATTAGAAGGAGAGAAAGGCAAAGACTGTAATTAGAGCTGAAATACAACTGATCCAACTATGGAGCAAGCATAGGGGGGGAAAAAAAATCTACAGACTTCTTTTTTCTCTCCTTTCTTCTGCCAATAACTTTAACAGTGGCCGGTCATACTGTCATGATTCCCAATGGCAGGGAAACATCAGAACACAGAAATAACGGACGAGCTCTGAGTGATGGAATCTCGAGCTGACCGTGAGCTAAATCTACCACACAACTAATAGTAGCCAGGGAGCATACCTACGACTTCCTAGATGCCACACGCCAGCCGGAGGACTAACTACGCCTGGTAGAGGAAGGAACAGACCTGGCTTACCTCTAGGGAAATACCCCAAAAGATGATAGCAGCCCCCCACATGTAATAACGGTGAGTTAAGAGGAAAAGACATACACAGTATGAAAGTAGATTTAGCAAAGAGAGGTCCACTTACTAGATAGCAGAAGGATACAATAGAGGACTTCACGGTCAACTGAAAACCCTTTCAAAAAACCATCCTGAAATTACTTTAAAACTCCTGTGTCAACTCATGACACAGGAGTGGCAATTTCAGCCCGCAAGAGCTTCCAGCTACAGAGAATAACAAAAACTGCAAACTGGACAAAAGATACAAAACAAAAGGACAAAGTCCACTTAGCTGATCAGCAGACTAGTAGCAGGAACATGCAACCGAAGGCTCTGGTTACAATGATGACCGGCAAGGAAATGACTGGAGAGCAAGGCTAAATAGGAAACTCCCAAACACTGATGGGAGCAGGTGAACTGAGACAGCAAAGCACACACAAGTCACCAGTACCACCAGCAACCACCAGGGGAGCCCAAAAAGCGAATTCACAACAAAGCGCTAAGGCTGGTTTCACACTTGCGTTTTTGTCTGCATGCGTTTTTTTAAAAAAACGCATGTGTGAAAAACGCATGTAAACGCGGTAAAACGCATGCGTTTTTTAGACGCATGCGTTTTTATAGAAAAACACAAGAAAACACAAGAAAAAACAAGAAAACCCTAACCCTACCCCTACCCCTAACCCTAACCCTAAACGTGACTGAAATACGTGGCACTGAAATACGTGCAACTGAAATACGTGGTACTTAAATACGTGGCACTCAAATACGTGGCACTTAAATACGTGGCACGTGGCACTTAAATACGTGGCACGTGGCACTTAAATACGTGGCACGTGGCATACGTGGCACTGAAATACGTGGCACGTGGCACTTTAATACGTGGCACGTGGCACTTAAATATGTGGCACGTGGCACTTTAAGTGCCACGTGGCACATATTTAAGTGCCACGTGCCACGTATTAAAGTGCCACGTGCCACATATTTAAGTGCCACGTGCCACGTATTAAAGTGCCACGTGCCACGTATTTCAGTGCCACGTATGCCACGTGCCACGTATTTAAGTGCCACGTGCCACGTATTTAAGTGCCACGTGCCACGTATTAAAGTGCCACGTGCCACGTGCCACATATTTAAGTGCCACGTGCCACGTATTTAAGTGCCACGTGGCACATATTTAAGTGCCACGTGCCACGTATTAAATACGTGGCACGTGGCACGTGGCACGTGGCACTGAAATACGTGATACGTGGCACTTAAATACGTGGCAATATGACTGTCAGAAAATGTTCATTAAACGGTTAGGGGTGAGGTTAGGGGTAGAGTTAGGGTTAGGGTTTAGATCCCTTTATCACCTTGATGGTGGTGGGTGGCTTTTCAGTGTGTTTTCTGGTTTTTTTCTATAAAAACGCATGCGTTTTTAGCGCAAACAAACGCATGTGCTTAAAAACGCATGCGTTTACATAGACAGCAATGCATTTTTTTGCCGCGAAAAAACGCATGCCTTTTTTCGCGGCAAAAAAACGCGCAAGAAAATACTGCAGATAGCGTTTTTGAAAATGAACGCATGCAGACAAAAAACGCATGCGTTTGAAAACGCGACCAAATGCATGTGCAAAAAAACGCATGCGTTTTCAATGTTAAATATAGGAGAAAAAAACGCATGCGTTTTTTGTGCAATAAACGCTGCAGACAAAAACGCAAGTGTGAAACCAGCCTAAGGGATGATGTTGTTGAAGAGGTGGAGGATGAGGAGTCACCATTTCCATCAGCTTCTGGTCAGCGCCACGTGGTTCCTCACAAACGCGTAGGCAGGGGACACTTTGTGAGGAGGATGAGGAGGAGTCAATGGAGGAGGAAGACATCCATCCAGAGGAGGGAGTTACACAATTGTCCAGTAGTCAGTGTGTACAGCGAGGGTGGGGTGATGAAGAGCGGGCAGAGATCACGCCTCAAGCAGGGGACAGCGTTTCTTGGACAGTTGGCAATCTGCAGCACATGGTTGATTACATGCTGCAGTGCCTGAGAAACGACCGCTGCATCGCCCACATTCTCAACATGGCTGATTATTGGGTGTACACCCTCCTCGATCCTCGCTACCGGGACAACGTACAAAGCCTCATCACACCGTTGAACCGGGAGCGTTGGAGGTGCTGGCTTGCCCTGCGGCTAGTGTATTATTGGAATGCGTCTTTAGTGCTGCAGGTGGTGTACTAACAGACCGTCGCATGCGACTATCCTCCGATAACGTTGACCGGCTTACTTTTCTGAAAATGAACCAGGCCTGGATCTCGCAGGAATTTTCCACTCCTCTTCCTGATTAAATAATTGGGTGACTGTCTACAGTATCCAGGTCTCCTGTTGTGTTCATCTTTCTACCACCTGAACTGTAATTCCTGGGCTCCAACACCGCCAGTTGAGGCTCAGAAGTGCAGGCTGCACAGTGAAAGCATACGACCCAGTGTTATTGGGTTTCAGTAACGTCAGCTGATCCCCAGCTGTGTAGCCGGCAATGTGCGACCGCCACGCTGACACAACAACTGAAATTGAAGGGAACCTGTCCCTCCCCCCAGGCGTTTGTTACTGAAAGAGCCACCTTGTGCAGCAGTAAAGCTGCACAAGGAAAAGGTACCTGTTTTAGTTTAGCTCCTTGCACACGCAGAACTTAACACTTATAAAATGTGTCCACTGATACCGTAAAACCGTCCCGCAGGTGGGACTTTCCTTCGTAATTTGAGGCAGCACAGCCGTCATTCCTACCCCCTTGGTGCCGTGCGCCGCCTCCTCAGCGTTGTTTGATTCTGTCCCGGAGCCTGCGCTGTTATGTTATCCCTTGGCCAGGCACACTTAGCGCTGCCCGTCTTCTGACATCATTTGTTGTCAGGCTGACTGCGCCTGTGCGGCCGCGCTGGCCGAGATCCTGCCTCGCAGTGTCTTCTGATTTCATCACACTGCGGGCCTGGGACAGGCGCAGCCAGCCTGACATCAAATTATGTCAGAAGACGGGCAGCGCTAAGTGCGCCTGGCCAAGGGATAACATAACAGCGCAGGCTCCGGGACAGAATCAAACAACGCTGAGGAGGCAGCACACGGCACCAAGGGGGTAGGAATGTTGGCTGTGCTGCGTCACATCACGAAGGAAAGTCCCACCTCCGGGACGGTTTTACAGTGTGAGGGGACACATTTCATAAGTGTCTAGTTCAGCGTTTGTACGGAGCATAATTAAAAGAGCCACCTTTTCCTTTTGCAGCATTAGTGCTGTACAAGATGGCTCTTTCAGCAACAAACGCCTGGGGGGGTAAAGGTTCCCTTTCAACTTGCTCCAGTGCAGGCTTCGGCCTACACTCTGCTCCTCCTGCTGTCCCTGGGCTCTAACACTGCCAGTTGGTGCCCGGAAGTGCTGGCTGCACAGAGAAAAACACCCGCCAATGTGTCAGTGGGGTTCAGCAATGCCAGCTGTTTCCCCGCTGTGTAGCCGGCAACGTGCCCTGCAAACGCCACGCAGACACAAAGCTGCCGCCAGTTCAGTCTTCGGCCTACACTCTGCTCCTCTGCTCCTCCTGCTGACCCTGGGCTCTAACACCGCCAGTTGGTGCCCGGAAGTGCTGGCTGCACAGAGAAAAACACCCGCTAATGTGTCAGTGGGGTTCAGCAACGCCAGCTGTTCCCCCGCTGTGTAGCCGGCAACTTGTCCTGCAAACGCCACGCAGACACAAAGCTGGCGCCAGTGCAGGCTTCGGCCTACACTCTGCTCCTCTGCTCCTCCTGCTGAACCTGGGCTCTAACACCACCAGTTGGTGCCCGGAACTGCTGGCTGCACAGAGAAAAACACCCGCCACTGTGTCAGTGGGGTTCAGCAACGCCAGCTGTTCCCCCGCTGTGTAGCCGGCAACGTGTCCTGCAAACGCCACGCAGACACAACAGACCTAAAACTGCCTCCAGTGCAGGCTTCGGCCTACACTCTGCTCCCTCTCCTCCTGCTGTCCCAGGTCTCTAACACCGCCAGTTGGTGCCCGGAAGTGCTGGCTGCACAGAGAAAAACACTAGCCAATGTGTCAGTGGGGTTCAGCAACGCCAGCTGTTCCCCTGCTGTGTAGCCAGCAACGTGTCCTGCAAATGCCACGCAGACACAACAACTGAAATTGAAGGGAACCTGTCCCCCCCAGGCGTTTGTATGTATAACAGCCACCTTGTACAGCAGTAATGCTGCATTTGTACAAGGTGGCTCATTCAGTTATTCTCCTTGCACACGTCGAACTCAACACGTCAAAAATGTGTCCCCTGAGACCATTAAACCGTCCCTGAGGTGTGACTTTCCTTTGTAATGACACGCAGCAACCCCCTTGGTAGCGCTGCCCGTCTTCTGACATCATTGGTTGGCTGGCTGCGCCTCTGCGGCCGCCCTGCCTGACACAACGCCCCTCGGTGTCTTATTTATTTTGACTGCGAGGGTGTGATTGATGGGCATGAGCAGTGCATATGTTCGTCTGTCACTCATCTCCTTCCGCCTTCTTCAGACTGTGCGGCTTCATGGCCGTGGCATGCGATAAGGGATCAGCTGACGCCGCACAGTCTGAAGCAGGTGTAAGGACATGAGTGAGAGGCGAACATATTTACTGCGCAAGGCCATGAATCCCAGCCCCGCAGTGTGAATTAATGAAAAGACACTGCGGGGCTGGGATTCATGGGCATCGCGAACCGCACCGGCCGACATGAAATGATGTCAGAAGACGGGCAGCGCAAACAGCACAGGGCCAAGGGATAACACAACAGCGCAGACTCCTGTACAGCAAAATGCGACGCTCAGGAGGCCGCACCAAGCACCAAGGTGGGTTTTTTGACAGCTGTGCTGCGTCTCATTAAGAAGGGAACTCACGCCTCCAAGACAGTTTTGACTGTATAAGGGGCTAAATTTTATACGTGTTTCATTCAGCTTGTGCAAGGAACAAAATTACAAGAGCAACCTTTTACTTGTGCGGCATTACTGCTGCACAAGGTGGCTCTTCTAGTTTGTAACACCTGAGGGGGGGGGTTAAAGGTTACCTTTAAAATTGGTTCAATTAGACTTCGGCCTACACTCTGCTCCTCCTGCAGACCCTGGGCTCTAACACCGCCAGTTGGTGCCTGGAAGTGCTATCTGCACAGAGAAAAACACCCGCCAATGTGTCAGAGGGGTTCAGCAAAGCCAGCTGTTCCCCTGCTGTGTAACCGGCATCGTGTCCTGCAAACGCCACGCAGACACAAAGCTGCCTCCAGTGCAGGCTTCGGCCTACACTCTGCTCCTCTGCTCCTCCTGCTGAACCTGGGCTCTAACACCGCCAGTTGGTGCCCAGAACTGCTGGCTGCACAGAGAAAAACACCCACCACTGTGTCAGTGGGGTTCAGCAACGCCAGCTGTTCCCCCGCTGTGTAGCCGGCAATGTGTCCTGCAAATGCCATGCAGACACAACAGACCTAAAACTGCCTCCAGTGCAGGCTTCGGCCTACACTCTGCTCCCCCTGCTGACCCTTTGCTCCAACACCGCTAGTTGGGGCTCTAGGAAGACAATCTTGAATATGTCCCCATCCTGGTTCCAGTACCGTCAGCTGGTTCCGGGTAGAGCCTTTGGCTTAGGTGCCTCCTTCTGGGTTTCCGAGTTCCACCAATGTCAGGTGGTCCTTGGTAGTGCTTTCTGGCACGGGTACCTCCTGCTTAGTAACCGGGTTCTAGTAACGTCAGCTGGTCCTCGGTAGTTCCATTGGCTCTTGGACCTTCGGGTAGCCATCCGAGTTCCAGTTCCATCAGCTGGTTCTCGGCATTTTCTCAGCCTTCTTGTACCTTCTGCTACATTTCCAAGTTCAAGACCCTAAAGACGACGACCCGGAAGACCAACCCTAAGATGACGACGACACCAGAGACGACAACCACTGAGATGACGACGACCCTGGAGACGATAACCCTGAAGACCACCCCGATGACGATGACGACGACCCCGGAGACGACGACCCCGGAGACGACGACATGGAAGACCGAGGCTGCAGAACAAAGAGCAGAAGAACATTAAGCATAACACTAAATATCAGAGCAAAAGATATTATCTAAATTATAAGCAGAAGAAGACTAAGCAGTGTATGAGGGTGAGTCCGTTCCTCCTCGTGGTGCCCCTGGATAAAGCCTGATGCTGCAGGCCAAACTGAACGCGGACAAATGTAACTCTTTTGTGACAGGCAGAACAGAAGGTGTAATCTTCAAACTTTTATAGATAACAACTACAGGAATGCCTGTCACAAATAATAATATGATGAAGAAGTAGACTATGAAGAAGAATAATAGTTGAATAAAAAGAATATGAAGAATGTAACAAAAAAAAATAGGTAGAAGATGAAGAAGAAGATGAATAAGGTGAAGAAGAAGTCGATGTCAAAGATACTGATGATGATGAAGAAGAAAGTGTGGGAGAAGTAAAAAAAAAGGTGAAGGGCGTGGAAGTTGTGAAACATCAATATCTGACAAAATAAAAAAATTCTTAACATAGTCAATATCTTTGTAACTCCGAACATCTTAAAAAAAAAAAAAATTCCTGCTATTCTATTTGATTGGGCTAAACCTCTATGCCTTTAATGTCTCCACCACCTCCCCCAATACATCCTACATTATTCTTAGTTGCTTTCCTTCATGTAGAATGAACCTACAAGGAAAGAAAGGGTTTATTTTAATTCCGATGATATTTTCATCCCATTGACTTGCATTGGTATCGGGTATCGGTATCGGCGAGATCCGATATGTTGCCGGTATCGGCCGATACTTTCCGATACCGATACTTTCCGATATCGGAAGGTATCGCTCAACACTAGCCATATGGTTTTAATTTCTTGATCGATTGAAATGCCTTAATTCTTTCTATTATAAGGACTGGTATGTACCTATGAAGCTTTGCACCCAATTGGAGTCTTTTTAGGTGCTGTTTTTTATTTTTTGTGATAGATAGTTAGATAGATAGATAGATAGATAGATAGATAGATAGATAGATGGATGGATGGATGGATGGATGGATGGATGGATGGATGGATGGATAGACAGACAGACAGACAGACAGACAGACAGACAGATAGATAGATAGATAGATACTGTAGATAGAATAAAAGCCGGCAAATAATGTGCCACGTTCAGTAAAATCACAGTGTGACAGGTTAGAATAGATGATGATGGAATAGATATGTACACATAGAATACATAGATAATAATATTTATTTTTATATAGCGCTAACATATTCCGCAGCGCTTTACAGTTTTGCACACATTATTATCACTGTCCCCGATGGGGCTCACAATCTAAATTCCCTATCAGTATGTCTTTGGAATGTGAGAGGAAACCCACGCAAACACAGGAAGAACATACAAAGTCCTTGCAGATGTTGTCCTTGGTGGGATTTGAATTCAAGACAACAGCACTGCAGTGCTAACCACTGAGCCACCGTGCTGTCCTGATAGATATACAGTGACACACATATATATATATATATATATATATATATATATATATACAGTGTATATGTATATGTATATATATATATATATATATACAGTATATTGGCTCCTCAACAAGTTCCGTCCACCAATGTTTGAAATAGAGGCCCTGCTGGTATGTTGGTTTTGCTGGTTTGTGTTAAACATGTGTGACAGGCTAACCTTCAATACAACTGAGCGGGTTCTATTCCATTGGGTCTTCTCTCAACATTTTGGGAGCCTTACCCAGTGATTGTTGATCGGAGGAAGATGTGGGTATATCTGCTTTTGAGGCGACGGCTGACTAAAGGACATTTCCACCAACTGTATGGTTCTCTATGCAGCCATCCTAACAAGTTCTATTAGAACTCTCTGATGAAGCTCGCTACATTTGATCTTCTTTTGGTGGCTGTGTGACCTGGCATAACCTTCAAGGACACCAAGATGCACAAATGTATTTCAGCAGAGAAGCGGCTTTTACTAACATTACGGTATGTATTAATCCTATATTTGTGGGATCTTAAATGCCTTTTGCATTTTCCACCCCACTCTGGCCTTCCTTTTCTAAAAATATTGTCTGTTTTCCGCATCTTAACTTTAACTGCTTCATCACATTTTGTCATTTTAAGTCCCTGATGTTTGTCCAAATGAGCTGCAGCTTAGCATGTAATAGTGTTGTCTCTTGGTGAGCCAGGGCTTAGTTTTCTATGTAGCTTACTGGTATGATGGCCTACACTGTTAAGATTATGTGTGGAGATGTGAAGTTCTCAATTTCTGCTTGTTTCTTATTAATTTTAGATTTCTATCCACTGTCTCTCCAATGCGGCACTTCATCTGGAGTTTTTGATTGGGAAATCCACCATCTCAGGCATTGTACATTCTATTTGTTCAGAAATATGGGCCCACCTTCATAATTCTGTAATGCCTGAGCCCTAAAAAGAAGACTAGCTGTGGATAGCCTGTGGCTTTGAGCAAATGCACCAGTTCCCCAACTGCCTAGGATCCCTGGTTGGGAAGCACGTTTGTGTTCATAAGCCGCCAAACTCAGGGTCCCAATATTACAATTATGAACAATTTATTTCTGTAGTGCTGTTGGCCCTTGTTGACAGCACATACAGGTTTATAATTGTTGATATTGTGGCCTATGGAAGAAGTGGAGACTGGAGAGTCTTAAATTCATCCATAACGGGTCGGTGGCTGCGAAGTAAGGATTTGGACATCCCACCCCCACTGTGGTCAAGTTTGGAGGCAGTTCCTTATGTCATGGTTGCAGATGAGGCATTTCAATAGAACCGCAATGTCATGAGGCCATATCCATGGAGAGCCCTGGACCACCCATGCCAAATTCTTAATTATCACCTATTGCACACACGACGATTGGTGGAGTACGCCTGTGGAATCCTCTGTGCAAAATGGAGGGTCCTGATGTCAGCCATCCAACCAAGTAAAGCAAATGTAAATGTTGTCATTAAAGCCGGTATGTGACAGAACGGAGCAGATGTCACCAAAGGTTCTGCCTAAGGGGAGCTGCAGGGCTAATGGAGACTGCAGACCCACAAGGAGATCACGCACACCACCTCTGAAGTGAGAGCGGGGACCGGAAAGCATGCTAAGTGCTCTGTGTACGGAGAGCCAATGGAGATGGAGCTAGCCCCCCATGAGGACGGTAGCCAATATGTATCGTGACGCGGAGGAGAAGAGATCGGGACAAAGTCAGAGTTGAGACGCAGGTCGGGAGCCAGACGGGAGAGTGGGATGCGATGGGTGAGACGTAAGCGTAGTCAGAGGTAAACCGAGGGTTAGAAAGACAGACGGGAGCATAGGTCCAGAAGGGCAAAATGGGAACATAGTCCGGGAGAAGCCAAGGGGTCAGGGAGCCAGGAAAGACAGAACGGTACTGAAGCAGAAGACAGAGACAAAAGTCAGGAGACAAACCGGGTCATACACAACAAAACTCAATCATACAGAGGCACAGCGATTACAGCAGGGTAACCTGGGTCAGCTCCTCTAGCCGAGTAAACAGAAGTACCACTGACACTGGACCCAGGCAATACCAGCATTAAATAGCTGCCCCAGAACCAGAATAAATCTTGCCAAATCAGACAAGGTGATTTTCTGGATTTGTTTCCTCATTTTGACTCTCATAGTTGTGGTCTACCTATCATGTCAATTACAGGCCTCTCTCATCTTTTTAAGTGGGAGAACTTGCACAATTGGTGGCTGACTGAATACTTTTTTCCCCACTGTATATTTGCGCTTTTTAGTGGCTGCTGCACCATTCCTTGCCCGCTACTGGTGCTCACGGCTCAGCTGCACCACCGTCTTGTGACTTCAGATGCTGCAAAGTGACACAATAAATTAATATAACGCTTATCACCTTGTTTGCATTCTGAAAGATAGGTTGCAGTGAAAAGTTGTATTCAACTTGCCAAGTGTAAAGAGAAAAATAGGCAAGATAATACTTCACAGAGCATAATGTTATCTTACTTTCATTTTGGCTTTTTTACTTAATTACTATTGTGAAGTATTAACTTTACTTACTAATTTCGGGCTGGACCTCACGTGTACTTTTCTCATAACATCTGGCAGCACATGCGTCTCCATGTTGCATCCTTTCTATTGCGGTCCGCATAATGTGCGTCATATCGGTCCCATATTTCAAGCCTCTCCTGCACCAGAACAATCAGCCTTTTCACATTAATATATCTGGCCATGTTGCTGGTATCCGTGGAGGTGTGTTACTGGCTTTTTTATAGGTTGCCAGTGAAATGTGCATGTCAAAGCTTCCTGTTCTTGGTTGATGCAATTTCCTGTCATCTAGAAAATGTGTGCATATTTGTCGCAAGCTACATGGATGGTTCGTGTGGTGTCCGAGTTTTTCTTGCACCCATAGGATAGCATTGGTGAGTCTCGGACGATATATACATACAATCGCAGCATACTGTGATTTTACACGCACACTGAATACGCCTGAGAAAAAAACGGTGATGTGAGCTGCCCCGTAGATTAACACTGGTCCGAATCAATGTTTTATCGCATAGCACTCGTCCATATTCTATGGTAGTGTGACTGCGGCCTTAAAGGGAACCTATCACCCCGTTTTTTAAAGATTAGATAAAAATAGTGTGAAATAGGGGCAGAGCTGGGCTTTACATTAGTGCCTTTTTGGTGCCTTTACACCCCCGTTAGGCTGCCGAAATACCTTTGTGAAGTGGCCGTTTTGTCCTGTCACTCAAGTTGGTCAGGTCGGATGGGCGTGGTCACAGCGCTGTTTCTCCCCCAGATCAGGCTCATCATTACGTTGGTGGCGTAGTGGTGTGCGCATGTCCAAGGTCCCGAATCCTGCACAGGGGTGTGAAAATAGCAGCGATGTCCGTTATTTCATTGGTGGTCGGTGGGCGCGGCCATCTTGCTTTGGCCGCGCGTGCGCAGAAGCGGCGCTCTGCTGGCCGCGGCTTCAGGAAAATGGCCGCGGGCATCCGCGCGTGCGCAGATGGCTATAGCGGCGGCCATTTTCGTGAAGCAGAGTTCGCATCTCGGCTTCACGAAAATGGCCGCCGCGATAGCCATCTGCGCACGCACGGATGCCCGCGGCCATTTTCCTGAAGCCGCGGCCAGCAGAGCGCCACTTCTGCGCACGCGCGGCCAAAGCAAGATGGCCGCGCCCACGACCACCAACGAAATAACAGACATCGCTGCTATTTTCACACCCCTGTGCAGGATTCGGGACCTTGGACATGCGCACACCACTACGCCACCAACGTAATGATGAGCCTGATCTGGGGGAGAAACAGCGCTGTGACCACGCCCATCCGACCTGACCAACTTGAGTGACAGGACAAAACGGACACTTCACAAAGGTATTTCGGCAGCCTAACAGGGGTGTAAAGGCACCAAAAAGGCACTAATGTAAAGCCCAGCTCTGCCCCTATTTCACACTATTTTTATCTAATCTTTAAAAAACGGGGTGATAGGTTCCCTTTAAGGTCATGAGCCAACCAGGTTCTCTTCCTGCTTCTCTCAATTAAACAGGGGCTATAGTCTTTCACTGAACATTGAGTGAGCGGTCACATGACTCCTACTCAATCCACTTACACTGTTTGTGTGTGTGTGTGGGGGGGGGGAGGAGTTAACAACCAAACTGAATTTTTGCCCCAGGTGCAGGAAAATTAAAATTTGTCTTTTGCTACACATGGCTGCTGTCAGATTACATATCAAAAACCTGTTGATAGATTCCCTTTAAGAAAATATTCCCCTCACACTAAAAGATGAACAAGCAAAGAATTAACATAAATCAGGCCACAAATAACTAATGAAAGTTATTGCTACAAGTACTTTATTTAATTGTTTAAAAAAAAAAAAAATTTCTAGCATTAATATTATAGAGTAATATTAATCTGTAACATAAGGCTTCATATTTCTATAAATTAAAAATCCTTAATAACTGTAACGTAATATAAAAGGGCAGAAGGGAGATTTGCTGCAATAAGTCATATTTCAACCCAGCGAGTGTCCATTTAATTCCATATAAAAACCACTGGGTGTCTTATAACAGATCTCTGTGTATAGCTTTGAAGATCAGAAAATTCATCACAAAATCTGTCAGCTACAGGGTACAATACATTTGCAATTCACAGCTAGACTCATTGATTTTTTTTTCTACTTTATCAATGTTTATTTATATCTACAAAAACACAGGCAGTCCAAATAATTTTTACCGGTGGGAAGTAAGGCTTAAATAAGAAACGTAACTGCTTCCAAAAAAATAATAAAAATCAATTTTCAAGGTTACTTTGTACTGCTACAACACGTTTTCTTTTTTACTGCGTTGGATTAATTGTACACACTTTGAAATCTAGTTTGACTGGGGAGGACTAAAGGTAAAATAATATTCCATTTATTTTAAATTTCCTATAATGTTCATCGTGGTGAATAATTATATTCAAAATCGTGTACTTTATATAAAAATGGCCAAAGATCTGCAATTCATATTGTTGTATATATTTTTGTTCATTAGCAAATTATGTCTGGTCATGTACATCCAATTTATTTCTGCCACTTACAAACTACGTATTTGCTGGAGAATATTGAAAACAGAAAATCTGCAACAAATTTACAGCTGTAATATCTACCCTAAATTGTGTGTTTCCATTAGGCAAATATTTCAATTATACTGCAACCTTCCCCATTTGAAATGCACGATGAATAATAGCATCATACATTTTCATTAAAGCGAATCTGTCAACCGTTTTTTCTAGCCAATCAGAGTGCAGCATGATGTAGGAGTAGAGACCCTGATTCCAGAAATGTGTCACTTATTTTACTGGTTGCTGCAGATTTGATACAATTCCTATTTTATCTGCTGAAGAGCTATCAGTTCTTTGAGTGAGGAGCTCTGAATAACCCTGACCACACCACTGATTGGCAGCTTTCTGACTATAGACAGTGTGCACAGAAAGCTGTTAATCGGTGGTGGAGGCGTGGTTGGGTTACATGGTTGCAGGGTCAAGCATCCCAGTAAGTGACCCATCGCTGGAATCGGGGTATCTGCCCCTACATTATGCTGCTCTCAGATTAGGTTTCAAAAACCTGATGACAAATTCCCTTTAAATCTCATCCACTTATCTGGTATTATAATATTCTGCAGATTTTCTGACCGAAAATCTACTGCATAAATGACCCCTGTGAAAAAGCCCAAACTGATCAGTACTAGAGTTGAGCGAATTTGGTCGGGTTCCCTCTTACATAAGCTGCAGAGGGAACCTGGCTTCTTGTATCGCGTGGGCTGATCAGCTGATCAGCACCACAGCTGTATGTGTCGTGGCTGTGTCACAGTCACAGCACATGCATGGAGAGCCCAACAAACAGGTATTTCACCATACCCAATACAGCTGATGGACACCCAACCAGGAGTGTTCACATTTCCAAAAATTATTGGCAGACAACACCAAAGTGGCATCAATTTCACCACAGTAGAAATAGTAGAATAGGGACCAACAGGTCTTTCACAAAACCCAAACCAGCAGATGGACACTCAACAAGGAGTGTTCACAATTAAAGAAATGAGGGCCTTACCCCACAGAAGCTGCATCAATTACACCACAATGGAAATAGTCAAATAGGGACAAACAGGTCTTTCTCTGCACTCAATTCAGCAGATGGGCACCCAACCATGAGTTGTCACATTTAAATAAATGAGGGCCTTAAACCAGAGAAGTGCCATCAATTTCACCACAGTAGATACAGTTAAATATGGACCGACAGGTCTTTCACAAAACCCAAACCAACAAATGGACACTCAACAAGGAGTGTTTCGATTTAAAGAATTGAGGGCCTTATCCCACAGAAGTGGCATCAATTTCACCACAGTAGAAATAGTCAAATAGGGACCAACGGGTCTTTCTCTACACCCATTTTAGCAGGTAGACACCCAACCATGAGTGGTCATATTTAAATAAATGAGGGCCTTAAACCAGAGAAGTGGCAAAAATTTCTCCATAGTAGAAATAGTAGAATAGGAACCGACAGGTCTTTCACTCCACCCAATGCAGCAGATGGACACCCTACAAGGAGTGTTCACATTTAAAGAAATGAGGGCCTTACACAATAGAAGTGGCATCGATTTCACCGCAGTAGAAATAGTCTAATAGGGACCAACAGGTCTTTCTCTGTACCCAATCCAGCAGATGGACACCCAACCAGGAGTGTTCACATTTCCAAAAATTATTGGCAAACACCACCAAAGTGGCATCAATTTCACCACACTAGAAATAGTAGAATGAGGACCAACAGGTCTTTTACTACACCCAAACCAGCAGATGGACACCCAACTTGGAGTTTTGAAATTTTTAATACTGAGGGCCTGACACCACTGAAGTGGAATAACTTTCACGAGAATAGAAATAGTATAATTGGGACCGACATGCCTTCCACTACAGCTAACACAGCAGATGTAGACCAACCATGACTGCTCACATTACAACAAATTTGTGTTAGCATCAGCAGCAAAAGCAGCAACAGCCACAGAAGTGACACTAACAATATCACAGAATGCAGTTATGTGACATTAATGCATCAGACAAAAAATGCAATAACACTTAGTCTGTACAGTCTGTGATTGGGGTGCAAAAGTCATTGGAGATCCATGACTTGTTCATCTTAATGAAAGTTAGGTGGTCAACACTTTCAAGGGACACGTTCTGAGAGAATGCTGGCTGCTGGGCATGATAAAACCTCCAAGGCATGAGAGGCAAGCTAAGGCCACTTATCCATTTTGTAAAACCAAGGGTCCAAACCCTCCCTAATGGTATTGATATTTAGTTCTAGATACTCCTGCACCACCCTCTCCATTCGCTCACCACATGTAAGACTTTGAGTCTGTTGTGCTGGTGCACGAGTTGGTCTAAAAAAAAACTGTTAAAGGACTAACAGAAATTTCTTCTTCCACTTTCACCGCTGCTGCTGCTGCTAATGTTTGGGTGTTGACGAATTGAAGGGCCGGATGTTGGAAGTCTACAGCTGCAATGCGAACTGTGTGCTTCACTGCTGTCTTGGGGAACAGCTTTCTTAAGGTTGCATACAAGTGTGTTTTGATACTCCAGCATTCTTGGGTCCCTTTCTAGGGCGGAATCATCTGGCAAAATTTTGTTTTATAACGTGGATCTAATAAAGTGGCAACCCAGTAGTCAGCATTATTCCTAATCATAACTATATGGGGATCATGTTGCAGACATAAATTACTGGAATTGTACTGCTTATGACGGTGGCGTCAGCGCTAACTATCTTAGTAGCCATTACGAAGCTGTGCAGAAGGGTGCAGAGGTCCTTAATCTGCATCCACTCTGTAAACGTGATAGGTGCCACCTCCATACTGTGTTGGCCCAGACTATATTACATACTGCATCAGGGCCCGTTGCTGCTGCCACAGTCGCTGCAACATGTGTAGAGTGGTATTCACCGTGTCGACACATAGCATATCAATCTGTTAACTGGCATGGACAAAGACCTCTGTGTTGTGAACTCTGTTTTCGGGCTCCCTCTTGTGGTCACTTGTGGTATTGTGTGACTTTTGCTTAGGGCTCCCCCTGGTGGCTTTGTTTGTTATCCTGCTGGTCTCTGGCTATCAGCTGGTTCGTTATCCTCTGGGAGGTTCCTATATAGCTCTGTTTTACTTTCACTTGTTGCCGGCTGTCGATGTAATCAGTGCTACTCAGATTCCTTCTGACTACCTTGCTCCCAGTCCATCCAGGACAAGCTAAGTTTTGTTTGCTCATTTTTTGATCAGCAGCAGTGTTGAGCGATACCGTCCGATACTTGAAAGTATCGGTATCGGAAAGTATCAGCCGATACCGGCAAAGTATCGGGTCTAATCCGATACCGATACCCGATACCAAAACAAGTCAATGGGACACCAAGTATCGGATGGTATCCTGTATGGTTCCCAGGGTCTGAAGGAGAGGAAACTCTCCTTCAGGCCCTGGGATCCATATCAATGTGTAAAAGAAAGAATTAAAATAAAAAATAGGGATATACTCACCTCTCCGGCGCAGCCTGGACTTTACCGCCGTAACCGGGAGCCGTTGTACCTAAGAATGCGCGCTTGAAGGGCCTTAGATGAGGTCACTGCGCTCTGATTGGTCCGTAGCGGTCGCGTGACCGCTACGCGACCAATCACAAAGCCGTGACGTCTTCTAAGGTATTTCAAGCGCTTGTGTGTCTAGCTGCTGTGGCTAGCTTCTCTCCTCCTCTTAATCTTGGTGTGGCTCTGAGTTCAGCTGCTGACATGGATGTCCAGAGCTTGGCTTCCAGTCTGGATCATCTTGCTGCTAGGGTTCAAAGTATTCAGGATTTTGTTGTTCACAGTCCTATGTCAGAGCCTAGAATACCTATTCCGGAGTTGTTTTCTGGAGATAGATCTAGGTTCCTGAATTTTAGGAACAATTGTAAGTTGTTTCTTTCTTTGAAACCTCGTTCCTCTGGTGATGCCGTTCAGCAAGTTAAGATTATCATTTCCTTTTTGCGTGGTGACCCCCAAGACTGGGCCTTCGCATTGGCGCCAGGGGATCCTGCATTGCTTAGTGTAGATGCGTTTTTTTCTAGCCCTTGGATTGCTCTATGAGGAACCTAATCTTGAGAACCAGGCTGAAAAAACGTTATTGGCCCTCTCGCAGGGGCAAGATGAAGCAGAGGTGTACTGCCAGAAATTTCGGAAATGGTCGGTGCTTACTCAGTGGAATGAGTGTGCCTTGGCTGCAAATTTCAGAGAAGGTCTTTCTGAAGCCATTAAGAATGTCATGGTGGGGTTCCCTACGCCTGCAGGTCTGAATGAGTCAATGACACTGGCCATTCAGATAGATCGGCGTTTGCGGGAGCGCAAACCTGTGCAACATTTGGCGGTGTCTTCTGAACAGACACCTGAATCTATGCAATGTGACAGAATTCTAACCAGAAGTGAACGGCAAAATTATAGACGGCAAAATGGGTTGTGCTTTTACTGTGGTGACTCAGCTCATGTTATCTCAGCATGCTCTAAACGCAAAAAAAAGGTTGATAAATCTGTCACCATTGGTACTTTACAGCCTAAGTTCATTTTGTCTGTTACCCTGATTTGTTCCCTGTCATCTTACCCGGTTAATGCTTTTGTAGATTCAGGTGCCGCCCTGAGTCTGATGGATTGGTCATTTGCCAGGCGCTGTGGTTTTGATTTGGAGCCTTTAAAATTCCCTATTCCACTAAGGGGAATTGATTCTACACCATTGGCTATGAATAGACCTCAGTACTGGACACAAGTGACCATGTGCATGACTCCTGTTCATCAGGAGGTGATTCACTTTCTTGTACTGCATAATTTGCATGATGTCGTCGTGTTGGGTCTACCATGGTTGCAGACTCATAATCCAGTCCTGGATTGGAAAACTATGTCGGTGTCAAGTTGGGGTTGTCAGGGAATTCATGGTGACGCTCCTGTGGTGTCAATTGCTTCGTCCACTCCTTCTGAAGTCCCTACGTTTTTGTCAGACTACCAGGATGTATTTGAGGAGCCCAAACTCAATTCTCTACCTCCTCATAGGGACTGTGATTGTGCTATAAATTTGATTCCTGGTAGCAAATTTCCTAAGGGACGACTTTTCAATTTATCTGTGCCGGAGCATGCTGCCATGCGGAGTTATATAAAGGAGTCTTTAGAGAGGGGACATATTCGCCCGTCCTCATCCCCTCTTGGTGCAGGATTCTTTTTTGTGGCTAAAAAGGATGGTTCCCTGAGACCCTGTATTGATTATCGCCTTTTGAATAAAATCACGGTCAAATTTCAGTATCCTTTGCCATTGTTAACTGATTTGTTTGCTCGCATTAGGGGGTCTAGTTGGTTCACCAAGATAGATCTTCGTGGTGCGTATAACCTTGTGCGTATAAAACAGGGTGATGAATGGAAAACTGCATTTAATACGCCTGAAGGCCATTTTGAGAACTTGGTGATGCCTTTTGGACTTTCTAATGCTCCTTCAGTCTTTCAGTCCTTTATGCGTGACATCTTCCGTGAATATCTGGATAAGTTTATGATTGTGTATCTGGATGATATTCTGTTTTTTTCGGATGATTGGGAGTCTCATGTTAAGCAGGTCAGGATGGTCTTTCAGGTCCTACGTGACAATGCTTTATTTGTGAAGGGCTCAAAATGTCTTTTTGGAGTCCAGAAGATTTCTTTTTTGGGTTTAATTTTTTCTCCTTCTACTATTGAGATGGACCCAGTCAAGGTTCAGGCTATTCATGACTGGACGCAGCCTACATCTGTTAAGAGTCTTCAGAAGTTCTTGGGTTTTGCTAATTTTTACCGTCGCTTCATAGCTAAGTTTTCTGGCGTTGTTAAGCCTTTGACGGATTTGACCAAGAAGGGTTCTGATGTGACTAATTGGTCTTCTGCGGCTGTGGAGGCCTTTCGGGAGCTGAAGCGTCAGTTTTCTTCGGCTCCTGTCTTATGTCAGGCAGATGTCTCACTTCCCTTCCAGGTGGAGGTTGATGTTTCCGAGATTGGAGCGGGGGCTGTTTTGTCGCAGAGAAGCCCCGATGGCTCTGTGATGAAGCCATGTGCTTTCTTTTCAAGAAAGTTTTCACCTGCCGAGCGGAATTATGATGTCGGTAATCGGGAGCTGTTGGCTATGAAGTGGGCATTTGAGGAGTGGCGACATTGGCTCGAGGGAGCTAAACATCGTGTGGTGGTCTTGACTGACCACAAGAATTTGATTTATCTCGAGTCGGCCAAGCGGCTGAATCCCAGACAGGCTCATTGGTCGTTGTTTTTCTCTCGTTTTGATTTCATGGTCTCGTACCTGCCGGGTTCGAAGAATGTGAAGGCTGATGCTCTTTCTAGGAGTTTTGTGCCTGACTCTCCTGGAGATTCAGAGCCGGCTGGTATCCTTAGAGAAGGGGTGATTTTGTCTGCCATCTCCCCAGATTTGCGACGTGTGCTACAAGAGTTTCAGGCGGATAGACCTGACCGCTGTCCACCGGAGAGACTGTTTGTCCCGGATAGATGGACCAACAGAGTCATCTCCGAGGTTCATTCTTCGGTGTTGGCGGGCCATCCTGGAATATTTGGTACCAGAGACTTGGTGGCCAGGTCTTTTTGGTGGCCTTCCTTGTTGCGGGATGTGCGTTCCTTTGTGCAGTCTTGTGGAATTTGTGCTCGGGCGAAGCCTTGCTGTTCTCGTGCCAGTGGTTTGCTGTTACCTTTGCCTGTCCCGAAGAGGCCTTGGACGCACATTTCCATGGATTTTATTTCAGATCTCCCTGTCTCTCAAAGAATGTCTGTCATCTGGGTGGTGTGTGATCGTTTTTCTAAGATGGTCCATTTGGTGCCCTTGCCTAAGTTGCCTTCCTCCTCCGAGTTGGTTCCACTGTTTTTTCAAAATGTGGTTCGTTTGCACAGGATTCCTGAGAACATTGTTTCTGACAGAGGATCCCAGTTTGTGTCTAGATTTTGGCGGACCTTTTGTGCTAAGTTGGGCATTGAATTGTCTTTTTCGTCGGCCTTCCATCCTCACACGAATGGCCAAACCGAGCGAACTAATCATACCTTGGAGACTTATTTAAGATGTTTTGTTTCTGCTGACCAGGACGACTGGGTTACTTTTTTACCGTTGGCCGAGTTTGCCCTTAATAATCGGGCTAGTTCTGCTACTTTGGTTTCTCCTTTTTTTTGTAATTCGGGGTTTTATCCTCGTTTTTCCTTGGGTCAGGTGGAGCCTTCTGACTGTCCTGGAGTGGATGTTGTGGTGGATAGGTTGCATCAGATTTGGAATCATGTGGTGGACAATTTGAAGTTGTCACAAGAGAAGGCTCAGCTCTTTGCCAACCGCCGTCGCTGTGTGGGTCCCCGACTTCGCGTTGGGGACTTGGTGTGGTTGTCTTCTCGCTTCGTTCCTATGAAGGTCTCCTCTCCTAAGTTCAAGCCTCGGTTTATCGGTCCTTATAAGATTCTGGAAGTCCTTGGCCCTGTGTCATTCCGTCTGGACCTCCCGGCATCATTTGCTATTCATAATGTGTTCCATCGCTCGTTGTTGCGGAGGTATGTGGTACCTGTGGTTCCTCCGGTTGAGCCTCCTGCCCCGGTGCTGGTTGAGGGAGAATTGGAATACGTGGTGGAGAAGATCTTGGATTCTCGTGTTTCTAGACGGAGGCTCCAGTATTTGGTCAAGTGGAAGGGCTATGGTCAGGAGGATAATTCTTGGGTTGTCGCCTCTGATGTTCATGCGGCTGATTTGGTTCGTGCCTTCCATGTGGCTCATCCTGATCGCCCTGGGGGTTTTCATGAGGGTTCGGTGACCCCTCCTTAAGGGGGGGGGTACTGTTGTGAACTCTGTTTTCGGGCTCCCTCTTGTGGTCACTTGTGGTATTGTGTGACTTTTGCTTTGGGCTCCCCCTGGTGGCTTTGTTTGTTATCCTGCTGGTCTCTGGCTATCAGCTGGTTCGTTATCCTCTGGGAGGTTCCTATATAGCTCTGTTTTACTTTCACTTGTTGCTGGCTGTCGATGTAATCAGTGCTACTCAGATTCCTTCTGACTACCTTGCTCCCAGTCCATCCAGGACAAGCTAAGTTTTGTTTGCTCATTTTTTGATCAGCAGTGTTTATCATGTTTTCTTGTCCAGCTTGCTAAAATGTGATTCCCTCGCTTGCTGAATGCTCTAGTGGACTGAGTTTCTCCCCACACACCATTAGTTGGTGCGTGGGTTCTTGAAATCTCAGGATGGATATTTTGTAAGGGTTTTTTATTGATCGCATAGACCCCTGCTCTATTTTCTGCTTTCTAGTATTAGCGGGCCTCTTTTGCTGAATCTGATTTCATCCCTACGTATGTGCCTTCTCCTTACTTCACCGTAATATTTGTTGGGGGCTTCTATATCTTTGGGGATTATTTCTCTGTAGGCAAGCGAGGTCTTTCTTTCTCTTTAGGGGTAGCTAGTTCCTCAGGCTGGCTCGAGACGTCCAGGAATTTTTTAGGCACGTTCACCGGCTACCTTTATTTGTGTTGGATAGGTTCAGATTTGCGATCAGTCCAGTTACCATCTTCCTAGAGCTTGTCCATAGTTTATTCACTTGCTGGTCTATTCGTGATCCTCAGCCACTAAGGATCATAACAATTCTCTGCCTATGTAAGTTACACTCTCAGTCTGTTGGCTTTGGAACTTAACCCTTGGTTCACTCCTCCGGGTAAGAACTCTGTTTTGGAACTGTGTTTGGAACTTTGCTGCTGGACTTAGACTGTGTTTGCTACTTAATCCTTATTTACTCCCCCCGGTGGGAGCTACTGGAAATTACACCAGTACAATACTTTAATGTGAACTTGTTCTGGACTTACCCGTGTTTATGCCACAACTGAGATAAACTTGAGAACTTGTTCTGGACTTACCCGTGTTTATGCCACAACTGAGATAAACTTGAGAACTTGTTTCTGGACTTACCTGTGTTCATGTCACACCTGGGATTAACCTGAGGACTTGTTTCTGGACTTCCCTGTGTTTACTACAGACCCGGATTTGACTCTTTCTGCACCAACTGTGTTTTGGATCTGCACGTCACCCGTCACACTCTCCTTGCCAAGGACTTTGGCCTAAGAACTCTTCTGTTTTGCTGTATATGGTTAAGGGACTTGTTTCATTGCGGGTTATCAGTATATTTTGTGTGTTATTGCTGTGTTACAAATACACTATTTGCACTAAAGAAACCCGTCTCTGTCTGTTCATTGCCCCACTCTACCAGAATCCTAGAGTTCCTACAATAGTATTACAGGATACTCCAGCCTAAAAAGGATTCTGCTGGGGCAATGACAGAGACACGGGTAGACAAGATGTTTGCTATGATTAACTCCTTGCAGCAGGAGGTGGCGGCTATACAAAATAAGATTAGAGACATGGACTCCCGGGCTAACCACAATGTGCAGGTGTTTAGTCAGGCTCTCCAAGATTTACGTACCCTGGTAGAAGCTCAGGTTACACCACCTGCTCAGCATGCACCACCTGTTCAGCATACACCACCCACCAGTATGCCTAAATTGCCTCCTTTCCGGTTTAAAGGTGACCGAAGTCAATTCCGCGGGTTTGTTAATCAATGTATATTATTTTTTGATGTACATGCCTCCTACTATCAGTATGATAGATCTAAGGTACTATGTATTATTATGTTGACATCATGGGCACTGGCTTGGGCTAATCCTATGGTTGAAAGTTGCGTTGTCCGTCTAAATAATTTGGATGATTTTCTGGCAGCTATGGCGCAAATGTTTGATGATCCCAACCGCCGTGCCTCCGCTGAAAAATCCTTGCTTTCCTTACGCCAGGGGAAACGTTCAGTCATAGAGTATATTACTGAATTTAAGAGGTTAGTAGTGGATACCAACTGGGATAACAATGCTTTATTGCCAATTTTTAGGAAAGGTTTGTCCAGTACAATCAAGGATGAGCTAGCTCCCTCAGAGTCTCCACAGGAGTTTGAGTTATTTTTACAACACTGTGTGCGTATTGATATCCGCCTAACTGAACGCAGACAAGAGAAATGGGCAGCTGTAAATTGCATCACTAATTTTACTCTTCCGTCTAGGGAAACTATCAGCAAGAACCCGCGGGAAGCTGAGGAGGTGCCTATGCAAGTGGACTCACTACAAAAACGTGAGAGTAACGAACGCCGTGAATATCGCTTTCGTGAACGCTTCTGCTTTTACTGTGGTCAATCAGATCATTTCCTTATTAATTGTCCTAAATGTCCCAGGCGACCTAACAAGGTGTTGGCGGCAGTAGGGGATTATGACAATACGGACACTGAGTCAGAAGTTTCGGAGACCAGTTTACATCTAGATGCTGTGGTTCCCCTAACAGTGATGTCGACTTCCCCTAAGGATCAAGGGCAGAAATACTCACATTGTTCTCTTCCTATTCAGATTCTGTGGGAGGGACAGTGGATACCAAGTTCTGCTATGATAGGCTCTGGAGCAGGTGGAAATTTCATGGATTCTTCTTTTGCCAGGGAACATGGTATTAAGACACAGCTAAGAGCCTCACCAGTCACCATGGAAATGGTGGATGGTTCTCCATTAGTTTCTGGGCCAGTAGACCGGGAGACGGTGCTTCTGAAGTGTAAGATGGAACCAGACCATCTGGAAACCCTATAATTTATGTTAATATCTTCTCCTCATTTTCCTGTAATTTTAGGAATTCCCTGGTTACGGTCACAGAATCCAAACATCAATTGGGAAACCAAGGAGATATCCATCCTTCCAAAGTGTAGCCCTACCATCAGTCCAACGGTAACTTGTTCTGGACTTACCTGTGTTTATGCCACAACTGAGATAAACTTGAGAATTTGTTTCTGGACTTACCCGTGTTCATGTCACACCTGGGATTAACCTGAGGACTTGTTTCTGGATTTCCCTGTGTTTACTACAGACCCGGATTTGACTCTTTCTGCACCAACTGTGTTTTGGATCTGCACGTCACCCGTCACACTCACCTTGCCAAGGACTTTGGCCTAAGAACTCTTCTGTTTTGCTGTATATGGTTAAGGGACTTATTTCATTGCGGGTTATCAGTATATTGTTTTGTGTGTTATTGCTGTGTTACAAATACACTATTTGCACTAAAGAAACCCGTCTCTGTCTGTTCATTGCCCCACTCTACCAGAATCCTAGAGTTCCTACAATAGTATTACAGGATACTCCAGCCTAAAAAGGATTCTGCTGGGGCAATGACAGAGACACGGGTAGGCAAGATGTTTGCTATGATTAACTCCTTGCAGCAGGAGGTGGCGGCTATACAAAATAAGATTAGAGACATGGACTCCCGGGCTAACCACAATGTGCAGGTGTTTGGTCAGGCTCTCCAAGATTTACGTACCCTGGTAGAAGCTCAGGTTACACCACCTGCTCAGCATGCACCACCTGTTCAGCATACACCACCCACCAGTATGCCTAAATTGCCTCCTTTCCGGTTTAATGGTGACCGAATTCAATTCCGCGGGTTTGTTAATCAATGTATATTATTTTTTAATGTACATGCCTCCTACTATCAGTATGATAGATCTAAGGTACTATGTATTATTATGTTGTTGATATCACGGGCACTGGCTTGGGCTAATCCTATGGTTGAAAGTCGCGTTGTCCGTCTAAATAATTTGGATGGTTTTCTGGCAGGTATGGCGCAAATGTTTGATGATCCCAACCGCCGTGCCTCCGTTGAAAAATCCTTGCTTTCCTTACGCCAGGGGAAACGTTCAGTCATAGAGTATATTACTTAATTTAAGAGGTTAGTAGTGGATACCAACTGGGATAACAATGCTTTATTGCCAATTTTTAGGAAAGGTTTGTCCAGTACAATCAAGGATGAGCTAGCTCGCTCAGAGTCTCCACAGGAAGAAAGTAAAGGAGCTGGATGCACAGGTAGTTTTTTCTTCTATCCTTCCAGTAGACGGGCATGGCACCAGGAGATGGAACAGGATCCTTGATGCGAACAACTGGCTAAGACGATGGTGCAGACAGCAAGGATTCGGATTCCTGGACCACGGTGTGAATTACTTGTACGATGGACTCATCGCCAGAGACGGACTACACCTCAACAAACCTGGGAAACACACATTCGCCAGAAGACTCGCTACACTCATCAGGAGGGCGTTAAACTAGAAGAAGAGGGGACGGGAAGAAAAACATTAGACTCGAACAAAGAAGACCCAGGAAAACATACTCAGAAGGGAGGTAAGAACATTTCTAAAACAATCCACAGCGAGGAGATTGGAACAAAACAAAATCCTCTAAACTGCATGCTCGCAAACGCCAGAAGCCTGACAAACAAGATGGAAGAACTAGAAGCAGAAATATCTACAGGTAACTTTGACATAGTGGGAATAACCGAGACATGGTTAGATGAAAGCTATGACTGGGCAGTTAACTTACAGGGTTACAGTCTGTTTAGAAAGGATCGTAAAAATCGGAGAGGAGGAGGGGTTTGTCTCTATGTAAAGTCTTGTCTAAAGTCCACTTTAAGGGAGGATATTAGCGAAGGGAATGAGGATGTCGAGTCCATATGGGTCGAAATTCATGGAGGGAAAAATGGTAACAAAATTCTCATTGGGGTCTGTTACAAACCCCCAAATATAACAGAAATCATGGAAAGTCTACTTCTAAAGCAGATAGATGAAGCTGCAACCCATAATGAGGTCCTGGTTATGGGGGACTTTAACTACCCGGATATTAACTGGGAAACAGAAACCTGTGAAACCCATAAAGGCAACAGGTTTCTGCTAATAACCAAGAAAAATTATCTTTCACAATTGGTGCAGAATCCAACCAGAGGAGCAGCACTTTTAGACCTAATACTATCTAATAGACCTGACAGAATAACAAATCTGCAGGTGGTCGGGCATCTAGGAAATAGTGACCACAATATTGTACAGTTTCACCTGTCTTTCACTAGGGGGACTTGTCAGGGAGTCACAAAAACACTGAACTTTAGGAAGGCAAAGTTTGACCAGCTTAGAGATGCCCTTAATCTGGTAGACTGGGACAATATCCTCAGAAATAAGAATACAGATAATAAATGGGAAATGTTTAAGAACATCCTAAATAGGCACTGTAAGCGGTTTATACCTTGTGGGAATAAAAGGACTAGAAATAGGAAAAACCCAATGTGGCTAAACAAAGAAGTAAGACAGGCAATTAACAGTAAAAAGAAAGCATTTGCACTACTAAAGCAGGATGGCACCATTGAAGCTCTAAAAAACTATAGGGAGAAAAGTACTTTATCTAAAAAACTAATTAAAGCTGCCAAAAAGGAAACAGAGAAGCACATTGCTAAGGAGAGCAAAACTAATCCCAAACTGTTCTTCAACTATATCAATAGTAAAAGAATAAAAACTGAAAATGTAGGCCCCTTAAAAAATAGTGAGGAAAGAATGGTTGTAGATGACGAGGAAAAGGCTAACATATTAAACACCTTCTTCTCCACGGTATTCATGGTGGAAAATGAAATGCTAGGTGAAATCCCAAGAAACAATGAAAACCCTATATTAAGGGTCACCAATCTAACCCAAGAAGAGGTGCGAAACCGGCTAAATAAGATTAAAATAGATAAATCTCCGGGTCCGGATGGCATACACCCACGAGTACTAAGAGAACTAAGTAATGTAATAGATAAACCATTATTTCTTATTTTTAGGGACTCTATAGCGACGGGGTCTGTTCCGCAGGACTGGCGCATAGCAAATGTGGTGCCAATATTCAAAAAGGGCTCTAAAAGTGAACCTGGAAATTATAGGCCAGTAAGTCTAACCTCTACTGTTGGTAAAATATTTGAAGGGTTTCTGAAGGATGTTATTCTGGATTATCTCAATGAGAATAACTGTTTAACTCCATATCAGCATGGGTTTATGAGAAATCGCTCCTGTCAAACCAATCTAATCAGTTTTTATGAAGAGGTAAGCTATAGGCTGGACCACGGTGAGTCATTGGACGTGGTATATCTCGATTTTTCCAAAGCGTTTGATACCGTACCGCACAAGAGGTTGGTACACAAAATTAGAATGCTTGGTCTGGGGGAAAATGTGTGTAAATGGGTTAGTAACTGGCTTAGTGATAGAAAGCAGAGGGTGGTTATAAATGGTATAGTCTCTAACTGGGTCGCTGTGACCAGTGGGGTACCGCAGGGGTCGGTATTGGGACCTGTTCTCTTCAACATATTCATTAATGATCTGGTAGAAGGTTTACACAGTAAAATATTGATATTTGCAGATGATACAAAACTATGTAAAGCAGTTAATACAAGAGAAGATAGTATTCTGCTACAGATGGATCTGGATAAGTTGGAAACTTGGGCTGAAAGGTGGCAGATGAGGTTTAACAATGATAAATGTAAGGTTATACACATGGGAAGAAGGAATCAATATCACCATTACACACTGAACGGGAAACCACTGGGTAAATCTCACATGGAGAAGGACTTGGGGATCCTAGTTAATGATAAACTTACCTGGAGTAGCCAGTGCCAGGCAGCAGCTGCCAAGGCAAACAGGATCATGGGGTGCATTAAAAGAGGTCTGGATACACATGATGAGAGCATTATACTGCCTCAGTACAAATCCCTAGTTAGACCGCACATGGAGTACTGTGTCCAGTTTTGGGCACCGGTGCTCAGGAAGGATATAATGGAACTAGAGAGAGTACAAAGGAGGGCAACAAAATTAATAAAGGGGATGGGAGAACTACAATACCCAGATAGATTAGCGAAATTAGGATTATTTAGTCTAGAAAAAAGACGACTGAGGGGCGATCTAATAACCATGTATAAGTATATAAGGGGACAATACAAATATCTCGCTGAGGATCTGTTTATACCAAGGAAGGTGACGGGCACAAGGGGGCATTCTTTGCGTCTGGAGGAGAGAAGGTTTTTCCACCAACATAGAAGAGGATTCTTTACTGTTAGGGCAGTGAGAATCTGGAATTGCTTGCCTGAGGAGGTGGTGATGGTGAACTCAGTCGAGGGGTTCAAGAGAGGCCTGGATGTCTTCCTGGAGCAGAACAATAACAATTATTAGATTCTGTAGAAGGACGTAGATCTGGGGATTTATTATGATGGAATATAGGCTGAACTGGATGGACAAATGTCTTTTTTCGGCCTTACTAACTATGTTACTATGTTACTATGTTACTATGTTACAACACTGTGTGCGTATTGATATCCGCCTAACTGAACGCAGACAAGAGAAATGGGCAGCTGTAAATTGCATCACTAATTTTACTCTTCCGTCTAGGGAAACTACCAGCAAGAACCCGCGGGAAGCTGAGGAGGTGCCTATGCAAGTGGACTCACTACAAAAACGTGAGAGTAACGAACGCCATGAATATCGCTTTCATGAACGCTTATGCTGTTACTGTGGTCAATCAGATCATTTCCTTATTAATTGTCCTAAATGTCCCAGGCGACCTAACAAGGTGTTGGCGGCAGTAGGGGATTATGACAATACGGACACTGAGTCAGAAGTTTCGGAGACCAGTTTACATCTAGATGCTGTGGTTCCCCTAACAGTGATGTTGACTTCCCCTAAGGATCAAGGGCAGAAATACTCACATTGTTCTCTCCCTATTCAGATTCTGTGGGAGGGACAGTGGATACCAAGTTCTGCTATGATAGGCTCTGGAGCAGGTGGAAATTTCATGGATTCTTCTTTTGCCAGGGAACATGGTATTAAGACACAGCTAAGAGCCTCACCAGTCACCATGGAAATGGTGGATGGTTCTCCATTAGTTTCTGGGCCAGTAGACCGGGAGACGGTGCTTCTGAAGTGTAAGATGGAACCAGACCATCTGGAAACCCTATAATTTATGTTAATATCTTCTCCTCATTTTCCTGTAATTTTAGGAATTCCCTGGTTACGGTCACAGAATCCAAACATCAATTGGGAAACCAAGGAGATATCCATCCTTCCAAAGTGTAGCCCTACCATCAGTCCAACGGTAACAGCTCCAGCTACCCAGAATTTGGAGGAAACGAAACAGGTATCTACTCTCCCTCTGGTTTACCAGGAATTTTCGGACATTTGTGACAAGAGGAAGGCAGACCAACTCCCTCCACACAGACCATATGACTGCCCCATAGAGCTGCTTCCTGGGGCAGCGATTCCTTTTGGCCATGTTTACCCATTGGCAGCTCCAGAATTAAAGACATTACGGGAGTATATAGATGAGAATTTAGCCAAGGGGTTTATGCGACCATCTTCTTCACCAGCGGGCGCTCCCATATTCTTTGTAAAGAAAAAAGATGGCACTCTAAGACCGTGTATTGACTATCGGGAGCTAAACAAGGTAACCATCTGTAACAGGTACCCATTGCCGTTAATTCCTGAATTGTTGGAGAGAGTTCGCCAAGCTAAAATATTCACCAAATTAGATCTTCGCGGGGCATATAATTTACTCCGTATACGTCCCGGAGATGAATGGAAGACAGCTTTCAGATGTCGGTATGGACATTTTGAATATTTAGTGATGCCATTCGGACTCTGTAACGCTCCTGCTGCTTTCCAACACTTAGCCAACAATATTTTCAGGGATTTACTGGATCATTATGTAGTAATTTACCTGGATGACATCTTGATTTTCTCTGATTCCCTACAGGAACACCAGGAACATGTCAAGACCATGCTCAGACGTTTGAGAGATAACCATTTGTATATCAAACTCAAAGTGTGAGTTTCATTGCTCCAAAATTCAATTTTTAGGCTATGTTATTTCTCCCCAGGGATTGAATATGGAGTCCAGCAAGATCCAGGCGATCATAGATTGGCCGGTACCAGGAAACGTTAAAGAGGTACAACGATTCATTGGTTTTGCTAACTTTTATAGACGTTTTATACAGAATTTTTCAGAAATTGTCTGTCCCATCACTCTCCTCACTAAGAAGGGGAAGAAGTATGTATGGTCTTCGCAAGCCCAGGAAGCCTTTGATCGCCTAAAGGTTTGTTTTACCACGACTCCGATATTGATGCACCCGGATCCTGCACTGCCTTTTGTCGTGGAGATGGATGCTTCTGACTGTGCACTGGGAGCAATCCTCTCACAACGAACCGGAGATAAAGGTTTGCTGCACCCGTGTGCCTTCTTTTCTTGCAGGTTATCATCTGCTGAACTGAACTATGATATTGCAGATAAGGAACTTTTGGCAATCATTTCCGCCTTTAAGGAATGGAGACACCATTTGCAGGGAGCAACTCAACAGGTAGTAGTGCTCACAGATCACCGTAATTTGGAATTCCTCAAGTCCGCCAGATGTCTCTCTCCTCGACAAGCTAGGTGGAGTTTGTTCCTAAACCAGTTTGATTTTGTCATCTCGTACCGCCCAGGTTCTCGTAATGGGAAAGCCGATGCACTATCCCGAATCCACACGATGGACTCCATGCCTGGGACCCCGTCTAAGACCATCTTGTCAGATGCCAATTTCATAGGAGTGCTCCAGGACCGGGACCTGTGGGAGGAGATCAAGCTGGCCTATGATGGTGACGTATTTCTTGCTGCCCCACCTGACAATGTGAATCTCGTCTTTCAGAATGGTGTATGGCTTAGAGATCGCTGTATTTATGTCCCTGGGGCTGTGAGACTTTGAATTCTCAAATTGGTCCATAACTCCGTATTGGCTGGTCATCGGGGGGTACAGAAGACGCAGGAATTTTTAAGTCATTTTTTCTGGTGGCCTACCTGTTTGAAGGATGTGAATGACTATGTACGCTCTTTTCAGGTTTGTGCCCGGTACAAAGTTCCTCGTGTTTCACCTACTGGCCTTCTTAAGCCACTACCCATACCATCTTGTCCGTGGGGGTCTATTTCGATGGACTTTATTGTGGAGTTACCCACCTCTGGCGGTAAAAATACTATTCTGGTGGTAGTGGACCGTTTAACGAAGGCTGCTCATTTTATTCCTTGCACTGGTCTTCCCTCAGCTACAGAGACAGTGGATCTGGTTATCCAGAATGTTTTCTGGCTGCATGGGGTACCAGATGAGATCATCTCTGACAGGCGAATACAATTTACCTCTAGGTTTTGGAAAGGATTTTGTTCTGCACTCCACATTAATGTTTGCTTGTCTTCTGCATACCATCCTCAGACCAATGGGCAAACTGAACGAACCAATCAAACCTTGGAGCAATATCTACGCTGTTATGTCAGTCATTTGCAGGATGATTGGCTGAAGCTACTTCCGTTAGCAGAATTCTCGTATAACAACTCACAGAGCAGTTCCACGAAGGTAACGCCTTTTTACGCCAATCTGGGATATCATCCAAATATTTTGCCTAGGTCTCCGGTTGCTACTTCGGTACCAGCAGTTCAAGACAGAGTGGCGGTGTTGCAGCGTAATCTTGAAGTTTTGAAAGACTCCCTGACCGTAGCACAGGAGCGTTACAAGAAGTCGGCCGATAGATTCCGGAAACCGTCACCCATGTATAAGGTAGGAGACTCGGTTTGGTTGTCTACCAAGAATCTAAGATTGGGTGTTCCTTTGCAGAAGCTGGGGCAGAAGTTCATCGGTCCATTCAAGATCACCAGGATTGTGAGCTCTGTTGCTTGTCGGCTGAAGCTGCCAAGAACTCTAAAGGTACACCCAGTATTTCATGTTTCTTTATTAAAACCAGTCTCTCTCAACACATTTCAGGGACATATCGTACCTCCTCCTCCACCAGTGTTGGTTGATGGCGAAGAACAATTTGTTGCACAGGACATTATCGATTCAAGACTTCATAGGAACCGACTTCAGTATCTGGTTAGATGGCAGGGTTACTCTCCTGAAAACGATTCTTGGGAACCAGTAAGTAACATCAATGCTCCCCTGAAGGTTGCTCAATTTCATCATAGATACCCAGACAAGCCTGGTCCAGGATCGTCCTGAGGCCGTTTCTAGGGGGGGAGTAATGTAAGTATTCTGGGTTTTCCAAGTTACCTTGTGAATGATTTTGCCCTTTGTTAAGATGGAGTTTGCTGTTTTTGTCTGCCCTACTTTCCTGTTCATTTGTTTAAAACCGGGGTCAGGTGTCAGCCTCTTTGCTGGAGTATTCTGCTTCTGTTTCTCCTTCAGCTCAGCTGCTTGTTTGCTGTACTTCTACCCGTGGCTCTGGACATTCTCTGCCTATGTAAGTTACACTCTCAGTCTGTTGGCTTTGGAACTTAACCCTTGGTTCACTCCTCCGGGTAAGAACTCTGTTTTGGAACTGTGTTTGGAACTTTGCTGCTGGACTAAAGGTACCGTCACACTCAGTGACGCTGCGGTGATATAGACAACGATCCGACCTAAACTAGATCACTGGAGCATCGCTGTAGAGACGTCAAACACAGCAACTCCAGAACGATGCAGGAGCGATCCAGTGACGTAACGGCGACTCACTTCTCGTTCTCTCTGGTTGTTAGCTCCATGTCAAACGTTGCTGGCGTCGTTGCTTTTGATGTCAAACATGACGATACACGCCGACCTGGTGACGAAATAAAGTTCTGGACTTCTAGCTCTAACCAGCGATGGCACAGCGGGATCCAGATCGCTGCTGCGTGTCAAACACAACGAGATCGCTATCCAGGACGCTGCAACATCACGGATTGTTGTCGTTCTCTTTGCAAAGTTGCTGAGTGTGACGGTACCCTTAGACTGTGTTTGCTACTTAATCCTTATTTACTCCCCCCGGTGGGAGCTACTGGAAATTACACCACTATAATACTTTAATGTGAACTTGTTCTGGACTTACCCGTGTTTATGCCACAACTGAGAAACTTGAGAACTTGTTTCTGGACTTACCCGTGTTCATGTCACACCTGGGATTAACCTGAGGACTTGTTTCTGGACTTCCCTGTGTTTACTACAGACCCGGATTTGACTCTTTCTGCACCAACTGTGTTTTGGATCTGCACATCACCCGTCACACTCACCTTGCCAAGGACTTTGGCCTAATAACTCTTCTGTTTTGCTGTATATGGTTAAGGGACTTGTTTCATTGCGGGTTATCAGTATATTGTTTTGTGTGTTATTGCTGTGTTACAAATATACTATTTGCACTAAAGAAACCCGTCTCTGTCTGTTCATTGCCCCACGCTACCAGAATCCTAGAGTTCCTACAATAGTATTACAGCATGGCTCATATCCCCCCCCCCGTATGCATGGCTCATATTCCCCCCCCCTGAATGCATGGCTCATATTCCCCCCCGAATGCATGGCTCATATTCCCACCCCCCCCCCGAATGCATGGCTCATATTCCCCCTGGATGCATGGCTCATATTCCCTCCTGAATCATGCATGGCTTATCTCTCCACCCACCCCCCACCCCCGCTCCCATCTTGCATGGCGCGCCGGCTTATGTCCTCCTTCATCCCCCCCTTCCCCCCATCCCATACTCACCTGTGCTACACTGCACAGCCGTGCCGACATCTCTCTCACTCTGTCCCAACTCCCGGCGCAGCACCTTCTTCCTGCGTGAGCGGTCACGTGATACCACTCATTAAGGTCATGAATATGCGCATATTCATGACTTTAATGAGCGGTACCACGTGACCGCTCATTCAGGACGAGCTGTGTACGCCGAGACAAGGCATCGCTGGAGCAAGGTGAGTATCGTCTTCAAGGAGGGCGGGTGGGAGGGAGTCAGGCAGGTGGGAGGGTGGGCGGCCGGGGGGGGCGTGGGGTGTTGGTCAGTCGGGAGGTGACCCAGGACTTGGCTTAACACAGGAGCGTGGCTTAACACAAGGGGGAGTGTCGGTTCGCTTTTCCTGCTGTCTGCGGGATCAGAGCGTCCCGTGCGGGACTGTGGGGCAAAGCATCAAATCCGGAACAGTCCCGCACAATGAGGGACGGTTGGGAGCTATGGAGTTGGGGAAGGCCAGAGAGGAGCTTGTCACGGAATTTCAGCTGAGGCGCAGCTGGTACAAAAGAATAGCTAAGCAGATGTGGGAGTCTGCAGCTCCTGGCAGAAAGAGGAAAGAAGAGAGACATGTGAGGTGCCGTGCAGCCAAAGAGGGTGCTGCAGCTCCTGGACAGAGAAACTGAGAAGGAAGAACAGCATGTAGTGAGCATGCAGGGGGGTAAGCACAGGAGAGTGACAACAGGGGAGGACAGCTGTGACTGGGCTACTTCCCTGGCAGAGCGCAGACACCGGTAGCCGGAAGACTGAGGTTGTGATGGACTCAAAGGCTTACAGCAGAAACCGGCAGGACAGCTGGACTACACGCAACCTGTCCACCCTAATAACCAGGAGACACAGTGCCGCATAGAGTCCGGGTCATGATAGAGACCCTGTAAAAGGGCTTGAGCCACCTGTCATACGGGTTTGTGTCCCACCTTTAAAGAGGACAGAGAGAACAGTGAGGACCTTGACAGAAGCCACACGCAGCAAGGGACTACACCACTGCGCTAGTAGGAAGGCTTCTAACTCCCCCTGGTAAAGGGGACTCTGAACTTGCTTCCAAGCCGGCCAGACCCTGCCTGTACCTGTGATCTGGTGCCCTGGACTACGGTTGCCTGAAGCCTTCAGTAAACCAGGTAAAGAGACTGCAAATATGTGTCCTCTGTTCTTTACTGAACCACTCACCATCCTTATCTACACACTGGGAGCCCTGGGGACCTACTTCACCTGTGGGAAGTTATACCATCTTAGCTGCCATAACATCACCCCAGAGGACCCCTTTAAGCAGCGTCGGTCCCCACTGACTAAATACTACAGGTGGCGTGACAAACAAACTTTATTCTCAAAACTCCATTAAAGACCTTTCCTTTTACATGGGCGCCAAGGGCCACGGACTGGGTCACCGCCACCATGACACATCCCTTTAAGTACAGGACCTGGTACCGAGTACCCCACAGCCCTGGCTGGCGTTGCATATGCGCCTGTTCAGCCGTATTCAAAGAGAGTGGGAGACCATGACCCACTATATGAATGCACTGCAGGTACTCCATGCTGTCAACGCTCGCAAAGACGGAATAGGCATAGGGTCTATTGACGTAGTGCTGTGCGACCAGCTACTGACTGGCCTATGTGACATGCCATTGAGCAGGCTCTGCGGGAGCGCTTGCAAGTAAAGCCAAGCATAACTTTCTCTGAAATAGGGAGTGAAGCGCACATAGGTGAGCAGGGGATTGCAGCCTTGACAGGGATGGTCTGAAGTTGCGGAGTACCCAATTTGAACGAGGAAGAGCCGACATGGTCCCATGAATTATGACAAGGAATGCTGAGAATTCGGGAAGAAGTCAAGAGCTTAAAGGAAGCCCTTGCTGCTGTCTAGGGGGCCAGCATCATACCCTAAGGTAACTCATGGAAACTGGTTAAGGAAGTTAGAGGAGAGGTGCGGAGCAAGAAGGAAGCTTCAGTGGTGGCTCCAGAGTGTAACCCCATATCCTGGAGTGAAGAGCAAATGCAAGTGAGATATGCTTCCTGCCGAGGTCGACAATCCAGACCAAAGCACCCACCAGACAGAAGCAGACGTGAGTGCTGGGTATGCGGAAGAGTGGGACACCTGTCCAGAAATTGCCCTACCTGAGAAAAGCGATGGCAAAGAACCGCTCACCCCTCCGAAGGTCCTGCTAATTGGAGGGAACATCGCCCCTGAAGGGAATGGTATGGTGGGAGGAGAAGAGCCCCACTCAGAGCAAGACATGTGAGCACTGGAAAGTTATCCTCTCCTTGCAGACGTCATTGAGACATCACGTGCCTTTGTTGTTGGCGCCACCATTGGATTCCCATCCGTCACAGACTTCATCGAGACATCAAGTGCCACTGTTGTCGGTGCCACCGTTGGAACCCTGAGACGCCACACACAGGAAGACAGACTGATAAGTTCTTATTTTTACTTAGTGAACGATCATTCGTCCCTTACCTACTTCATCACATTCCCAGTTCTGCCCCCACTCCCTTCCACCTTCCCGTAATCTCTACTCCCTGCATGGAATGTATTTGGTGTTAATAAAACTGTTATCTCTTGATCTGCCTCCTGTTCGTGAAGACATCCCACGTACCTGTGATTTCTACATGGCCACAAAAACTTTCCCAAAAATCCCATGCAGCTCTCACACCACATGATTCAGTGCAGCCAATTTGTAAAGAATAGCACAGGGTCTATATAAGATAATGGCAGGGAAAGCAGTGTCCTTGTTAGGATTTTATAGTCAGAGATAGAGGGGCAGAGCATATATCTTATCATTACAAATAGGGCATATAAAAGCCTTAATCTGAGGGTGGTATACTACTGCAGTGCTAAAAATATTGAAAATGAGAGTGGTAATCTCAGTCTGTGAATAATTAAACCAGATTCAAGTGATACGGAGGTGCTTTACCTGTAAAGTCTGTGTGACTGGGAATTGATTGCTCATTGACGAGGGAAGTTTAATACCCTTTTTTCTACTTTTGCTACTGAAGAAAAAAGAAAGTTGTAACATTCTCTCACTAGCCAGATTAATCACTAATGGCTGCTGCATTCTTTTTCTCGGCTTTCATACAGGCTAGGATATGATAATCCCTTGTGTTTGAAGCTAATCCAAATTGGTTTGCACATTAGTGACCAGACCAATGTTTACAATTCTGAACAGTGTCATTTTATGAGGTAATAACTCTGGAAAATTTCAACAGGTCCCACTGATTCTGAAATTTTTTTTCATGATATACTGTACTTCATGATAATGGTAAGATTTCTTCGATATAACTTGCATTTATTTTTTTTAAAAATGGAAATTTTGCAATAATGTGGAAAATTTGGCAATTTTCAAACTATGAATTCTTATGCCCTTAAATCAGAGTTATGTCCCGCAAAATGGTTAATAAACAAAATTCCCTAAAATTTCCCACGTGTCTACTTTACATCAGCACAATTTTTTAACCAATTTTTTTTTGTTAGGACGTTATAAGGGTTAAAAGTTGACCATCGATTTCTCCTTTTTCCAACAAAATTTACAAAACCATTTTTTTAGTGAACACCTCACTTTAAGATGTCTATATAATAAACGTCAAGATATCGTTTTCAGTAGTACCATTATTATTTATATTCTTTTTTGTTGCGTTTTGTTTGGCAGTGTGATGATAAAGAAATTTTTTTTGCTTGTTTTTCATTGTTCTTTATGGTGTTCACTAAAGGGGTTAACTAGTGGGACAGTTTCATAGACGGGGGCTTTCCAGATGAGGCGATACCAAATATGTGTATGTTTATTTACTATATTTTTTTTTCATAAAAATATTTATTTATGGGTACAATGTATTTTGATTTTATTTTTATTTATTTATTTTTTTACATTTTTACAATTTTTAAAAAACTTTTTTTAGCTTCTTTTAGGCTGTGTGCACACGTTACTGATTTTTCGCGTTTTTTTCGTGTTTTTTTGCAAAAACGCTATAAAACCGCAAAAAAAAGCATACAATATGCATCCCATCATTTAGAATGAATTCCGCAATTTTTATGCACATGCACATATGCGGAAAAAAACGCATCGCGGTTAAAAACGCAGCATGTTCATTAATTTTGCGTTTTTTTGGCGGATTTCCCACTATAAAATGCATTGGGAAATGTCCGGAAAAAAAACGCACCAAAAACGCGGCAAAAACGCAGTAGAAACGCGCAAAAAACGCATGCAGATTTCTTGCAGAAAATTTCAGGCTTTTCTCAGGAATTTTCAGCAAGAAATCCTGAACGTGTGCACATAGCCTTAACTTTTTAACTTTGTCCCACTATGGGACTTTCTTTTTTTGACAGGCTGATCGCTAGTTTAGCATTAAGATGCGGGGGCATCCCTATGCTATGCAAACTGTCAGCTCTGCACTGATGACAAAGTTGCTGATCATGCTCTAAGCAGATGTCGTCATGATGACATTGGGTAACCATGGCAATGATTGGGACCCCGCGATGACTTCAAGGGGTTTCCAATCCAAGGGCAGAGGGGCTCTCTTCCCTCTGCCTGCTCCCGGAATGCTGTGATCAAGTTCGATTGCATCATTTCGGGGGTTAATATGCTGGGAGCAGTGCGGGACCACTCCTGGCACTGAGTGCCGGGTGTCAGCTGTCAGAATCAGCCGACATCCAGTGACGATCATGAGAGGAATCGCCGGGACTTATCCATATGTTCCAGCTCAATAAAGCCAAGGTCATAGGGACGTATGGATATGTCTAAGGTGGGAAATGGGTTAAATGTCTTGTTCCTTTGTATAAAACACTTCCTTATATGCCTAGTTTGATGTAAAAATACAAAGTATACTTTACTTACCCTCCCTAAATCCTGAGCTGTGTCCTTTCAGCAGAGCCACCATGCTCAGTGATTGGCTACCATGATGTTGACGTGATGTCACCGCAGCAGTCAAATGACATAGACCCTGCAGGAACACAGCACTGGGCATGGGGAGGGTAAGTAAATCACAATTTGTTTTTTAGTACAAAACCAAACATTTTCTGAAAAGGAACAACTCCTTTAAGGCACAAGATTTTTTTCTCTTTCTGCAATTTTTCCATTTTTCAAACTAGATAAGTAGAAAACTATAAAGGCAGTCAATGACTTGTGGTAGTTGTTTTCATCTTGGTTGTTGATGATTTCAAATCCAAAGTTCTGAAGCCTGAGCTGTTCCAGTTTGAGCAGCCCTTGGACTCCGTTCCTTCACTATAATTATATGTGTGCTCATAGAAATACGTTGTTTAAAAAGATTTAGAGTATATATAATGTTATGACATCCAAATTATGGTATTGCTTATTTGAAATGAGCATAGCAGTCTACAAATTGCAGGATGATGGCAAGTTTAATTATGTGAAGATTTTTCATAGAGAAAAGGTGACACCTTCTGGACATATGGATTAAATCTTTACTATTTCTCAGCAGTGAGCTCAAGTTTTTATGAGCTGTAAAGTTCCACTTCAGCCACTGAATGATCATATATAAATCATCTTACTCTGTGCAACTAATGTGTTCACTGTAGTAGTGGATAGAATATATAGGAAATAGTTATAGCAGGTGTAATGTGCACATTTAAAGATCCTGTTTTTATCACAAAGGTGAACATACTGTTTCTCACAAGTTCATGGTGTCTTCTGCAGTGGCATGCTGTTAGTATATTTTATTTTGCTGAAAGGTATTTTTGCTATAATGTTTTATTAAAAATACAGTTTTTTTGTTTCTGCAGCTTGTATGTATGGTTAAGGGGATGAGAAAAATATGTTTGTTTATCTTTATGCTTGTACTGCTACACCTTTAGGTGTATTACCAGTGTTCAGTTGTGGTACTGCTACACGTTTAAGTGTATTACCATTTTCTGGTAAATGTATAATGCATGGCATGTATATTGTTACATTGATGTGCAACACCCGCTAGGGCAGTGGGGTACTCGGAACCAGGTCGGACAGTTCTTAAAGGGGTGGTCACAGCAGCAGTGACCCGGTCCGTGGTGCTGGGAGCACAATTAAAAGGGATGATGGAATGTTTATAGGGGATTGTTCGTAATGCCACCTATGGTATTTGGCTATATATGGCCAACGATGCTTAAAGGGACTACTGGGGCTGGTGGTGATGCAGCTAGGATGGTCCTGCTACCAGAGCAGTCTATGATGGGTTGTGGAAGTTGGGGTGGAGGAATGATTGGAGGACACAGGAAAAGTAGTTTCTTTATCTTTAATTGTAGGTGCAGTCCGGAGCACAGGTACAGGTGGTATTGGAAATCCAGGCATCCTGGAAGCAGTTCAGAATCCTCCTAGCCACGTGGGGTTGGAAGCCTCCCTACTGCGCTGTTCTTTAGGTTCTTGATGCTTTAAGCTGTCTTCAAGTCCCTCTCTCGGTCTGTCCTTTGAGAGGAACACTACCCGCATGGCAGGCAGCTCGAGCTTTTTCCTGATGTCAATCCCTTGTGGTGGCTCCAGGCTCTCTAGTTTGCTGCTGTGTCTTCAGGCGTCAAATGTGGCCAGACCTGCAATCTCCTGTTCTCTGGATTCAGTTGCAGGGCATACAGTTCCCACAGAACCACGGACTCCGGTGTCCGGTTTGTTGCGCTCAATCCTGGGGTGAGCTTAGTCGCAGCTCCTGTCCCCAGCTTCTCACTTGCTTCCTCTTTTTTCACTGTCTCTGACTAACTGACTAACCCCGCCTCCAGACCAGAACTTATCTGGTCTGGATTCAGGAAAGTGTTGCATGCTAGTGTTATCTGTTAAGGGGATCCCTTTTTGCTTCCAGGCATGGTATTACTACCTGTGATGGAGGCATTGCCACTGTGGCATCTGGACTCCTGAGGTGCCACAGATGCACAAAGGTTAGGGAAAGTGCAGTTGGCAGGGTTGGCCACTAGATGGGGGCATGTTAATGTTCTCAGCTAGTAGATAGTGTAGATAGTACAAACACATAGTTAATTGTAGGAGGGGCTGCTGCTTGGTAAGCCAGGAAGCAGTTCCTGGAATAGTTTAGTAGGGCTGGAGCGCCCAAAGGGTCCACATGGGCTATAGGCCCAGGACACAGCAGTAGCCACACAATGTTTGAAGGGGAGCACAGCATTTGGAGTCCTGAGGGGAAAAAAGGGACAGGGTGCAGCAGCAGATCCACAATAGTCTGGGAAACTAGTGAGAGAAGCATCCCAGAAAGTACAGGGCGCAGAAGGTTCAAGATGTGGCAGCTCATTGCATGGGCAAGTACTCTTAAATCTGAGGTGAAGCAGATGAAGGAAACCCCTGAAATAGTGAGTCTGAACAAGGAGAACGCTGCGGTACCGCCTCAGGCGTTATTATCCCGTAATGAACTGGAGGGCGTAGAACTGAGTGTAGGGAAGATGCAGGATGCTTATTGTGTGTAATCTGTTGTGTATGCTGTTTCTGGCAAGAATGTGCTGCAAGTAGTGTTGAGCATTCCGATACCGCAAGTATCGGGTATCGGCCGATACTTGCGGGTATCGGAATTCCGATACCGAGATCCGATACTTTTGTGGTATCAGGTATCGGTATCGAAACAACATTAATGTAATAATGTGTAAAAGAGAGAATTAAAATAAAAAATATTGCTTTTAAAATGCGCGCTTGTCCTGCCTCCCGTGACGTCCCGGCTTGTGATTGGTCGCGTCGCCCATGTGACCAATCACAAGCCAGAACGTAATTTTAAAATCCTGAAGGACCTAAAATTACGTCACGGCTTGCTGTGATTGGTTGCGTCGCGGCCACATGGGCGGCACGCGACCAATCACAAGCCGGGACTTCAAGTAAGGAAGTAAACGCGCGAATTTTAAGCAAACAACGCTGCCGGTTCCCTCGCTGAGGTCCAGGCTGCGTCGGAGAGGTGAGTATAGCAATATTTTTTATTTTAATTCTTTCTTTTACACATTAATATGGATCCCAGGGCCTGAAGGAGAGTTTCCTCTCTTTCAGACCCTGGGAACCATCAGGGATACCGTCCGATACTTGAGTCCCATTGACTTGTATTGGTATCGGGTATCGGTATCGGATTGGATCCGATACTTTGCCGGTATCGGCCGATACTTTCCGATACCGATACTTTCAAGTATCGGACGGTATCGCTCAACACTAGCTGCAAGTTATTCCAAGTAAAGTTCTTTGCTCTGCTAATGGAAATGGACTGTGTCTCAATATTTGTGCCAGAGAGTGTTCAACACAGCAGAGGTGTCCCTGATGGTGTGGAGAAAGAAGACCCAGGTATGCCGACTAAGGAATCTTATTTTTCTGTGAGGGGAGGCCAGGACTCCAAAGCTCTCGTATCCTCGGCCACGACTATGGTCCTTGCCGAACCTTACATATGCTTTCTTCAAAATGTCGGTCTGTGATAAATGTTTCCAGGAAACTCATCTGACAACTTAGGTCTATTTTCTCTCATTTACAATCTTTAAGTGCATCTTTCACGGGATCATATTTCAGCTTAGAAGATGGTTCAGTAGAAGAGAGATAAGGATACAGCTTTTTGATGGGTTTATCAGATCAAAGTTGAAGTTATTTTTATAAATCAGCTTAAAGAAAGTTCAAAGAAGTAGAACTCTATGGTTATGAGTTTTGCATTCATTGATTAGTTTACCGTTAAAGAGTTATTCGCTTTTCCTAAGATGGTTAAATTTGCAAGGCAACTTGTCAAAACAGTTGTAAGCGCTGCAGAGGCTGACAGGAATCGCTGGAGCTGGTGTTAGCTCCTGATCCAGGTCAGCTTCAGTTACACTACACTCTAGATTGCTGATGTAAAGCTGACTAACGTAGCAGTGTAGCAGCAGCAGAAGTGCAGAGTATAGCACAGCAGCACTGTAATGCCGCTAGCCAGAACTATTAATCAGGAGTTCACAACCACAGCATGAGCAGACTAATAAGGACAGTGAAAGTGAAATTTATGCCATTTATTGAATCAGTGAACCAGTGAACTGCGTACAAACAAGTTGACATTTCGGTCTTACTGACCTTCATCATATATACACATGTAACCTACAGGATCTGAATTAATGTGGCATGGATTTCGTCAGTAAACAGCCATATGCAACCCTCATGGCTTAAGGAGAGATATGCATCCCTACGGTGACGCATACTGTATGACGACGCCACAGATGATATAGGACCTCCCAGCTTATGCAGTAGTCAAGGACGATCTCAGTTCATTTTCTATAAATAAAACAGTCTTCACTGGAAAAACTGCTATAACATATATAGACTTGGTAGCACGAACAAATCTTAGAATTAAAATCTTCATCTGTTTCACAGAGAGGCACTGGTATATCAGTTACAAGTGGCAGCATTGGACTTCCCATCTCTATATTATATTCTTTCTTTCACTACAACCCACATCTATAGTAGTTCCTGTCCTGGCCTGGCTGGCCTAGCTTTATTCCTATGCTTCCAGGACCAGCCAACACATTGCCTCCTACTAGATTCATTGGGTCCTGGTACCCTCAGCTCTATTTCTGGCTTAAGCCATACTCACTATAACTGGCTCACTCCTATAAAACTCAATCCTGAGTGCCAAGGCTCTTATGTCTCATGTATAGGTATGACTGCCACTGGATCCAGTTATAGTTACTTCAGAACTTGCTACCCAGCAATGTTCCTTTAACACACACCTTAGTAAAGTGACCTATGTCCTTCTCATCTCAGAACTGTAACCAGGGAGTAACTATGCTCTTACCCCAAAACATTCCTTCCATCTGCAGGGCTGGCTGACTGTTAACTCCTTTCCTAGCTGTCTAGTCTACTTCAGCTCTAATGGGAGATATTACATTAAATTCAGCATATAACAGTGCTCAATAATAATACATTTCATAACAACACATAAAAGTCTTCATAGAGGGTTTATGACAAGTTTTCACTCCTTAACACAGGTATCATGTAAAAGAGTTTAATAATATCTAAATAGACGTAAATTGAGTGAAACTCTTTGTAATACTTCTCACTTGTGACTCTTCATTTTCTGCTTTCTTTTTACAAAAACTTATTTTTTGGTGTAGCTTTGGATTGGTAGCTATAAGAAGAAATGGACTCAAGGCAGAATAGGATGTAGAAAGAAAAACTCGAAGTTCATGGATTTCAGGGTCTACTTTTGTCATACTCAAAGAGTAAACCCAAATGGTGTTGTCCATGCCATAAAGCAAAACATACATTGCCACCAATGAGATGACAGACCGGGAAGCCTTGTGCTCAACTGATTTATTTTGTCCTCTGTTTGAGCTTCTATTACCATGAATATTTTTGGCGTGTTGAAGTAACACATATACTATATAACTGCTAGATAAAGCCAGTAGCGCTAAGGATATTATCTCCCGAATTGTTACAATTGCCCCATTTGTAATAAAGGAGTCATAGGTTTTAAAGTCGGCAATGCAATAAACTAACTGCAGTGTGTATGGTGATGTTGTTGTGTTCGTTTTTGCATTTGTGACATAAAATGCTATACAATAAATTGATAAATTTATGCCAAAAAGAATTGCAATGATGACCTTGACATACTGCGCTATGATTAGTTTGCATCTGCTCCAAAACTTGCTCATGGGAGCAATAAGTGTGCATTGGTAAATGCTAAGAAAACTGGTGCCACAGATAGACATGGCTCTGCTAATTCTGAAAGACGTGAAGACAAATTTACATTGTATGTTATCTAGTAAATGTTCTACCCCAACTCCAGCTAAGGCTTGAGGAAGGACTCGGGAGAAAATAACTACGATATTTGAGAAAATGATGGCAAGCAGGATGATATTCGCCGGTAGAAGTTTCTTCTCTGCTATCTTGATGCAGGCAAATTTAAGCAGGATAAAAATATTTCCAGGTATTCCTAAGACAAGTAATAGTATAAAACCAAATGCCTTAAGGAGAAGACGAATTTCCATTGCTGTCACCTGCAATAAGAAATTATAAATATTAAGTATTCCGAAAATCACTTTTCATTTGATTATCCTATGAGGAATAAATGAAAATAACTGTGTCGATTAAAGGTTCATGATCTAATTTCACTCTAATAAAGCAAATCTGCATTATTTGTGCTTGAAATAAAAAGATGAAAATATTTTTTATTTTTTATCATGCTACTACATTTATTTATATATTTCCCATCTTTAAGAGCCTATCTCACTATGTACTAGGTGTAATAATAATAATAGATTAGAAATGTGGTATAGTTTTTCAGATTTGCTATGTCTCTTTCCTCATGTGCAGGCATTGCAGGACATTAGGTACCCATGGTTATGACCAATGATATAGTGACAGTTAGCTAGTTGCTAATGGTTGTAACCATGGATACATAAGGTCCTGCAATGCCTGCACATGAGGAAAGAGACATAGCAAATCTGAAAAACTATACTACATTTCTAATTGGATGTATCTGCTAATATTGCTATTATTATACCTACTACATACTGAGATAGGATCCTGGAGATGGGAATACCCCTTTAACACCAAAGAGTTATATCGAACAATTAGCATTCCAAACAATATTGTAAAATGCCACTTATACAGGGTGACAAAAAGGGGCTCATTAGAGTGACATAGCTTGTAATTAGAGAGACATAGCTTGCAATGTGATTATGACAGCCAGAGAACGCAAAAAGTGAGAAATGGGGGTACCGCAGTTTATAGAGTTAAAAAAATAATTAAAAATAAGAGTTAAAGATGAAAGGATCAAAACTCAAAAAGGAGAAAACAGATTGGGATAAATAGAAAAAACTAGATCTTGATGATTTGATCTCATCTATATATATAATTGTCTAAGGGGTACTTCCGTCTTTCTGTCTTTCTGTCGGCAACTTCCGTCACGGAGATCCCGAGTCGCTGATTGGTCACGCCAGCTGCCTGTCATGGCTGCCATGACCAATCAGCGATGGGCACAGTCCGATTAGTCCCTCCCTACTCCCCCCGTCAGTGCCCCCTGCGTGCTTCACTGCTGACACATGACCCGCACATGGTGCACGAGGTTATAATGGGGAGGAAGCAGCGAGCGCTCACAATGCGGGACATGGAAATACAACGGGGAGATCACAGCTGCTGCCATCATCTGACCTGTGCCCGGGGCTCCGCACTCTCCCGGGAGCAGCCATGATGTCCTCCGCCAGCAACGGCCTCCGTGTCGGACTACAGGAAGGGCAGACTATCACCCCGCACGTGAACAGCTCTTCGGAGCAAGCCCATGTGCCGGCACTGTGGAGGCCTGCAGGGCGCCCTGTGTGAGCCACACTCCCGGCCAGGCCCTCGGCCTTTCCATCATCTACACACGTGTCCTGTTATTGTTAGGCGTGGCCCGTGTGCTGCTCCTGCACTGCCGGAGATGGCGCCTCCACCGCTCTCACCACCGGCCGTACATCTGCTCCTCTCATGGACGGACGGACCGGGGATGGTCTCCAGAAAGCTGCCATACTACTTGGGCTGTGTTACATACGTCTCTGTGTTATATACTATGTGGGCTCTGCTATATACTATGTGGGCTCTGCTATATACTACGTGGGTTCTGCTATATACTACGTGGGCTCTGCTATATACTACGTGGGCTCTGCTATATACTACGTGGGCTCTGCTATATACTACAAGGCCTCTGCTATATACTACGTGGCCTCTGCTATATACTACGTGGGCTCTGCTATATACTAACTGGCTGGGCAATATACTATGTGCCCTGTGTTATATACAGCGTGGGCTGTGCTATATACTATGTGGGCTGTGCTATATACTACTATACATATTCTAGAATACCCGATGCATTAGAATCGGGCCACCATCTAGTAAAGACATAATCTGTGGCACGGGCTAAATTAGGCTTCTTTCACATTAGCGTCGGCACGGGGCCGTCGCTACGCGTCGGCCCAACGTGCCGAAGCGTGTTGTGAAAGTAATGCCCGACGTGGGCAGCGGAAGAAGTCTTACGATGCTTCCGCTGCCCCATTGTAATGTCCGGGGAGGAGGGGGCGGAGTTCCGGCCGCACATGCACGGTCGAAAATGGTGGACACGACGCACAAAAAAGTTACATGTAACCTTTTTTGGTGCCGACGGTCCGCCAAGACACAACACAACCGTCGTACAAAGTCTTCTCTTATCAATTGTTGTAGAGTTGTGTCTGCTGCTAGAACTCTGTGAGGCATTGACCTGGTCTCTAATCTGAGCTGCTGTTAACCTGCGATTTCTGAGGCTGGTGACTAGGATAAACTTATCCTCAGAAGCAGAGGTGACTCCTGGTCTTCCTTTCTTGGGTCAGTCCTCATGTGAGCCAGTTGTTGTGATTTTGCTTTTTGCTCCCTCTAGTGGTCATTAGTGATTTGACTCTGGAGCTTCTGTCTTTTCCTATATCCTCACCTGGGCCGTTAGTTCAGGGGCGTTGCTATATAAGCTCCCTGGACCTTCAGTTCAATGCCTGGCATCGTTGAAATCAGAGCTAATCTGTTGTGCTCTTGTCCTATGATCCTGGTTCCTGTATTTCAAGCTAAGTCTGCTTCCTTGCTTTTTGCTTTTGTTTAGTTTGGTATTTTTGTCCAGCTTGTTCCAATCTGTATCCTGACCTTTGCTGGAAGCTCTAGGGGGCTGGTGTTCTCCCCCCGGACCGTTAGACGGTTCGGGGGTTCTTGAATCTCCAGCGTGGATTTTTATAGGGTTTTTGTTGACCAGATAAGTTATCTTGCTATATTCGGCTATTAGTAAGCTGGCCTCTCTTTGCTGGACCTGGTTCATTTCTGTGTTTGTCATTTCCTCTTACCTCACCGTTATTATTTGTGGGGGGCTTGTATCTTGCTTTGGGGTCCCTTTCTCTGGAGGCAAGAGAGGTCTTTGTTTTCTTCTCCTAGGGGTAGTTAGATTCTCCGGCTGGCGCGAGTCATCTAGCGATCACCGTAGGCATGATCCCCGGCTACTTCTAGTGTTGGCGTTAGGAGTAGCTATTTGGTCAACCCAGTTACCACAGCCCTATGAGCTGGATTTTTGAATCTCGCAGACTTACACGTTCCTCTGAGACCCTGTCCACTGGGATCATAACAGTATGCCAGGCCAGTATTAAATATATATATATATAAATATATAGTATATTTTTTTTTTCCCTCTCTCATTTTTTTTTTTCTTTTCCCCTTTACCTCAGAGTGGCTTAAGCTTGCTGCAGACATGAATGTCCAGACCTTGATTACAAGTGTGGACCAGCTTGCCGCTCGTGTGCAGGGTATACAAGATTATGTTACCAGAAATCCTAGGTCTGAACCCAAGATTCCGATTCCTGAACTGTTTTCAGGAGACCGATTTAAGTTTAGGAATTTCAGGAATAATTGTAAATTGTTTTTGTCCCTGAAACGTTGTTCGTCTGGAGACTCTGCTCAACAAGTAAAAATTGTTATTTCATTCTTACGGGGTGACCCTCAAGATTGGGCTTTTTCGTTGGCGCCAGGAGATCCGGCATTGGCTGATATTGATGCGTTTTTTCTGGCGCTCGGTTTACTTTATGAGGAACCCAATCTTGAGATTCAGGCAGAGAAAGCCTTGTTGGCTATGTCTCAGGGCCAGGACGAGGCTGAGGTGTATTGCCAAAAATTTCGGAAATGGTCCGTGCTGACACATTGGAACGAGTGTGCACTGGCCGCTAATTTTAGAAATGGCCTTTCTGAGGCCATTAAGAATGTTATGGTGGGTTTTCCCATTCCCACAGGTCTGAATGATACCATGTCCCTGGCTATTCAAATTGACCGGCGGTTGCGGGAGCGCAAAACCGCAAATTCCCTCATGTTGTTGTCTGAACAGACACCTGATGTGATGCAATGTGATAGAATCCTGACTAGAAATGAGAGGAAAATTCATAGACGCCGGAATGGCTTGTGCTACTACTGTGGTGATTCTACACATGTTATCTCAGCATGCTCTAAACGTATATCTAAGGTTGTTAGTCCTGTCACCGTTGGTAATTTGCATCCTAAGTTTATTCTGTCTGTAACTTTGATTTGCTCACTGTCATCTTATCCTGTCATGGCGTTTGTAGATTCAGGTGCTGCCCTGAGTCTTATGGATCTCTCATTTGCTAAGCGCTGTGGTTTTATTCTTGAACCATTAGAAAATCCTATCCCTCTTAGGGGTATTGATGCTACGCCATTAGCAGAAAATAAACCGCAGTATTGGACACAGGTTACCATGTGCATGACTCCTGAACACCGCGAGGTGATACGTTTTCTCGTTCTACATAAAATGCATGATTTGGTTGTTTTGGGGCTGCCATGGTTACAGACCCATAATCCAGTCCTTGACTGGAAGGCTATGTCAGTGTCTAGTTGGGGCTGTCGTGGTATTCATGAGGATTCCCTGCCTGTGTCTATTGCTTCTTCTACGCCTTCGGAAGTTCCGGAGTATTTGTCTGATTATCAGGATGTCTTTAGCGAGTCCAGGTCCAGCGCATTGCCTCCTCATAGGGAATGTGACTGTGCAATAGATTTGATTCCAGGCAGTAAATTTCCTAAGGGAAGACTGTTTAATCTGTCGATACCTGAACATACCGCTATGCGTTCATATATCAAGGAGTCTCTGGAGAAAGGACACATCTGTCCGTCTTCTTCCCCTCTTGGTGCGGGATTCTTTTTTGTGGCTAAAAAGGACGGATCTTTGAGGCCTTGTATTGACTATCGGCTTTTAAATAAGATCACTGTCAAATTTCAGTATCCTTTGCCGCTGTTGTCTGACTTGTTTGCCCGGATTAAAGGTGCCAAGTGGTTTACCAAGATAGACCTTCGTGGTGCGTACAACCTTGTGCGCATTAAGCAAGGGGATGAATGGAAAACCGCATTCAATACGCCCGAAGGTCATTTTGAGTACTTGGTGATGCCTTTTGGGCTCTCTAATGCCCCTTCAGTTTTTCAGTCCTTTATGCATGACATTTTCCGGAACTATCTGGATAAATTTTTGATCGTTTATCTGGATGATATTCTGGTTTTTTCTGATGATTGGGACTCGCATGTGGAGCAGGTCAGGATGGTCTTTAAAATTTTGCGTGAAAATTCTTTGTTTGTCAAGGGCTCAAAGTGTCTTTTTGGTGTACAGAAGGTTCCCTTTTTGGGGTTCATTTTTTCCCCTTCTGCTGTGGAGATGGACCCAGTCAAGGTCCGAGCTATTCTTGATTGGACTCAGCCCTCGTCAGTTAAGAGTCTTCAGAAGTTCTTGGGTTTCGCTAACTTCCACCGTCGTTTTATCGCTAACTTTTCTAGCATTGTGAAACCTTTGACGGATATGACCAAGAAGGGCTCCGATGTGGTTAATTGGGCTCCTGCTGCCATGGAGGCTTTCCAGGAGTTGAAACGTCGGTTTACTTCGGCGCCTGTTTTGTGCCAGCCTGATGTCTCGCTTCCCTTTCAGGTTGAGGTGGATGCTTCAGAGATTGGAGCAGGGGCCGTTTTGTCACAGAGAGGCCCTGGTTGCTCTGTTATGAGACCTTGCGCCTTTTTCTCTAGGAAGTTTTCGCCTGCGGAGCGAAATTATGATGTGGGCAATCGGGAGTTGTTGGCCATGAAATGGGCATTTGAGGAGTGGCGTCATTGGCTCGAGGGTGCTAAGCATCGTGTGGTGGTCTTGACTGATCACAAAAATCTGATGTATCTCGAGTCTGCTAAACGCCTGAATCCTAGACAGGCCCGCTGGTCATTGTTTTTCTCCCGTTTTGACTTTGTTGTCTCGTATTTACCAGGTTCAAAAAATGTGAAGGCCGATGCTCTTTCCAGGAGCTTTGTGCCTGATGCTCCTGGAGTCGCTGAACCTGTTGGTATTCTTAAGGATGGTATTATCTTGTCAGCTATTTCTCCAGATCTGCGACGTGTGTTGCAGAGATTTCAGGCTGATAGGCCTGATTCTTGTCCACCTGATAGACTGTTTGTGCCTGATAAGTGGACCAGCAGAGTCATTTCCGAGGTTCATTCCTCGGTGTTGGCAGGTCACCCAGGAATTTTTGGCACCAGAGATCTGGTGGCCAGATCCTTTTGGTGGCCTTCCTTGTCACGGGATGTGCGGTCATTTGTACAGTCCTGTAGGACTTGTGCTCGAGCTAAGCCTTGCTGTTCTCGTGCCAGCGGGTTGCTCTTGCCCTTGCCTGTCCCTAAGAGACCTTGGACACATATCTCCATGGATTTCATTTCTGATCTTCCGGTGTCTCAAGGCATGTCTGTTATCTGGGTGATATGTGATCGCTTCTCCAAGATGGTCCATTTGGTTCCTTTGCCTAAGCTGCCTTCCTCTTCCGATCTGGTTCCTGTGTTTTTCCAGAACGTGGTTCGTTTGCACGGCATCCCTGAGAATATTGTGTCAGACAGAGGATCCCAGTTCGTTTCCAGATTCTGGCGATCCTTTTGTAGTAGGATGGGCATTGACTTGTCGTTTTCGTCTGCTTTCCATCCTCAGACTAATGGACAGACGGAGCGAACTAATCAGACTTTGGAGGCTTATTTGAGGTGTTTTGTCTCTGCTGATCAGGACGATTGGGTGACCTTCTTGCCATTGGCTGAGTTTGCCCTTAATAATCGGGCTAGTTCCGCCACCTTGGTTTCGCCGTTTTTCTGCAACTCTGGTTTCCACCCTCGTTTTTCTTCGGGTCATGTGGAACCTTCTGACTGCCCTGGGGTGGATTCTGTGGTGGATAGGTTGCAGCGGATCTGGAATCTTGTGGTGGACAACTTGAAGTTGTCACAGGAGAGGGCTCAGCGCTTTGCCAACCGCCGCCGCGGTGTGGGTCCCCGACTACGTGTTGGGGATTTGGTGTGGCTTTCTTCCCGCTTTGTTCCTATGAAGGTTTCCTCTCCCAAATTTAAACCTCGTTTTATTGGTCCTTACAAGATATTGGAAATCCTTAATCCTGTATCCTTTCGCCTGGATCTTCCTGTGTCGTTTGCTATCCACAACGTGTTTCATAGGTCCTTGTTGCGGCGGTACGTTGTGCCTGTGGTTCCTTCTGCTGAGCCTCCTGCTCCGGTGTTGGTTGAGGGCGAGTTGGAGTACGTGGTGGAGAAGATCTTGGATTCTCGTCTCTCCAGGCGGAGGCTTCAGTACCTGGTCAAGTGGAAGGGCTATGGTCAGGAAGATAATTCCTGGGTGGTCGCCTCTGATGTTCATGCGGCCGATTTAGTTCGTGCCTTTCACGCCACTCATCCTGATCGCCCTGGTGGTCGTGGTGAGGGTTCGGTGACCCCTCACTAAGGGGGGGGTACTGTTGTGATTTTGCTTTTTGCTCCCTCTAGTGGTCATTAGTGATTTGACTCTGGAGCTTCTGTCTTTTCCTATATCCTCACCTGGGCCGTTAGTTCAGGGGCGTTGCTATATAAGCTCCCTGGACCTTCAGTTCAATGCCTGGCATCGTTGAAATCAGAGCTAATCTGTTGTGCTCTTGTCCTATGATCCTGGTTCCTGTATTTCAAGCTAAGTCTGCTTCCTTGCTTTTTGCTTTTGTTTAGTTTGGTATTTTTGTCCAGCTTGTTCCAATCTGTATCCTGACCTTTGCTGGAAGCTCTAGGGGGCTGGTGTTCTCCCCCCGGACCGTTAGACGGTTCGGGGGTTCTTGAATCTCCAGCGTGGATTTTTATAGGGTTTTTGTTGACCAGATAAGTTATCTTGCTATATTCGGCTATTAGTAAGCTGGCCTCTCTTTGCTGGACCTGGTTCATTTCTGTGTTTGTCATTTCCTCTTACCTCACCGTTATTATTTGTGGGGGGCTTGTATCTTGCTTTGGGGTCCCTTTCTCTGGAGGCAAGAGAGGTCTTTGTTTTCTTCTCCTAGGGGTAGTTAGATTCTCCGGCTGGCGCGAGTCATCTAGCGATCACCGTAGGCATGATCCCCGGCTACTTCTAGTGTTGGCGTTAGGAGTAGCTATTTGGTCAACCCAGTTACCACAGCCCTATGAGCTGGATTTTTGAATCTCGCAGACTTACACGTTCCTCTGAGACCCTGTCCACTGGGGTCATAACACCAGTTTCTTTGTAGCGCTTGATAGTTTTTGCCACTGCACTTGGGGACACTTTCAAAGTTTTCCCAATTTTTTGGACCGACTGACCTTCATTTCTTAAAGTAATGATGGCCACTCGTTTTTCTTTACTTAGCTGCTTTTTTCTTGCCATAATACAAATTCTAACAGTCTATTCAGAAGGACTATCAGCTGTGTATCCACCAGACTTCTGCACAACACAACTGATTGTCCCAACCCCATTTAAAAGGCAAGAAATCCCACTTATTAAACCTGACAGGGCACACCTGTGAAGTGAAAACCATTCCCGGTGACTACCTCTTGAAGCTCATCAAGAGAATGCCAAGAGTGTGCAAAGCAGTCATCAAAGCAAATGGTGGCTACTTTGAAGAACCTAGAATATAAGACATATTTTCAGTTGTTTCACACTTTTTTGTTAAGTATATAATTCCACATCTGTTAATTCATAGTTTTGATGCCTTCAGTGTGAATTTACAATTTTCATAGTCATGAAAATATGGAAAAATCTTTAAATGAGAAGGTGTGTCCAAACATTTTGTCTGTATTGTACATAGCCAAAATAAAGAAGGGATCCATTAGATAAAATTATCTAACTTTATCGAAAGTAATCTTAAAAAGCAGAAATGCCAGACAGGGCTCTGTAAAAAGAGCAAATCATTAAAAAAATTATATTAATCTGGTATCACTGTAATCATACCGACCCGACAAACAGATTGGACTAATCACTTTTACCGTATGATGAACAACGCAAGAAAAATTAAATAAAAACCATAACTGAATTGCTGGTTTTCTTCATTCTGTGTCAGAAAAATCTGAATAAAAAGCGATCCACTAATATTATGTACCCCAAGATGGTACCAAAAAATCTACAAAATCCATTGAATTCTACGCTCTCAAATCCAAATGCCCTCTTCCTTCTGAGTGTCACTGTGCCTAAACCACAGTAAGCTGCCACATGTTTGGTTGGCATTATTGTAATGGAGAGAAGGCACTTAATTTATGGGTGCATATGGCCAGATGCCCAAGCTGGGCACATGTATGGAGGCGCTAAAATCTATATTATGGAGGCTCTATACTGTATGGGGACACAATGTATGTGTACTAGATTGGCAGCTTTGCAATTCTCCAGAAAAAAGGCTTGGCATGGATGTTACAAAATAGTCAGAGAAGTCATAGATGAATTAATTGAAAGGTGCAGTTTCTACAATGGGATCACTTTTAGGGTTTTTCTGCTTTTCTGGCACCTTTGAGGTTCCAAAAATGTTGCCTGTAAACTATTTTAGAAAAATCTGTGCCCCAAAAGCCAAATAAGTCCTCATTCCTTCTCAGCCCAGACAAGTGGCCTAACAGTAATTTCTGATGACATATTGGGCAGCACAGCATTCAGGAGAAATTGCATAATCAATTTTTGGATCTAGTTTTACATATTAACTCTTGAACAAATTTGCTCAAATACAAAAATTATTTTTTTACCACTAAAATGTAACTTTTTCCACATCTCAATGTTATAAAATTCGGTGAGGCACCTATGGGTTCAAAATACTCACTACACCCCTAGATGAATTCATTGAGGGGTCTAGTTTCCAAAATGTGGTCAACTGTGGGGGGTTCTGGTGTTTTCACATGTCAGGGGCTCTTTAACCCCTTAGTGACAGAGCCAATTTGGTACTTAATGACCGAGCCAATTTTTACAATTCTGACCACTGTCACTTTATGAGGTTATAACTCTGGAACGCTTTATCGGATCCCGCTGATTCTGAGACTGTTTATTCATGACATATTGTACTTCAAGATAGTGGTAATATTTCTTCGATATTACTTGCGATTATTTATGAAAAAAATGGAAATATGGTGAAAATTTTAAAAATTTTGCAATTTTCAAACTTTGTATTTTTATGCCCTTAAATCAGAGAGATATGTCACAAAAAATAGTTAACAAAATAACATTTCCCACATGTCCACTTTACATCAGCACAATTTTGGAAACAAATTTTTTTTTTGTTAGGGAGTTATAAGGGTTAAAAGTTGACCAGCAATTTCTCATTTTTACAACACCATGTTTTTTTTAGGGACCACATCACATTTGAAGTCATTTTGAGGGGTCTATATGATAGAAAATAACCAAGTGTGACACCATTCTAAAAACTGCACCCCTCAAGCTGCTCAAAACCACATTCAAGAAGTTTATTAACCCTTTACATACTTCACAGGAACTGAAACAATGTGGAAGAAAAAAATGAACATTTAACTTTTTTTTGCAAACATTTTACTTCAGAACCATTTTTTTTAATTTTCACAAGTGTAAAAACAGAAATTTAACCACAAATTTTGTTGTGCAATTTCTCCTGAGTACGCCGATACCCCATATGTGGAGGTAAACCACTGTTTGGGCACACCGCAGAGCTTGGAAGTGAAGGAGCGCAGTTTGACTGTTTCAATGCAGAATTGGCTGGAATTGAGATCGGATGCCATGTCGCGTTTGGAGAGCCCCTAATGTGCCTAAACAGTGGAAACCCCCCACAAGTGACACCATTTTGGAAACTAGACCCCCTAAGGAACTTATCTAGATGTGTGGTGAGCACTTTGAACCCCCAAGTGCTTCACAGAAGTTTATAACGTAGAGCCGTGAAAATAAAAAATCACATTTGTTTTCACAAAAATGATTTTTTCGCCCACAAATTCTTATTTTCACAAGGGTAACAGGAGAAATTAGACCACAAAAGTTGTTGTGCAATTTCTCCTGAGTACGTCGATACCCCATATGTGGGGGTAAACCACTGTTTGGGCGCACCGCAGAGCTTGGACGTGAAGGAGCACCGTTTGACTTTTTCAATGCAGAATTGGCTGGAATTGAGATCGGATGCCATGTCGCGTTTGGAGAGCCCCTGATGTGCCTAAACAGTGGAAACCCCCCACAAGTGATACCATTTTGGAAACTAGACCCCTTAAGGAACTTATCTAGATGTGTGGTGAGCACTTTGAACCCCCAAGTGCTTCACAGAAGATTATAACGTAGAGCCGTGAAAATAAAAAATCGCATTTTTTCTACAAAAATGATGTTTTTGCCCCCAATTTTTTATTTTCACAAGAGTAACAGGAGAAATTAGACCACAAAAGTTGTTGTGCAATTTCTTCTTAGTACGTTGATACCCCATATGTGGGGGTAAACCACTGTTTGTGCGCACCGCAGAGCTTGGAAGAGAAGGAGTGTCGTTTTACTTTTTCAATGTAGAATTGGCTGGAATTGAGATCGGACGCCATGTCACGTTTGGAGAGCCCCTGATGTGCCTAAACAGTGGAAACCCCCCACAAATGACACCATTTTGGAAACTAGACCCCTTAAGGAACTTATCTAGATGTGTGGTGAGCACTTTAAACCCCCAGGTGCTTCACAGAAGTTTATAACGTAGAGCCATGAAAATAAAAAAATCGCATTTTTTCTACAAAAATAATTTTTTTGCCTCCAAATTTTTATTTTACCAAGGGTAACAGGAGAAAATGGACCCCAGAAGTTGTTGTACAATTTGTACTGAGTACGTCGATACCCCATATGTGGGGGTAAACCACTGTTTGGGCGCATGGCTGAGCTCGGAAGCAAAGGAGCGCCATTTGACTTTTCAATGCAAAATTGACTGGAATTGAGATCGGACGCCATGTCGCGTTAGGAGAGCCCCTGATGTGCCTAAAAAGTAGAAACCCCCCAAAAATGAGCCCATTTTGGAAACTAGACCCCCCATGGAACTTATCTAGATGTGTAGTGAGAACTTTGAATGCCCAAGTGCATCACAGAAGTTTATAATGCAGAGTCGTGAAAATAAAAAATATTTTTTTTTTTAACAAAAAAGATTTTTTAGCCCCCAAGTTTTTATTTTCACAAGGGTAACAAGAGCAATTGGACCCCAAAAGTTGTTGTACAATTTGTCCTGAGTATGCTGGTACCCCATATGTGGGGGTAAACCACTGTTTGGGCGCATGGCTGAGCTCGGAAGGGAAGGAGTGCCGTTTTGGAATGCAGACTTTGATAGAATTGTCTGTGGGTGTTATGTTGCGTTTGCAGAGCCCTAATGTACCTAAACAGTAGAAACCCCCAACAAGTGACCCCATTTTGGAAAATAGACCCCCCAAGGAACTTAGCTAGATATGTGGTGAGAACTTTGAGTGCCCAAGTGCTTCACAGAAGTTTATAATGCAGAGTAGTGAAAATAGAAAATATTTTTTTTTTCCACAAAAAATTTTTTTTAGCCCCCAAGTTTTTATTTTCACAAGGGTAACAAGAGAAATTGGACACCAATATTTGTTCTCCAATTTGTCCTGAGTATGCTGGTACCCCATATGTGGGGGTAAACCACTGTTTGGGCACACGGTAGAGCTCGGAAGAGAAGGAGCGCCATTTTGGAATTCAGACTTTGATAGAATTGTCTGTGGGTGTTATGTTGCGTTTGCAGAGCCCCTGATGTACCTAAACAGTAGAAACCCCCCACAAGTGACCAAATTTTGGAAACTAGACCCCCTAAGGAACTTATCTAGATATGTGGTGAGAACTTTGAATGCTCAAGTGCTTCACAGAAGTTTATAATGCAGAGTAGTGAAAATAAAAAAATATTTTTTTTCCACAAAAAAGATTTTTAGCCCCCAAGTTTTTATTTTCACAAGGGTGACAGGAGAAATTGGACCCCAAAAGTTGTTTTCCAATTTATCCCGAGTACGCTGATGCCCCATATGTAGGGGTAAACCACTGTTTGGGCGCACGGCAGAGCTCAGAAGGGAGGGAGCACCATTTGACTTTTTTAGCGCAAAATTGTCTGTCGTGTTTGGAGACCCCCTGATGTACCTAAACAGTGGAAACCCCCCAATTCTAACTCCAACCCTAACTCCAACACACCCCTAACCCTAATCTCAACCCGATCCATAATCCTAATCACAACCCTAACGATAATCACAACCCTAACCCCAAAACAGCCCTAATCTCAACTCTAACCATAACCCTAATCAAAACCCTAAATCCAACACACCCCTAACCCTAATCTCAACCCTAACCTCAAACCTAACCCTTTAACCCAATACACCCCTAACCCTAATCCCAACCCTAACCTTAACCCTAATCCCAACCCTAACCCTAATCCCAACCCCAATCCCAAACGTAACCCTAATCCCAACTGTAACCCTAATACCAACCCTAATCCAAACCCTAACCCTAATCCCAACTCTATCCCTAGCTTTAGCCCCAACCCTAACCCTAACCCTAATATTAGCCCCAACCCTAGCCGTAACCCTAACTTTAGCCCCAATCCTAACCCTAAATTTAACCCTAACCCTAGCCCTAACTTTAGCCCCAACTCTAACCCTAAGGCTACTTTCACACTTGCGTCGTGTGGCATCCGTCACAATCCGTCGTTTTGGACAAAAAACGGATCCTGCAAATGTGCCCACAGGATGCCTTTTTTGCCCATAGACTTGTATTACCGACGGATGGCCACACGTCGCGTCCATCGTGCACTGTATCCGTTGTGTTTTGGCGGACCGTCGTCACAAAAAAAGTTCAATGTAACCTTTTTTTTGTACGTCGCGTCTGCCATTTCCGCGCATGCGTGGCCGTAACTCTGCCCCCTCCTCCCCAAGACATAGACTGGGCAGCGGATGCGTTGAAAATCTGCATCCACTGCCCACGTTGTGCACAATTTTCAGAACGTGTGTCGGTACGTCGGGCTGACGCATTGAGACCGCCCCGTACTGACGCAAGTGTGAAAGAAGCCTAAGGCTACTTTCACACTAGCGTCGTACTTGGCCCATCGCAGTGTGTCGGGCCGACGTACCGATGCTAGCGTTGTAAGCGCCGCACAACGGGTGCAGAGGATGCTGTTTTTTCAACGCATCCGCTGCCCCATTGTGAGGTGCGGGGAGGCGGGGACGGAGTTCTGGCCACGCATGCGCGGTCGGAAATGGCGGACACATCGCACAAAAAAAGTTACATGTAGCGTTTTTTTGTGCCGACGGTCCGCCAAAGCACGACGGATGCGACGTGTGGCAATCCGTCGCAATGTGTCGCTAATGCAAGTCAATGGACGAAAAAACGCATCCTGCAAGCACTTTTGCAGGATGCGTTTTTTCTCCAACGACGCATTGCGGCGGAAGCCAAAAAACGCTAGTGTGAAAGTAGCCTAACCCTAACCCTAACCCTAGCCCTAACCCTAAATTTAGCCCCAACCCTAGCCCTAACCCTAGCCCTAAACCTAGCCCTAACCCTAACCCTAGCCCTAACCCTAGCCCTAACCCTAGCCCTAAGCCTAACCCTAACCCTAGCCCTAACCCTAACCCTAGCCCTAACCCTAACCCTAACCCTAGCCCTAACCCTAACCCTAACCCTAGCCCTAACCCTAACCCTAATTTTAGCCCCAACTTGTCTCTCCTGCCGGCTGGCAGATGGCAGCAGATGGCGGGCACACTGCGCATGCGCCCGCCATTTTCTTTGCGGAGGAAGAAGCCGGCCGGCAAGAGGAGATGCAGGAGGACCCAGGGACACCGGGTGAGTATGATAGGGTCCCCGAATCCCCCTATTTCTCTGTCCTCTGATGTGCGATCACATCAGAGGACAGAGAATTACAGATCGCTTTTTTTTTTTTTTTGCGGTCGCCGGTAAACAGTTAATTACCGGCAATCGCAAAACAGGGGTCGGTAAAAACCGACCCCGATCATGTTCTTTTGGGTCTCGGCTACCCCCGGCAGCCGAGACCCCAAAGATCTTCCGGGTGCCGGGCACTGCGCATGCGCCCGCCATTTTTTCCCGGAAAAAAGATGGCGGCGCCCATCGGGAGCCTCGAGGAGCACCGGGGGAGATAGGTGAGTATTGGGGGGCTATTGGGGGCCATCGGGGACTCTATTTCTCTGTCCTCCGATGTGCGATCACATTGGAGGACAGAGAAATTAAATGGCAAATCGCGTTGTTTTTTTTTTGTTGTGACCTCCGGTAAACGGTTAATCGCGGCGATCGCAACTCGGGGGTCGGTAAAACCCCCCCGAATCATGTTCTCTGGGGTCTCGGCTACCCTCGGCAACCGAGACCCCAGAGAAAATCCGACTCTGGGGGGCGCTGTGGTTTAAGTACCCTTAGCGGCCGCCGTTAAAAGGCGTATCGGCGGTCGTTAAGGGGTTAAAGCACTCTTTCCTTTTCTAGCCCTGCCATGTGCACAAACAGAAGTTTTTGACCACATATGAGGTATAGACATGTTAGGGATGAATTTCACAACAAATTATGGGGTCCATTTTCTCATTATCCATTGTGAAATTTACAAATTTGTTGGGAAAACATTTTTTTTTTAAATGTGAACTTTTTCAATATGACAACCTTATGTTATCAAATTCTGTGTTACACCTGTGCATTCAAGATGCTCACTATACCCCTGGTTAAAGTCCTTGAAGGGTGTAGCTTCCAAAATGGGGTAATTTATGTTTTTTTCACTGTTTGGGCATATCAAGGGCTCTCCAAATGCGACAAGGGGTTTGCTCTCGATTCCAGCAAATTTTGCATTCAAATACCGTATTTTCCAGTGTATAAGATTACTTTTTAACCCCTAAAAATCTCAAAAGTCGGGGGTCATCTTATACGCCGGGTACGGCGTGTGCAGGGAGCGGTCATGGATGGTTCCCAGGGTCTGGAAGAGAGGAGACTCTCCTTCAGGCCCTGGGACCCATATTCATGTAAAAAAAAAGAATAAAAATAAAAAATATGGATATACTTACTTTCTCACGGCCCCTGACTCTCAGCGGTGCAAGCGGCAGCCTCCGTTCCCAAGGATGCAAAGTATTCAATACTTTTTTTCTCACATACTATAGTACAAATTATAAAATCTGGGCTGGCATTCCCACACACACACCACGACTGACATGGGTAAGGTCCAGTCCTAGACTCTTTAACATATTTGCACTATTAACGGTCCCCAGTGGGGCATTTTAGTGCTTCACTAGGGTTGAGCGAAACGGGTCGGCAATTTTCAGAAGTCGACGACTTTTGGCAAAGTCGGGTTTCATGAAACCCGACCTGACCCCTGTGTGGGGTCAGCCATGAGGTCGGCGATCTTCTGAATCTGGAATCGGAATTCCGATACCGATTCCCGATATGTTTAAGATATCGGGAATTGGTATCGGAATTCAGATTTAAGTGTAAAATAAAGAATTAAAATAAAAAATATCGCCATACTTACACTCTGACAGGCCCTGGTACTAAGCGGGAACCTTCCTTCTTTAGAATCAGCCTTCCATGACCTTGCGGTGACATCACGGTGACGTCGCGGCTTGTGATTGGTCCACGGCCGCCCATGTGAGCGGTCACATGGGCGGCCGCGGACCAATCACAAGCCGCGACGTCACCGTGACGTCACCGAAGGTCCTTGAAGGGCTGATTCTTAGGAAGGAAGGCTGCCGGAAAGAAGCAGGGCATGTCCGAGGGTGAGTATATACCTAATAGGAATATACTCACCCTCGGCTTCTTTCCGGCAGCCTTCCTTCCTAAGAATCAGCCCTTCAAGGACCTTCGGTGACGTCACGGTGACGTCGCGGCTTGTGATTGGTCGCGGCCGCCCATGTGACCGTGACGTCACCGAAGGTCCTGGAAGGGCTGATTCTTAGGAAGGAAGGCTGCCGGAAAGAAGCCGAGGGTGAGTATATTCCTATTAGGTATATACTCACCCTCGGACATGCCCTGCTTCTTTCCGGCAGCCTTCCTTCCTAAGAATCAGCCCCTCAAGGACCTTCGGTGACGTCACGGTGACGTCGCGGCTTGTGATTGGTCCGCGGCCGCCCATGTGACCGCTCACATGGGCGGCCGCGGACCAATCACAAGCCGCGACGTCACCGTGACGTCACCGCAAGGTCATGGAAGGCTGATTCTAAGGAAGGAAGGTTCCCGCTTAGTACCAGGGCCCGTCAGAGTGTAAGTATGGCGATATTTTTTATTTTAATTCTTTATTTTACACTTAAATATGGATCCCAGGGCCTGAAGGAGAGTTTCCGCTCCTTCAGACCCTGGGAACCATTGGAAACCCAATGCACTGCATTGGGTTTCGAGTTTCGGCCGACCCCGACCCCAACTTTTTTATAGGATCGGCCGATTTCACTCGACCCGACTTTTGAAAAAGTCGGGTTTCGTGAAACCCGACCCGATCCTATAAAAGTAAAGGTCGCTCAACCCTATGCTTCACTATTAGCACATTTATTTCTATGAATCTGTGACCTCAAGTCGCTGAGTATAGGTTTGATGTGTGGTTGTTGTTACCTGTATCCTTTATGTAGTTATTAACCCTATAATGATTGGATGTTTTGTACTAGTCTACTTGTATTTTAAAAATATTTGATGTCATCTAATAAATGTTATAATTTTTATATTACATTGGCAGCATTTTGACTCCTGTTTTCGTATTATACATATTGCTGTGGAGTTGTTCCTGTCCGTGAGAGGACTTATATGTGGCTCTGTTCTAATTTATTATAAATTATAAAATCATGCAATCGAATCTCCGTTATGACAAAAATATTTAAAGCAGTTTTAAAAAATATCTTGACTTGATTGATAAGTGAGAGAAATGCAATTGTGTAGAAATGTGATAAAATGCGCTTAAGCCATCCTAACAGTAAGTGAAAAAATCAATGGAATGCAACTAAAGATAGCCAAGTAACAGACTGACTTATATGTACTGAGTAACTATAGCAGAACTTTCAGCCAATATTCATCTGCCATACAGGATTTAGAGTGCATAGAGTGATAAAAGATATAATTTACAGATTTTCCACCTCTATAAATCTTTTGTAAATACTTCTCTTGGATAATGCAAGTTTCATTGGCACCATAACGTGAAAAGAATATACAGTAGTAGGGTTGGAAATGGTTCATAAGAGGGGCAAATATGAATAATAAATATTATGGATGGTCAATCCTTCGACAACAAACTGGAAATAAAGGTATTTTTAAAACAGAGAACAGATATTAATTTAAATATAGGAAAAATATAATGTTCAATGGAATTTTACCATTTTAAATAAACACAAGATAAATTCATAGAATTTTTTTTTTTCAGATTATCCTTCAATACATAATGCATTACACTAGAGAAGGTGTGAAGGATAATAACAAGCAGTATTAACAGAAAAATTGAATTAGGGCTAACTCAGTTGAATGTATTACACATCCTTGTGCTGTTAGTTTGCAAAATAGATAGTATATAGATAGCACACTGACTAATGTAGGTCTATGTGGTAGTTTGCTTGAACATTTTTACTCCCGGGCTGACGGTCTGCATGTAAAATATCGGAGCATACACTGCTTTGATCCACATTCTGGGTCAGATTCGTCTATTATAAGCCAAAGGGTGCATAAAAATTGGATCACATACGGGTTTGCCATGTGACGCTAGTTACTTCTCATGGCCAAGCCATGAGTCAGGGTAGTCAAGGAGTCTAAGGTCAGAAGACAGGAGAGTATGTCATAAACAGAAGAAAGAGACAAAAGTGTACTCAGGTAACATTCCGAGGTCAGAATACCAAGAGGAGAGACGATCAGAAAAGAAGGGGTTAAACAGAAGTATTGTCAGAACGAGGTCCAAGGTCAAGCAACGAAAGCTCAAGATACAGAACGCAAGGCACAGAGAGAACAAACAACACTTAGCTGGCAGAGGTCTTGGAGGAACAGCTCAGTTAAGTAGCTTGGCAATCACCTAGGATAATGAACACCTGGAGACAGCCAGCGCCTCCCAGTCTCAGATTGGATGGCCCATCTGTCAATAAACACACTGACAGCTCAGCACTCCCTGCACCAGACTGGATGACTGAGCTGTATACGAAAAAACAGCAACTGACAGCACTTCAGATGATAGGGATGCACTCTCCAAAGTCCATAGACCCAATTAGGACAAATACTCACCACTAAAGAAAGGCGAGCAGCATCCAATCCATGTGAAAAACGTAAAAAAGTTTTTTATTCTACCATAAATACAATACAACGTCTTTACTTGACAAAGACCAGGTTTTGGTAGAAACGTTGTATTGTATTTATGGCAGAATGAAAAACTTTTTTACGTTTTTCACCTGGATTGGATGCTGCTCGCCTTTCTTTAGTTGTGGATGACTGAGCTGTTAATCAAAGTACTGACATTTTCAGCACACCCCTGTACAAGATTGAACAGCTTTTCTGTCAGCAACTACATCCCAGACACACTGAGGGGTGGAACCGTGACATCCCATTTGTATATCATGCATTTTCACTGATCCATTACAATTATAAACATAGGAATCTGTATTTGACCTCAATTATTTATTAAACTGTAAACATAAAAAATGGATGTAAAATGGATAGACAAAATGAACATATAGATTACATATGGATGCAAAAAAAAATTCACAGGAATGACATACATGGCAATAGTTGGATGTAAAATAGATGATGTTTCATACACTCGTGTGAACTTGGCCTTAGTTAACTGTTATATTTTGGGGTTTTTTATTATTATTTATTATCTATTGAATGGTTTTCTTTAAACATGATTAACTTTGTAATTAAAAAAAAAACTTTGTAATTAGAGATGTGTGAGTAAATTTGAATGAAATTGAATTCCACTCAAATTTTAGAAAAATTTGCATTCATCAAAATGTGGAATTTTAGTAATTCGCTACCACAATGATTCAGCAACATGACAGTCACTTGCTGCTATTTTTCCAAACTGTAAAGAACCATCAAAATGTAAAAGATAAAATAAAAAATCATTATACTCACCTTACGTCTCACGTCTTCAGACTCTACTCTCCACCACACGTCCAGTCCTCATCGCATCTTCTGATCTCAGCAGGACATTTGTGCTGCAATCCTTAGGCCTCCCACAGTGAGCCGGGACTTCCGGCTTTGATGAGGCCTGCACATGCATGTGCAAGATAACGATGCACATCCTGACGTCATGACATTGTGACTTTATGTGTGCTTGAGTTTATAACTGAAGGGGGAATTACATTTTACATACGTACTTAGTAAGCAGATAAACTCTATGTCAAAGAAATTGCTCATCCTTCAATAAATGGTTAATAGTCATTATGATCAAAGAGTATCCCTCAGGTTCATCAGGTTCTTCTGTTTGGGCAATCGTCTTACATTATCTCACAACCAAGTGACCATTCAGTAAGACAAAGTTGTAAGCTCTTTCAATAGGAATGGAGCTCTTACCTCTCAATACTTGACACACCCTGGTGCACAAACTGTGAACTAACCTTATATACTGTATATATGAATGTGTCCCTGGTGTCAGCACACATGGGATTCATTAGGAAATCAGAAATAATGAGTCACGGCTTACATTTTTACTTATAGACTTATTGACTTTGATTAACACTTTGGGTAAATTATCTATTGATCTCAAAAGAGGTCTAATAATGCATATGAAACTTATTTAGGACATATAGTTAATTTCTATATACTTTAGAATCATGTTAATATATCTGTTTAATTATATATACTTGTGGAGTGGATTTATATAAAAAATATTTAGAAATTAAGAAAATCACTCCTCAGTTCAATGGTGGGGAAGGAAAGTGTCCCAAGCATTTAGACCCATTTGAGTACATGTAAATAGATTAATAATACAGCTTCCGATCTCATGATAAAAACATATCTACGTTACTGAATCATAATACAATCCCAACACATTTCCACAAAGACAAATAAAAAAAACACAGATACGTTTTGGTCAAATGTCCTTAGATGTTGGATATGAACCTGTACACTAAAAAGCTAATTTTGCTATTGTAACACAGGTACTTGAATGCAGTGTCGCAGAGGCGCGAAGCAGGGGTTAACTATTATTTACTTAATTAACAATAATAAACTCCTTGCAAGGAGATAACTGGGAAAAAGGGGATGCAGGGTAAACAGTATTACTGCTATTCATCTATACAGTCTTTATATCAAGTTTAACTTATCGTAGCTCCTCTGTCTGTTACTCTCTGGAGGTCTAACAGGTGATGAGATACCAGCGGAAGCTGGTTCAGCGTCTTCAGGCGTCCTCGCCCGACACACGGTCTCAAAACTGTAGCAGCGGTTGGTCACCGGTTTTGCCCTCCGAGCCCCTAGTCCATCTCACTGCGGAGCTGAAGAGTGAAGCTCTCCGCAATATTCCAATTGGCGTATGTGCCTCTGAGAAGCCGCTGTCACCTGAATGTCCGTACTGCAACGCTCTGCCCGGTGAGCATCTCTCTACACGCCTGCTGGTACTTGTGAGTCTTCATTGCGCCCATCCTGGATCTATGTTCTGCAGCCGGGAGCCTTTCCCAACTAACTCCCACTCGGCGTGCTCTGACCTGCACGCTCGACGACGCTCCCCGGGTCCTTACTGCACCCAACCGTTATCACTGCCGTGCGGCCTGTCGCTGCTCATGGCGCGGCGCAGGTCCTCTCTCACTCAGCCCTCTAGCGGGAAGCCCTTCTCTTTTCCTGTGCAAACCTGCTTATGCTCTCCTAATTCACCACGCCCCCTCTCTGCAGGTCATGGGTCGCTTCTGTCCTCAATTTCCTTCCCCCCTGCAAGAGGAGGTTCGGCCCCAGCAGTTCAGGTCCAAGCGCTTCAGCAGAACCTGCAGCCTGGTTCTCCCTTCTATACTATATCCAGATAGGGCAAGAAACCATATAAACAAAAATGAAAAAAGAAACCCTGTGGGTGGTAGCCAAACCCACATGGTGATCAGTTAAAAAAAAATATCTTTCAGAAGTGATGAATAACATCCTGTTGTATATTTAGTCCTGGTAGTACTTTGTTTTCATAGTGTATAACCACCAGGTTTGGTTTTGCATTTCCATAATTGTGTTTCTTAAGTGCTACCTCTTTTACTTGTAAATACCCTTTCAATGTTAATACCCATAAAGCTGTCAGTGTTGTGTCAGTGTTGCCCGCATGAATTGAGTGAAATGTAATGAAAAGGCATATTGACCTTAGTGTTATCTAAGGCTACTTTCACACTAGCGTCGGGAACAACCCGTCGCTGCGCGTCGGGCCGACGTTCCCGACGCTAGTGTGGTCTCCGCCGCACAACGGGGGCAGCGGATGCATATTTTCCACGCATCCGCTGCCCCATTGTGAGGTGCGGGGATGTGCGGGGAGGTGGGGGCGGAGTTCCGACTGCGCATGCGCAGTCGGAAAAAGCGGACCGTCGGGAGCAAAAAACGTTACATGTAGCGTTTTGTTTTCCCGACGGACCGCTACCATACGCCCAAACGCCGCCAAACGCATTCACCGTTTGGAAATGCGTCGCAAATGCGTCGCAAATGCGTCGCTAATGTTACTCTATGACGAAACAACGTATCCAGCAAAAACTTTTGCTGGATGCGGCGTTTCGCAAAAACGACGCATTTGCGACGTATTGCAGTTAACGCTAGTGTGAAAGTAGCCTAAGGTATCAATGTGATGCGGTCTACTGCGCTTTTTAGGAGCACTATTAGTGCCCAGATTGAATGCTCAAGGCAGTACAAGTAATTGACTGCATGAAATAAAAGGTGTTGCAATTTATGTATACACTCAATTTATATATTTGGTTTGTTACTATGGATGTAAAGTTCTGCCTTTTTTATTATACAAATGTACAAAATTTGCAATTGTTGTGTCTGCAGGTACAAAAACCTTTTATATTCAACCATGTTTTATTTTATAGTGTTTCACATCTGAAATAACTGGGAAACAAAACAAAGATTATTGTGGGATTTTACTTGTTTTTGCAAATTTGTGTTTAACCCCTTCTCAGCCAGTTATCATCTATTTGACCAGGTAAAAATTTTCAATTCCAATGCACACTGCAGGTTGCAAGGTAATACCTCTAGAATGGTTCTACTTATGTCAGTAATACTGACATGGTTTTTCTTTTTCCGTGACATACTGTATGTTAGTAATGAATGATTTGAATTTTTTTGAGAAAAATCTGAAAGGTGGCAACAGTTTTAAAAAATTTGTAAAATTTCTGAAGTTTGAATTTCTAAACCCTTAACCCCTTAGTGACCGCCGATACGCCTTTTAACGGCGGTAGTTAAGGGTACTTAAATCACAGCCCCGTTAATTAACGGTGCTGTGGAAAAAGTGTATAGCGCCCCTCAGAGTCAGATTTTCTCTGGGGTCTCAGTGGCCGGGGGTAGCCGAGACCCCAGACAACATGATTCGGGTCAGTTTTTACCAACCCCTGGGTTGCGATCGCCGGTAATTAACCGTTTACCGGGCGACCGCTAAATAAAAAACGCGATTTGCCATATAATTTCTCTGTCCTCTGATGTGATCGCACATCAGAGGACAGAGAAATGGGATCCCCGATCCCCCCCCCAATACTTACCCATATCTCCCGGTGCTCCTCGTGCTTCCCCATGGGCGCCACCATCTTCTTCCGGCAAAAAAATAGCTGGCACCCGGCAGATCTTGGGGTCTCGGCTGCCGGGGGTAGCTGAGACCCCAAAGAACATGATCTGGGTTGGTTTATACCAACCCCTGTTTTGCGATCGCCAGTATTAACAGTTTACCGGCGAATGCAAAAAAAAAGTGCAATGTGTCATTCTCTGTCCTCTGATGTGATCGCACATCAGAGAATAGAGAAATTTCAAAGGATCAAGAAGTGCCACCAAACACAATTTTTGTAAAAAATATAACAAATTCTTTATTCATATATAAATAGCAAGAAACATTAAAAACAGATGGTGCCTCCAACTCAGCAAAACCGGAGGCCAGGCAAAGAACATGAATTTTTACTAGAAAAAGATTTTTTTTGCAATATCCTATAGGATTTGCAGAGGCTTATAATTTACTTAGTTAAATGTATAACATATTACAAACTTTTTCCTTCAAATATAAATGATAAAATCACTATGTCAAGCATATTAACAGCAAAATCTTTGAAAGAACAAAGGGTAACAAGACCGAACAATATATCAACATTTTGAAGCAGGTGCTGAGGGCACAAATTACCCCTGATAGACCAAATGAGTTCCACAAGAATTTCACTGCCAAATGGCAAGCCCAGGAAGAAGCAACGGCGAAACGTGCATTGGGGTCTGGAGGCACGGCTTGCCATTTGGCAATGAAATTCTTGTTGAGAAACCTGCTGCTAGTAACAGGCGGTACTATATGGCAGTATAAGCGAACTCTGTTACTTCACAGATTCACTAAGAATTGAGAACGCCATGCCCTGTTAACCTCACAGGAGATCACAGCTACCTAATAGAGCCAACAGTGGTCATGCAGTTAGAATAGCACACAAGCAACTCCTCTCCGGTGGAGCCAGAATTCTAATGGCTATACGCCAGCCCTGAATCAACATACACAAAACTCCTCACCGGAGGTGCCAGTATTCTAGGGGCTTATTTCAGCCAAACCTTGACAACATACAACCATGACCACACTGGCGATGACCTCATAACATAGGTTTGATACTAGCGCATGGCCGTGCGGCCATGCGAACCTTTTATAGTTTTAGCACTCAAGGACATTCCTAGTGGTCCAACAGGAACCGCTTCGGGACCTTCGCATGTGACCCCCGACCTCCAATGGGAGGACCTCCTGTGGGCATGTCCAGTATGGGAAAACAGGACTTAGTCCCAGAAAGATCTGTTCGCTGCTGATCATCGCTGGCTACAAAGGCAGAGCCTGGAAGAACAGTAGTAACCAGTCGCCCAGTATCAGCCTGAGTCAGATGCTGGGACCAACGTCTCTGCTGAGCAGGCTCCACTGTGGCTGGAGAAGAATGGGAGACCACAGCGGAGATGGTTCGAGATTCCCCCTGTGCAGAGCTATGCTCAAAGGCAGCAATGAGCAGACTCCCAGGACCTATCCTCTGGGTCATAACCCTTCCAGTCCACCAAATAAATTTTTTTGCCACATACCACCTTGCATCTCAAAATAGCGTTCACCTCATAATCATCCATAGACGAACCCGATGTCCCAGCAGATGACTCGGAAAACCGGGACATGTATACGGGCTTTAAGAGGGACACATGAAAGGTGTCGGTGATACCTAGGCGTGGAGGAAGGGCCAGACGGTAGACCACAGGGTTAACCTGTTCGAGGACCTTGAAGGGACCCAAGTAGTGAGGTGCAAACTTAGTGGACTCAACTCACAGCCTGATGTTACGGGTGGAGAGCCACACTAAGTACCAAGAGCAAAGGTCGGAGCAGGACACAGATGTGCATCAGCGGAGGACCTCATTCTCTCCTTGGAGGCCCGGATGGCATCCTGAGTGCAGTCTCAAATGTCCGCAGCCCAGTCTGCCACCCTGGAGTCGACGGAAGACATGGGCATAGGCACAGGAACCCGCGGATGCTGGCCGTAATTAAGGAGGAAAGGAGTCTGACCGGTGGAGTCAGCTACAGCGTTGTTCAGCGCAAACTCTGCCCACGGTAGCAAGGATGCCCAGTCATCCTGCCTGGCTGAAACAAAATGTCGTAGATATGTAACCAGGGCCTGGTTGACCCTCTCTACCAACCCATTCATCTCGGGATGATATGCTGAAGAGAGATTCAACTCAATGCTGAGTAGACGACAAAGCTCTTTCCTGAATTGAGATGCAAACTGGGGACCCCGGTCACTGACAATTTTGTCCAGGATACCGCATAGACGAAAGATATGTTTGATAAACAACGCCACCAGAGCCCGTGCAGAAGGTAGCCGTGGAAGAGGCACCAAGTGCACCATTTTGGAAAAATGGTTGGTGATCACCCAAATAATGGTGCAGCTACGAGACTTGGGTAAGCCCACCACAAAATCCATCCCAACCATCTCCCAGGACCTGTCCGCCACCAGCAGGGGGTGAAGCAACCCAGCTGGCCATTGACGAGGAGACTTGTTCTTGGCACAGGAGACACATGCTCGAACATAGTCTGCGACATCACGGGCCATATGCGGCCACCAGTGTTATGATCTGGTGACCTTGGAGCCACATGAAACTTTCTCTGGAGTCGGTAGAACCTGTACTGACCGCAATCCTGAACTAACACCGCAACTAGAAGTAGCCGTGGGGTGTGCCTAACACTCACAGCCGGAGGACTAAATACCCCTATATATGGAAATGGGAATGCTATCTTGCCTCAGAGCAGACCCCCAAAGGATAGGCAGCCCCCACGAATAATGACTGTGAGTAGGAGAAGAATAGACACACGCAGGTAGAAAACAGGATTTAGCAAAAGAGGCCACTCTAGCTAAATAGGAAAGGATAGGACAGATAACTAGGCAGTCAGTATTAAAACCCTTCCAAAAATATCCACAGCAGATAATACAAAAAGTTCCACAATCTAACTAAAGACATGGAATGTATATCTGCCACTCCAGAGAATCCAGCAAGACTGAGAAAATACTGACACAATCTAAGCTGGACAAGAAAACACAAAGAATAGCACTGAATTGTGAAGCACACAACATGTGTGCCACAGGGAAAAAGAACCAGACACTTATCTTTGCTGATTTGGCAGAAAGGCAGGAGGAACCAGGCAGAGGTCCTACACCTCCCAACAACAATTGACAACTGGCAAGGACTAATGAATCCTGCATGCCTAAATACCCCAGTCAGATCTGCAATCAGCAGATACACCTGACCAGGACTGCAACTTAGGGGCAACTGCATTACCACCTACAACCACCGGAGGGAGGCCAAAAGCAGAATTCACAACACACCAGTTTGTCCTCGCCAGTAGCTCAGATGTCCTTTTGGTCCCAAAATGTCCACCAACCCTGGACGAGTAAGCCCAAGAGAGAACCTCCGCATGCAAACTTGATGGTACAAAAGTCTTGCCCGAAGGCACAGACTCAAGCGAAACCGGGGCCACAGTTCTCAGTCTCTCGGAAGGGACAATAAGCCGAGGCTCCTCTTCCTCCTCCTGAGATGATACAACGGAGCGAGAGAGAGTGTCGGCACGAATGTTCTTCTCCCTGGAAACAGACAGAAGAACAAGGACCAACTGGCCTGGTGAGAATTTAACTGCTGGGCTGTCTGTAAATAGACCAAATTCTTGTTGTCTGTGAATGCTTGGAAGGGAAAGCGAGCCCCCGCCAAAAGATGTCTCCACTCTGAGAAGGCCAACTTCATTGCTAGCAACTCCCTGTCCCCGATGGAATAATTTCTCTCCACTGGTGTGAAGGTCTTGGAAAAGAAGAAGCAAGGATGCTTCCAACCTTGAGCATCCTTTTGGAAGAGGACTGCTCCAGCACCAACGGATGAAGCATCCACCTCCATGATAAATGGCTTATCTACATCGGGGCGATGTAGGATGGGAGCGCTAGCAAAATGAGATTTAATAGAAGTGAAGGCTAGGGTTGAGCGAAACGGGTCGGCAATTTTCAGAAGTCGCCGACTTTTGGCAAAGTCGGGTTTCATGAAACCCGACCCGACCCCTGTGTGGGGTCGGCCATGAAGTCGGCGATCTTCTGAATCTGGAATCGGAATTCCGATACCGATTCCCGATATGTTTAAGATATCGGGAATTGGTATCGGAATTCAGATTTAAGTGTAAAATAAAGAATTAAAATAAAAAATATCGCCATACTTACCATCTGATGCGCCCTGGTACTAAGCGGGAACCTTCCTTCCTTAGAATCAGCCTTCCAGGACCTAGCGGTGACGTCGCGGGGACGTCGCGGCTTGTGATTGGTCGCGCGGCCGCCCATGTGACCGCTCGCGCGACCAATCACAAGCCGCGACGTCACCGTGACGTCACCGAAGGTCCTGGAAGGGCTGATTCTTAGGAAGGAAGGCTGCCGGAAAGAAGCAGGGCGCGTCCGAGGGTGAGTATATACATAATAGGAATATACTCACCCTCGGCTTCTTTCCGGCAGCCTTCCTTCCTAAGAATCAGCCCTTCCAGGACCTTCGGTGACGTCACGGTGACGTCGCGGCTTGTGATTGGTCGCGCGAGCGGTCACATGGGCGGCCGCGCGACCAATCACAAGCCGCGACGTCCCCGCGACGTCACCGCTAGGTCCTGGAAGGCTGATTCTAAGGAAGGAAGGTTCCCGCTTAGTACCAGGGCACATCAGATGGTAAGTATGGCGATATTTTTTATTTTAATTCTTTATTTTACACTTAAATATGGATCCCAGGGCCTGAAGGAGAGTTTCCGCTCCTTCAGACCCTGGGAACCATTGGAAACCCAATGCACTGCATTGGGTTTCGAGTTTCGTCCGACCCCGACCCCGACTTTTTTATAGGATCGGCCGATTTCACTCGACCCGACTTTTGAAAAAGTCGCGTTTCGTGAAACCCGACCCGATCCTATAAATGTAAAGGTCGCTCAACCCTAGTGAAGGCCTTGGAGACCTCCTCAGACCACAATTTGGGATTTGCTCCCTTCTTGGTGAGGGCTACCAAGGGAGCTACCAAAGTTGAGAAATGAGGGATGAACTGGCGATAATAGATAATGAACCCCATAAAGCACTGCACCGCTTTAAGAGAATGGGGTTCTTGTCAGTCCATCACAGCCTGTAGTTTGGCAGGATCCATAGCCAATCCCTGGGCGGAGATGATATAGCCCGAGAAAGGTAAGGACTCCTGCTTAAACACACATTTCTCCAACTTGGCGTAGAGGGAATTTGTTCGTAAGAAGTCGAAGACTCTGCAAACATCTCTCCAGTGGGAGTCAATATCTGGAGAGTAGATGAGAATATCATCCAGATAGACTACGACCGAGGTGGAGAGCATATCCCGGAAGATATTGTTTACAAAGTCTTGGAAAATGGCTGGGGCATTACAGAGCCCAAATGGCATCACTATATATTCATAGTGCCCATCCCTGGTGTTAAAAGCCGTCTTCCATTCGTCCTCCTCACGGATGCGAATCAGGTTGTAAGCAACCCGCAGATCTAGTTTAGCAAATACCCTTGCTCCCCGAAGCCTATCAAAAAGCGCAGATATCAGGGGCAGGGGATACTTATTCTTAACAGTGGTGGCGTTAAGACCCCTGTAGTCTATGCATGGACGTAGTTCCCCGTTCTTCTTCTGCGCGAAGAAGAACCCAGCCACTGCAGGTGACACTGACTTCCTAATGAATCCTCTTGCCAGATTTTCCTGGATGCACTGTGACATTGCCTCCATCTCCGGGAGAGATAACGGATAGACTCGACCCCAGGGAGGCTCAGCACCAGGTAAAATGTCAATAGGACAGTCATATGGGCGGTGAGGCAGAAGGGTCTCCGCAGCCCTTTTGGAGAACACGTCCGCATAGGGCCAATATTGCTTGGGGAGAGAGGATAGATGTGCGGGTACCTCTGTAGTAGCAACCTGAATGCTCTCCCTCTGACATCTACCCCCACAAGATTCACCCCATCCCAAAATTCTGCCTGTGGACCACTCAACATAAGGAGAGTGGTACCGTAGCCAAGGTATCCCTAACAGGACCTCATCAATTCCCTCATGAATGACGAGCAGAGATATAATCTCCTGATGAGATGGCGACATGGACAGAGTGAAAGGGATGGTCTGGTGTGTAATCTGTGAGGGCAGTGTCGACCCATTCACCACTCATACGGTTACTGGTTGAGCTAGCATCACCAGGGGTATTACATGACGTTGGGCGAAGGCAGAAGACATAAAATTGCCCTGCACCCCAGAATCCACACAGAGCTCTACCGAGTGAGTGAATGAGCCTAATGTGTCATGATTCCCAATGGCAGGGAAACATCAGAACACAAAAATAACGGACGAGCTCTGGGTGATGGAATCTCGAGCTGACCGTGAGCTAAATCTACCACACAACTAATAGTAGCCAGGGAGCATACCTACGACTTCCTAAATGCCACGCGCCAGCCGGAGGACTAACTACACCTGGTAGAGGAAGGAACAGACCTGGCTTACCTCTAGGGAAATACCCCAAAAGATGATAGCAGCCCCCCACATGTAATAACGGTGAGTTAAGAGGAAAAGACATACACAGTATGAAAGTAGATTTAGCAAAGAGAGGTCCACTTACTAGATAGCAGAAGGATACAAAAGAGGACTTCACGGTCAACTGAAAACCCTTTCAAAAAACCATCCTGAAATTACTTTAAGACTCCTGTGTCAACTCATGACACAGGAGTGGCAATTTCAGCCCGCAAGAGCTTCCAGCTACAGAGAATAACAAAAACTGCAAACTGGACAAAAGATACAAAACAAAAGGACAAAGTCCACTTAGCTGATCAGCAGACTAGTAGCAGGAACATGCAACCGAAGGCTCTGGTTACAATGATGACCGGCAAGGAAATGACTGGAGAGCAAGGCTAAATAGGAAACTCCCAAACACTGATGGGAGCAGGTGAACTGAGACAGCAAAGCACACACAAGTCACCAGTACCACCAGCAACCACCAGGGGAGCCCAAAAAGCGGATTCACAACACTAATGTAATTGTCCCCTTAAAGGACAATTTGGAGGCAAACGTCGCCGTGTCTTGTGTACTTCCACCTACTACAACTAGACGCTGACGTTTCCTCGACTGCTGAGGACATCTGGTGGCAAGATGTCCTGACTGCTGGCAAACATGACAGACCTTGAGTGCACGAGTGGTCCTGGACTTAGATCCTGCTCGTGACACTTCCATGGCCTCATGTGACTCAGGGACCAGAACCGGAGATTCCAAAGGTTTGGCGAAGGTGGGAGCCAGCCGAAACCTCTGCCTACACTGGACCCGCTCTAACCTCCGCTCATGAAAACGGAGGTCAATACGAGTAGACAAACCTATTAACTCCTCCAGTGTGGCGGGAATCTCCCTAGAGGCCAGAGCTTCCTTCACGTGGTCAGCCAGCCCCCTCCAAAATATAGGGATAAGGGCTTTATCCAATCACTCCAGCTAACATGCTAGTGCAGCGCCCCAGAGTCCCAGTATTGTTGCTCTTCCACCAGGGGAAGTGATGGTACGTCTGATGGTACTAAAGGAGTTCACCTGACCAGGTATCACAGTCACACACTACACTTCACACTCCGGCCACCAGGGGGAGCAAAAGGTTCTATCTATTAGGCCACCCCTCACACTCGGGTAAAACTGGGGGTTGGATAGGAAGTTAGGGGGAAAGCTGCCTTGGTGAGACCCAGAGAAGACCTGTCAGGCAGACAGAGAGAGAAGGAGGAACATCGGAGCTGTAGACAGAGGTCCCTGTCAGGGGTGGGATCCTGACAGAGACATAGCAAGAGACAGAACGTTACGGAGCTGGGCCTGCACCTCATTGCGGCAGCATCCTAAGAAAGGACAAGAAACGAAGTATATTGTGGAGAAGTGAGAAACAATATCACAGCACAAGGAGATAACACCAGGAGGAGTCTTGCCTTAAGACCGGCAACATCCTTCTGAGGCGCGTAGCCGGTGGAGTAATTGGCTCTACGCATTACTTTGAACTACGGCAGGACAGTTAATTCCAAGTTGGCTGCCCAACCTTAATACCTAATGAAGACAACGGAGGCAAATTGTGGGAGAGGGGCGTCTCTAGGGTCCCTATAAAATAGCTCCAGGCCTACCCCGTCATACAGGTGCATCCTATCCATACCATCTGGGGGACAGAGAGAGAATATCAGAAACATACACGGCAGTTGTGAGGACTATCCCGTGGTGCTCAGCAGGGAAGTACTACAACACACAGGTGCTAGTAGGAAGACTACTGAGTTCCACCTGCAAAGGGAACTCTGGATGTGCCTTTGGACTGGCCGGATTCAGCCAGCCCTGTTAGCAGTGCTCTGGATGGTGGATGCTGAAGTCTACAGTAAAAGGTAAAGATACTGCAACCCTGTGTCCTCATTATTTACTGCGACCTACACCGTTATCATTTACCTTACTGGGAAGCCCTGAAAACATACTTCACCAGTGGGAAGGTATTCCTTCTAGCTGCCATAACATCACCCCAGCGGACCCCTAAGCAACGTCGGTCACCCTGACCGAACACCACAGGTGGCGTCACGAACACTTGACAAACTCCATCCTTTAATTGGGCGCCCCTTAGCAGGGCCACGGACTGGGTTGGGCCACCGTGACATCCCCAGAACTGAGACAGAGGGACCCGGTACCAAGTACCCCACTGCCCTGTGCCTGGGGACGATCCACTAGGGTGCGGAAGTGGACGGCAAAATGGCTGACCAAGGACGAGCCCTGAGTCAATGACAACAGTTGGAGCGCCATATAATGGGTGACTCGAGGTCCTAAAAAGACCTGTTTCAGAGTGCTCAGGAACAGCGGAGCACTCTGCACCACATGATCGCCACGCTCCTACAGCGGCGTAACCCATTCCAATGCCCTGTCCGACAGGAGAGACACAATAAATCCCACCTTTGCCCGCTCTGTGGGGAAACGTGTGGCCAGGAGCTCGAGGTGTATAGAGCATTGGCTCACGAAACCCCTACAAGATTTACTATCACCAGAACAATTTTCTGGCAGCGGGAGGCGAGATAGAGTCGGAACAGGGGTGGCAATGGACAAGGTTGCTGCAGCCACGCTAGCAGCCTGAACAGCAACTGCTGTAACATCCACAGCTGAAGTTGTGCGCTCGAGAGCCGCCAACCTACCCTCCAGCTGCTGGATGTACTGCAAGGATTGCTGTTTGTCCACAATTTACTAGCCAGACCCAGGCGCTAGTATTCTGTTAGGGTTGGCGGAATGCACAGAATATATTTATGTATGAGACAGTAGGTGCGTTCACAACCCGGGGTCCACCGTGCAGGAAAGAAACCTGCTGCTAGTAACAGGCGGTACTGTATTGGGGTATAAGCGAACCCTGTTACTTCACAGATTGACTCAGAAAAGAGAACGCCGTGCCCTGTTATTCTCACAAGAGATCACAGCTACCTAATAGAGCCAACAGTGGTCATGCAGTCAGAATAGCACACAAGCAACTCCTCTATGGCGGAGCCAGAATTCTAATGGCTATACGCCAGCCCTGAATCAACATACACAAAACTCCTCACCGGAGGTGCTGGTATTCTAGGGGCTAATTTCATCCAAACCCTGACCACATACAACCATGACCTCACTGGCGCTGAGGTCATAACATAGGTTTGATAAAAGCGCATGGCCGTGCGGCCATGGGAACCTTTTATACTTTTAGCACTCAAGGACCTTCCTAGTGGTACAACTGGAACCGCTTCAGGACCTGCGCATGTGACCCCCGACCTCCAATGGAAGGTCGTCCCTTGGGCATGCGCAGTATGGGAAAAGCAGGACTTAGTCCCAGAAAGATCTATTCGCTGCTGATCAGCGCTGGCTACAAAAGCAGAGCCTGGAAGAACAGTAGTAACCAGTCACCCAGTATCAGCCTGAGTCAGACGCTGGGACCGACGTCTCCGCTGAGCAGGCTCCACTGCAGCTGGAGAAGAATGGGAGACCGCAGCGGAGATGGTTCGAGATTGCCCCTGTGCAGAGGCGGGAACTCGACACCTAACAAATGTGTTCCCTTACTCTGACCCGCAGCTCTCTGGAGGTCAAGCCAATATATATCTTAGAGCACGGGCATTGAGCAAAATAAATGACGTAGGATGCTGTACAGGAAATATAATGGGTAATGGTGTATTCTCGAGTGCCATCCACTGAGCAAAAGGTCTTAGCTCTCCGAATATTATTGAGATTGTACGCAATTCCCACACGGATAGCACCCCCACCTCTGTTTTTTGGCACCAAACAGGCCCATGCGAGGGGTGACATAATGGCTTTTAACTAAATGATCCTTTAAGTTTTTGCCCCTTCTTGCTGTTATGAGGGCATCTTTGGGATTTCTTTACTCAAAGTGGGATCAGTTTGATCCAAAGCATATGCATTTTTGAGCCCGTGATCAGGCGTGTCTCAATAAATTGAATGAGGTATTTAAAGAGGACTCAAGTACGTTTTTAATTATCAGAGATACTCAAGAGCAGAAAGTTTGACTAAAGGACCTCCTCCGCAAACGCGCTAGGGTGTGGTGGAACCGTGCCTTTCTGGAAAGATATGTTGCCAAAGGCGTGATCCCTCGTGGATTCCGTGTGCAGATATTTCCCTCCTTTGTAATTAATGATGAGGTCTTTAAAGGTAAATGGGAAAAGATTGCTGGAGATTGCTCAAAAGGGTTCATGGGACTACTAATGCATATGGATGATACTACGCTCAAAAATATAGAGAGTGAGATTTAAGAAATTCAGAACAATATCAAAAGAGATATGTCAACAACTGATCTGGAAGAACTCAATAAAGACATTGATTTAAGTTTCCAGAGATGGGAAAAGGAAATTGTTAATTTTAAATCCCGTAAGTTTCAACGGGACAGTCAGGACTTTCAAAATAAATCCGTATATAGATGGAGAAGGACCAGTAAGATGGGTGTTACCAATAGATCTTGATCTGGGTCTATGTCCTCGTTCACATCCGCTGAGGATTCACGCCCCAAGCATGAGTGAGTTTCAGACAGAAGGTGTGTCAGTATTGATGAATATTAAAGATCCCAGGAGGAATAAGAATGGGAATAAAAGGAAAATTACACCTCCACATCAATATATTAAGAAAACCCGTCGTAACACCAATAACTTAGGCTAGGTTCACATTGCGTTAGTGGGTGGTCGCTAACGGACAGCGTTGCACGGTGAAAATGTCGCAATTAACACCGTGCAACGGGTCCGTTAGCGCACCCATTGACAGCAATGTTGTTTCAGCCTGAAGCGCATCGCTAGCGCGTGCCTTTTTCGACTCGCGCTAGCGATGTGCCGTTCTTTTGTGGCGCGCCTCGGACGCTGCTTGCAGCGTCCACAGCGTGCCCGAGGTCCGTTCCCCGCTCTCGCAGATCGGGGATCTGCGAGAGCGGGGACGTTAGCGCGACCCCTAAATGCGGCCCCTACAAATACATTGTGTTAGCACAATCCGCTAGCGCTAAACGGATTGCCCTAACGCAATGTGAACCTAGCCTTAGAGTTAATTAATCTTTCTACACACACTTTGTCTGACACACAATGTGAGGTTTTGAAATTGGGCCTATCATTTTCACCTACTAATAAGTTTAACTTTTTTTCAGCGGTGAAGGACCTCCACATCTTTTGCCGCAAGGTCGTCTTAAAAAGATTGCACCATCGTTTGATGGATGGGATCGACGTCCGCAGTGAGTCAGAGCAAGAGGCTTTGGAGGTATTGGAAGAGCTGCTGAGGGAGCAAGAACCAGACAATTCTGTCAAATTCCCTGTGTCTGTCATGCCCAGATCAACGACCTTTCCTCCCTTGTCAGTCTGCCCACAGGTTGATATCTTTGCACGCCTAATAACTGAAGATTTCAAAAGAATATCACCTAGAATTAAAAGGGGTAATCTCAGTTCAAAACATAGACGTGCTCTTAAGGAATTGAAGTCACTTGACGATGTAGTCATAAAGTCGGCTGACAAGGGAGGCAATGTCGTGATCTGGCCAATTGACAAATATGAGAGGGACGTGTTCAAACAGTTGAAAGTGAGGGAATATTACTCATCCCTTTCCCAAAATCCTATGCAGGTATTTTCTCAGCTCTCTCTAATTCTTAATGAGGCCTATGAAAAGGGTATCATCCCTAAAAAAATTCTAGATGGTATGTTGGTCCTAAGGTTCCTACATTCTACCTCCTTCCGAAAATCCATAAGGATCCCGTAGACCCCCCGGGGCGTCCGATAGTCTCTCTAATGGGGGGGCTTTGTGACCCAGTGTGTACATTTATTGACTATTATCTTAAATCACTGGTTGAGACCTTGCCCTCTTATGTCAGGGACTCCACGGACATCCTGGTGAGGGTCGACGGTTTAACCTTGGACTCTGACATGCTTCTGGTCACCGTGGACGTCAAGTCCCTTTATACGTGTATTGATCATAATGATGGAATACGGGCGGCACAATTTTTCTTGGAGATGGGCAGCCTGGGCAGATCCCTTACTGACTTGATATTGTAGCTATTACACTTTGTGCTAAATCATAACTTTTTCACTTTCATGGGGGCGGCTTGCGCGTCCGCCTACAGAAACCTCTTTCTCGGGTATTGGGAGAGGGAGGTTTTCCGGGGCATGCGCCGCCGATCATGTGCAGTGCTGGCTTCGCTATATCGATGACCTGCTGATGATTTGGCAGGGTCCAGTCTCTGGACTTGATGATGTCCAATCTCAATGGAAATCCTTTTAACATTAGGTTCACGTATAAATGGCATTGACAGAATATTGATTTCTTGGACATTGCTTTTTCTGTCGATGGTGAGGGGTCTGTCCAGACTGACATCCATCGCAAGGAAACATCAGTTAATTTGTTACTACATTCTTCTTCTGCACATGCATATTCGACTATTAAAGCCATCCCCATCGGCCAATTTTTAAGGGCTAAACGCATATGTTCTACACAAGATAAATTTGAACAACAGGCTAAAGATCTAAAGATTCTATTTTCTGTGAGAGGGTATGGTTTAAGAAACATAAAAAATGGATATCATCGAGCCAAATATACCCCACATGAAAAACTACTCTGTAATTTAGGCACCAAAAAGGAAGGGGACTTACAAACCAGGTTTATAACCACCTTCAATTGCGAGTGTGATACAATTCACCAAATTCTAAATAGACATTGGCCAGTTCTTCAAACTGATCCCATTTTGAGTAAAGAAATCCCAAAGATGCCCTCATAACAGCAAGAAGGGGCAAAAACTTAAAGGATCATTTAGTTAAAAGCCATTACGTCACCCCTCGCATGGGCCTGTTTGGTGCCAAAAAACAGAGGTGGGGGTGCTATCCGTGTGGGAATTGCATGGCATGCAATCTCAATAATATTCAGAGAGCTAAGACCTTTTGCTCAGCGGATGGCACTCGAGAATACACCATTACCCATAATATTTCCTGTACAGCATCCTACGTCATTTATTTTGCTCAATGCCCGCGCTCTAAGATATATATTGGCTTGACCTCCAGAGAGCTGCGGGTCAGAGTGAGGGTACACATTAGAGGCATTCGTGCGGCGAGAGATGTGGATGATCCTTCACTGCTGAAAACCATTCCCAAACATTTTAGACAATTCTATAACTCTGATCCCAACGGCCTCAAATTGAGAGGCATTGATAGAGTGTATGGTGGCATGAGGGGTGGTAATCTAAAACAGATATTGGCACAATCAGAAGTTAGGTGGATTGTTGAGCTGAATACTATGTCCCCATGTGGACTGAATGAAAAACTGAGCTTCGCACCATTTTTATAGTTCTCTGCTTTTTAAGTTATTTGTGTGTGTTTGTTATTTTTTTATTAATTGTTAATCTTTTTCTTACTCTTAGTAATTTGTCCTTATCCATCTCGCTTGCGCTAAGTGATTCTGTGATATTCACCTCCTATGATGGGAATTCTCTGTCAGTATGGGGAACAAGCTGGAATAGAAAAGAAGAGCTCGTTGATACCATTATTGACTCAATTCATGTATTTTTTTTAATAATATGGATTTTGAAATGGTGCTTATTATTATTTTTTCAAATTTTCTCTTTTTTTCTTCTTCTTGCGTGACCATATATATGCTGATAAGGGTGACGGGACTTTTACTTAAATTGAGCATGTATATACAATATTTCTTTGTGTCTCTGTAGTTGAGACACTTCTGTTCCCTATGTAATTTTTCTGATGCTCGAATTGCTATGTGGACATGGGATATGTATTTTTTGTATTTTCTATGCTCAAACAAATTTTCCTGCTTATTGCATTACTGATATGTTGCATTTGACACCGTTTGGCCCCATTAATTGAACCGTTTTTTATTTTATTACATATGCATATAGCACAAATAAGTAAACATACTTACCTCTCCTCGGACTTCAAAAAAATGGCGACGCACATGCGCACTATGCCCGGGATCCCTGCATTGATCAAAAGCCTCTACCAACTGCTGGTATGCGGAAGTGACATCATGGAGGATTTCCTCCCCACATGCCGGGACTGAGTGCCGGTATACAATGCACCTGGAACCCGGGGGCGGTGGCGTCATGCGCGGCTTACGATTCGCCTTAGATACATTTTGATGGGTGATAAAAGCCGGATGAGGTAAGACATAACTTACACACCTCCCCTTGAGAAAGCTTTCCACGAAATGCGCGTCGAGGCGTTAGTGGTACGGTGGACGGGCATCTGACTCTGATATGGGTACCTTTTGCACTGTCAGCACTTTATGATCTGTTATACTCAGCATGAGTAAGACGCAATATATAAGATCTCTGAGTGAGATGTGTGCTATTTAAGTCTCTGTACTATCCCATAACCCGCTACTTTCCCACTCTACCATGTGTGTTTTACTTGAGTACACTCTCTTCCTCTTACTTTATGTATGTCAATTAATATTTTAATGAATTTTTGTAATATATACTTTTCAATAAAATTTATATTTTTATTATACCTCTTTTTGAGTGGTGTGCATGGATACTTGTGATCCAACCTTTTTGTTATTATAAACTTCTGTGAAGCAGTTGGAGGTTCATAGTGCTCACCACACAACTAGATAAGCTCTTTGGGGGTCTATTTTCCAAAAATGGGGCCACTTGTGGGGGGTTTCTACTGTTTAGGTACATCAGGGGCTATGCAAATGCAACATAACTCCCGCAGACCATTCCATCAAAGTCTGCATTTTAACCCCTTCCCGACCCATGATGCCACGTTGGCGTCATGAAAGTCGGTGCCAATCCGACCCATAACGCCTATGTGGCATCATGGAATGATCGCGTCCCTGCAGATCGGGTGAAAGGGTTAACTCCAATTTCACCCGATCTGCAGGAACAGGGGGAGTTGTACTTTAGCCCAGGGGGGGTGGCTTCACCCCCTCGTGGCTACGATCGCTCTGATTGGCTGTTGAAAGTGCAACAGCCAATCAGAGCAATTTGCAATATTTCACCTATGAAAATGGTGAAATATTGCAATCCAGCCATGGCCGATGCTGCAATATCATCGGCCATGGCTGGAAATCCAGATCTGAAAAAAACACAGTGCCTTTTACCTGCGGATTTTTCAAAAATGTTGCGGAAAAATCACACACTGAATCCGCAACGTGGGCACATAGCCTTAGGGTTGGAATTAGAGTTAGGGTTGGAATTAGGGCTAGGGCTGTAAATAGGGTTAAGAATAGGCTTGTGGTTAGGGTTATGGTTAGAGTTAGGGGTGTGTTGGGGTTAAAGTTGTGGTTAGGGTTGGGGTTAGGGTTAGGGTTGGGATTAGGGTTAGGGTTGGGATTAGGGTTAGGGTTGTGGTTAGGGGTGTGTTGGGGTTAGGGTTGTGATTAGGGTTATGGCTAGAGTTGGGATTAGGGTTAGGGGTGTGTTGGGGTTAGTGTTGGAGTTAGAATTGAGGGGTTTCCACTATTTAGGCACATCAGGGGTCTCCAAACGCAACATGGCGCCACCATTGATTCCAGCCAATCTTGCGTTCAAAAAGTCAAATGGTGCTCCCTCCCTTCCGAGCCCCGACGTGCGCCCAAACAGTGGTTTACCCCTACATATGGGGTACCAGCATACTCAGGACAAACTGGGCAACAATTATTGGGGTCCAATTTCTCCTGTTACCCTTGGGAAAATAAAAAATTGCTTGCTAAAACATAATTTTAGAGGAATGAAAAATTATTTTTTATTTTCACGGCTCTGCGTTATAAACTTCTGTGAAGCACTTGGGGGTTCAAAGTGCTCACCACACATCTGGATAAGTTCCTTGGGGGGTCTAGTTTCCAAAATCGGGTCACTTGTGGGGGGTTTCTACTGTTTAGGCACCTCAGGGGCTCTGGAAATGCAATGTGACACCCGCAGACCATTCCATCAAAATCTGCATTTCAAAACATCACTGCTTCCCTTCCGAGCCCCGATGTGTACCCAAACAGTAGTTTACCCCCACATATGGGGTACCAGCGTACTCAGGACAAACTGGACAACAACTATTGGGGTCCAATTTCTCCTGTTACTCTTGCAAAAATAAAAAATTGCTTGCTAAAACAATTTTTGAGGAATGAAAAATTATTTTTTATTTTCACGGCTCTGCATTGTAAACTTCTATGAAGCACTTGGGGGTTCTAAGTGCTCACTACATATCTAGATAAGTTCCTTGGGGGGTGTAGTTTCCAAAGTGGGGTCACTTGTTGGGGGTTTCTACTGTTTAGGCACATCAGGGGCTCTGCAAATGGAATGTGACGCCCGCAGACCACTCCATCAAAGCCTGCATTTCAAAACGTCACTACCCCCCTTCCGAGCCCCGACTTGTGCCTAAACAGTGGTTTACCCCCACATATGGGGTATCAGTGTACTCAGGACAAACTGGACAACAACTATTGGGGTCCAATTTCTCATGTTACTCTTGCAAAAATAAAAAATTGCTTGCTAAAACATAATTTTTGAGGAATGAAAAATTATTTTTTATTTTCACGGCTCTGCGTTGTAAACTTCTATGAAGCACATGGGGGTTCTAAGTGCTCACTACACATCTAGATAAGTTCCTTGGGGGGTCTAGTTTCCAAAATGAGGTCACTTGTGGTGGGTTTCTACTGTTTAGGCACATCAGGGGCTCGGCAAACGTAACATGATGCCCGCAGACCATTCCATCAAAGTCTGCATTCCAAAACGTCACTACTTCCATTCCGAGCCCCGGCATGTGCCCAAACAGTGGTTTTCCCCCACATATGGGGTATCAGCATACTCAGGAGAAACTGGACAACAATTTTTGGGGTCCAATTTCTCCTGTTACCCTTGGGAAAATAAAAAATTGTGGGCTAAAAAATCATTTTTGAGAAAAGAAAAATTATTTTTTATTTTCATGGCTCTGCGTTATAAACTTCTGTGAAGCACTTGGGGGTTCAAAGTGCTCACCACACATCTAGATTAGTTTCTTGGGAGGTCTAGTTTCCAAAATGGGGTCACTTGTGGGGGAGCTCCAATGTTTAGGCACACAGGGGCTCTCCAAACGCGACATGGTGTCCGCTAATGATTGGAGCTAATTTTCCATTCAAAAAGCCAAATGGCGTGCCTTCCCTTCCGAGCCCTGCCGTGTGCCCAAACAGTGGTTTACTGTTGTGAATTCTGCTTTTGGGCTCCCTCCGGTTGTTGTAGGTGGTAATGCAGTTGCCCCTGAGTTGCAGTCCTGGTCAGGTGTATCTGCTGATTGCAGTTCTAACTGGGGTATTTAGGCGTGCAGGATTCATTAGTCCTTGCCAGTTGTCAATTGTTGTTGGGAGGTGTTGGACCTCTGCTTGGTTCCTCCTGCCTTTCTGCCAAATCAGCAAAGATAAGTGTCTGTTTTTTTTTCCTGTGGCACACATGCTATGTGCTTCACAATTCAGTGCTATTCTTTGTGTTTTCTTGTCCAGCTTAGATTGTGTCAGTATTTTCTCAGTCTTGTTGGATTCTCTGGAGTGGCAGATACACATTCCATGTCTTTAGTTAGATTGTGTAACTTTTTGTATTATCTGCTGTGGATATTTTTGGAAGGGTTTTAATACTGACCGCCTAGTAATCTGTCCTATCCTTTCCTATTTAGCTAGAGTGGCCTCTTTTGCTAAATCCTGTTTTCTACCTGCGTGTGTCTATTCTTCTCCTACTCACAGTCATTATTCGTGGGGGGCTGCCTATCCTTTGGGGGTCTGCTCTGAGGCAAGGTAGCATTCCTATTTCCATCTATAGGGGTATTTAGTCCTCCGGCTGTGTCGAGGTGTCTAGGGTATGTTAGGCACACCCCACGGCTACTTCTAGTTGCGATGTTAGTTCAGGATTTGCGGTCAGTACAGGTTCCACCGACTCCAGAGAAAGTTTCATGCGGCTCCAAGGTCACCAGATCATAACAGTACAACTGGCCCATAATGAGTTAAATGCATCTCAGAAGAAGGGAAGAAAGGTGTTGAGCCATTTTTTTTTTCTGTAGTCTGTTTTGTCTTTTCTTCCCTCTTTATTTATGGGTGGCTGAGGAGTCTTGTGCCAGCATGGATGTTCAGGAATTAGCTTCTCGTGTAGACCAGCTTGCTGCTAGGGTACAGGGTATTTCTGATTATATTGTTCAGACTCCTGCTTTAGAGCCGAATATTCCTACTCCTGATTTGTTTTTTGGTGATAGGTCCAAATTTTGGGGTTTTAAAAACAATTGTAAACTGTTTTTTGCTCTGAGACCGCGATCCTCCGGTGATTCCATTCAGCAGGTTAAAATTGTCATCTCCCTGCTGCGTGGCGATCCACAAGATTGGGCATTTTCCCTGGAATCTGGGAATCCGGCCTTGTTTAATGTAGATTCCTTTTTTCAGGCTTTAGGATTATTATATGATGAACCGAATTCTGTGGATCAAGCGGAGAAAACCTTGTTGGCCCTGTCTCAGGGTCAAGAGGCGGCAGAATTGTATTGTCAGAAATTTAGAAAATGGTCTGTGTTGACTAAATGGAATGATGATGCTTTGGCGGCAATTTTCAGAAAGGGTCTTTCTGAATCCGTTAAAGATGTTATGGTGGGGTTTCCCATGCCTTCCTTTCTGAGTGATTCTATGTCTCTGGCCATTCAGATTGATCGGCGCTTGCGGGAGCGTCAAACTGTGCACGCTGTGGCGTCGTCCTTAGAGCAAAGTCATTGTGGCGACGCTTCTCATGTCATTTCAGTCAGCCCTAAGCGGACAAAAAGGATCATTAGTTCATTTACTATCAGTACTGTACAACCTAAATTTCTGTTATCGGTGTCCTTGATCTGCTCATTGTCATCATTTTCTGTCATGGCATTTGTGGATTCAGGCGCCGCCTTGAACTTAATGGATTTTGAGCTTGCCAGGCGTTGTGGTTTTCCCTTGCAGCCTTTGCAGAACCCTATTCCTTTAAGGGGGATTGATGCTACACCTTTGGCTAAAAATAAGCCCCAGTTTTGGACACAGGTGACCATGCACATGGCGCCAGCCCATCAGGAAGATTGTCGATTTCTGGTGTTGCATAATTTGCATGATGTTATCGTGCTGGGTTTCCCGTGGTTGCAGGTACATAATCCTGTGTTGCAAATCTATGTCTGTGACTAGTTGTGGTTGTCAGGGGGTTCATAATGATGTTCCTTTGATGTCAATCTCCTCTTCTTCCTCTTCTGAAATTCCAGAGTTTTTGTCTGATTTTCAGGATGTATTCGATGAGCCCAAGTCCAGTTCCCTTCCACCGCATAGGGACTGTGATTGTGCGATTGACTTGATTCCAGACAGTAAGTTTCCTTAGGGCCGACTTTTCAACCTGTCTGTGCCTGAACATACCGCCATGCGGAGTTATGTTAAGGAGTCTTTGGAGAAAGGGCATATTCGGCCATCTTCTTCACCGTTGGGAGCAGGTTTTTTTTTTGTTGCTAAGAAGGATGGTTCCTTGAGACCTTGTATTGATTATCGCCTCTTGAATAAGATCACGGTCAAGTTTCAATACCCTTTACCTTTGCTTTCCGATTTGTTTGCTAGGATTAAGGGGGCTAGTTGGTTTACGAAGATTGACCTACGGGGGGCAAATAATCTTGTTCGTATTAAGCAGGGTGATGAATGGAAAACTGCGTTTAATACGCCCGAAGGCCATTTTGAATACCTTGTGATGCCATTCGGGCTCACTAACGCTCCATCTGTTTTTCAATCCTTCATGCATGATATCTTCCGGACTTATATTGATAAATTCTTGATTGTATATTTGGACGATATTTTGATTTTTTCCGATGATTGGAAGTCTCATGTGGAACAAGTCAGGATGGTATTTCAGATCCTTCGTGACAATGCCTTGTTTGTGAAGGGGTCTAAGTGTCTCTTTGGGGTGCAGAAGGTTTCTTTTTTGGGCTTTATTTTTTCTCCCTCATATATGGAGATGGATCCGGTTAAGGTTCAGGCCATTCATGATTGGATTTAACCCACATCCGTTAAGAGCCTTCAGAAATTTTTGGGTTTTGCAAATTTTTATCGCCGTTTCATTGCTAACTTCTCCAGTGTGGTTAAACCCTTGACTTATTTGACAAAAAAAGGCGCTGATGTGGCGAATTGGTCCTCTGCGGCTGTCTCTGCCTTTCAGGAGCTTAAACGCCGATTTACTTCTGCTCCGGTGTTGCGCCAACCAGATGTTTCTCTTCCGTTTCAGGTTGAGATTGATGCTTCTGAGATTGGGGCAGGGGCCGTTTTGTCTCAGAGGGATTCTGTTGGTTCTTTGATGAAACCGTGTGCCTTCTTCTCCCGCAAGTTTTCGCCTGCTGAACGCAATTATGATGTCGGCAATCGGGAGTTGTTGGCTATGAAGTGGGCGTTTGAGGAGTGGCGACATTGGCTTGAGGGAGTTAAGCACCGTATTGTGGTCCTGACCGATCATAAGAATTTGATTTACCTCGAGTCTGCCAAACGGCTGAGTCCTAGACAGGCTCGATGGTCCTTGTTTTTTTCCCGTTTTGATTTCGTGGTTTCGTATCTTCCGGGTTCTAAGAATATTAAGGCTGCCCTTTCTAGGAGTTTTTTGCCTGATTCTCCTGAGGTCCTTGAACCGGTCGGCATTCTGAAAGAAGGGGTGTTCCTTTCTGCCATTTCCCCTGATTTACGGCGGGTTTTTCAGGAATTTCAGGCTGATAGACCTGACTGCTGTCCTGTGGGGAAATTGTTTGTTCCTGACAGATGGACTAGTAGAGTGATTTCTGAGGTTCACTGTTCTGTGTTGACTGGTCATCCTGGTACCAGAGATTTGGTTGGTAGGTCCTTTTGGTGGCCTTCGTTGTCACGTGATGTGCGTTCTTTTGTGCAGTCCTGTGGGACTTGTGCGCGGGCCAAGCCTTGTTGTTCCCGTGCTAGTGGGTTACTTTTGCCATTGCCGGTCCCTGAGAGGCCCTGGACGCATATTTCTATGGATTTTATTTCTGATCTTCTGGTTTCCCAGAGGATGTCGGTTATCTGGGTTGTTTGTGACCGGTTTTCTAAGATGGTTCATTTGGTGCCTTTGCCTAAATTGCCTTACTCTTCAGAGTTGGTTCCGTTGTTTTTTCAGCATGTGGTTCGTTTGCATGGTATTCCGGAGAATATTGTGTCCGACAGAGGTTCCCAGTTTGTTTCTAGGTTTTGGCGGGCCTTTTGTGCTAGGCTGGGCATTGATTTGTCTTTTTCTTCTGCATTTCATCCTCAGACAAATGGCCAGACCGAGCGAACTAATCAGACTTTGTAGACTTATTTGAGATGCTTTGTGTCTGCCGATCAGGATGATTGGGTGGCCTTTTTGCCATTGGCCGAGTTTGCCCTTAATAATCGGGCTAGTTCAGCTACTTTGGTTTCGCCTTTTTTTTGTAATTTTGGTTTTCATCCTCGTTTTTCTTCTCGGCAGGTTGAGCCTTCTGACTGTCCTGGTGTGGATTCTGTGGTTGACAGGTTGCAGCAGATTTGGGCTCATGTGGTGGACAATTTGGTGTTGTCTCAGGAGGAGGCTCAACGTTTTGCTAACCGTCGTCGGTGTGTTGGTTCCCGGCTTCGGGTTGGGGATTTGGTTTGGTTGTCTTCCCGTCATGTTCCTATGAAGGTCTCTTCCCCTAAGTTTAAGCCTCGGTTTATTGGTCTTTATAGGATTTCTGAGATTATTAATCCGGTGTCTTTTCGATTGGCGCTTCCGGCCTCTTTTGTTATCCATAATGTCTTCCATAGATCTTTATTGCGGAAATATGTGGTGCCCGTTGTTCCCTCTGTTGATCCTCCGGCCCCTGTTTTGGTTGATGGGGAGTTGGAGTATGTGGTTGAGAAGATTTTGGATTCTCGTTTTTCGAGGCGGAGGCTTCAGTACCTTGTCAAATGGAAGGGTTATGGCCAGGAGGATAATTCTTGGGTTTTTGCATCTGATGTCCATGCTGCTGATTTGGTTCATGCTTTTCATCTGGCTCGTCCTGATTGGCCTGGGGGCTCTGGTGAGGGTTCGGTGACCCCTCCTCAAGGGGGGGGTACTGTTGTGAATTCTGCTTTTGGGCTCCCTCCGGTGGTTGTAGGTGGTAATGCAGTTGCCCCTGAGTTGCAGTCCTGGTCAGGTGTATCTGCTGATTGCAGTTCTGACTGGGGTATTTAGGCGTGCAGGATTCATTAGTCCTTGCCAGTTGTCAATTGTTGTTGGGAGGTGTTGGACCTCTGCTTGGTTCCTCCTGCCTTTCTGCCAAATCAGCAAAGATAAGTGTCTGGTTTTTTTTTCCTGTGGCACACATGCTATGTGCTTCACAATTCAGTGCTATTCTTTGTGTTTTCTTGTCCAGCTTAGATTGTGTCAGTATTTTCTCAGTCTTGTTGGATTCCCTGGAGTGGCCGATATACATTCCATGTCTTTAGTTAGATTGTGGAACTTTTTGTATTATCTGCTGTGGATATTTTTGGAAGGGTTTTAATACTGACCACCTAGTAATCTGTCCTATCCTTTCCTATTTAGCTAGAGTGGCCTCTTTTGCTAAATCCTGTTTTCTACCTGCGTGTGTCTATTCTTCTCCTACTCACAGTCATTATTCGTGGGGGGCTGCCTATCCCTTGGGGGTCTGCTCTGAGGCAAGGTAGCATTCCTATTTCCATCTATAGGGGTATTTAGTCCTCCGGCTGTGTCGAGGTGTCTAGGGTATGTTAGGCACACCCCACGGCTACTTCTAGTTGCGGTGTTAGTTCAGGATTTGCGGTCAGTACAGGTTCCACTGACTCCAGAGAAAGTTTCATGCGGCTCCAAGGTCACCAGATCATAACAGTTTACCCCCACATATGGGGTATCAACGTACTCAGGACAAACTGGAAAACAACATTTGGGGTCCAATTTCTCCTGTTACCCTTGGGAAAATAAAAAATTCCGGGCTAAAAATCATTTTTGAGGAAAGAAAAATTATTTTTTATTTTCACGGCTCTGCGAACTTCTGTGAAGCACCTGGGGGTTTAAAGTGCTCACTATGCATCTAGATAAGTTCCTTGGGGGGTCTAGTTTCCAAAATGGGGTCACTTGTAGGGGAGCTCCAATGTTTAGGCACACAGGGGCTCTCCAAACGCGACATGGTGTCCGCTAACGATTGGAGCTAATTTTCCATTCAAAAAGTCAAATGGCGCGCCTTCCCTTCCGAGCCTTGCCGTGCACCCAAACAGTGGTTTACCCCCACATATCAGGTATCGGCGTACTCAGGAGAAATTGCCCAACAAATTTTAGGATTCATTTTATCCTGTTGCCCATATGAAAATGAAAAAATTGAGGCTAAAAAAATTTTGTGTGGAAAAAAAGTACTTTTTCATTTTTACGGATCAATTTGTGAAGCACCTGAGGGTTTAAAGTGCTCACTATGCTTCTTGATAAGTTCCTTGGGGGGTCTAGTTTCCAAAATGGCCTCACTTTTGGGGGAGCTCCAATGTTTAGGCACACGGGGGCTCTCCAAACGCGACATGGTGTCCGATAAAGATTGGAGCCAATTTTTCATTCAAAAAGTCAAATGGCGCTCTGTTATGGACTGGTAATTTAGGAGCGACATGCGACTAGCTCTGAGCAGGTGGTAACTATACAGACCGCAGTTCCTGATCTTAACACAACACTAGAAGTAGCCGTGGGATGTTCCTGTCACTCCCTGGACACCTCGTCACAGCCGGAGAACTAGCTACCCCTAAAGGTAGAAACAGGAAAGCTATCTTGCCTCAGAGAAAATCCGCAAAGGATAGGATAGCCCCCCACAAATATTGACTGTGAGAGGAGAAGGAAATGACATACATAGTATGAAACAAGATTTAGCAAAGGAGGCCACTTCTAGCTGTATACATAGTAAGGAAAGAACACTGTGCGGTCAGTAATAAAAACTAGAAAAAGTCCACTGCAGAGATATGCAAAAATCTCCACACCTGACTAAAGGTGTGGAGGGCAAAATCTGCAGCCCAGAGCTTCCAGCTTAGCTAAATAGATCCATACTGATAAGCTGGACAAATGAGCAAAACATAGAATGTGCTGAGCAATAAAGTCCACAACAAATGGACTGCAAAAGGACAAGCAAGGACTTATCTTTGCTGAACTGGACAGAGTGTCAGGGAAATCCAAAAGAGCAGTGGCTCCAAGCAGGAACAATTGACAACTGGCATTGATTGAGGCCTAAGGCCAGACTAAAATAGCTGAGCCAGAAAGACGATCAGTGGAAGCAGCTGCTAATGCTAAATCCAATAAGCAGCTATACCACTCAAAACCATAGGAGGGAGCCCAAGAGCAGAATTCACAAAAGTGCTACTTACAACCACCGGAGGGAGCCCAAGAGCGGAATTCACAACAGTACCTCCCCTTGAGGAGGGGTCACCGAACCTTCACCAGAGCCCTCAGGCCGATCAGGACGAGCCAAGTGAAAAGCACGAACCAAATCGGCAGCATGGACATCGGAGGCAACCACCCAAGAATTATCCTCCTGGCCATAACCCTTCCACTTAACTAGATACTGAAGCCTCCGCCTCGAAAAACGAGAATCCAAAATTTTCTCAACCACATATTCCAACTCCCCCTCAACCAACACCGAGGCAGGAGGATCAAAAGAGGGAACAACAGGCACCACATATCTCCGCAACAAAGATCTATGGAAAACATTGTGGATGGCAAAAGAGGCTGGAAGGGCCAAACGATAAGACACTGGATTGATAATCTCAGAGATCTTATAAGGACCAATAAACCGAGGCTTGAACTTAGGGGAAGAAACCTTCATAGGAACATGACGAGAAGATAACCAGACTAAATCCCCCACACGAAGCCGAGGACCAATACACCGACGGCGGTTAGCAAAACGCTGAGCCTTTTCCTGAGACAACGTCAAATTGTCTACCACATGAGTCCAAATCTGCTGTAACCTGTCCATCACAGAATCTACACCAGGACAATCAGAAGGCTTAACCTGCCCTGAAGAAAAACAAGGATGGAAACCAAAATTACAAAAAAAAGGCGAAACCAAAGTAGACGAACTGGCCCGATTATTAAGGGCAAACTCGGCCAACGGCAAGAAAGCCACCCAATCATCCTGATCAGCAGACACAAAGCATCTCAAATAGGTTTCCAAGGTTTGATTAGTTCGCTCAGTTTGGCCATTTGTCTGAGGATGGAACGCCGAAGAAAAAGACAAATTAATGCCCATCCTAGCACAAAAGGCCCGCCAAAATCTGGAAACAAACTTGGAACCTCTGTCAGACACAATATTTTCCAGAATGCCATGCAAACGAACCACATGCTGAAAGAACAATGGAACCAAATCAGAGGAGGAAGGCAATTTAGGCAAAGGTACCAAATGGACCATTTTAGAGAACCGGTCACAAACCACCCAGATAACAGACATCCTCTGGGACACAGGAAGATCCGAAATAAAATCCATGGAAATATGCGTTTAGGGCCTCTCAGGGACAGGCAAAGGCAAAAGCAACCCACTAGCGCGGGAACAGCAAGGCTTAGCCCAGGCACAAGTCCCACAGGACTGCACAAAAGAACGCACATCCCACGACAAGGAAGGCCACCAAAAGGACCTAGCCACCAAATCTCTGGTACCAAAAATCCCAGGATGACTGGCCAACACCGAACAATGGACCTCAGAAATTACCTTACTTGTCCATTTATCAGGAACAAACAGCTTCCCCACAGGACAGCGGTCAGGTTTATCAGCCTGAAATTCCTTAAGCACCCGCCGTAAATCAGGGGAGATGGCAGAAAGAATCACCCCTTCCCTAAGAATGCCAACCGGCTCAAGTACTCCAGGAGAATCAGGCAAAAAACTCCTAGAGAGGGCATCCGCTTTAACATTCTTAGATCCCAGAAGATATGAAACCACAAAATCGAAACGGGAGAAAAACAGGGACCATCGAGCCTGTCTAGGGTTCAGCCGCTTGGCCGACTCGAGGTAAATCAGATTCTTATGATCGGTCAAGACCACAATACGGTGCTTGGCCCCCTCAAGCCAATGTCGCCACTCCTCAAATGCCCACTTCATAGCCAACAACTCCCGATTGCCGACATCATAATTGCGTTCCGCAGGCGAAAACTTTCGGGAAAAGAAGGCACATGGTTTCATCAAGGAACCATCAGAATTCCTCTGTGACAAAACGGCCCCTGCCCCAATCTCAGATGCGTCAACCTCAACCTGAAACGGAAGAGACACATCCGGCTGATGCAAGACAGGGGCAGAAGTAAATCGGCGCTTAAGCTCCTGAAAGGCCTCAACAGCCTCAGAGGACCAATTTGTCACATCAGCGCCTTTCTTCGTCAAATCGGTCAGGGGCTTAACCACACTAGAGAAGTTGGCAATGAAACGGCGATAAAAATTAGCAAAGCCCAAAAATTTCTGAAGGCTCTTCACAGATGTGGGTTGAATCCAGTCATGAATGGCCTGGACCTTAACAGGATCCATTTCTATAGACAAAGGAGAAAAAATAAACCCCAAAAAAGAGACCTTCTGAATAGGGTTGAGCGACTTTCATTTTTTTAAGATCGAGTCGGGTTTTGTGAAACCCGACTTTGTCCAGAGTCGAGTCGAGCGCAGACGGCCGATTATCGCTAAAAGTCGGGGATCGACCGAAACACGAAACCCAATGCAAGTCAATGGGGAAGCATAGTCGGCAGTGAGTGGAGGCCAGGAAAACACCTACAGTGCCCATTTTAATGCCAAAAACATCCATTCTTGTTTCTGAAGCTTGTCAATCTTAATTAACTTTATAATAATAGTTGTTCAATGGAACTTGGGGGTCATTTGGCAAATTTGTAGGGGGTAGGGCTGGTTCAAGGTTTTAGTTGGCCCAGGAATCGTGGACTACGTCACGGCGGTGGAGCAGGGAGAGGAAAGTATTTCAACGTTGCAAGTGCTGTGATCCTGAGCAAGCAGGGGGGCACACTTGTTCGCATTGGCACTGGCACAGGGCCCCTCAAAGTACAGCGGTGTGTTTGCACGGCGGGGGCGCCTCCCACCAGCAGCGACACTTTTGCGTACTCTGAGGGGCCCTGTGCCAGTGACGTCGCCAACGAGTATGCCCCCCCCCACCTGATGAAGGAACCTGCACTTTCATCTGCACCTTCCTCTTTGTCCCTGTGTAAGGTGGTATAACATGCGGGAAGGGGAACCTTACTTTCAGCAGGATCAGATTCTGGCTGTGTAGAGTACAAGGGGAATGTAGTGGTCTAGGTCAATGTACCAGCAGACTCATCTAGCAGTGGCTGGGCAATGGGCAGGATGAGGAGGAAACAGATATAGGGCCAAAGAATAAAGTAGCCTAAATGCAGTTCAAAATTGGTAACAGGACAGGACTAAACAGGCGGCATTGCTTTGTTCAGTGGAGTAGCAAACCCAGGAGCAGCAGACACTGTTTTAAGGGCCCAACCACACTAGTAGGCCAAATGCAGTTTAATATCTGATACTATAGGCCCAAAGCCAGAAGGTTGAAGCTCAGCTTTATTCAGTTGAGGGCAAACACCAGGGAGGGGCAGACACCGTTAGTAGGCCCTAACCACCAATTTTTAAAAACACAGCACTTAATGAGAGCCAGAAGGTTGAAGCTCAGCTTTATTCAGTTGAGGAAAAACACCAGGGAGGGGCAGACACCGTTAGTAGGCCCTAACCACCAATTTTTAAAAACACAGCACTTAATGAGAGCCAGAAGGATGAAGCTCAGCTTTATTCAGTTGAGGACAAACACCAGGCAGGGGCAGACACCGTTAGTAGGCCGTAACCAAAGTTGAAGGCCAAATGCAGTTTAATATCTGATACTATAGGCCCAAAGCCAGAAGGTTGAAGCTCAGCTTTATTCAGTTGAGGAAAAACACCAGGGAGGGGCAGACACCGTTAGTAGGCCCTAACCACCAATTTTTAAAAACACAGCACTTAATGAGAGCCAGAAGGTTGAAGCTCAGCTTTATTCAGTTGAGGACAAACACCAGGCAGGGGCAGACACCGTTAGTAGGCCGTAACCAAAGTTGAAGGCCAAATGCAGTTTAATATCTGATACTATAGGCCCAAAGCCAGAAGGTTGAAGCTCAGCTTTATTCAGTTGAGGAAAAACACCAGGCAGGGGCAGACACCGTTAGTAGGCCGTAACCAAAGTTGAAGGCCAAATGCAGTTTAATATCTGATACTATAGGCCCAAAGCCATAAGGTTGAAGCTCAGCTTTATTCAGTTGAGGAAAAACACCAGGGAGGGGCAGACACTGTTAGTAGGCCCTAACCACCAATTTTTAAAAACACAGCACTTAATGAGAGCCAGAAGGTTGAAGCTCAGCTTTATTCAGTTGAGGGCAAACACCAGGGAGGGGCAGACACCGTTAGTAGGCCCTAACCACCAATTTTTAAAAACACAGCACTTAATGAGAGCCAGAAGGTTGAAGCTCAGCTTTATTCAGTTGAGGACAAACACCAGGCAGGGGCAGACACCGTTAGTAGGCCGTAACCAAAGTTGAAGGCCAAATGCAGTTTAATTTCTGATACTATAGGCCGAAAGCCAGTAGGTGGAAGCTCCGATTTAGAAGGTGGAGGACAATTTGAATTAGGGACTGCAGACAGACTTAGTAGGCTGTCCCCTGTGGACCATGCATCCAACACATTAACCCATTGCGCCGTAATGGACACGTAATGTTCCGTGGCCATGCCTACAGGTCCATGCGTCTGTTGTCAGGTGCACCTTTGTACTCACAGATTGCCAGAGTGCATGGACAATGCGGTCTTCTACATGCTGGTGGAGGGTTGGGATGGCTTTTCTCGCAAAAGAAGTGTCGACTGGTTAGCTTGTAGCGTGGTACAGCGTAGTCCATCATGGCCTTATTAATAGTAAATAAAATATATAACTAGGCTCTATGAACTTTTAAATAGGTTCCAGGGGTACACGGGCAGCATTGGTGTGGTCAGTGGAGGAGTATTTCAAGTAGGGGCCGCAGACAGGCTCACAAAGGCCTAACATAACAAACAGTAGGCAGTCATGGCAGTTTTATATCGGTTACATGGATACACAGGCAGGCAGCATTGTGGTCAGTGGAGGAGTAATGCAAGTAGGGGCCGCAGACAGGCTATCAAAGGCCTAAAATAACAAACAATAGGCTCATGGCAGTTTTATATCGGTTACATGGATACACGGGCAGGCAGCATTGTGGTCAGTGGAGGAGTATTACAAGTAGGGGCCGCAGACAGGCACACAAAGGCCTAAAATAACAAACAGTAGGCAGTCATGGCAGTTTGAAATCGGTTACATGGATACACAGGCAGGCAGCATTGTGGTCAGTGGAGGAGTATTGCAAGTAGGGGCCGCAGACAGGCTCACAAAGGCCTAACATAACAAACAGTAGGCAGTCATGGCAGTTTTATATCGGTTACATGGATACACAGGCAGGCAGCATTGTGGTCAGTGGAGGAGTAATGCAAGTAGGGACGGCAGACAGGCTATCAAAGGCCTAAAATAACAAACAATAGGCTCATGGCAGTTTTACATCGGTTACATGGATACACAGGCAGGCAGCATTGTGGTCAGTGGAGGAGTATTGCAAGGAGTGTCTGACACAGTTAGTACTCCAAAAAAATAAATAGATGTTAATGTCTCGCAAAACAACTATAAGTAAAAAAAGGGTGGCATGCTTAGGTACAGGGGTGGGCTCATCTGCAGAGTTTATGACAAAGTAATTTGGCAGTAAATTAGTATTTACTGGTGTCAATATAGGACACTGACCCAGACTACTTTAACTAGCATCATAGATGCAAACAAATTGGTATTGTTTGTCAGTGCCAGGCATTGAATGATGTCAGTGCATAGACTAAACATTGTTGGAGCTGTGCGAGATAATTTTGCAAGTGGTACAGCACAGTTTGAGCTGGGGGGGGGAACTCTCTTGTGGCCGGCGGTACCGCCCCAGGGCCCCTCATGTTACAACGGTGTGTCTGACGTTGGGTGCGCACCACCACCGCCAGAGACACTACATTGTACTATGAGGGACCCAGTGGCAATGCCGTCGACCAAAAGCGGGCACACCCGCCTCTTCAGACAATCAGCACTGTAACGGGTGCTTGCGCCAAGTGGCGAGACAACGGCCCCGTGGGGGGATTTTTCCCATTGGGTGAGGTGTAAACATGTCATATGCTGGACAAACAGCTGCTGCAAATTAACAGATTGGAACACTCAGTAAGACCAGTCCACAAGCAAGACCTTTTTATAGGAAAGCTAGGTGTCAGCCGGGAAAGGTGGGGCAAAATAATTTGAAATCCAGGAGTGGTTCATTTTAATGAAGGTGAGATCATCCACATTTTGGGTAGCCAGACGAGTCCTTTTTTCGGTTAATATTGAACCAGCAGCACTGAATACTCTTTCTGATAGCACACTAGCTGCTGGGCAAGCAAGCTCCTGCAACGCATATTCTGCCAATTCAGGTCAGGTGTCTAATTTTGATGCCCAGTAATCAAATGGGAATGACGGTTGAGGGAGAACATCGATAAGGGAAGAAAAATAGTTAGTAACCATACTGGACAAATGTTGTCTCCTGTCACTTTGAATAGATGCTGCAGTACCTGTCCTGTCTGCGGTCATTGCGAAATCACTCCACAACCTGGTCAGAAAACCCCTCTGTCCAATGCCACCTCTGATCTGTGCACCCCTAACACCTCTGCCATGTAGCCCCCTGCAGCTTGTGTGAGAACCATCACCGGTGCTGTGTGCTGGGAATGCCTGAATCAAACGGTCTACAAGAGTAGCTTGTTTGGTTGCTAAGATTTGTTCGAGGTTCTCATGTGGCATAATATTTTGCAATTTGCCTTTATAGCGAGGGTCAAGGATGCAGGCCAACCAGTAATCGTCATCGCTCATCATTTTAGTAATGTGTGGGTCCTTTTTGAGGATACGTAAGGCATAATCCGCCATGTGGGCCAAAGTTCCTGTTGGCAAATCTGCGGTTGTGCTGGTTTGAGGGGCAGTTACAGGCAAATCTACGTCACTTGTCTCCCTTAAAAAAACAAAACCCGGCCTTGCAACGCCACTAATTTCTGTTGGCCCAGGAGAAGCTTCCTCATTAAAAAAGTACTCATCCCCATCATCCTCCTCGTCCTCCTCCTCCTCATCGCCCGCTACCGCATCCTCTACACGGCCCTGACCAGACAATGGCTGACTGTCATAAAGGCTTTCCTCTTCCTCGGCTGCAGATGCCTGCTCCTTTATAGGCGTCAAACTTTGCATCAGCAGACGCATTAGGGGGATGCTCATGCTTATTATGGCGTTGTCTGCACTAACCAGCCGTGTGCATTCCTCAAAACACTGAAGGACTTGACACAGGTCTTGTAGCTTCGACCACTGCACACCTGACAACTCCATGTCTGCCATCCAACTGCCTGCCCGTGTATGTGTATCCTCCCACAAAAACATAACAGCACGCCTCTGTTCGCACAGTCTCTGAAGCATGTGCAGTGTGGAGTTCCACCTTGTTGAAATGTCGATGATTAGGCGATGCTGGGGAAGGTTCAAAGACCGCTGATAGTTCTGCATACGGCTGGAGTGTACGGGCGAACGGCGGATATGCGAGCAAAGTCTGCGCACTTTGAGGAGCAGGTCGGGTAACCCCGGATAACTTTTCAGGAAGCACTGCACCACCAGGTTTAAGGTGTGAGCCAGGCAAGGAATGTGTTTCAGTTGGGAAAGGGCTATGGCAGCCATGAAATTCCTTCCGTTATCACTCACAACCTTGCCTGCCTCAAGATGTACAGTGCCCAGCCATGACTGAGTTTCATTCTGCAAGAACTCGGACAGAACTTCCGCGGTGTGTCTGTTGTCGCCCAAACACTTCATTGCCAATACAGCCTGCTGACGCTTGCCACTAGCTGTCCCATAATGGCACACCTGGTGTGCAACAGTGGCAGCTGCGGATGGAGTGGATGTGCAACTGGGGTGTGTGGACGAGCTCTCGCTTCTGCATGAGGAGGAGGAAGAGGAGGAGGGGGGGCGAACGCCTACAGCCAACTCTTTCCTTGACCGTGGACTAGGCAAAACTGTCCCAATATTGCTGTCCCCTGTGGACCCTGCATCCACCACATTCACCCAGTGTGCCGTGATGGACACGTAACGTCCCTGGCCATGCCTACTGGTCCATGCATCTGTTGTCAGGTGCACCTTTGTAGTCACAGACTGCCTGAGTGCATGGACGATGCGGTCTTTAACATGCTGTTGGAGGGCTGGGATGGCTTTTCTAGAAAAGAAGTGCCAACTGGGTAGCTCGTAGTGTGGTACAGCGTAGTCCATCAGCGCTTTGAAAGCTTCGCTTTCAACTAACCGGTAGGGCATCATCTCTAATGAGATTAGTCTAGCAATGTGGGCGTTCAAACCCTGTGTACGCGGATGCGAGGATGAGTACTTCCTTTTCCTAACAAGAGTCTCATGTAGGGTGAGCTGGACTGGAGAGCTGGAGATCATGGAACTAGCGGTGGTGCCGGTGGACATGGGTGACTGAGAGAGGGTTGGAGATGGTATTCTTGCCGGTGCCCTACATGCAGTGTTTCCTACTACTAACCTGGTGATTCCCTGACTGCTTTGGCCTGGCGACGAAAGCTGCACAGATACTGCAGGTGGTGTGGGAAATGGTCGGCTTACAGGGAGGGAAGGGATGTAGCGTTGCTGACTAGCTTCATTGGCCGAGGGTGCTGCAACCTTTAGGGACATTTGGTAGTTAGTCCAGGCTTGCAAATGCATGGTGGATAAATGTCTATGCATGCAACTTGTATTTAGACTTTTAAGATTCTGACCTCTGCTTAAGGTTGTTGAACATTTTTGACAGATGACTTTGCGCTGATCATTTGGATGTTGTTTAAAAAAATGCCTGACTGCACTCTTTCTACTATCGGATACCTTTTCAGGCATTGCAGACTGAGCTTCTTTAACCGGATGGCCACGCTGTCCTGGTTTTGGTTTTGCCACGCGTTTTTGGCCAGATACGGGCCCGGTAGATGGAACCTTTTGTGATGTTGATGCCTGCTGCGGCTCCTCCTCCTCCACTTCAGAACTACTGCCGCCAGCACCCTGTTCCCCCAATGGCTGCCAATCGGGGTCCACAACTGGGTCATCTATGACCTCCTCTTCTATGTCGTGTGCGATTTCGTCTGTGTCACCGTGTAAGCCGGTGATATAGCGTCCGTGACGGAGCACCATAGTCTCCGCTGGGTTTGATTCTGCCTCAGTACACTGCGAGGGCAATGTTCTGGTCTGAGTGAAAGGAACAGCATAGTAATCTGGCTGTGGCTGTGCATCTGTGCACTCCATGTCCGATTCAACTTCTAATGGACATGGCCTGTTAACTGTTTCACTGTCTAACCCAGGAACGGTATGTGTAAAGAGCTCCATGGAGTAACCCATTGTGTCTACTGACGCATCCTTCTCTCTTTTTCTGGGTGAAGAAGACAAGGAAGCGACTTGTCCCTGACCGGGAGCATCCACTGACGATGCACTGCTCTGACATTTGGCACTTTCCGAGGAGGAGGCGAAAGAGCTAGAGGCAGAGTCAGCAATGAAAGCCAATACTTGTTCCTGCTGCTCCGGCTTCAAAAGTGGTTTTCCTACTCCCAGAAAAGAGAGCGTTTGAGGCCTTGTGTAGCCAGACAAGGAACCTGGCTCAACAACTCGAGACTTAGGTGCTGTACTGCTTTTACCACGACCACCTGATGCTCCACCACCACTACCATCATTACCAGCTGACAATGACCACCCACGGCCATGACCTCTTCCACTAGACTTCCTCATTGCTTGCAAAACGTAACCAAAGTAACACTATTTGTTACTGTAAAACAACTTATAAGGTGAACTCAAACTTCTGTAGGATTTATATATACCTTTATAGGTGCCTGACACTGAAAGGAAAATCAGGCTCAATGTAACACACTAGGTTTTGTGTGGCCCAATAATTTGAGACAGATGGCACACACAGGCCCAGCACTCAAGCAGAAATGCCAATCTTAATCTCCCACTATTTTTTTTTTTTTCTGGGAGAATTTACCCTAAAAAAAAAAAAAAAGGCCCAGTATTACACAGTGTTTTCAGTGGCACACAATGAGAGAGAGATGCCACACACAGCAATGGCACGGAGGCAGACTTGCCAATATTTATCTCTCACTAATTTTTTTTTTTGTAAAAGTGAGAATTTAGGAAAAAAAAAAGGCCCAGTATTACACAGTGTTTTCAGTGGCACACAATGAGAGAGAGATGCCACACACAGCAATGGCACGGAGGCAGACTTGCCAATATTTATCTCCCACTAATTTTTTTTTTGGAAAAGGGAGAATTTAGAAAAAAAAAAGGCCAAGTATTACACAGTGTTTTCAGTGGCACACAATGAGAGAGAGATGCCACACACAGCAATGGCACGGAGGCAGACTTGCCAATATTTATCTCCCAATAATTTTTTTTTTTTTAAAAGGGAGAATGTACCCCCCCCAAAAAAAATGGCCAAGTATTACACAGTGTTTTCAGTGGCACACAATGAGAGAGAGATGCCACACACAGCAATGGCATGGAGGCAGACTTGCCAATATGTATCTCCCACTAATTTTTTTTGGGGAAAAGGGAGAATTTAGAAAAGAAAAAAAAGGCCAAGTATTACACAGTGTTTTCAGTGGCACACAATGAGAGAGAGATGCCACACACAGCAATGGCACGGAGGCAGACTTGCCAATATTTATCTCCCTGCAGTTATCTCAGAAAAGTATGGCAGGCAGCTGTAAAAGGACTGCTGCACACAAAAGTGTGGACAAACACACAAGATAGCTGTGCAGAAAGGAAGGAAAAACAGGATTTGTGCTTTGAAAAAAGCAGTTGGTTTACACAGCGGCGTACACACAAAGCAACGCAGCTATCAGGGAGCCTTCTAGGGCAGCCCAATGAGCTACAGCACTGAGGAAAAAAAAATGTAGCTTCCACTGTCCTGCAAACAAAAGGTGGTATTGGACAGTGGAAATCGCTACAGCACAAGCGGTTTGTGGCTTTATGTACCCTGCCTATCACTATCCCTGCTTCCGAAGAAGCTGCAGCAACCTCTCCCTACGCTCAGATCAGCAGCAGTAAGATGGCGGTCGGCGGGAACGCCCCTTTATCGCCCCTGTGACGCCGCAGAAAGCAAGCCAATCACTGCAATGCCCTTCTCTAAGATGGTGGGGACTGAGATCTATGTCATCACGCTGCCCACACTCTGCGTCCACCTTCATTGGCTGAGAAATGGCGCTTTTAGCGTCATTGAAACGCGACTTTGGCGCGAAAGTCGCGTACCGCATGGCAGACCCCACACAGGGATCGGCTCGGTTTCATGAGACGCCGACTTTGCCAAAAGTCGGCGACTTATGAAAATGAACGATTTGTTTCGCTCAACCCTACTTCTGAACTCCAAATAGGCACTTAGACCCCTTCACAAATAGAGCATTATCACGAAGGATCTGGAACACCATCCTGACCTGCTTCACATGAGACTCCCAATCATTGGAAAAAATCAAAATATCATCCAAATACACAATCAAGAATTTATCAAGATAATTGCGGATAATGTCATGCATGAAGGACTGAAATACAGAAGGAGCATTAGAAAGCCCGAAAGGCATCACCAGGTATTCAAAATGGCCTTCGGGCATATTAAATGCAGTTTTCCATTTGTCACCCTGTTTAATACGAACAAGATTATATGCCCCTCGAAGGTCAATCTTGGTAAACCAACTAGCCCCCTTAATCCGAGCAAACAAATCAGAGAGCAAAGGTAAAGGGTATTGGAATTTGACCGTGATCTTATTAAGAAGGCAATAATCAATACAGGGTCTCAAGGAGCCATCCTTCTTGGCAACAAAAAAGAATCCTGCTCCCAATGGTGACAAAGACGGCCGAATATGCCCCTTCTCCAAGGACTCCTTAACATAGCTCCGCATAGCAGTATGTTCTGGCACAGACAGGTTGAAAAGTCGGCCCTTAAGGAACTTAGAGCCTGGAATCAAGTCAATAGCACAATCACAGTCCCTATGTGGAGGAAGGGAACTGGACTTGGGCTCATCGAATACATCCTGGAAATCTGACAAAAATTCAGGAACATCAGAAGAGGGGGAAGAGGAAATTGACATTAAAGGAACGTCACTATGTACCCCTTGACAACCCCAACTAGTCACAGACATCGATTTCCAATCCAACACTGGATTGTGTACTTGTAACCATGGAAAACCCAGTACAACAACATCATGTAAATTATGCAACACCAGAAAACGACAATCTTCCTGATGTGCTGGAGCCATGCACATAGTCAACTGAGTCCAATACTGAGGTTTATTCTTGGCCAATGGTGTAGCATCAATACCCCTCAAAGGAATAGGGCTCTGCAAAGGCTGCAAAGAAAAACCACAGCGCCTGGCAAATTCTAAGTCCATTAAGTTCAGGGCAGCGCCTGAATCCACAAATGCCATGACAGAGAAAGATGACAATGAGCAAATCAGGGTCACAGACAGGAGAAACTTAGGCTGTACAGTACTAATGGCAACAGATCTAGCAACCTTCTTAATACGCTTAGGGCAATCAGAGATAGTATGAGCTGAATCACCACAGTAAAAACACAGCCCATTCTGACGTCTGTATCCCCTCTGTTCCGCTCTAGTCAGAATCCTATCACATTGCATAGGCTCAGGACTCCGCTCAGAGGATGCTGCCATATGGTGCACCACTTTGCGCTCACGCAGGCGCCGATCGATCTGAATGGCTAGAGACATAGATTCGCTCAGACCAACAGGCGTGTGGAACCCCACCATAACATCTTTAAGGGCTTCAGAAAGACCCTTTCTGAAAATTGCTGCCAGAGCGTCCTCATTCCATTTAGTGAGCACAGACCATTTTCTAAATTTCTGGCAGTATAACTCTGCCGCTTCCTAACCCTGGCACAGAGCCAACAAGGTTTTTTCCGCATGATCCACAGAGTTAGGTTCGTCATACAATATTCCGAGCGATTGAAAAAATGCATCTACATTAAGCAATGCCGGATCCCCTGACTCAAGGGAGAATGCCCAGTCCTGAGGGACACCACGCAGCAGAGAAATAACTATTTTAACTTGCTGAGTGGGGTCACCAGAGGAACGGGGGTTTCAGAGCAAAAAACAATTTGCAGTTATTTTTAAAGTTCAAAAACTTAGATCTATCCCCGTAAAACAAATCTGGAGTAGGAATTCTAGGCTCTAAGGCTGGAGTCTGAACAACATAATCTTGGATACTCTGAACTCTTGCAGCAAGCTGATCTACACGAGAAAACAGACCCTGAACATCCATGTCCTCGCCCAAATCCACCCAGAGATTAAGAGGAAGGAAAAAGACAAAACAGACTAAAGAAAAAAAAATGGCTCAGAACTCTTTTTCTTTTCCTTCTTTTGAGATGCATTCAACTCATTTTTGGCCAGTTGTACTGTTATGGACTGGTAATTTAGGAGCGACATGCGACTAGCTCTGAGCAGGTGGTAACTATACAGACCGCAGTTCCTGATCTTAACACAACACTAGAAGTAGCCGTGGGATGTTGGGATGTTCCTGTCACTCCCTGGACACCTCGTCACAGCCGGAGAACTAGCTACCCCTAAAGGTAGAAACAGGAAAGCTATCTTGCCTCAGAGAAAATCCCCAAAGGATAGGATAGCCCCCCATAAATATTGACTGTGAGAGGAGAAGGAAATGACAGACGTAGTATGAAACAAGATTTAGCAAAGGAGGCCACTTCTAGCTGTATACATAGTAAGGAAAGAACACTGTGCGGTCAGTAATAAAAACTAGAAAAAGTCCACCGCAGAGATATGCAAAAATCTCCACACCTGACTTAAGTGTGGAGGGCAAAATCTGCAGCCCAGAGCTTCCAGCTTAGCTAAATAGATCCATACTGATAAGCTGGACAAATGAGCAAAACATAGAATGTGCTGAACAATAAAGTCCACAACAAATGGACTGCAAAAGGACAAGCAAGGACTTATCTTTGCTGAACTGGACAGAGTGTCAGGGAAATCCAAAAGAGCAGTGGCTCCAAGCAGGAACAATTGACAACTGGCATTAATTGAGGCCTAAGGCCAGACTAAAATAGCCGAGCCAGAAAGACGATCAGTGGAAGCAGCTGCTAATGCTAAATCTAAGAAGCAGCTATACCACTCAAAACCACAGGAGGGAGCCCAAGAGCAGAATTCACAAAAGTGCTACTTACAACCACCGGAGGGAGCCCAAGAGCGGAATTCACAACAGAGCTCCTTCCCTTCCAAGCCCTGCCGTGCGCACAAACAGTGGTTTACCCCCACATATGAGGTGTCAGCGTACTCAGGACAAATTGGAAAACAATGTTCGTGGTCCAGTTTCTCCTTTTACCCTTGGGAAAATAAAAAAATTGTTGCTAAAAGATAATTTTTGTGACTAAAAAGTTAAATGTTCATTTTTTCTTCCATTTTGCTTCTGCTGCTGTGAAACACCTGAAGGGTTAATAAACTTCTTGAATGTGGTTTTGAGCACCTTGAGGGGTGCAGTTTTTAGAATGGTGTCACTTTTGGGTATTTTCAGCCATATAGAACCCTCAAACTGACTTCAAATGTGAGGTGGTCCCTAAAAAAAATGGTTTTGTAAATTTTGTTGAACAAATGAGAAATCACTGGTCAAATTTTAACCCTTGTAACCCTTCCTTCCTTCCAAAATTGTGCTGATGTAAAGTAGACATGTGGGAAATGTTATTTATTAACTATTTTGTGTCACATAACTCTGGTGTAACAGAATAAAAATTAAAAATGTGAAAATTGCGAAATTTTCTAAATTTTCGCCAAATTTCCGTTTTTTCACAAATAAACTCAGAAATTATTGACCTAAATTTACCACTAACATGAAGCACAATATGTCACAAAAAAACATTCTCAGAATCGCTAGTATCCGTTGAAGCGTTCCTGAGTTATTACCTCATAAAGGGACACTGGTCAGAATTGCAAAAAACGGCCAGGTCATTAAGGTCAAAATAGGCTGGGTCATGAAGGGGTTAAAACGTCACTACTTCCTTTGCGAGCCCCGATGTGTGCCCAAACAGTGGTCCCCCCCACATATGGGGGTATCAGCGTACTCAGGACAAACTGGACAACAAATTTTGGGGTCCAATTTCTCCTGTTACCCTTGAAAAATTAAAAAATTGTGGGCTAAAAAATTATTTTTGAGGGAACAAAAGGACTTTTTATTTTCACTGCTCTACGTTATAAACTTCTGTGAAACACTTGGGGGTTCAAAGTGCTCACCACACATCTAGATAAGTTTCTTAATGGGTCTAGCTCCAAAATGGGGTCACTTGTGGGGGGTTTCCACTGTTTAGGTACATCAGGGGCTCTCCAAACGCAACATGGCGTTCGATCTCAATTCCAGCCAATTCTGCATTGAAAAAGTCAAACTGTGCCCTTTTCTTCCAAGCCCTGCCGTGTGCCCAAACAGTGGTTTACCCCCACATATGGGGTATCGGCGTATTCAGGAGAAATTGCACTACAAATTTTGTGGTTTATTTTCTCTTTTTACACTTGTGAAAATAAAAAAAATTGGTTCTGAATTAAAATGTTTTCAAAAAAAGTTAAATGTTCATTTTTTCCTTCCACATTGTTTTAGTTCCTGTGAAGCACGTAAATGGTTAATAAACTTCTTGAATGTGGTTTTGAGCACCTTGAGTGGTGCAGTTTTTAGAATGGTGTCAAGTTTGGGTATTTTCTGTCATGTACACCCCTCAAAGTGACTTTAAATGCGAGATGGTCCTTAAAAAATGGTTTTGTAAAATTTGTTGTAAAAATGAGAAATCGCTGGTCAACTTTAACCCTTATAACTTCCTAACTAAAAAAAAAAAATGTTTCCAAAATTGTGCTGATGTAAAGTAGACATGGGGGAAATGTTATTTATTAACTATTTTGTGTGACATATCTCTCTGATTTAAGGGCATAAAAATTCAAAGTTTGAAAATTGCAAATTTTCGCCATATTTCTGTTTTTTTATAAATAATCAATACATTAAAATTATATACACTCACCGGCCACTTTATTAGGTACACCATGCTAGTAACGGGTTGGACCCCCTTTTGCCTTCAGAACTGCCTCAATTCTTCGTGACATAGATTCAACAAGGTGCTGGAAGCATTCCTCAGAGATTTTGGTCCATATTGACATGATGGCATCACACAGTTGCTGCAGATTTGTCAGCTGCACATCCCAAAGATGCTCCATACAAGGCAGGATGGATCCATGCTTTCATGTTGTTTACGCCAAATTCTGACCCTACCATCTGAATGTCGCAGCAGAAATCGAGACTCATCAGACCAAGCAACGTTTTTCCAATCTTCTACTGTCCAATTTCGATGAGCTTGTACAAATTGTAGCCTCAGTTTCCTGTTCTTAGCTGAAAGGAGTGGTACCCGGTGTGGTCTTCTGCTGCTGTAGCCCATCTGCCTCAAAGTTCGACGCACTGTGCGTTCAGAGATGCTCTTAGGCCTACCTTGGTTGTAACGGGTGGCGATTTGAGTCACTGTTGCCTTTCTATCAGCTTGAACCAGTCTGCCCATTCTCCTCTGACCTCTGGCATCAACAAGGCATTTCCGCCCACAGAACTGCCGCTCACTGGATTTTTTTTCTTTTTCGGACCATTCTCTGTAAACCCTAGAGATGGTTGTGCGTGAAAATCCCAGTAGATCAGCAGTTTCTGAAATACTCAGACCAGCCCTTCTGGCACCAACAACCATGCCACGTTCAAAGGCACTCAAATCACCTTTCTTCCCCATACTGATGCTCGGTTTGAACTGCAGGAGATTGTCTTGACCATGTCTACATGCCTAAATGCACTGAGTTGCCGCCATGTGATTGGCTGATTAGAAATTAAGTGTTAACAAGAAGTTGGACAGGTGTACCTAATAAAGTGGCCGGTGAGTGTATATTATATAAGTAATATCAAAGAAATGTTACCACTAACAGTAAGTACAATATGCAAAAAAAAAATATTCTCAGAATCAGCAGGATCCGTTAAAGCATTCCAGAGCTATAACCTCATAAAGTGACAGTGGTCAGAATTGTTAAAATTGGCTATATTCTATGGGGAGGTGGGCTAGATTATATTCTATGAGGAGGTGGGCTGTATTATATTCTATGGGGGGCTGGAATATATTCTATGGGGAGGTGGGCTGTATTATATTCTATGGTGAGGTGGGCTGTATTATATTCTATGGGGAGTACATTATATTCTATGGGGAGGTGGGCTGTATTATATTCTATGGGGGTACATTATATTCTATGGGGAGATGGACTGTATTATATTCTATGGTGGGTACATTATATTCTATGGGGAGGTGGGCTGTATTATATTCTATGGGCAGCTATATTATATTCTATTGGGAGGTGGGCTGTATTATATTCTATGGGGGCTACATCATATTCTATGGGGAGGTGGGCTGTATTATATTCTAAGGGGGCTATATTATATTCTATTGGGAGGTGGGCTGTATTATATTCTATGGGGGTTATATTATATTCTATGGGGAGGTGGGCTGTATTATATTCTATGGGGGGCTACATAATATTCTATGGGAAGGTGGGCTATATTATATTCTATGGGGTGCTCCATTATATTCTATGGGGAGGTGGGCTGTATTATATTCTATGGGGGGCTACATAATATTTTATGGGGGCTGCATTATATTCTATGGGGGGATATATTATATTGTATGGGGGGCTTCATTATACTATATGAATATACTATATGAAGAGGGCTACATTGTATTCTATGGAGGGGCTGCATTATTTTCTATGGAGGGGCTGCATTATATTCTGCAGGGGCTACCATATTTTCTATGGAGGGGCTGCATTATACTATGAGGGGGCTGCATTATATTCTGTGGGGGTAACATTATATTGTATGGTGGGGCTGCATTATACTCTGAGGGGGCTACATTATATTCTGTGGAGTGGTTGCATTATACTCTGGGGTGGCTGCATTATACTCTGTGGGGGTGACTGCATTATACTCTGTGGGGTGGCTGCATTATGCTCTATGGGGTGGCTGAATTATACTTTATGTGGGCTGCATTATACTATATCGAGGAATACATTATACTATATGAAGAACTATGGCGAGCATTATACTATGGGAAGTGAATATTACTACATGGATCACTATGTTGGTGCATTATACTATATGGAGCACTATGAGCAGTGTGTTATACTATATGAAGGACTGAGCAGTATATTTTAGTAAATGGAGGACTATGAGGAGTGTATTATACTATATAGAGGACTATGGGAAGTATATTATACTATATGGAGGACTGAGGAGTGTATTATACTATATGGAGGACTAAGGAGTGTATTATACTATATGGAGCATTATGATGAGTGTATTATACCATAAGGAGAATTGAGCAGTGTATTTTAATATATGGAGGACTATGAGGAATGTATTATACTACATGGAGGACCATGGGGTGTATTATACTATATGGAGAACTATGGGGAGTGTATTATACTATATGGAGGACTTTGGAGCAGATTACATTATATAGAGGACTATGGGGCACATTATATTACATGGAGGACTTTGGGGTGTATTATACTAAAAAAGCAGAATGCTGCATATTCATCGAGAGATTGGATTGTTTATGCCGGAACAGAAATCATTGTTCTCAGCAGCACATCGCCGGTGTAAACTGTAGATGTGCTGCTGATAACATGATACTGTATGGGGACAGATTGATCTAATAGTGAGTGTTCTGTTCTCATCATTCTTTCTCACTTGGTGTAAAGAGGCCGAGAAAAAAGTGTGGAATTACTTCAATATTGTCGATCACACTTGTTTAGCGGCCTGAACTCAGCACATGTAAATACAACAGAAATGCTTCTGTGTGATGAGCAATATGTGAGCATTTGGGGCCCCATTTTAAACTTTTGCCTAGGGCCCCTTTGCCTAAAACCGGCCCTTGGCATTACGCAGGGTCCCGTTGCCATGGTGAGCGGATGTCTTCATGACAACCAGTGCAAGGAAACTTGTTAATCATGCACAGTACATGATCAGCAAGTCTGCCTGTCAGTGCAGCGCTGACAGTTTCCAAAGCATGCAGATGCTGCTTCATCAGCATTCTGTAGAAGTGATCAGCCTGCAAAAAATGATTGTCCCATAAGTTATTTAAAAAAATTAAAATAATTATAAAAATTCAATATATATATTCTATCACTAAATAAATATTTGAATGAAAAAAAAATCAAAATAATAAAGTACACATATTGAGTATCGCTGTGTCCGCAACAACCCAAACTATAAAACTGTCCCACTAGTTAACCTCTTTAGTGAACACTAGAGTTGAGCGAAACGGATCGGTCATTTTCATAAATCGCCGACTTTTAGGCAAAGTCGGGTTTCATGAAACCCAAACCGATCCTAGTGTGGGATCGGCCACGCGGTCGGCGATCAGAGCGCCAAAGTCGCGTTTCGTATGACGCTGTTACCGCTGTGTGCTGGGAATGCCTGAACCAAACGGTCTACAAGAGTTGCTTGTTTGGTAGCCAATATTTGACCTAGGTTCTCATGTGGCATGATATTTTGCAGTTTTCCTTTATATCTTGTATCCAGGAGGCAGGCCAACCAGTTGTCGTCATCGGTCATCATTTTAACAATGTGGGGGTCCCTTTTTAGGATACGCAAGGCATACTCAGCCATGTGGGCCAATGTTCCAGGTGTCAATTAACTGTTTCTGCTGGGTTGAGGACCACTTTCTTGCAAATCAACATCACAAGTGTCCCGCAATAAACCTGTACCAGACCTTGCAATGCCGCCAGTTTCTATTGCCACCTGAGAATCATCCTCCTCCCATACATATTCATCCCCATCATCCTCCTCCTCATCCTCTTCGTCCGCCAATTCGTCCTGGACAGTTCCCTGAGCAGACAATGGCTGACTGTCATCAAGGCTTCCCTCCTCCTCGGCTGCAGACGCCTGCTCCTTAATGTGCGTCAAACTTTGCATCAGCAGACGCATAAGTGGGATGTTAATGCCTATGATGGCGTCGACCACTGCACACCAGACAACTCCATGTCTGCCATCCAAGTGCCTGCCGGTGTATCCTCCCACAAATTAATTACAGCACGCCTCTGTTCGCACAGCCTCTGAATCATGTGCAGTGTGGAGTTCCACCTTGTTGCAACGTCGATTATTAGGCGGTGCTGGGGAAGATTCAGCGATCGCTGATGGTTCAGCATACGGCTGGAGTGTATGGGCATCCGGCGGATGTGCGAGCAAAGTCTTCGCACCTTCAGGAGCAGGGCTGGTAACTTTGGATATTTTTTGAGGAAGCCCTGCACCACCAGGTTAAAGGTGTGAGCCAGGCAAGGTATGTGTTTCAGTTCTGAAAGGGCTATGGCAGCCATAAAATTCCTTCCGTTATCACTGAATACCTTGCCTGCCTCAAGATGTACACTGCCCAGCCATGACTGAGTTTGTTGCTGGAAGTACTCCACCAGTACTTCCGCGGTGTGTCTGTTGTCACCCAAACACTTCATTTGAAACACAGCCTGCTGACGCTTACCACTAGCTGTTCGATAATGGGACACCCCGTGTGCAACACTGGCAGCTGCGGATGGAGTGGTAGGGCGACTGCGCTCTGAGCACGAGCTTTCGCTTGTGGAGGAGGAGGAGGAGTGGCGAACGCCTTATGCCAACTGTTTCCTTAGACTGTGGGATAGGCTGAACTGTCCCACTATGGCTGCCCCCTGTGGACCCTGCATCCTACACATTAACCCAGTGCGCCGTGATGGACACGTAACGTCCCCGGCCATGCCTACTGGTCCATGCATCTAGTTGTGAGGTGCACCTTTCCACTGACTGATTGCCTCAAGGCATGGACAATGCGGTCTTTGACATGCTGGTGGAGGGCTGGGATGGCTTTTCTCGCAAAGAAGTGGCGACTGGGTAGGTCATAGCGTGGTACTGCGTGGGCCATCAAGTCTTTGAAAGCTTCGCTTTCAACAAAACGGTAGGGCATCATCTGTAATGAAATTAGTATAGCAAAGTGGGCGTTCAAATCCTGTGTACGCGGATGAGAGGATGAGTACTTTCTTTTCCTAATGAGAGTCTCTTGTAGGGTGAGCTGGACTGGAGAGCTGCATATGGTGCAACTAGCGGTGGTGGTGGTGGACATGGCGGATTCAGAGAGAGTTTGTTATGGTATTCTTGTTGTTGGCCTACATACAGTCTTTCCTACCAATAACCTTGTGATTCCCTGACTGCTTTGGCCTTACGACGATACCTCCACATTTGCTGCTGGTGGTGTCCTAACCGGTGGGCTTACAGTGAGGGAAGCAATGTAGCATTGCTGACTACCTTCATTCCGAGCAGGTGCACCAACGGTACGGGACGTTTGGTACTTAGTCCAGGCTTGCAAGTGCATGCTGGTTAAATGTCTAAGCATGCACGTTGTATTTAAATTTTGAAGATTCTTCTCTCTGCTAAAGGTCTTTGAGCATTTCTTACAGATAACTTTTGACTGATCATTCTGATCTTGGTTAAAAAATTGCTACACTACACTCTTCATACTATCGAAAACCTTTTCAGGCATTGTGCGCTGTGTTACTTTCACCGAATAGCCATGCTCTCCTAAAACTGTTTTTGTTTTTCGCAAACATTTTTGGCCTGATATGGGCCTGCCAGATGACAGCTGTTGCAATGTAGATGGCTGCTGCGGATCATCCTCCTCCGCTTCTGAGCTAGTGGCAGCGGCACCCTCTTCCCCCAATGGCTGTCAATCTGGGTCAACAACTGGGTCATCTATCACGTCCTCCTCAATGTCATGTGCACCTTCCTCAGTGTCACCGTGTAAGGTGCTATAGCGTTCGGGACAGGGCACCATAGTCTCATCAGGGTCACATTCTGGCTCAGTAAACTGCGAGGGCAATGTAGTGATCAGAGTCAATGGAACAGCATCACAATCTAGCTGTGGCTGTGCATCAGTGCACTCCATGTCCGATTCTTCTTGTAATTGGAAGTGTACAATTTTTCTAACCCAGGCACGGTATGTGTAAAGAGCTCCATGGAGTAACCTGTAGTGTCGCCTGATGCATCCTTCACTTTTGGTTTGGGAGAAGGACACAAGGAAATGTCTTTTTCCTGACCCGGAGCATCCACTGATGACTGGCTGCTCTTACATTTAGAACTTTGGGAAGAGGAGGCGAAAGAGCTAGAGGTGAGTCAGCAAGGAAAGACAACACTTTTTCCTACTTCTCCGGCTTTAAAAGCTGTTTTCCTACTCCCAGGTAAGGGAGCCTTCGAGGCCTTGTGTAGCCAGACGATGACGCAGGCTGAACACCTCCAGCCTTAGGTGCTACTGTGCTTTTGCCACTACCACGAGATGCAGCACCACCAGCACCATCAGTACCAGCTGGCAACCCCTGCCCACGGCCTCTTCCACCAGACTTCCTCATTTTTTGGGGGGAGACACTGAACCACAACTCATATTACACCGTCGTAATATGAGGGGCCCTGTGCCAGTACCGCCGCCCACGAGAGAGTGTTCCCCCCCCAGCTTGAACAGTGCTCTACCACTTGCAATACTACCTCTCCCAGCTCCACCACTGTGTAGTCTGTGCGGTTAAAACCTTAAATGGCACTGAAAATACAAATTATTTGAAATGATAGATGATAGTTAAAATATACAGGGGCCCTGTCCTCCATTTAATACTTTGCGCCTACTACTACTGTCTTTATTATTTGGGCGTAATAACGGTGTCTGCCGCTGCTTCTTTTATTTTCCTTCACTGAACAAAGCTGAAGTTCAACTGTTGTCCCGTTTCAAATATTAAACTGCATTTGGCCTACTTGTTGGATAGGGCCTACTAACGGTGTCTGCCGCTCCTTGGTGTTCTCCTGATTTATTTTTCTTGCGCTTCAATCTTCAGGCTTTCGTTTAAATAATTTTTATATTAAACTGCATTTGGCCTACTTGTTGGGTTGGGCCTAGTAACATTGTCTGCTGCCGCCTCTTGTTTTCCTCTACTAAACAAAGCTGAGCTTGAAGCTTCAGGCTTTCGGCCTGTAACAACAATATGAAACTACATTTGGCCTAGTTCTTGGTTTGGGCCTAGTAACGTTGTCTGCTGCTGCCTCTTGTTTTCCTCTACTACACAAAGCTGAGCTTCAATCTATAGGCTTTCGGCCTATATTTAGAATATGAAACTGCATTTGGCCTACTTGTTTGGTTGGGCCTACTAACGGTGTCTGCCGCTGATTGTTGTTCTCCTCCACTGAACAAACCAATGCCGCCTGTTTACTCCTGTTACCAATTTTTAACAGCTTTTAGCCTACTTTTTTTATTTTGGGCCTATATCTGTGTTTCCTCCTCATTCCTGCCCATTGCCCAGCCACTGCTAGATGAGTCTGCTGGTACATTGACACAGACCACTACATTCCCCTTGCACTCTACACAGCCTGAATCTGACCCTGCTGAAACTCAGGTTCCCCTTCCCGCATACTATACCACCTTACATGGGGACAAAGAGGAAGGTGCAGATGAAAGTGCAGGTTCCTTCAACAGGTGGGGGGGCATACTCATTGGCGACGTCACTGGCACAGGGCCCCTCATAGTACGCAAAAGTGTCTCTGCCGGTGGGAGGCACCCCCGCCATCAATCACAACGCCGTACTTTGAGGGGCCCTGTGCCAGTGGCAATGAGAACGAGTGTGCCCCCCCTGCTTGCTCAGGATCACAGCACTTGCAAAGTTGAAATACTTACCTCTCCCTGCTCCACCGCCGTGACATAGTCCGCGTTTCCTGGGCCCACGAAAAACTTGAGCCAGCCCTACTCCCCCCACAACTGTTGCCAAATGACCCCCAAATTTTCAATGGCTAACTATTATTATAAGGTAAATTAAGATTGACAAGCTTAAGTAACAAGAATTGATGTTTTTGGCATTAAAATGGGCTCTGTTGGTGTTTTCCTGTCCTCCACTCACTGCCGACTTTGATTCTCCATTGACTTGCATTGGGTTTCGTGTTTTGGTCGGATCCCCGACTTTTCGAAATAATCGGCCGATTTCACCCGACCTGACTTTTGACAAAGTCGGGTTTCGCGAAACCCGACTCGATCCTGAAAAAGTAAAAGTCGCTCAACCCTAGTGAACACCATAAAAAATTAAAATAAAAAACAAAGCAAAAAAACAACGCTTTATCATCATACCGCCGAACAAAAAGTGGAATAACACGCGATCAAAAAGACAGATATAAATAAATATTGTACCGCTGAAAATGTCATCTTGCCCCGCCAAAAAAATGCTGCTATATAGCTCCATCAGTGGAAAAATAGAAAAAGTTATAGCTCTCAGAATAAAGTGCTGAAAAAATAATTATTTTTTCTATAAAAAAAAAATTTATGGTATAAAAGCGGCAAAACATAAAAAAATATATAAAAGGTATTGCTGTAATCATACTGACGTGAAGAATAAAACTGCTTTATCAATTTTACCGCACACGGAACGGTATAAACGCACCCTCAAAAGAAATTCATGAATAGCTGGTTTTTGTTCATTCTACCTCACAAAAATCGGAATAGAAAGCGATCAAAAAATGTTTTGTGCCTGAACATGGTGCCAATAAAAATGTCCAGTTGTCCCACAAAAACACAAGACCTCACATGACTCTGTTGGCCAAAATATGGAAAAATTATAGCTCTCAAAATGTGGTGATGCAAAAACTATTTGTTGCAATAAAAAGCGTCTTTTAGTGTGTGACAGCTGCCAATCATAAAAAACGCCTCTTTCACATGTCTTGATATTTCCAGTAGCGGGGATGTCAGTGTCCGTGTGTGTAATACTTATGGTTAGTGTTGAGCATTCCGATACCGCAAGTATCGGGTATCGGCCGATATTTGCTGTATTGGAATTCTGATACCGAGATCCGATACTTTTGTGGTATCGGGAATCAGAATCGGAAGTTCTCAGTGTATGGTTCCCATTGTCTGAAGGAGAGGAAACTCTCCTTCAGGCCCTGGGATCCATATCCATGTAAAAAATAAAGAATTAAAATAAAAAATAGGGATATACTCACCCTCTGACGCGCCCTGGTAGTAACCGGCAGCCTGCTTTGCTTAAAATGAGCGCGTTCAGCACCTTCCAAGACGTCACGGCTTCTGATTGGTCGCGTGCCGCTCATGTGACCGCCACGCGACCAATCACAAGCCTTGATGTCATTCTCAGGTCCTAAATTCCTAGAAGACGTGACGTCATGGAAGGTGCTGAACGCGCTCATTTTAAGCAACGGAAGCTGCCGGTTAACAGCGGTAAGGTGCAGGGGCCTCCGGACAGGTGAGTATATCAATATTTTTTATTTTAATTCTTTATTTTACAAATTCATATGGATCCCAGGGCCTAAAGGAGAGTTTCCTCTCCTTCAGACCCTGGGAACCATCAGGATGCCGTCCGATACTTGGTGTCCCATTGACTTGCATGGGTATCGGGTATCGGAATCGGCGAGATCCGATACTTTGCCGGTATCGGCCGATACTATCCGATACCGATACTTTCAAGTATCGGACGGTATCGCTCAACACTACTTATGGTACATGTGTGGCATTTGTGTGCTACATCAGTACCACATGGATGGGCGCCAGGGAAGAAGTGTTACAGTAAGCGCTGTTCCCCCACGCCGTGTGCTGAACACAGCTCTCATCATTCTCCCCTTGTCTGCCAGAGAGCAGTGGCGTATGATGATAGTAACATTTACGTGATAAAAGAGACAGCAGGCTGCGGCTGATTAGACTATTGCTTCCATCAGCCTATCCCTGCTGCTGCTAATAACAGTGACAGCAGGAGCTGATGGGGGTATTCATCAGCCGCTGCCTGAGCTATAAATAAATAAATAAATGAAAAAATCAGTGTGGGTTCCCCTGTATTTTCTATAATCAGCCAGGCAAAACTCACAGATGGGGGCTGCAACCCTCAGCTGTCAGCTTCAGTAAGGCTGGTTATCAAGAATAGAGGGGTCCCCACACTGTTTTTTTTTTTTAAATTATTTAAATAAATAATTTAAAAAACGGCGTGTGTTCCCCCATTTTTGACAACCAGCCTTGCTAAAGCTCACAGCTGGGAGCTGGTATTCTCAGGCTGTAAGGGGCAATGGATATTGACCCCCCCTGATCACCGGCAGAGCAGGGGAGAATGATGAGAGCCGTGTTCAGCACAGGGGAACATCGCTTACTGTAACGCTCCTTCCCTTCCGAGCTCTGCCATGCACCCAAACAGTGGTTTACCCCAACATTTGGGGTATCGGCGTACTCAGGACAAATTGCACAACAACTTTTGTGGTCCAATTTCTCCTGTTACCCTTGGGAAAATAAAAAAATTGGATCTGAAGTAAATTTTTTGTGAAAAAAAGGTAAATGCTAATTTTTTTTAAACATTCCAAAAATTCCTGTGAAACACCTGAAGGATTACTAAACGTCATGAATGTGGTTTTGAGCACCTTGAGGGGGGCAGTTTTTAGAATGGTGTCACTTTTGGGTATTTTCTATCATATAGACCCCTCAAACTGACTTCAAATGTGATGTGGTCCCTAAAAAAATGGTATAAAAATGAGAAATCACTGTTTAAATTTTAACCCTTATAACTCCCTAACAAAAAAAAAATGTTTGAATACAAAATTGTGCTGATGTAAAGTAGAAATGTGGGAAATATTACTTATTAAGTATTTTGTGTGACATATCTCTGTGATTTAAGGGCATGACAATTCAAAGTTGGAAAATTTTCAAAATTTCAGGGAAATTTTACCACCAACATGAAGTACAATATGTCACGAGAAAGCAGTGTCAGAATCACCGGGATCCATGAAAGTGTTCTTTGGTTATTTCCTCATAAAGGGACAGTGGTCAGAATTCTAAAAATTGGCACGGCCATTAACATGCAAACCACCCTCGGGGGTTAGGGGGTTAAAGTGGAGTAAAAGCGTGACACCTTTGTTCTCTGCAGCGGTCTGGGAGCCAGATATACTTCCAGGGGTCTTCTCCATGCTGTTCTCCTTCCATTCAGCACTTTTCCAATACATTTGAACATTTTCACTGCCCCCAGACGTCTTTGTAGGATCTTCCGGAAAAACGCTTGTTTTTCCCATTGACTCCCATTATACTTGTTACGTGAAGCAAGCATACGAGTATTAGGAATTGCTTGGTTTGAGCAACAAGCACCCAAGCATTTTAGTGCTCGCTCGTTCCTAGTTGTATTATGTACTGTATCCTTTTTTTATCATTTCTGCCCAGTCCATGTTATTAATCATGTCCTGTGTTTTTGTATGTTCTTCTAGGCAGCTAATCATTTCCATACATAAATACATTTTTTTTTTTTTTTGCCTTTTATTAAGGTGTCTAGTTTTATTGATTATATAGTTTATAGTATACCCTATTCTCCTTTTCCAGCTTGTTATTAATTCTTGATATTTATGATATTTTTTCTATTATTATTAATAATATAGACCACTTAAACTATGGAAATTCCCTAGTGGATAGGCATTTATGTGCAAAGCATTAATTTCCTAAAGTATGCATTCAATTACATACACTTGCAAAAAAATATAATTTGCAGCACCAAATGTTTTGTGAGTCTTATTGAATTTAATGAGTAAAATGAGGCGTCATATCACAGATAACTACAGAGAGAACCTAGAAAACCTAAATCAATTTTGCTGCTATTAATAAATTTGCTTCACTTTTCGGAATACTTTAAATGTAGTTTTACATAACTACCACTAGATGGCGAATTTGCTCTACATAAGTTTTTTTTTCCATCAGATGACTTGTACACCGCCAGGTTTCATTCCTGGAGTTCTGTGATTCATTTTCAATGTTTTATGTAGCAACCAGTAGCATATTTTTCTATGCTCATGAAAAGAAAAACACACGAAAGATATTTTTAAAGCAGATTTTAAATACTATGATAGGAATCGGAAATTTATTACGCGAATACGATTCATTATTTGTTTTATTAAATATTTAATTTTATAAAATTATTTTAATACAGCTCTGATAGATGGTCTCGGGTGAGGGGTTTCAAGCATTGGGGGCAACAGTGGTGCCCCTGGAGGTCTCTGTAGAGATGTGGACATCAGAGGTGGCTGGGGGTTGTTGTGATTGCTGTCTTGTCATTTGTGAGTTTGGGCCTCGTCTCCGATATGAAACTGTCTTCAAATTGCTATAGATTGTCCTCAGTCCCTTTTGCCAAGATGTTGCCATTGTTGTACAGGTTCATCCTTCTGCTTGTGTGTTTATCTGTGAAGTGCAAACATTATCCTGATATTGCACATTTTTTTGCTTAGTATAAACTAATTGTTCCTGTGTTGTTTTTTAAATGTTCAAAGTGATCTCTTTCACTGATGATTTATGGCCTTTCTGTTCAACCCAAAGTAGTTTATCTTGTATAGTAATGCCTGCTCTGGTCTTGTGCTAATTGGTAAATTATTCAATGACGTCAATTAGTACTAGACCCTGAACAGATTCTTCCTATATATGTGTATAACACATTTTAAGTGCAATATTTTAAAGTGTATTGGCAGTTACACATGGCAGTTGGACTTGGAAGGAGATGGGAAGCTGTACCAGATATTCAAACAAATATGCTTCTTGGTCAGTTGTAATGCATTATTTATTGGTCATATCACTATGCACCACATATGTTTTAGCATCTGCTTTCTCACAGCTTTCTCACCCGCTAACACACTGTGTGCACTGTCTCCACATCTGCATTTCCCTTCTCCCCTCTCCCACGTATAACTCTGAGGCACTACTGACATTACTCACCCACTCCAAACCATCAGCTCTCATACAGCACTCAAAAGGTTCATAAAAATCATTGCACCATCTGCTCCCTCTCTTTTTTCTCCTTCTCCTAGTCAATAGCATCATTTCCCCACCCAGCCTTCTCCTATCTCTTTTAATTGTGCTCTCTGGAACACACTGTCAGCGTGTAACAAACTAACTTACATTCATGATTTTATTCTTTCTAATTCCCTTTACATTCTGGCTCTCATTTAAACCTGGATCCAGCAGTCGGACACCACCTCCGCTGCTACTTTCTTGTTTGATGGGCTTAAATTTTCACAGACTGCCAGACCTGAGAACAAACAAGGTGAAGGTGTTGGTCTGCTCCATTCATCACAATGTGCTTTCCAGGTTGTCCCCCCAGTACCTTCACTTATGTTTCCTTCCATTTGAAGTCCACACTATTAGAATCTTTAACCCCTTCACCCCAAAGCCTGTTTTCACCTAAGTGACACGGCCAATTTTTACAATTCTGACCACTGTCACTTTATGAGGTCATAACTCTGAAACGCTTCAACGGATCCTGGTGATTCTGAGATTGTTTTCTCGTGACATATTGTACTTTATGATAGTGGTAAAACTTCTTCGATATGACTTGCATTTATTTGTGAAAAAAACAGAAATTTGTCGAAAATTATGAAAATTTAGCAGTTTTCAAATTTTTCGTTTTTATGCCCTTAAATTAGAGAGTTATATCACATAATATAGTTAATAAACAACATTTCCCACATGTCTGCTTTACATCAGCACAATTTTGAAAACATAATTTTTTTTTTTAGGGAGTTATAAGGGTTAAAAGTTGACCAGCGATTTCTCATTTTTGCAACAAAATTTGCAAAACCATTTTTTTTATAGACCACCTCACACTTGAAGTGACTTTGAGGGGTCTATATGACAGAAAATGCCCAAAAGTGACACCATTCTAAAAACTGCACCCCTCAAGGTACTCAAAACCACATTCAAAAAGTTTATTAACCCTTCAGGTGCTTCACAGGAATTTTTGGAATGTTTAAAAAAAATTGAACATTTAACTTTTTTTTCACAAAATTTTTACTTCAGATCCAATTTGTTTTATTTTACCAAGGGTAACAGGAGAAATTGGACCAAAAAAGTTGTTGTACGATTTGTCCTGAGTACGCCGATACCTCACATGTTGGGGTAAACCATTGATTGGGCACATGGCAGAGCTCGGAAGGGAAGGAGCGCCATTTGACTTTTCAATGCAAAATTGGCTGGAATTGAGATCGGAACCCATGTTGTGTTTGGAGAGCCCCTGACGTGCCTAAACAGTGGAAACCCCCACAAGTGACACCATTTTGGAAAGTAGACCCTCTAAGGAACTAATCTAGATGTGTGGTGAGCACTTTGAACCTCCAAGTGCTTCACAGAAGTTTATAATGCAGAGCCGTAAAAAAAAATTAATATTAATTTTCACAAAAAATGATCTTTTTGCCCCAAATTTTTTATTTTCCCAAGGGTAGCAGGATAAATTGGACCCCAAAAGTTGTTGTGCAATTTGTCCTGAGTACGCTGATACTTCATATATGGGGATAAACCACTGTTTGGGCGCATGGCAGAGCTCGGAAGGGAAGGAGCGCCATTTGACTTTTCAATGCAAAATTGGCTGGAATTGAGATCGGAACCCATGTCGTGTTTGGAGAGCCCCTGATGTGCCTAAACAGTGGAAACCCCCACAAGTGACACCATTTTGGAAAGTAGACCCTCTAAGGAACTAATCTAGATGTGTGGTGAGCACTTTGAACTTCCAAGTGCTTCACAGAAGTTTATAATGTAGAGCCGTAAAAAAAAATTAATATTAATTTTCACAAAAAATGATCTTTTTGCCCCAAATTTTTTATTTTCCCAAGGGTAGCAGGATAAATTGGACCCCAAAAGTTGTTGTGCAATTTGTCCTGAGTACGTGATACTTCATATATGGGGATAAACCACTGTTTGGGCGCATGGCAGAGCTCGGAAGGGAAGGAGAGCCATTTGACTTTTCAATGCAAAATTGTCTGGAATTGAGATCGGAACCCATGTCGTGTTTGGAGAGCCCCTGACGTGCCTAAACAGTGGAAACCCCCACAAGTGACACCATTTTGGAAAGAAGACCCCCTAAGGAACTTATCTAGATGTGTGGTGAGCACTTTTAACCCCCAGTTGTTTTACTAAAGTTTAGAATGTAGCGCTGTGAAAATTAAAAAATCATTTTTTCTTTCCACAAAATGATGTTTTAGCCCGCAATTTTTTTTTCCCCAAGGGTAACAGGAGAAATTGGACCACAAAAGTTATTGTCCAATTTGTCCTGAGTACGCTGATACCCCATACATTGGGGGGAACCACTGTTTGGGTGCACGGCAGAGCTCGGAAGGGAAGGAGCGCCGTTTGAAATGCAGACTTAGATGGATTGGTCTGCAGGTGTCATGTTGCATTTGCAGAGCCCCTGATGTACCTAAACAGTAGAAACCCCCCACAAGTGACCCCATATTGGAAACTAGACCCCCCACGGAACTTATCTAGATGTGTTGTGAGAACTTTGAACCCCCAAGTGTTTCACTACAGTTTATCACGCAGAGCCGTGAAAATAAAAAATATTTTTTTTTCCACGAAAATTATATTTTAGCCCCCACGTTTTTATTTTCCCAAGGGTAACAGGAGAAATTGGACAACAAAAGTTGTTGTCCAATTTGTCCTGAGTACTCTGATACCCCATATATGGGGGGGAACCACTGTTTGTGCGCACGGCAGAGCTCGGAAGGGAAGGAGCGCCATTTGAAATGCAGACTGAGGCCGGCGTCACACTGGCGAGTTTTACGGACGTAAGAGCGCAGAAACTACGTCCGTAAAACTCGCATGACATACGGCACAATTATTCTCAATGGGGCTGCTCCTATCAGCCGTATATTACGGTTCAGTATTATACGGCTTTCTACGGCCGTACAAAATCGCAGCATGCTGCGTTTGTCAGCGTATTGCGCAAAAAAATCGCCAACGAAAGTCTATGGGGGCGAGAAAAATACGGATTCCACACGGACCAGCAGTGTGACTTGCGAGAAATACGCAGCGGTGTTAGTGAAAAGTCGGTAATTCAATTGCCGGCTTTTCATTTCTCCTGCACAAACCCGACATGATATGAGACATGGTTTACATACAGTAAACCATCTCATATCCCCATTTTTTTTGCATATTCCACACTACTAATGTTAGTAGTGTGTATGTGCAAAATTTCAGCGCTGTAGCTGCTAAAATAAAGGGTTAAATGGCGGAAAAAATTGGCGTGGGCTCCCGCGCAATTTTCTCCGCCAGAATGGTAAAGCCAGTGACTGAGGGCAGATATTAATAGCCTAGAGAGGGTCCATGGTTATTGGTCCCCCCGTGGCTAAAAACATCTGCCCCCAGCCACCCCAGAAAAGGCACATCTGGAAGATGCGCCTATTCTGGCACTTGGCCACTCTCTTCCCACTCCCTGTAGCGGTGGGATATGGGGTAATGAAGGGTTAATGCCACCTTGCTATTGTAAGGTGACATTAAGCCAGATTAATAATGGAGAGGCGTCAATTATGACACCTATCCATTATTAATCCAATTGTATGAAAGGGTTAAAAAAACACACACACATGATTTAAAAGTATTTTAATGCAATAAACACAGCGGTTGTTTTAATAATTTATTGCTCTCTCAATCCATCAGCAACACCCTCGCTTGGAAAAATAATAAACGCACAAGATACATACCTTCTGATGTCCTATCACATCCAACGAGGAAATCCATCTGAAGGGGTTAACTAATATTACAGGCACGAGCTGCGATAAACCACTCGCTCGTGCCTGCAATCCCCGGGTGCTGAAAGGAAAGCAGTGATCTATACTTACATTGAGTCGCGGTGATGCGCCCCTGCTGGATGTTCTCATGAACTGCAGCCTGGGAACTTTTTCCCACGCTCCAGGTCATATGAGGACATCCACCAGGGGGCGCATCACCGCGACTGAAGGAAATGTAGGTCATTGACCTACATTTCCTTCATTCGCCGGGGATTACAGGCACGGAGCACAGCTGCATTATAGCAGAGCTCCTGCCTGTAAAATATTTTAACCCCTTCAGATGGATTACATCGTGGGACGTGACGGTTCAGCTGAGGGTATGTACCTTGTGCGTTTATTATTTTTCCAAGTGAGGGTGTTGCTGATGGATTGAGAGAGCAATAAATTATTAAAACAACCGCTGTGTTTATTGCATTAAAATACTTTTAAATCATGTGTGTGTGTGTGTGTGTTTTTTAACCCTTTCATACAATTGGATTAATAATGGATAGGTGTCATAATTGACGCCTCTCCATTATTAATCTGGCTTAATGTCACCTTACAATAGCAAGGTGGCATTAACCCTTCATTACCCCATATCCCACCGCTACAGGGAGTGGGAAGAGAGTGGCCAAGTGCCAGAATAGGCGCATCTTCCAGATGTGCCTTTTCTGGGGTGGCTGGGGGCAGATGTTTTTAGCCACGGGGGGGCCAATAACCATGGACCCTCTCTAGGCTATTAATATCTGCCCTCGGTCACTGGCTTTACCATTCTGGCGGAGAAAATTGCGCGGGAGCCCACGCCAATTTTTTCCGCCATTTAACCCTTTATTTTAGCAGCTACAGCGCCGAAATTTTGCACATACACACTACTAACATTAGTAGTGTGGAATATGCAAAAAAAATGGGGATATGAGATGGTTTACTGTATGTAAACCATGTCTCATATCCTGTCGGGTTTGTGCAGGAGAAATGAAAAGCCGGCAATTGAATTACCGGCTGTTCACAGATATCGCGCTGAATTAAATATAAATACAGAATATATATATATGTGTCTCAATGACATAATAGAAAAAATTGGAACAGCACAAATCCTTTACTTATCTTCGGGTGCAGAGCCCAAACAACCCGTCCCTTGGTTGCTTTCAGTCCATATAAATCACAAAAGCAGGCAGCACTCCATATTCTTAAGGTAATCTGCAGGTCTTTATTGAGCCCACATCTCGTGCAACGTTTCAGCTCTCAACTGAGCCTTTCTCAAGCAACAAACAGACCTTTTTACAGTGTATATATAGAGGGACATTTCCCCATCATCCCCTATGTGCAGCCAATCAGTGAACTTCATAGATTTACGGACAATTACATTACATCATAGAGTGTATTAAGTGCCAGCAGTGTACTATTAAAATCAAATCGGACAATTACTGAATTAGACATACCCTTGGAGAGACATAGCTTTGAAGGAGGAAGCAGCATGTTTTCGGCGTCTCTGGACAGCTACTGCGCATGTCCTAATCCTCATTTGTGACTCATGATCACGTGTTCGGTAGAGGGCCAATAAGAACCGCTATCTTCCATACGGCGCACCGCGCCTGCGCAGTAGCGCTCGGAGTATCTATATTAATAGTTAAATCCAATGTTTTCCCGTGACTCATAGTCACATGTATATAGAGGGCCAATAAGAGCCACTATTCTCCATCTGTCACATCGCGCCTGCGCAGTAGCGCTCATGATCCCCATCTTGGTAATGGAATCTAGTTCCTTCAGGACTTAAAGCGCATGCGCCGTAGCGCCCATGACAGCTACATTGCTCAGCATCACATAGTGATGTATATGGCATATTAAAGGCCACAATATATAAAATAAAGTGCCACCAAGTGCTTTTAAATTAGTAATACCAGCACCATAATAGATAACAAACTATATAAAATACATTCTTTAACCCTTATGGTAAAATCCATTTTGTCCATTTCAGTGTTCACTAAGGCAGCACAGCCGCTCATATGCCGTAAGGACCAATGTGGAATGTGCATAATCCTACCTTGAGCTACCAGAGAGTATCTTAATTCAGATCCTCACCTGGCACTCATACAGTGTCTATAGGGTGCCCCTCACCCCTTCGAGTCAGGCGCCTCCATTCTAGACCTCTGCATAGCAGTAGCACGATAGTCCTGGCTTGTGTGAACATATATGGTTTATGGATCCCCAATGGGTATATTGCACATAGCCCTTTCTGGCCACATTTATCAATATACAAAAACAAGTAAAATCTATAAAGCAAGAAAAATAAATTTGTATATAATTTATTAATTGGCCTCCTACCATCTACGTACATGATTAAATCAATATCAAATTATATATCTTTTTCAAATGATTAATTCAATATCAAATTGTATATCTTTTTCAAATGATTATAATAACACAACATATATATTACTCGAATTAATTTTCCTCCTCCATATCGAATGTCTCTCCAAATAGGGTCTTCTGTTATGCATAACAGCAACAGTACCTGGACAAAAAACATATACAGATTAAAATTAGGAACATACTATTAAAAAAGTATTCCCAAATATATAAATACAACAAATACCAAACTTGTTAACTACACTATCTCGATGCTGAAACATTATATTATATAGCTGTATGTAATTTAAAATCTACATTAAGGCCCTTGGGCCTAAGCGTATTCAATTTATATATCCACATAAGTTCCCTCTTGCGGAGGACTGACTCTCTATCGCCTCCTCTCCTCTCTATAGGTACCCTATCAATAATCATAAACTTTAAATCCTTCTCCAAATGATTACACTCCACAAAGTGTTTTGGAACCGGGAGATCGGTCCTCTTTTTTCTAATCGAGTATCGGTGTTGATTCATTCGTACCTTGAACTCGCACGTCGTTTCACCGACGTACCACAGCTTACACGGACATATCAAAAGATACACAACAAAATCAGAGCTGCAAGTTAAATAATGTTTGATATTGTAAATTTTCCCTGTCTGCGGATGTTCAAATGTTGCTCCTTTCGCCATATAAGTGCAGTTCACAAAATTTAAACATGGGAAACAACCTGTTTTGCTTGAGCCTGTCAGGGATAATTGTTTACTTACTCTTCTTGGGCCAATGTCTGACTTAATCAAATAATCCTTAATATTCCTATTACGTCTATAGGAATATAATGGCGGTAGTTGCAATTCCTTTATTTCAGGCAAGCATTTTCCCAGCATACCCCAATGTTTACTGATCACGTTGGCAACTTCCCTACTCTCCTCCCCATATGTAGTAACTAATGGGACTCTCTTTTGTTTCCTCTCACATCGGTTGTATGTCTTCTTTTGGATAAGTTCCGCTCTATTTATTTGTAGTACTTTATTTTTGGTATTCTCCAATAAATTCATGGGGTAACCTCTATCCAAAAATTTTTTTACTAATTTGTCTACCACTATATCTATGTCCTTTTCATCTTTAACTATCCTCCTAATCCTTAAGAGTTGGCTAAGTGGAATGGATTTGACCATAGATCGAGGGTGTTGACTATCGTAGAGTAACAAATTGTTTTTGTCTGTACTTTTCACAAATAATGTAGTGCTTAATTGCCCCTTCTCTAGACTGACGAGTACATCTAGGAACTGAATTTCCTTTCTAGACATTACAAGTGTGAATTTGATTGTATTGTCAATGGTATTTAGAAATTGAAAGAATTCCTCCAATTCGCCCTGTGTGCCTGTCCATAGGAGGAAGACATCATCTATGTACCTCCACCACGCCAAAACATGTCGGTAGTGGTGGGATACATAGATGAGGTCCTCCTCCATGGCTTCCATCACCAAATTAGCATAAGAAGGGGCCATATTGGCCCCCATGGCTGTTCCTCGTTTTTGTGTATAAAACGCGTCCCCAAACAAAAAATAATTTCTTCTCAGAATAATCTCTAATAATTTTAGTATGAAGGCACTACCTTCAGGTGTATACTTATTGCACTCTAATTTCCTACCAACTGCTTTCAGACCTTGTTCATGGTCTATCGAAGTGTACAATGACACTACGTCGAAGGATGCCAATATGACATCCCCTTCTACTTGTAGTGTCTCCAATTTGTTTAAGAAGTCAGTTGTGTCTTTAATGTATGACTTGCATTTTTTGACCATCGGATTAAGTACCTTATCCAAGAAGATACCCATGTTATTGAAAATAGACCCCACCCCCGAGACTATAGGACGTCCCGGGGGATTAATTAGGGTCTTATGTATCTTCGGTGTTATATATAACACCGGAGTACGTGGGTTCTCTACTAGTAGGTACTCATATAGATCCTGGTCAATCACACCTGAATCCTGGGCTTCTTTAAGACAGGCCTTAATATCCTTCAAAATAACAAATTTGGGGTCCCCAACCATTTTTGCATACACATCCTCATCTTTTAGTTGCCTCAATATTTCGGCAATATAAGTCTCCTTGTCCATGACGACGACTGCTCCCCCTTTGTCCGCAGGTTTCACTACTATGTCGCCGTCATGGACAAGTTCCTGCAATGCCTCGAACTCCTCTTTACGGATATTCGGGTGCATAAACTCCTTTATTGCCTTTTCTCTCAGCTGTTCAATGTCCGACCTTACAGCTTTTTCAAAGGCCTCAATCACTGCAGGGCTAGTTGGAGGTATAAAGTTATTTCCTTTTCTCAATTGTACATCATTTAAATCAAATTCACTTACTTTGACCTTCTTACCCATATTTTTATCTCTAAACCACTCTCTTAATTTTATTTGTCTAAAAAATCGTTCCAGATCTAATTGCAGTTCAAACCAGTCTATATGTGAGCATGGGCTAAAGGTAAGTCCTTTACTCAGTACAGAAATTTGCATGTCCGTAAGTACCTTATGGGAGATGTTTACTATGAGGTCTGTTCCCTCCTTCTGAGATTCAGTGTCTTTTGAGGTTGAGTTTTGATTTTTTCTGATTTCTTTTTGCTTCCGATGCTGGCGCCTGCCTCCGCGTCTTTTTCTTCCTCTGGTATGTTCGCTAGATCTAAAAGGAACATAATCATTATTTGCATACCCAACATCATTTAAATATAATTCCTTAGTGCCCAAAGGACCTCTTTTCTTCCATGATATTTTTGAATTGTCCGTTTGCCAAGAGTAAATACGACCAGTCTCATAGTCACCACTATCACGACTCCATTTTTTTCTTTTTGTTTCCTCCAAATCTCCACGGAATTTGCACATGTCCTTATCAGCTTTACTTTTAAAGTTTATCCAATCATCTTTGTTAAATATTTCCTGCATCTTTATTTCCATCTCCTCCGTGTTATGCTGTATCTTTTTAACCTCATCTTGCAAGAACTCAATATTCAATAGCATGATATCCATAGCGTATTTATTTGATATTTGTGCGAATCTGCTGCAAAATGCCGCATTACCAGAGAATAGATTAGGACGTATGTTTGATCTCAAGCCTCTAGGTATCTTGCGTTCCCTTATGTACTGTCCTAACGTAGTCAGGTGTAGCTGTGAACTGATCAAGCGTTTTTTATCATTCAGATACTTGTGTTTTAAATCAGTTTGTGAGGGTATCTTCAAGAAAGCTGCATCCCCCTCCATGTTACTCAGAATACGTTCCTCATCTTCAATAGTGTAATTAAAAATCCCCGGGTTCATGGTGTGTGAATCCATGATCCCAAAAAATGGCTTAAGGATGTTAGAGAAAATCAATAAATAAATACTAAATGTGCAAAAATTTCCAGACATCAACATAATAGAAAAAATTGGAACAGCACAAATCCTTTACTTATCTTTGGGTGCAGGGCCCAAACAACCCGTCCCTTGGTTGCTTTCAGTCCATATAAATCACAAAAGCAGGCAGCACTCCATATTCTTAAGGTAATCTGCAGGTCTTTATTAAGCCCACATCTCGTGCAACGTTTCAGCTCTCAACTGAGCCTTTCTCAAGCAACAAACAGACCTTTTTACAGTGTATATATAGAGGGACATTTCCCCATCATCCCCTATGTGCAGCCAATCAGTGAACTTCATAGATTTACGGACAATTACATTACATCATAGAGTGTATTAAGTGCCAGCAGTGTACTATTAAAATCAAATCGGACAATTACTGAATTAGACATACCCTTGGAGAGACATAGCTTTGAAGGAGGAAGCAGCATGTTTTCGGCGTCTCTGGACAGCTACTGCGCATGTCCTAATCCTCATTTGTGACTCATGATCACGTGTTCGGTAGAGGGCCAATAAGAACCGCTATCTTCCATACGGCGCACCGCGCCTGCGCAGTAGCGCTCGGAGTATCTACATTAATAGTTAAATCCAATGTTTTCCCGTGACTCATAGTCACATGTATATAGAGGGCCAATAAGAGCCACTATTCTCCATCTGTCACATCGCGCCTGCGCAGTAGCTACTGTGCTGTTCCAATTTTTTCTATTATGTTGATGTCTGGAAATTTTTGCACATTTAGTATTTATTTATTGATTTTCTCTAACATCCTTAAGCCATTTTTTGGGATCATGGATTCACACACCATGAACCCGGGGATTTTTAATTACACTATTGAAGATGAGGAACGTATTCTGAGTAACATGGAGGGGGATGCAGCTTTCTTGAAGATACCCTCACAAACTGATTTAAAACACAAGTATCTGAATGATAAAAAACGCTTGATCAGTTCACAGCTACACCTGACTACGTTAGGACAGTACATAAGGGAACGCAAGATACCTAGAGGCTTGAGATCAAACATACGTCCTAATCTATTCTCTGGTAATGCGGCATTTTGCAGCAGATTCGCACAAATATCAAATAAATACGCTATGGATATCATGCTATTGAATATTGAGTTCTTGCAAGATGAGGTTAAAAAGATACAGCATAACACGGAGGAGATGGAAATAAAGATGCAGGAAATATTTAACAAAGATGATTGGATAAACTTTAAAAGTAAAGCTGATAAGGACATGTGCAAATTCCGTGGAGATTTGGAGGAAACAAAAAGAAAAAAATGGAGTCGTGATAGTGGTGACTATGAGACTGGTCGTATTTACTCTTGGCAAACGGACAATTCAAAAATATCATGGAAGAAAAGAGGTCCTTTGGGCACTAAGGAATTATATTTAAATGATGTTGGGTATGCAAATAATGATTATGTTCCTTTTAGATCTAGCGAACATACCAGAGGAAGAAAAAGACGCGGAGGCAGGCGCCAGCATCGGAAGCAAAAAGAAATCAGAAAAAATCAAAACTCAACCTCAAAAGACACTGAATCTCAGAAGGAGGGAACAGACCTTATAGTAAACATCTCCCATAAGGTACTTACGGACATGCAAATTTCTGTACTGAGTAAAGGACTTACCTTTAGCCCATGCTCACATATAGACTGGTTTGAACTGCAATTAGATCTGGAACGATTTTTTAGACAAATAAAATTAAGAGAGTGGTTTAGAGATAAAAATATGGGTAAGAAGGTCAAAGTAAGTGAATTTGATTTAAATGATGTACAATTGAGAAAAGGAAATAACTTTATACCTCCAACTAGCCCTGCAGTGATTGAGGCCTTTGAAAAAGCTGTAAGGTCGGACATTGAACAGCTGAGAGAAAAGGCAATAAAGGAGTTTATGCACCCGAATATCCGTAAAGAGGAGTTCGAGGCATTGCAGGAACTTGTCCATGACGGCGACATAGTAGTGAAACCTGCGGACAAAGGGGGAGCAGTCGTCGTCATGGACAAGGAGACTTATATTGCCGAAATATTGAGGCAACTAAAAGATGAGGATGTGTATGCAAAAATGGTTGGGGACCCCAAATTTGTTATTTTGAAGGATATTAAGGCCTGTCTTAAAGAAGCCCAGGATTCAGGTGTGATTGACCAGGATCTATATGAGTACCTACTAGTAGAGAACCCACGTACTCCGGTGTTATATATAACACCGAAGATACATAAGACCCTAATTAATCCCCCGGGACGTCCTATAGTCTCGGGGGTGGGGTCTATTTTCAATAACATGGGTATCTTCTTGGATAAGGTACTTAATCCGATGGTCAAAAAATGCAAGTCATACATTAAAGACACAACTGACTTCTTAAACAAATTGGAGACACTACAAGTAGAAGGGGATGTCATATTGGCATCCTTCGACGTAGTGTCATTGTACACTTCGATAGACCATGAACAAGGTCTGAAAGCAGTTGGTAGGAAATTAGAGTGCAATAAGTATACACCTGAAGGTAGTGCCTTCATACTAAAATTATTAGAGATTATTCTGAGAAGAAATTATTTTTTGTTTGGGGACGCGTTTTATACACAAAAACGAGGAACAGCCATGGGGGCCAATATGGCCCCTTCTTATGCTAATTTGGTGATGGAAGCCATGGAGGAGGACCTCATCTATGTATCCCACCACTACCGACATGTTTTGGCGTGGTGGAGGTACATAGATGATGTCTTCCTCCTATGGACAGGGACACAGGGCGAATTGGAGGAATTCTTTCAATTTCTAAATACCATTGACAATACAATCAAATTCACACTTGTAATGTCTAGAAAGGAAATTCAGTTCCTAGATGTACTCGTCAGTCTAGAGAAGGGGCAATTAAGCACTACATTATTTGTGAAAAGTACAGACAAAAACAATTTGTTACTCTACGATAGTCAACACCCTCGATCTATGGTCAAATCCATTCCACTTAGCCAACTCTTAAGGATTAGGAGGATAGTTAAAGATGAAAAGGACATAGATATAGTGGTAGACAAATTAGTAAAAAAATTTTTGGATAGAGGTTACCCCATGAATTTATTGGAGAATACCAAAAATAAAGTACTACAAATAAATAGAGCGGAACTTATCCAAAAGAAGACATACAACCGATGTGAGAGGAAACAAAAGAGAGTCCCATTAGTTACTACATATGGGGAGGAGAGTAGGGAAGTTGCCAACGTGATCAGTAAACATTGGGGTATGCTGGGAAAATGCTTGCCTGAAATAAAGGAATTGCAACTACCGCCATTATATTCCTATAGACGTAATAGGAATATTAAGGATTATTTGATTAAGTCAGACATTGGCCCAAGAAGAGTAAGTAAACAATTATCCCTGACAGGCTCAAGCAAAACAGGTTGTTTCCCATGTTTAAAATGTGTGAACTGCACTTATATGGCGAAAGGAGCAACATTTGAACATCCGCAGACAGGGAAAATTTACAATATCAAACATTATCTAACTTGCAGCTCTGATTTTGTTGTGTATCTTTTGATATGTCCGTGTAAGCTGTGGTACGTCGGTGAAACGACGTGCGAGTTCAAGGTACGAATGAATCAACACCGATACTCGATTAGAAAAAAGAGGACCGATCTCCCGGTTCCAAAACACTTTGTGGAGTGTAATCATTTGGAGAAGGATTTAAAGTTTATGATTATTGATAGGGTACCTATAGAGAGGAGAGGAGGCGATAGAGAGTCAGTCCTCCGCAAGAGGGAACTTATGTGGATATATAAATTGAATACGCTTAGGCCCAAGGGCCTTAATGTAGATTTTAAATTACATACAGCTATATAATATAATGTTTCAGCATCGAGATAGTGTAGTTAACAAGTTTGGTATTTGTTGTATTTATATATTTGGGAATACTTTTTTAATAGTATGTTCCTAATTTTAATCTGTATATGTTTTTTGTCCAGGTACTGTTGCTGTTATGCATAACAGAAGACCATATTTGGAGAGACATTCGATATGGAGGAGGAAAATTAATTCGAGTAATATATATGTTGTGTTATTATAATCATTTGAAAAAGATATACAATTTGATATTGAATTAATCATTTGAAAAAGATATATAATTTGATATTGATTTAATCATGTACGTAGATGGTAGGAGGCCAATTAATAAATTATATACAAATTTATTTTTCTTGCTTTATAGATTTTACTTGTTTTTGTATATTGATAAATGTGGCCAGAAAGGGCTATGTGCAATATACCCATTGGGGATCCATAAACCATATATGTTCACACAAGCCAGGACTATCGTGCTACTGCTATGCAGAGGTCTAGAATGGAGGCGCCTGACTCGAAGGGGTGAGGGGCACCCTATAGACACTGTATGAGTGCCAGGTGAGGATCTGAATTAAGATACTCTCTGGTAGCTCAAGGTAGGATTATGCACATTCCACATTGGTCCTTACGGCATATGAGCGGCTGTGCTGCCTTAGTGAACACTGAAATGGACAAAATGGATTTTACCATAAGGGTTAATGTTGTGAATTTGCTTTTTGCTCCCTCTAGTGGTTACTAGTTTTTTGACTCTGGTTTTTCTGTCTTTCCTTTTATCCGCACCTGGGTCGTTAGTTAGGGGTGTTGCTATATAAGCTCCCTGGACCTTCAGTTCAATGCCTGGCAACGTAGTTATCAGAGCTAGTCTGCTGTGCTCTTGTCTACTGATCCTGGTTCCAGTTATATCAGCTAAGTCTGCCTTTTGCTTTTTGCTATTTGTTTTGGTTTTGTATTTTTGTCCAGCTTGTTCCAAATCTATATCCTGACCTTTGCTGGAAGCTCTAGGGGGCTGGTGTTCTCCCCCCGGACCGTTAGACGGTTCGGGGGTTCTTGAATTTCCAGTGTGGATTTTGATAGGGTTTTTGTTGACCATATAAGTTACCTTTCTTTATTCTGCTATCAGTAAGCGGGCCTCTCTGTGCTAAACCTGGTTCATTTCTGTGTTTGTCATTTCCTCTTACCTCACCGTCATTATTTGTGGGGGGCTTCTATCCAGCTTTGGGGTCCCCTTCTCTGGAGGCAAGAAAGGTCTTTGTTTTCCTCTACTAGGGGTAGCTAGATTCTCCGGCTGGCGCGTGTCATCTAGAATCAAGGTAGGAATGATCCCCGGCTACTTCTAGTGTTGGCGTTAGGAGTAGATATATGGTCAACCCAGTTACCACTGCCCTATGAGCTGGATTTTTGTATTCTGCAGACTTCCACGTTCCTCTGAGACCCTCGCCATTGGGGTCATAACAGGTTAAAGAATGTATTTTATATAGTTTGTTATCTATTATGGTGCTGGTATTACTAATTTAAAAGCACTTGGTGGCACTTTATTTTATATATTGTGGCCTTTAATATGCCATATACATCACTATGTGATGCTGAGCAATGTAGCTGTCATGGGCGCTACGGCGCATGCGCTTTAAGTCCTGAAGGAACTAGATTCCATTACCAAGATGGGGATCATGAGCGCTACTGCGCAGGCGCGATGTGACAGATGGAGAATAGTGGCTCTTATTGGCCCTCTATATACATGTGACTATGAGTCACGGGAAAACATTGGATTTAACTATTAATATAGATACTCCGAGCGCTACTGCGCAGGCGCGGTGCGCTGTATGGAAGATAGCGGTTCTTATTGGCCCTCTACCGAACACGTGATCATGAGTCACAAATGAGGATTAGGACATGCGCAGTAGCTGTCCAGAGACGCCGAAAACATGCTGCTTCCTCCTTCAAAGCTATGTCTCTCCAAGGGTATGTCTAATTCAGTAATTGTCCGATTTGATTTTAATAGTACACTGCTGGCACTTAATACACTCTATGATGTAATGTAATTGTCCGTAAATCTATGAAGTTCACTGATTGGCTGCACATAGGGGATGATGGGGAAATGTCCCTCTATATATACACTGTAAAAAGGTCTGTTTGTTGCTTGAGAAAGGCTCAGTTGAGAGCTGAAACGTTGCACGAGATGTGGGCTCAATAAAGACCTGCAGATTACCTTAAGAATATGGAGTGCTGCCTGCTTTTGTGATTTATGTGTCTCAATGACATATATATATATATATATATATATATATATATATATATATATATATATATATATATATATACAGTGCCTACAAGTAGTATTCAACCCCCTGCAGATTTAGCAGGTTTACACATTTGGAATTAACTTGGCATTGTGACATTTGGACTGTAGATCAGCCTGGAAGTGTGAAATGCACTGCAGCAAAAAAGAATGTTATTTCTTTGTTCATTTTTTTTTTTAAATTGTGAAAAGTCTTTTCAGAGGGTCATTTATTATTCAACCCCTCAACCCACCAGAATTCTGTTTGGTTCCCCTAAAGTATTAAGAAGTAGTTCAGGCACAAAGAACAATGAGCTTCACGTTTGGATTAATTATCTCTTTTTCCAGCCTTTTCTGACTATTTAAGACCCTCCCCAAACTTGTGAACAGCACTCATACATGGTCAACATGGGAAAGACAAAGGAGCATTCCAAGGCCATCAGAGACAAGATCGTGGAGGGTCACAAGGCTGGCAAGGGGTACAAAACCCTTTCCAAGGAGTTGGGCCTACCTGTCTCCACTGTTGGGAGCATCATCCGGAAGTGGAAGGCTTATGGAACTACTGTTAGCCTTCCACGGCCTGGACAGCCTTTGAAAGTTTCCTCCCGTGCCGAGGCCAGGCTTGTCCAAAGAGTCAAGGCTAACCCAAGGACAACAAGGAAGGAGCTCCGGGAAGATCTCATGGCAGTGGGGACATTGGTTTCAGTCAATACCATAAGTAACGTACTCCACCGCAATGGTCTCCGTTCCAGACGAGCCCGTAAGGTACCTTTACTTTCAAAGCGTCATGTCAAGGCTCGTCTACAGTTTGCTCATGATCACTTGGAGGACTCTGAGACTGACTGGTTCAAGGTTCTCTGGTCTGATGAGACCAAGATCGAGATCTTTGGTGCCAACCACACACATGACGTTTGGAGACTGGATGGCACTGCATACGACCCCAAGAATACCATCCCTACAGTCAAGCATGGTGGTGGCAGCATCATGCTGTGGGGCTGTTTCTCAGCCAAGGGGCCTGGCCATCTGGTCCGCATCCATGGGAAGATGGATAGCACGGCCTACCTGGAGATTTTGGCCAAGAACCTCCGCTCCTCCATCAAGGATCTTAAGATGGGTCGTCATTTCATCTTCCAACAAGACAACGACCCAAAGCACACAGCCAAGAAAACCAAAGCCTGGTTCAAGAGGCAAAAAATCAAGGTGTTGCAGTGGCCTAGTCAGTCTCCTGACCTTAACGCAATTGAAAACTTGTGGAAGGAGCTCAAGATTAAAGTCCACATGAGACACCCAAATAACCTAGATAACTTGGAGAAGATCTGCATGGAGGAGTGGGCCAAGATAACTCCAGAGACCTGTGCCGGCCTGATCAGGTCTTATAAAAGACGATTATTAGCTGTAATTGCAAACAAAGGTTATTCCACAAAATATTAAACCTAGGGGTTGAATAATAATTGACCCACACTTTTATGTTTAAAATTTATAAAAATTTAACTGAGCAACAAAACTTTTTGGTTTGTAAGATTTATGCATCTGTTAATAAATCCTGCTCTTGTTTGAAGTTTGAAGGCTCTAACTTATTTGCATCTTATTAAACCTGCTAAAACTGCAGGGGGTTGAATACTACTTGTAGGCACTGTATATATATATATATATATATATATATATATATATATATATATACTGTATATATGTTTTAATGAACATTTGAGCCCATAAATCCATTAGATGTCGGTTTTGCAAGCCTGCGCGAAAATCTCGCAGTACGGATGCCATACGGATTACATACGGAGGATGCCATGCGCAAAATACGCTGACACACCCTGACTACGGATCACTATTTTGGGAACATTTCTCCGTATTACGGCCGTAGTACGGATGTATAATACGTGGCGTATTGTCTTACGCCAAGTGTGACGCCGGCCTTAGATGGATTGGTCTGCAGGTGTCATGTTGCATTTGCAGAGCCCCTGATGTACCTAAACAGTAGAAACCCCCCACAAGTGACCCGAAATTGGAAACTAGACCCCCCACGGAACTTATCTAGATGTGTTGTGAGAACTTTGAACCCTCAAGTGCTTCACTACAGTTTATAACGCAGAGCCGCGAAAATAAAAAAATATATTTTTTTCCACGAAAGATATATTTTAGCCCCCATGTTTTTATTTTCCCAAGGGTAAGGCTGGTTTCACACTTGCGTTTTTATCTGCATGCGTTTTTTTTTTAAAACGCATGTGTGAAAAAACGCATGTAAACGCAGTAAAACGCATGCGTTTTTATAGAAAAACACAAGAAAACAAGAAAAAAACAAAAAACCCTAACCCTACCCCTAACCCTACCCCTAACCCTAACCTGAAATACGTGGCACTTATATACGTGGCACTTATATACGTGGCACTGAAATACGTTTATATACGTATATACGTATATACGTATATAAGTGCCACGATATTTCAGTGGCCACGTATATAAGTGCCACGTATATAAGTGCCACGTATATAAGTGCCACGTATATAAGTGCCACGTATTTCACGTAAATGCCACAATATTTCAGTGGCCACGTATATGTGCCATGTATATAAGTGCCACGTATTTAAGTGCCACGTATTTCACGTAAATGCCACGATATTTCAGTGCCACGTATTTCACTGAAATATCGTGGCACTTAAATACGTGGCACTGAAATATCGCGGCACTGAAAGACGTGGCACTGAAATATTGTGGCACTGAAATACGTGGCACTGAAATACGCCACTGAAAGACGTGGCACTGAAATATCGTGGCACTGAAATATCGTTGCACTGAAATACGTGGCACTGAAATATGGCACTGAAAGACGTGGCACTGAAATACGTGGCACTGAAATACGTGGCACTGAAATATCGTGGCACTGAAAGACGTGGCACTGAAATATGTGGCACTGAAATATGTGGCACTGAAATATCGTGGCACTGAAATATGTGGCACTGAAATACGTGGCACTGAAATACGTGGCACTATGACTGTCAGAAAATGTTCATTAAACGGTTAGGGGTGAGTTTAGGGGTAGGGTTAGGGTTAGGGTTTGGATCCCTTTATCACCTTGATGGTGGTGGGTGACTTTTCAGTGTGTGTTCTGTTTTTTTTCTATAAAAACGCATGCGTTTTTAACGCAAACGCGTTGAGATCGGACGCCATGTCGCGTTTGGAGAGCCCCTGATGTGCCTAAACAGTGAAAACTCCCCAATTCTAACTGAAACCCCAACCCTAACCCCAGCCCTAACCCTAGCCCTAACCCCAACCCTAACCCTAGCCCTAACCCTAGTCCTAACTCTAGCGCTACTTTCACACTAGCGTTTTTTTGCATACGTCGCAATGTGTCGTTTTGGCGAAAAAACGCATCCTGCAAAGTCATCTGCAGGATGCGTTTTTTCCCCATAGACTAACATTAGCGACGTATTGACACACGTCGCAAGCGTCGTGCGACGGTTGCGTCGTGTTATGGCGGACCGCCGGCAGCAAAAAACATTACATGTAACTTTTTTTGTGCCGACGGTCCACCATTTCCGACCGCGCATGCGCGGCTGAAACTCCGCCCCCACCTCCCCGCACCTCACAATGGGGCAGCGGATGCGTGAAAAAACAGCATCCGCTGCCCCCATTGTGCGGCGCTTGCACAGTATGCGTCGGTATGTCGGGCCGACGCAGCGCGACGGCCCCGTACCGACGCTAGTGTGAAAGTAGCCTAACGGGAAAATGGAAATAAATATATTTTTTTAAATTTTATTATTTTTCCCTAACTAAGGCGGTGATGAAGGGGGATTTGATTTACTTTTATAGCGTTTTTTGGCGGATTTTTATGATTGGCAGCCATCACACACTAAAAGACGCTTTTTATTGCAAAAAATAGTTTTTGCATCACCACATTTTGAGAGCTATAATTTATCTATATTTTGGCCCACAGAGTCATGTGAGATCTTGTTTTTTGCGGGACCAGTTGACGTTTTTATTGGTACCATTTTCGGGTACATGACATTTTTTGATCGCTTTTTATTCCGATTTTTGGGAGGCGGAATGTACAAAAACCAGCAATTCCTGAAATTCTTTTAGGGGGGGCGTTTATACCGTTCCGCGTTTGGTAAAAAGGATAAAGCAGTTTTATTCTTCGGGTCAGTACGATTACAGCGATACCTCATTTATGTAATTTTTTTATGTTTTGGCGCTTTTACACAATAAAAACTATTTTATATAAAAAAATAATTGTTTTTGCATCGCTTTATTCTGAGGACTATAACTTTTTTATTTTTCTGCTGATGATGCTGTATGGCGGCTTTTTTTTTGCGGGACAAGATGACATTTTCAGCTGTACCATGGTTACTTATATCCGTCTTTTTCATCGCGTGTTATTCCACTTTTTGTTTGGCGGTAAGAGAATAAAGCGTTGTTTTTTGCCTCGTTTTTTGTTTTTTTTTTACTTACGGTGTTCACTGAAGGGGTTAACTAGTGATATAGTTTTATAGGTGGGGTCATTACGGACGCGGTGATACTAAATATGTGTACTTTTATTGTGTGATTTTTTTTTTTATTTAGATAAAGAAATGTATTTATGGGAATATATATATATTTTTTTTCTTTATTTAGGAATTTATTTTTTTTTTTTTACACATGTGGAAAATTTTTTTTTTTACTTTTTTACTTTGTCCCAGGGGGGGACATCACAGATCGGTGATCTGACAGTGTGCACAGCACTCTGTCAGATCACCGATGTGACAGCACATTGCAGAGGCTTGCCGGCGCCTGCTATGAGGAATTCTCAGCAGACGCCGGCAAGCAGGGTCATCTCATGACCCGGAAGGAGTCCCGCGGCCATCTTGGATCCGGGGACTCCTTCCAGGTCACCGGAGCAGCGCGATCTCATCGCGTTGCTCCGGTGGGAGAGCGCAGGGAGCCCCCGTCCCTGCGCGATCCCCCTCTATGCCGCTGTCACTATTGACAGCGGCATCAGAGGGGTTAAATGCCCGCGATCGGCGACAGCGCCGATCGTGGGCATTGCTGCGGGGTGTCAGCTGTCATATACAGCTGACACCCGCACCCAATCACCGCGGCGCTCAGCGCGAGACCGCGGTGATCGGGGCGCCGTACTAGTACTGTGACTGGCACTAATGCAGTGCCGGCAGCGCCGTACTAGTACGGCGCATGGCACGATTGCCCTTCTCCCTGCAAGTGGAAGTTGTGTTTCGCCCTCAAGGCTCCTCCTGTCAGTTCTTAAATCACTTTACCACCTGGCTTCCACATTTTCTATCCTGTGACAATCCCACTCTCATCATGGGAGACTTTAACCCCTTCCTGACGTCGGACGGGATAGTACGTCCGATGTCAGCTCCCCTGCTTTGATGCAGGGCTCCGCGGTGAGCCCGAATCAAAGCCGGGACATGTCAGCTGTTTTGAACAGCTGACATGTGCCCGCAATAGCGGCGGGTGAAATCGCGATTCACCCGCCGCTATTAACTAGTTAAATGCCGCTGTCAAACGCAGACAGCGGCATTTAACTACCGCATCCGGCCGGGCGGCCGGAAATGACGTCATCGCCGACCCCCGTCACATGATCGGGGGTTGGCGATGTGTCAGGACAGTAACAATAGAGGTCTCAATGACCTCAAGTTACTGATCACTGGTAGCTGTGAGCGCCACCCTGTGGTCGGCGCTCACAGCACACCTGCAATTCTACTACATAGCAGCGAACAGCAGATCGCTGCTATGTAGCAGAGGCGATCGTGCTGTGCCTGCTTCTAGCCTCCTATGGAGGCTATTGAAGCATGGCAAAAGTTAAAAAAAAAAGTTAAAAAATGTGAAAAAAATAAAAAAAATATAAAAGTTTAAATCACCCCCCTTTTGCCCCAATCAAAATAAATCAATAAAAAAATCAAATCTACACATATTTGGTATCGCCGCGTTCAGAATCGCCCGATCTATCAAATAAAAAAAAGCATTAACCTGATCGCTATACGACGTAACGAGAAAAAAAATCAAAACGCCAGAATTACTTTTTTTGGTCGCCGTGACATTGCATTAAAATGCAATAACGGGCGATCAAAAGAACGTATCTGCACCGAATTGGAATTATTAAAAACACCAGCTCAGCACGCAAAAAATAAGCCCTCAACCGACCCCAGATCATGAAAAATGGAGACGCTACGAGTATCGGAAAATGGCTCAATTTTTTTATTTTTTTTTAGCAAAGTTTGGAATTTGTTTTCACCACTTAGGTAAAAAATAACCTAGTCATGTTAGGTGTCTATGAACTCGTAATGACCTGGAGAATCATAATGGCAGGTCAGTTTTAGCATTTTGTGAACCTAGCAAAAAAGCCAAGCAAAAAACAAGTGTGGGATTGCAGTTTTTTTGCAATTTCACCGCACTTGGAATTTTTTTCCCGTTTTCTAGTACACAACATGGTACAAAACTAAACACACTCGCAGTCAAAACTTCCCATAAAAATGCAACTTTATTAATACAAAAATACACGCATAAAAGCTGTAGAACAGGTTAATGGACAGCAGGGAAAAACAAGACACGCACTACATGTCGGTACATATGCCCACAGGCTCAAAGCAGACTAGCTGCAGTGGCATCAGTATGATAGAATAGTCGAATGCATACAATATGGGGCCCATACTGAATAATGTGAAAAATCAATACCCCTAGACAACGCTCATAGTAGCATAGCATTAAAGGAACAGTGTATAACATATATAACTACCTGATGCCGTTCACAACCAGACGCCAAGAGCGCACCCGACATACGTTTCGGAGCTCACCGCTCCTTCCTCAGGGGGCATGGAAGATGCACATACTGTCATTTTTATATATAAACGTCCGGTGTGTGCGCCATATGACGCGCCGCACATCGCAGATACCGATGCACACAGCGTCCACATCACCAGCCCGGAGGAAACACGTGGGGCCCCATGTGATCACTCCCTGCATAGCCATGGGAATGCTGGGCAGCAACATGCATCGTAATGCGCATGCGCGAGGCGACCGCGGCCATATTAGAATAGGGAAAAGAAGAGGGCAAACCACCCAATTACAGCCGCAAGTGGGGGAGCAATATAAAAAAAGAAGAAAGAAGAAAACGACGCATATCGCAGAAAGAGGGGGACAGATTATATACATAGCACCATGGTAGGGTAAAAAAATGCAAATACAAAGTATAAGAACATCAATAAATGACAGCCCAAACATATGTGTGGCCACACATCAGTCCATAGGAGGTTGATGATTTTCATAATAGACTCCATGTAGAAAGACGACACACACCGGTGCAACCGTGATGCCAGGATCCAACCTCCATCTTACGAACACATCCTCCAAGCAAAATACTATCTAAATATAAACAAAGAATAAAAACTTTAAAAACACGAACCAACAAAAAAGTTCGTATCAAGGGGATGCGCAAGAGAATCAATCACAGATAGGGAACAAAGGAGATATTCTCATTAAGCCCCTTAGGACTGATGGTCTGGAGAGTCCAGATCCATCTAGTCTCTATTTGGGCTAGACGTTTACTAAGATTACCCCCCCTAATGTTGATATTTAAGAGATCGATACCCCGGACCTTAAGTCCGGGGGCATTGCACTGATGGAATTCCCTAAAATGCCGTGGTAGTGTCTTAAGGATAGATGGGTCCGTGCAGGTGGCGGCTGTCTGGATCCCAAGAACGTGTTCTCTAATACGTACCTTGAGCTGACGTGTCGTCGGCCCAATGTAAATAAGTCCACATGGACACGTAGCGTAATAAATTACGTACCTAGAGACACACGATATATTCTGGTTAATGTTGTATATCTTAGTACAACCAGAATCAACAAACGAGGTACATTTCTCAACATTGGGGCAGGCCACACACCTCCCGCACGGAACACATCCACCCCTTAACGCATAGAGTCCAAGAATGTAGGAACCGGTTTACTAACGTAGTGACTTTGTGTTAGACAGTCCCGGAGATTTTTTGCCCGTCGGAATGAAATTGCGGGGCCATCTGGCAAAAATTTACCAATTATGGGGTTAACTTTTAAAATGGGCCACGCCTTACTCAGCGCCATGCGTATCTTCTCGTGTTGGGGATTATATGATGTCACAAACCTAACCTTACTGCCACTTTTAGATTGTCTATATGTACGATTATATAGAAGGTTTTTGCGCAGAGAGTGTTTAGCACGGTGATATGCGTGCTTAACACTACGGCGGCTATACAGCCTAGCGAGAAAGCGTAATTTCAGTTCCTCCGCCCTCGCCTCAAAATCCGCATCAGTAGAGCAGATACGACGAAGACGGAGAAACTGACCCACAGGAACAGCTCTAATCATATGGCGCGGGTGGTAGGAAGAGGCATGCAGCAGAGTGTTGGTAGCTGTCAGTTTCCTAAAAATATCAGTCTGCAAAAGACCAAATACATCCTTATGAATGGTGACATCAAGATAATCTATCTTCTCACTGTCCCACACCGGGGTAAGACGTATATTTAGATCATTGTCATTCAAAGATACTACAAACTGGGCAAGGTCGATGGCCGTGCCCTGCCAGACGAAGAAGATGTCATCAATGTAGCGTGTCCATAAGAGGACACGCTCCATTGATCCCTGTTCGTCTGACAGGAAAAGATCCCTCTCCCACAGCCCCAGGAACAGTAAAGCATTTGCACATCTTTGCTAGATCATTGTTATTCAAAAGACATTTTTACAATGACGAATTCCAACGTCTTTTCCCCACAGAAGAGGAACAGGAAGCGGTAAGAATTTTGGAGGAGCTGGCTCTCGAGCACGAAAATAAAGGAGGTAAGATCCCTCCATGTATTCGACTACGCTCTCAGAAGTTCCCCCCTTCACTTCCTGTCCCAGCATCGATCTGTTTGTGCGGGTGGTGACGGAGGATTTACAGAAAATACCTAAATTTGCGGGTAGGGATAACTTGACCAGGGACGAGAGAGTCCGTCTCAGGGCTCTCCAGAACCTCCCTGATGTAGTGCTGAAGCCGGCTGACAAGAGGGGCAACGTCGTGGTCTGGCCCACATCCATGTATGAAGGTGAGGCGTTTCGCCAACTGAATAATGCCGTAAATTATAAAAAACTTACATATAATCCCCTTTCCGCATTTACTACGAAATTGGAGATTATTTTGAAAAGGGCTATTGACCACGACGTTGTCTCCAGGGACCTGGCTTCGGCGCTACAAGTGAGGGAACCTACCATCCCCATGCTATACCTGCTACCGAAAATCCACAAAGGTATTAATCCACCACCCGGCAGACCGATCGTGTCTGGGAGAGGGAATTTTCTTGAAAAAGTGAATAGGTGGATCGATTTCTATTTGCAGCCCCTAGTATGTAATCTTCCTTCCTTCCTCAAAGACACCGGGGATCTACTGCGCAGGGTCGATGGTCTGTGTTTTGAGGGTGATACTCTTTTGGCTTCCGTGGATGTTGAGTCCCTCTACACGAACATTCGGCATTCTGATGGCCTTCGGGCAGTGAGTTACTTTTTGGGCATGTCCAATCTTCCATTACCATTGAGGGACCTCATCCTGGAGCTACTTGAGTTCACCCTCCCTCATAATTTTTTCATATTTAAAGGATCCTTCTACCTACAGCTCCAGGGTACAGCCATGGGAGCGGCTTTCGCGCCTTCCTATGCTTACCTGTTCCTGGGGCTCTGGGAGAGGGATCTTTTCCTGTCAGATGAACAGGGATCAATGGAGCGTGTCCTCTTATGGACACGCTACATTGATGAAATCTTCTTCGTCTGGCAGGGCACGGCCATCGACCTTGCCCAGTTTGTAGTATCTTTGAATGACAATGATCTAAATTTACGTCTTACCCCGGTGTGGGACAGTGAGAAGATAGATTTTCTTGATGTCACCATTCATAAGGATGTATTTGGTCTTTTGCAGACTGATATTTTTAGGAAACTGACAGCTACCAACACTCTGCTGCATGCCTCTTCCTGCCACCTGCGCCATATGATTAGAGCTGTTCCTGTGGGTCAGTTTCTCCGTCTTCGTCGTATCTGCTCTACTGATGCGGATTTTGAGGCGAGGGCGGAGGACCTGAAATTACGCTTTCTCGCTAGGGGGTATAGCCGCCGTAGTGTTAAGCACGCATATCACCGTGCTAAACACTCTCTGCGCAACAACCTTCTATATAATCGTACATATAGACAATCTAAAAGTGGCAGTAAGGTTAGGTTTGTGACATCATATAATCCCCAACACGAGAAGATACGCATGGCGCTGAGTAAGGCGTGGCCCATTTTAAAAGTTAACCCCATAATTGGTAAATTTTTGCCAGATAGCCCCGCAATTTCATTCCGACGGGCAAAAAATCTCCGGGACTGTCTAACACAAAGTCACTACGTTAGTAAACCGGTTCCTACATTCTTGGACTCTATGCGGTCAAGGGGTGGATGTGTTCCGTGCGGGAGGTGTGTGGCCTGCCCCAATGTTGAGAAATGTACCTCGTTTGTTGATTCTGGGGGTACTAAGATATACAACATTAACCAGAATATATCGTGTGTCTCTAGGTACGTAATTTATTACGCTACGTGTCCATGTGGACTTATTTACATTGGGCTGACGACACGTCAGCTCAAGGTACGTATTAGAGAACACGTTCTTGGGATCCAGGCAGCCGCCACCTGCACGGACCCATCTATCCTTAAGACACTACCACGGCATTTTAGGGAATTCCATCAGTGCAATGCCTCCGGACTTAAGGTCCGGGGTATCGATCTCTTAAATATCAACATTAGGGGGGGTAATCTCAGTAAATGTCTAGCCCAAATAGAGACTAGATGGATCTGGACTCTCCAGACCATCAGTCCTAAGGGGCTTAATGAGAATATCTCCTTTGTTCCCTATCTGTGATTGATTCTCTTGCGCATCCCCTTGATACGCACTTTTTTGTTGGTTCGTGTTTTTAATGTTTTTATTCTTTGTTTATATTTAGATAGTATTTTGCTTGGAGGATGTGTTCGTAAGATGGAGGTTGGATCCTGGCATCACGGTTGCACCGGTGTGTGTCGTCTTTCTACATGGAGTCTATTATGAAAATCATCAACCTCCTATGGACTGATGTGTGGCCACACATATGTTTGGGCTGTCATTTATTGATGTTGTTATACTTTGTATTTGCATTTTTTTACCCTACCATGGTGCTATGTATATAATCTGTCCCCCTCTTTCTGCGATATGCGTCGTTTTCTTCTTTCTTCTTTTTTTATATTGCTCCCCCACTTGCGGCTGTAATTGGGCGGTTTGCCCTCTTCTTTTCCCTATTCTAATATGGCCGCGGTCGCCTCGCGCATGCGCATTACGATGCATGTTGCGGCCCAACGTTCCCATGGCTATGCAGGGAGTGATCACGTGGGGCCCCACGTGTTTCCTCCGGGCTGGTGATGTGGACGCTGTGTGCATCGGTATCTGCGATGGGCGGCGCGTCATATGGCGCACACACCGGACGTTTCTGGTCCTATTTATATATAAGAATGACAGTATGTGCATCTTCCACGCCCCCTGAGGAAGGAGCGGTGAGCTCCGAAACGTACGTCGGGTGCGCTCTTGGCGTCTGGTTGTGAACGGCATCAGGTAGTTATATATGTTATACACTGTTCCTTTAATGCTATGCTACTATGAGCGTTGTCTAGGGGTATTGATTTTTCACATTATTCAGTATGGGCCCCATATTGTATGCATTCGACTATTCTATCATACTGATGCCACTGCAGCTAGTCTGCTTTGAGCCTGTGGGCATATGTACCGACATGTAGTGCGTGTCTTGTTTTTCCCTGCTGTCCATTAACCTGTTCTACAGCTTTTATGCGTGTATTTTTGTATTAATAAAGTTTGCATTTTTATGGGAAGTTTTGACTGCGAGTGTGTTTAGTTTTGTACCATATGGTTGGCAGTTGTTTCCTGATTACGGTCTGGATACACATGCATTGAGGCACCTCTGGGATTTTTCCCATTTGCACTATTTGTATATGGGTATCTCTGCATGACTATGTATTTAACAATCTTCCTTTATAGTACACGAAATGGTAAAACCAATGATGTCGTTCAAAAGTACAACTCGTCCCGCAAAAAATAAGCCCTCACATGGCTAAATTGACGGAAAAATAAAAAAGTTATGGCTCTGGGAAGGAGGGGAGTGAAAAACAAACACGGAAAAACAAAAAATCCCACAGTCATGAAGGGGTTAATATCCCCATCAATGATCACCTCTCCCAATCTGCCTCTCCTCTCCTTTCTCTAACCTACTTATTCAGCCTCTCGCAGTTTACAAACTATCCTACGCATGAAATGGGAATACTCTGGACCTGGTCTTCTCCTGGTTATACCCAGTGCATGATTTTACTAACTCCCCTCTCCCGCTCTTTGACCACAGCCTTCTTTCCTTCTCTATCAAGAACTGTCTCCTCACCTGGGACACCCCCACTTACTACACTTATATGAATACACTTACAATTAATACCCAGCAGCTTATGGACAATCTACACTTATTTTTAGCTCCCATCTCCTCCCACTTCTGTCCAAACATAGTATTGTCACACTACAATGATACAATACAGAGTGCCTTAGATGAAGCAGCACCTGCTATAGGAAGAAAGACTAGACACAGATGATGGCAACCCTGGCACATGATGCAAACACATTTTCTTCAGCGTTGCTCAAAATGCTCTTTTCATCAGTGGAGAAAATCGCTTTTAGCAGAGGATTTCATGCTCAAAACTTATAACTTTGCCCTTCATTTGGCCAAACAATCATACTTCACCACCATCATCACTTCACTGGCCAACAATCCAAAATAACTTTTTAAAACCTTACATTCCTGAGTCCTGAGGCCTAAAGCACAGGTCACCAACCTCAGTGGTGATGATCTAGCCACTTATTTTCTGGAAAAGAATCAACCGCATCCATTAGGATATTTTTGTCCAATATCCTCCTATTCACTGCTGCATGTTAAGCTCATTTTCCGTCTTTGAACCTGTTACAGAAGAAGTTACCCTGCTCCTTGCTTCTTCTTGCCCTATAACCTGCAGCAGTGACCCTATTCTCTCACATCTCCTGCAGTCTCTCTCGCCAGTTGTCACGACTCACCTGACTAAAATATTTAACCTCTCTCTGTCTTTTTGCATCTTTCCCTCATTTAAACATGCCATCATAACCCCTTTACTTAAAAAAACATCCTTTGACAAGAAACGCACTGCTAACTACAGACCTGTCTCCAGGGCCGGCCTTTGCCCTGTGCGACCTGTGCGGCCGCACAGGGCGCCAAGGCTCGTTAGCATACAAGGGGCACATTTATTGAGCTCAGCAGATTAATGTCACATTACATCAAAATCAGGGGTGGGATTCAGCCGGTACGACCCGGTACGGGGCAGCCGTTTTCTAAAATTTCCATCTGCCAGCGTTCCGGTTACCACGCCCCCGGTCATCGGGCCCCCCCTGGCAGTGGCGTAGGAAGGGGGTGGCACAATGCGGGGGGCGGCACAATGTGGGGGGGCGGGTCGCCGGCGGCGCAGAATTTACCTGGCTGTTCGCTTCTCGGCTTCAGAAAAATGGCCGCCGCGATCTCCATCTGCGCATGCGCGGCATCCCGCGGCCATTTTCCTGAAGCCCCGGGCAGCAGAGCACTCCACCTGCGCACGCGCGGCCTCAGGAAGATAAGCAGATAGAGCAGGATCGCGGTCAGGTAAGAAGAACTTGTTGTTTTTTTTTAATTATTATTGAGAGCGGCGATCGGGAGGGGGGGGGCAGGGCAGAAAGCTGGACACAGGGAGGCAGAACGCTGGACACTGGGGCAGAAAGCTGGACACTGGGGCAGAAAGCTGGACACTGGGGCAGAAAGCTGGACACTGGGGCAGAAAGCTGGAGACGGGGCAGAAAGCTGGACACAGGGGGGGCAGAGCGCTGGACACTGGAGCAGAACGCTGGACACTGGGGCAGAACGCTGGACACTGGGGCAGAACGCTGGACACTGGGGCAGAGCGCTGGACACTGGGGCAGAACGCTGGACACTGGGGCAGAACGCTGGACACTGGGGCAGAACGCTGGACACTGGGGCAGAACGCTGGACACTGGGGCAGAACGCTGGACACTGGGGCAGAACGCTGGACACGGGGGCAGAACGCTGGACACGGGGGCAGAACGCTGGACACTGGGGCAGAACGCTGGACACTGGGGCAGAAAGCTGGACACTGGGGCAGAAAGCTGGACACTGGGGCAGAAAGCTGGACACTGGGGCAGAAAGCTGGACACGGGGGCAGAAAGCTGGACACGGGGGCAGAACGCTGGACATTGGGGCAGAACGCTGGACACTGATGCAGAACGCTGGACACTGGGGCAGAACGCTGGACACGGGGGCAGAACGCTGGACACTGGGGCAGAACGCTGGACACTGGGGCAGAACGCTGGACACGGGGGCAGAACGCTGGACACGGGGGCAGAACGCTGGACATGGGGGCAGAACGCTGGACACGGGGGCAGAACGCTGGACACTGGGGCAGAACGCTGGACACTGGGGCAGAACGCTGGACACGGGGGCAGAACGCTGGACATGGGGGCAGAACGCTGGACACTGGGGCAGAAAGCTGGACACTGGGGCAGAAAGCTGGACACTGGGGCAGAAAGCTGGACACTGGGGCAGAAAGCTGGACACTGGGGCAGAAAGCTGGACACGGGGGCAGAACGCTGGACATTGGGGCAGAACGCTGGACACTGATGCAGAACGCTGGACACTGGGGCAGAAAGCTGGACACGGGGGCAGAAAGCTGGACACGGGGGCAGAACGCTGGACATGGGGGCAGAAAGCTGGACACTGGGGCAGAAAGCTGGACACGGGGGCAGAAAGCTGGACACGGGGGCAGAACGCTGGACACGGGGGCAGAACGCTGGACACTGGGGCAGAACGCTGGACACTGGGGCAGAACGCTGGACACGGGGGCAGAACGCTGGACATGGGGGCAGAACGCTGGACACTGGGGCAGAAAGCTGGACACTGGGGCAGAAAGCTGGACACTGGGGCAGAAAGCTGGACACTGGGGCAGAAAGCTGGACACTGGGGCAGAAAGCTGGACACGGGGGCAGAACGCTGGACATTGGGGCAGAACGCTGGACACTGATGCAGAACGCTGGACACTGGGGCAGAAAGCTGGACACGGGGGCAGAAAGCTGGACACGGGGGCAGAACGCTGGACACGGGGGCAGAAAGCTGGACACTGGGGCAGAAAGCTGGACACGGGGGCAGAAAGCTGGACACTGGGGCAGAAAGCTGGACACTGGGGCAGAAAGCTGGACACTGGGGCAGAAAGCTGGACACAGGGGCAGAACGCTGGACACAGGGGCAGAACGCTGGACATTGGGGCAGAACGCTGGACACTGATGCAGAACGCTGGACACTGGGGCAGAAAGCTGGACACTGGGGCAGAACGCTGGACACTGGGGCAGAAAGCTGGACACTGGGGCAGAAAGCTGGACACTGGGGCAGAAAGCTGGACACAGGGGGCAGAAAGCTGGACACAGGGGCAGAAAGCTGGACACTGGTGCAGAATGCTGGACACTGGTGCAGAATGCTGGACACTGGTGCAGAATGCTGGACACGGGCAGAATGCTTGACACAGGGGCAGAATGGAGACACGGGGCAGGATGACAGACATGGCGTCATGACTGGAGACACTGGAGGCAGGATTGGAGACAGATGGGGCAGGATGGATACGATGGAGACAGATGGGGCAGGATGGGAAGATCATATGGGGCAGGATAGATACTCATTAGGGCAGGATGGGAGAATATATGGCTGACGCCAGGAATGAGACACACGGGGGCCAGGATGGCGAATATTATTACCATAGGGGCTAATTAAGGGATATTATTACTGCAGTGATGTATTTATTTTATTTTTTGAGTATACTGTTTTAAATGGAGGGGCGGTCCTATTACTGTGTAGAGTGACACTATGTCGCCTTCTTCATGTGGTGTAATGTAGAAGTTGGGAAAATTAAGTAATGTGTTCTGCAAGTGGAACTCGAGATAACTGTGTTATTTCCTGCAGAGACGAGTCCTGGCTGGATGAAGTGATGGCGGTCTGTGCGGGATGAAAGATGAAGGACTTCACCTAGAGATGTCACTGGTGAGTCAGTGTGTTACCTATACACTGACACTATACACTGTATACTATATACTGAGGTCCTGTGTATGTCACCGGTGATCACTGTATTACCTATACACAGACGCTGCATACTAAGTACAGATCTCCTGTGTATAATGGCACTTATGGTGATAGTATTGTGGGTTTTTTTATTATTGATCAGTATTGTAGTATTCAGTCACTATGTGGTGGTAATATGTGGTCTGGTCATGATGTTGTGGTATTCGTTCCTTGTATTTGATATTATTCGATCACTGTGGTGGTAATATGTCATCTGGTCATGGTGTGGCGGTGTTTGGCCTTGCAGGCCGCCGCTCTGCACTCTGATTGGCTGTCAGCCCATATGGCTTTGGACCAAGCATCATTTTTTCCTTTTGGTCCGCTTTAAAGCACTTTATAATTCCCGTTATTGCAATATTAGTGTTTCTTCAAGTGTTTTGCAGGGAAACACAAGTTTTCTAAGTAAACGTGTTGTTGTGAATATTAAAGAGTTATTGTTTTCTTTCAAAGTTTGGAGGGGGGGGGGCGCCGTCCTGCAGTCTCGCACAGGGCGCCTTTTGGGCTAAGTCCGGCCCTGCCTGTCTCTAATCTTTCCTTCATCTCTAAACTTCTGGATCGCTTGGTCCACTCCTGTCTAGTCTGCTATCTCTCAGATCACTTTCTTCTTGACACTCTACAATCTGGTTTACACTCTACTGAAACTTCCCTCACTAAAGTCTCTAACGTTCTAATAACAGCTAAATCCAATGGTCAGTGTGACATGCAAAAGTAGTGCTGAGTGCTGTTGCTTCAAAGGCATCCAGCAGCTACAGGGGTTAACACAGTCACAGGAGACAGGGAGTAGTTAGCAAAGCCCCAGGGGGATTATTTACTAGTTTGGCAGCAGGGATGAGTGGTGTGTGATCTGTCGCTCACAAAAGTTCACACAATTGAACCATAGGGATGCAGGATTCCTTTAAAGAGTGAAGCTGGGCCAACCCCTGTACTGCTAGTTGAGAAAGTATGTCAGGAGCAGGAAGATAAATACTGGAAAGAATTGTGTCACAGTCATTAGAAACAGAGTGATCTACTTCAAGCGTTTATTTCTGTTAATGTTGATGATTATGGCTTACAGCCAATGAAAAACCAAAAGTCATTATCTCAGTAAATTAGAATAATTAACAAAAAATCTGTAAATGCTTTCTGAGCATTTAAAAAGGTCCCTTAGTCTGTTAGTCTCTTAGGCTCCACAATCATGGGAAATACTGCTGACTTGACAGATGTCCAGAAGGCAGTAGTAGTAAGTAAGCCACAAAAGGTCATTGCTAAAGAAGCTGGCTGTTCACAGAGTGCTGTATCCAAGTATATTAATGGAAAGTTGAGTGGAAGGAAAAGGTGTGGTAGAAAAAGGTGCACAAGCAACTTGGATAATGGCAGCCTTGAAAGGATTGTTAAGAAAAGGCCATTCAAAAATTTGGGGGAGATTCACAAGGAGTGGACTGCTGCTGGAGCCATTTCTTCAAGAGCCACCACAAACAGACGTATCCAGGACATGGCACTGAGAAAATAACTTTTGCATTTTCATTGGCTGTAAGCCATAATCATCAACATCAGCAGAAATAAACACTTGAAATAGATAACTCGGTTTGTAATTGGATCGCCCTCATGTGTATGGCAATGGGGTACTCGGTACCGGGTCTTTCTTTCTCTCGGTTCTGGGGATGTCACGGTGGCCCGACCCAGTCCGTAGCCCTTCTGAGGGGCATCCAATTAAAGGTGTAGTTTGTCGGGTGTTCGTGACACCACCTGTGGTATTCGGTCAGGGTGACCGACGCTGCCAGGGGTCCGCTGGGGTGATGGAACGGCAGCTAGATGGTATACCTTCCCACAGGTGAAGTATGTCCCCAGGGCTTCCCAGATGTGTAGGTGGTGAAAGTGGATGTAGTAAGGCGCAATGAATAACGAGGATACAAAGGTTGCAGTCTCTTTACCTTTTACTGAAGACTTCAGCGTCCACAGTCCAGAGTACCGTTCACAGGGCAGGCAGAATCCGGCCGGTCTGAAGGTACATCCAGAGTTCCCTTATCCAGGTGGAAATCAGTAGCCTTCCTACTAGCGCCTGTGTGTTGTAGTACCTCCCTGCTGAGCACCACGGGATAGTCCTCACAACTTTCATGGATGTTTCTGATCTTCTCTCTCTCTGTCCCCCAGATGGTATGGATAGGACAACCCGTATGACAGGGTAGGCCTGGAGCTTATTTATAGGGACACTAGTGATGCCCCTCTCCCACAATTTGCCTCCGTGTCTTCTTAGGTATTAAGGTCGGGCAACCAACTTGGAATTGACTGTCCTGCCAGTCTCTGAAGTAATGCGTAGAGCCAATTACTCCCTCGGTGTTCCGGCCACCGGCTACGCGCCTCAGAAGGAGGCTGCCGATCTTGGGGCAGAACTCCTCCCGGTATTATCTCCTTGTGCTGTGACTTCGTTTCTCACTCTCCACAATACAATTCCTTTCTTGTCCTTTCTTAGGATGCTGCTGCAATGGGTGCAGGCGCAGCTCTGTAACTATCTATCTCGTGCTTGGCCTCTGTCAGGATCCCACCCCTGACAGGGACCCTCTGTCTGCAGCTCAGATGTTCCTCCTTTTCCCCCTGTCTGCCTGACAGGTCCTCTCTGGGTCAAACCCAGGCAGCTTGTGACTGACTTCCTATCCAACCCACCAGTTTTACCCGTGTGTGAGGAGTGCCCTAATAGATAGAAGCAAGGCTCCCCGTGGTGGCCGGAGTGTGAAGTGTAGTGTGTGACTTGTGATACCTGGTCAGGTGAACTCCTTTAGTACCATCAGATGTAATATCACTCCCCCTGGTGGGAGAGTGACATTACTGCAATGACCAGGTCTCTGTGGTTCTGGACTATGACTACACCATGTTCCAAATTATTATGAAAATTTGATTTAAGTGTCAGAAAGATTTAATTGTTTTGTTTTTCAAATAAACTCATGGATGGTATTGTGTCTCAGGGCTCAGTGGATCACTGAAATCAGTCTTAAACACATGTGATAATTAGTTTTCCAGGTGATTCTAATTAAAGGAAAACTACTTAAAAATGATGTTCCACATTATTAAGCAGGCCACAGTTTTCAAGTAACATGGGAAAGAAAAAGGATCTCTCTGCTGCCTAAAAGCATCAATTAGTGCAATGCCTTGGTCAAGGGATGAAAACATTAGATATTTCCCGAAAACTTAAGCATGATCATCGTACTGTTAAGAGATTTGTGGCTGAATCTGAGCACAGACGTGTTTGTGCTGAGAAAGGCATAATGAAGAAGGTTTCTGCCTGGCAAGTTCATCGGATTAAGAGAGCAGCTACTAATGGCTAAAAAGCCATTTCAAACCGGCCAACAGATATTTGAAGCTGCTGGTGCATAATCCTACTATTTGGCCACACACTATTAGAACAGTGTTCACAAGCATAAACGGTTGCAGTGGGCCTAGACATACATGAAGACTAATTTTCAAACAGTCTTGTTTACTAATGAGTGTCGAGCAACCCTGAATGGTCCAGATGGATGGAGTAGTGGATGGTTGGTGGATGGCCACCATGACCCAACAAGGCTGCGACGTCAGCAAGGAGGTGAAGGAGTCATGCTTTGGGCTGGAATCATGGGGAAACAGCTGGTAGGGCCCTATAAGGTTCCTGAAGGTGTTAAAATGACCTCTGCAAAGTATATAGAGTTTCCGACTGACAACTTTCTTCCATGTTATAAAAAGCAAAATCATCTTCATGCATGATATTGCACCATCTCATGCTGCAAAGAATACCTCTGAGTCATTGGCAGCTATGGGCATAAAAGGAGATAAACTCATGGTGTGGCCACCATCTTCCCCTGACCTCAACCCTATAGAGAACCTTTGAAGTATCATTAAGCAAAAGATTTATGAGTGTGGGAGGCAGTTCACATCAAAACATCAGCTCTGGGAGGCTATTCTGACTTCATGCAAAGAAACACAAGCAAAAACTCTCCAAAAACTCACAAGTTCAATGGATGCAAGAATTGTGAAGGGGATATCAAAGAAGGGGTCCTATGTTAACATGTAACTTGGCCTGTTAGGATGTTTTGGAGTTAAATAGCTTTTTTGTTCAGTGAATGTGACCTCCTAATGCTGCAAATTCCACAAATGAGCATTTTCAGTTCTTTAAAACATATCAAATGTTTAGAAATTCTACTGTGCCTAATAATTTGGAACAGTGCATTTTGAGGTTTTATTCATTTCGGAGATTATACTGTTATCATTGGGAGGTTTCTTCAATAAAATTGGATGTATACTCTAACGGGTGATGATTTCTTAGACTGACTGTCATTTGCACCGACCATTTAGGAAAATCAGAGAAAAATGTAATTTGCATAATAATTTGGAACATGGTGTATATTTAATAGATGAGATGTTGTTTTTGTTCTTACTGTGCCCTCTTTTCCCACCTAGTTTGCACTTGTGCATTGGATTTTTTATATTCAAATTGGCTCTTCTGAGAAAAAGAGGACTTAAACTCTATAGCGCCACCTGTTGGAAGTAGCGATCCTACAAGTCACAATCAACCCTTTAACGAGTCGTGCAATATGACTTAGGATAAAAGCCAAATCAGTATCTCAATTCGCAGACACGGTGTTTTGGGCTGTTGGCCCTCGTCAGTGCGAAGCATGAGAACTGATTTGGCTAGGTGAGAGGCTCTGGACTGGGGTCTAAGGGGTAACGTTTCTCCTTATAGAGAGTGACATACCAGTGGAGAGTGGATTTTTTAGTCATTCTATTGACCTATGTATTTTTGTATTAATAAATTATGACAATTTTTGGACTACTCTAGTTTTTTTCTCTTGCTTTTGATTGCATATACTGTATGGAGTATCCATTATATTGGGCCACTCTAGACATTATGTCTTGGTGGTGTTCTCAATTATATGGTTGTGGTACTATGTTGTCTGCTTTAGTATTATTGTTTTCTATTTCATAAATGTGTTGTAAAATCAGTAAGTGAAATAGAGAAAAGTCAAAATCAGGCATAAAGTATAACCAATTGGTCAAAATGGCAATATAGAATAGTTCAAAAACGTGACAAGTGCCTACATGCAAAAATATATAGCGTATAGCTTGTAAGATCACAGTAGGCAAAAGTGTTTTCTTAAATTTGTAAAAAGTGAGAAAAACTGTAAATGTGACAAACATTTATATAGATCCAGTAATCTGTCATGTACATGAATAAATAAATAAATAAATATGCAGCATATCATGGGCAGATATGAAAATACTGATCAAAATATATAAATAAAATGCTGATTAAAAAGAGTAGCCATCTCCATGTACCACCAACAAATAAAGTAGCACTCTGTGGCGCTATAGCATGCAAACATGAAATATGAAATTTAAACTGCCTTAATGAAGTAGTAAATATGAAAAATTGAGAATACTTAGCACATAAATTGGCCAATTCATGTGTACCTGGCAGCTGCGATAAGACAATTCTTCAGTAATGCCATTCAAATGTCACATATTTCATGTTTGCATGCTATAGCGCTACAAAGTGCTACTTTCTTTTTTTGGTCATATATGGAGATGGCTGCTCTTACTAAGCACCTGCACACACATTTTTGTTTGGAAGTGACAGTCAGTCTTTTGATATTTGTATACATAGGCTCTCTGACTGAGCACTCCACCCCTCAACCTCTGGTGGTTTTCATTACAGCAGGATCCTACCTGCTCATATCAATGTAGGATATCAGCCCATGAGAGGAGTCCCCACAGGATAGATCCCAACAATGACTGACAGCCAGGTACACATGAATCGGCCAATTTATGCTTTAAGTTTTCTCAATTTTTCATATTCTCTAGTGCAGAAATGCAATTCAAATGTCATATATTTCATGTTTGCCTGCTATGGCATATCATTTGCAGGGCATATATTAAAATCCAAGAGGCCCCTTGCCTAAACCATGGACGAAACGCGCATTGGGTCCTTGCTCTTGGTGCTGGGTATGTGTCCACTTGGATTTTAATATATGTTTTACCAATTATATGCTGCTTATACTATTTTTGAAATCATTAACCCCTTCCTGACATCAGATGTACTATCCCGTCGAGGTGGGGTGGGCCCGTATGACCACCGACGGGATAGTACGTCATCACCGATCAGCGGCGCTCACGGGGGGAGCGCAGCCGATCGCGGCCGGGTGTCAGCTGCATATCGCAGCTGACATCCGGCACTATGTGCCAGGAGCGGTCATGGACCGCCCCCGCCACATTAACCCCCGGCACACCGCGATCAAACATGATCGCAGTGTACCGGCGGTATAGGGAAGCATCGCGCAGGGAGGGGGCTCCCTGCGGGCTTCCCTGAGACCCCCGGAGCAACGCGATGCGATCGCGTTGCTGCGAGGGTCTCCTACCTCCTTCCTGGCTGCAGGTCCCGGATCCAAGATGGCCGCGGCATCCGGGTCCTGCAGGGAAGGAGGTGGCTTACCGAGTGTCTGCTCAGAGCAGACACTTGGTAAGCCTGCAGCCCTGCACAGCAGATCGTCGATCTGGCAGAGTGCTGTGCACACTGCCAGATCAATGATCTGTGATGTCCCCCCCTGGGACAAAGTAAAAAAGTAAAAAAAAATTTTTTCCACATGTGTAAAAAAAAAAAAAAAAAAAAAAATTCCTAAATAAATAATAATAAAAAAATATATATTATTCCCATAAATACATTTCTTTATCTAAATAAAAAAAACAAAACAATAAAAGTACACATATTTAGTATCGCCGCGTCCGTAACGACCCAACCTATAAAACTGCCCTACTAGTTAACCCCTTCAGTAAACACCGTAAGAAAAAAAAAAAAAAACGAGGCAAAAAACAACGCTTTATTACCATACCGCCGAACAAAAAGTGGAATAACACACGATCAAAAAGACTGATATAAATATCCATAGTACCGCTGAAAACGTCATCTTGTTTCGCAAAAAACAAGCTGCCATACAGCATCATCAGCAAAAAAATAAAAAAGTTATAGTCCTGAGAATAAAGCGATACCAAAATAATTATTTTTTCTATATTTTAGTTTTTATCGTATAAAAGCGCCAAAACATAAAAAAATGATATAAATGAGATATCGCTGTAATCGTACTGACCCGACGAATAAAACTGCTTTATCAATTTTACCAAACGCGGAACGGTATAAACGCCTCTCCCAAAAGAAATTCATGAATAGCAGGTTTTTGGTCATTCTGCCTCACAAAAATCGGAATAAAAAGCGATCAAAAACGGTCACGTGTCCGAAAATGTTACCAATAAAAACGTCAACTCGTCCCGCAAAAAACAAGACCTCACATGACTCTGTGGAGCAAAATGTGGAAAAATTATAGGTCTCAAAATGTGGAGACGCAAAAACTTTTTTGCTATAAAAAGCGTCGCTGGTTTCACACTTGCGTTTTTGTCTGCAGCATTTTTTGCACAAAAAAACGCATGCGTTTTTTCCCTATATTTAACATTGAAAACACATGCGGTTTTTTTGTACGCGTTTGGTTGCGTTTTCAAACGCATGCGGTTTTTTTCTGCATGCGCTCATTTTCAGAAATACAACCTGCAGTATTTTCTTGCGTTTTTAAGCACATGCGTTTGTTTGCGTTAAAAACGCATGCATTTTTATCGAAAAAAAACAGAAAACACACTGAAAAGCCACCCACCACCATCAAGGTGATAAAGGGATCCAAACCCTAACCCTAACTCTACCCCTAACCTCACCCCTAACCGTTTAATGAACATTTTCTGACAGTCATAGTGCCACGTATTTCAGTGCCACGTATTTCAGTGCCACGTATTTCAGTGCCACGTATCACGTATTTCAGTGCCACGTATTTCAGTGCCACGTATTTAAGTGCCACGTATCACATATTTCAGTGCCACGTATTTAAGTGCCACGTATTTCAGTGCCACGTATTTCAGTGCCACGTATTTCAGTGCCACGTATTTCAGTGCCACGTATCACATATTTCAGTGCCACGTATTTAAGTGCCACGTATTTAAGTGCCACGTATTTCAGTGCCACGTATTTCAGTGCCACGTATTTCAGTGCCACGTATTTCAGTCACGTTTAGGGTTAGGGTTAGGGGTAGGGTTAGGGTTAGGGTTAGGGCTAGGGTTGGAGGTAAAGTTAGGGTTAGGGTTAGGGTTAGGGTTAGGGTTTGGATTACATTTACGTTTGGATTAGGGTTGGGATTAGAATTATGGGTGTGTCAGGGCTAGGGGTGTGGTTAGGGTTACCGTTGGGATTAGGGTTAGGGGTGTGTTTGGGTTAGGGTTTCAGGTAGAATTGGGGAGTTTCCACTGTCCAGGCACATCAGGGGCTCTCCAAGCGCGACATGGCGTCCAATCTCAATTCCAGCCAATTCTGCGTTGAAAAAGTAAAACAGTGCTCCTTCCCTTCCGAGCTCTCCCGTGCGCCCAAAAAGGGGTTTACCCCAACATATGTGTTATCAGCGTACTCGGGACAAATTGAACAACAACTTCTGGGGTCCAAGTTCTCTTGTTATCCTTAGGAAAATAAAAATTTGGGGGGCTAAAAATCATTTTTGTGGGAAAAAAAAGATGTTTTATTTTCACGGCTCTGCGTTATAAACTGTAGTGAAACACTTGGGGGTTCAAAGTTCTCACAACACATCTAGATAAGTTCCATGGGAGGTCTAGTTTCCAATATGGGGTCACTTGTGGGGGGTTTGTACTGTTTGGGTACATCAGGGGCTCTGCAAATGCAACGTGACGGCTGCTGACCAATCCATTTAAGTCTGCATTCCAAATGGCGCTCCTTCCCTTCCGAGCTCTGTCATGCGCCCAAACAGTGGTTCCCCCCCACATATGGGGTATCAGCGTACTCAGGACAAATTGGAAAACAAATTTTGGGGTCCAATTTATTCTGTTACCCTTGTAAAAATACAAAGCTGGGTGCTAAAAAATCATTTTTGAGAAAAAAAATAAAAATTATTTTCACGGCTCTGCGTTATAATCTGTAGTGAAACACTTGGGGGTTCAAAGCTCTCAAAACACATCTAGATAAGTTCCTTAGGGGGTCTACTTTCCAAAATGGTGTCACTTGTAGGGAGTTTCAATGTTTAGGCACATCAGGGGCTCTCCAAACGCAACATGGCGTCCCATCTCAATTCCAGTCAATTTTGCATTGAAAAGTCAAATGGCGCTCCTTCCCTTCCAAGCTCTGCCATGCGCCCAAACAATGGTTTACACCCACATATGGGGTATCATCGTACTCAGGACAAATTGCACAACATTTTTTGGGGTCCAATTTCTTCTCTTACCCTTGGGAAAATAAAAAATTGGGGGCAAAAAGATCATTTTTGTGAAAAAATATGATTTTTTATTTTTACGGCTCTGCATTATAAACTTCTGTGAAGCACTTGGTGGGTCAAAGTGCTCACCACACATCTAGATAAGTTCCTTAGGGGGTCTACTTTCCAAAATGGTGTCACTTGTAGGGAGTTTCAATGTTTAGGCACATCAGGGGCTCTCCAAACGCAACATGGCGTCCCATCTCAATTCCAGTCAATTTTGCATTGAAAAGTCAAATGGCGCTCCTTCCCTTCCAAGCTCTGCCATGCGCCCAAACAATGGTTTACACCCACATATGGGGTATCATCGTACTCAGGACAAATTGCACAACATTTTTTGGGGTCCAATTTCTTCTCTTACCCTTGGGAAAATAAAAAATTGGGGGCGAAAAGATCATTTTTGTGAAAAAATATGATTTTTTATTTTTACGGCTCTGCATTATAAACTTCTGTGAAGCACTTGGTGGGTCAAAGTGCTCACCACACATCAAGATAAGTTCCTTAGGGGGTCTACTTTCCAAAATGGTGTCACTTGTAGGGGGTTTCAGTGTTTAGGCACATCAGGGGCTCTCCAAACGCAACATGGCGTCCCATCTCAATTCCAGTCAATTTTGCATTGAAAAGTCAAATGGCGCTCCTTTCCTTCCGAGCTCTGCCATACGCCCAAACAGTGGTTTACCCCCACATATGGGGTATCAGCGTACTCAGGACAAATTGTACAACAACTTTGGGGGTCCATTTTCCATTGTTACCCTTGGTAAAATAAAACAAATTGGAGCTGAAATAAATTTTGTGTGAAAAAAAGTTAAATGTTCATTTTTATTTAAACATTCCAAAAATTCCTGTGAAACACCTGAAGGGTTAATAAACTTCTTGAATGTGGTTTTGAGCACCTTGAGGGGTGCAGTTTTTAGAATGGTGTCACACTTGAGTATTTTCTATCATATAGACCCCTCAAAATATGACTTCAAATGAGATGTGGTCCCTAAAAAAAAATGGTGTTGTAAAAATGAGAAATTGCTGGTCAACTTTTAACCCTTATAACTCCGTCACAAAAAAAAATTTTGGTTCCAAAATTGTACTGATGTAAAGTAGACATGTGGGAAATGTTACTTATTAAGTATTTTGCGTGACATATGTCTGTGATTTAAGGGCATAAAAATTCAAAGTTGGAAAATTGCAAAATTTTCAAAATTTTCGCCAAATTTCCATTTTTTTCACAAATAAACGCAAGTTATATCGAATAAATTTTACCACTAACATGAAGTACAATATGTCACAAGAAAACAATGTCAGAATCGCCAAGATCCGTCAAAGCGTTCCAGAGTTATAGCCTCATAAAGGGACAGTGGTCAGAATTGTAAAAATTGGCCCGGTCATTAACGTGCAAACCACCCTTGGGGGTGAAGGGGTTAAAATTTGAGTTTTATTATGATACAGTAGCACTTCTTTTATTGCCAAAGAGTAATCTGGTACCTGGGTAAGTGTATTAAATATTCTAAAATGATAGATGTGCCTCTAATAGGTTTAATAATTACGAAAAGAACCAAGTTTGCTGTATAATTCATTGATGAGATAGGAGTCAAATGAAGCTACAGTTTTGTCCAGAAATATTTGGACAGTGTCCGAATCTTCGTGATTTTTGCTCTGCATGCCAATATATATTTTTTTTAAATGAAACAACTGAGATGCTATTTAGGTGTAGACTTTCAGGTTTAATTAAATTAAAGGAGCAAAAATATCCTGGGAAACGTTTCAGAATTGCGCCCATTTTTCTACAAATCCTGTTCATATGAGGGGCCCAAGAGTATTTGGACAAATTAAATTTACAATAAAAAAAGGTTAATTTTTAATAATTTGTAGACAATCCTTTGCAGGCAATGATTGTCTGATGTCTGGAAGCCATAGTTGTCACCTAACGCTGGTTTCCTCCTTTGTTGATGCAGCTGACTTCAGTTGTTGCGTGTTTGTTGGTCTTTGTGCCTTAAAGGGAACCTGTCACTGAGATGCGAACTCTGCTTCAGGAAAATGGCCGCCGCGATCTCTATCTGCGCACGCGCGGCATCCCGCGGCCATATTTCTGAAGCCCCGGGCAGCAGAGCGCTCCATCTGCGCACGCGCGGCCATAGGAAGATGGCCACCCCCACCGATCACCAGGGGAATAGCGCAGATCGTGCTCTTTTTCCACACCTATGCAGTGGATTCGGCACTTGGGCATGCGCAAACCACTACGCCACCAACGGAAAAATAAGCAAGATCTGGGGGAAGAAACAGCAATGTCACCACGCCCATCCGACCAGACCAGCCTGATTGACAGGCGAAAACGGCGACTTTGGTAACATATTTCGGCAGCATAGGTGGGGAATCAGGGTACACAAAATACACTGTTGTAATGCACAGCTCAGGCCCTATTTAACAGTATTTTTATCTCATACGGAAAAAACGGGGTGACAGGTTCCCTTTAAGTTTTGTCTCAAGAATGTGAAATGCTGCTTGATTGGGTTGAGAACTGGTGGATGACTTGGCCATTACAGAATATTTCACTTTTTACCTTAAACTCCTGGGTTGCTTTCTCAGTATGTTTTGGGTCATTGTCTATCTGTACTGTAAAGCGCTGTCCAATCAATCTTGCCACATTTGGTTGAATCTGAGCAGAAAGTATCGCCCTGTACACTTTAGGATTCATCCAGCTGCTACTGTCTTCAGTCACATCACCAATGAAGCCCATATTCATTAAATAACTATCTTTAATATATTTTGGTAAACAGCTAAAATGCCAAAAGTTGTGTCACTGTCCAAATATTTCTGGACCTAACTGCAGATACAAGTTCAATAGGGATATAAAAACTAAATATTAAATTTGTTTACTAATACATTATATTTATGTCAAAATATATATATATATACATATATATATATATATATATATATATATACTGTATATATTTAGAAACATTACAGTTCTATATATATATAAAAATAATATAAATATTGAGAAAATATACAACATGTACCCTCTACTTAAATTATAAGATTATTGCTTATCATATACTGTACACGACAGCTACTAAATAACATCTTCTTGATTCATAATTGGGCTTCCTGATTAAAACTGATATTTAATGTCTTAACTTAAAAAAAAAAGAATAGAAGATGTACAACATCTGAGCTGTTCTGCAGTAGCTGCTGTACAAAACATACAATAGACACTGAAGATTCCTAAAAGCTCCTTCACCCTAGTCATGTCAATCAGTGATCAGCATAGGAAAATGACTGTCCCGCAAGGTCTGAATGGCCATTCATCTACATAAATTGTCAGGCACTGACATTAAAATGTAATCATTATGAATATTGTGAATATATGAATATTATTTGCATACAAGTGAATAGAAATTTTTCATTGATGTGTTTTGTATAATTATTTGTTTCAAATCTAAATAATTAATTCAGTTGCTAAATGAGCACGTAAATCCACTCAGAATAAATCATTCCAGTATTTCTTCCGATGCAGCAGGATTAAGTGTTTTTGAGAACCAAAATTCCTAATTTTTCATTCATCATATATTGCTTACAATCATCTAATAATTGCATAAAAAATGAATTACAGTCCTGCTCCTATCATGGCAAATCTCTTTTATCGGCACACTAAGTGGTACACAGAGGTTGGCATGGGACACTGTCTCTTTTAGAGCTTCCTTTGGTTTCTTATAGGCAAAAAAAAACAAGGTGAAGTAAAACAAACACGGCCCTCTGGGCAAAACAGGAAAACAAAACAAAATGGTAGCACAAAACACAGTCATTCTCAGAGAAGGGTTCCTCCTACTCACCATTAGCAGAACCCACACAGTCCAGGTTGGTTCCAGAACAACCACTTCTCTGGAGTGTTCCTCTACAGACAGTTAACACCGACTGCCTCTGGAGGCCAGCTATTTAAGTCCCAGACCACACCCTGCAGTATGGATAAGGTGGACAACCTCCCTCTCACTCTATGATTGTCCACAAAAAACCCAGCCCATTAAACAAACTAGCTTTTAACCCCTCACAGCACTTAAAGTGGTGGAGGAAAATCTCTGGGTTTTATGTGATGCCCCTGAGGGTTCAGTCGCCACAGAGGTACTACACATCAGCCAGAGGTGTGATAATCCGCTCTCAGGTAAGGAGGGAGGAACTACCCAGAACTCAAACACTTGCATCCAACACCAGAATTCTCAGGTGCAGGGAGGGACTAGGTAGAGTGCGTTGGTGGAGAGAGTAGAGTTGTCATGGAAACAAGAGGGAGGAGTTAAATAGAGAATTAGACAGTTGGAGCTGGGGACTTGAGCAGCGAGGAGCTCATCCCAGCACCAGAGAACAGAGAAAGAGACCATAGAGAAGTTCCAGTGAGTGAAAGAGAAAGAAAGGGTCCTAGGGGCATGGGTAGTGAGCAATCCACCCGTGAGGCCGAATCCACCCTGACCATATTTGGGTGGAGGGAAAAGGTTGCAGTGGGGAATCAGCCCCCAGACTAGTGGAGAACTGCAATTCTCAGCTAGCCAGCCAGAGGCTGTGGTATCTGTACGTGCCACAGTCACAACCACAGACACTCGCTGAAAAGGCAGCCACATAGGGTCAAGGGGACAAAGAGGACACTGCCCAACAAGATCCAAGGCTGCTGGCTTGGGAAACTGTGTATGAAGGCGCAGGGCCCAACAGTTAGTATCTCTTGTACTGAGCAGGATCATCAGAAGGGTAAAACTAACCTGTCTCTCAATGGTCTAAAACAAGCTCATGTTCCCTATTAGTGGGTGAACAATCCAATGCTTGGTGAATTCTGCTACACAATGATAGGAGAGCCGACATCGAAGGATCAAAAAGCGCTTAGCCATCATAAGACTGGTTAGTTTTACCCTACTGATGATGTGTTCTAACAGGTAGTATCTCAGGCTGTCAATTCACCACTTGATGGACAAACACTCTTTCTTTACGATGGCATAGTTCTTTTTACAGGAGGAGAGTTTCCTACTCAGGTATAGGATTGGATGCTCATCCCCACCTATCTCCTGGGACAACACAGCTCCCACCCTGGCATTGGATGTGTCCGTCTCGAGCATGAACTCCTTTGTAAAATCCGGTGAGACTAAGACTGGCTGTCTGCACAGGGCAAGCTTCAACTCATGGAATTACATCTCCACTTTATAGGACCATTTAGCCATCAATGACTTTGTGCACTTGAGAAGGTCCATCAGGGGGCAGCTATCACGGTGAAATTTGGGATACATTACCGATAGGATCCCACTATTCCAAGAAAAGCCCTGACCTGGTTTTTGGAGACTGTTTGTGGCCACTTTTAGATTGCCTCCACCCTGTCTATTTGCGGCTTTATCTCACCCCTCCCAATGATGTAGTCCAAGTATTTTGCCTCTTCTTTACCCATGGCATGCTTCTTTGGGTTTATGGTAAACCCTGCCTTCCTCAGAGCATCCAGAATTGCCTGGACCTTGTGTAGATGACTTCCATAGTCCTGGTTGAATATCACAATATCACTCAGATAAGCTGCGGAATGCTTTTGCTGAGGGGCTAGGATCTGGTCCATAGGTCTCAGGAAGGTAGCTGGGGCTCACTTCAGACTGAATGGCATCCTGGTATACTGAAAGTAGCTATCAGGTGTAGAGAGGGACAGATTCTCCATAGCATTCGGGAAAAGGAGAATTTGCCAGTATTCTTTCGTTATGTCCAATGCGTGATATAACTGGCTTACCTTAGCCTCTTAATGAGCTCATCTTACTGGGGCATCGGATACGCATTGAACTTGGACTCCTTGTTCAGCCTCCTGTTGTTATTACAGAACCACCACTATCCATCTGGCTTTGGCACAAGGACAATAGAGCTGAACCAGCCGCTATTTGACTCCTCGATGACATCCAGGTTCAACATTCTCCTCAACTCTTTGGAGATCACCTCTCCGACTTCGGGGATCTGATACAGCTTTTTGTTCTCTCTTACATATAGTTCTATCAGTATTTCATGCTCCACAACCTGTGTACTACCTGGCAACTCTGAAAACAGGTCCCAGTTTTGCTGAAGCAGCTCTCGGCACTGTTACTTCTGGGCTGGTATCAGTGTCTCTGCCAATGCAACATCCTTGACCCTGACTTCAGGACTGGACCCTATGCACTTTGCTTCCACCAGATCACTGTCTTACCACAGTTTCAGTCGACTAATGTGGTAACCTTGGTACAACTTTGTTCTCCCTGGTTGGTGGACCTTGTAGTTGATGTCACTCAACCTTTCGACCATCATGAATGGCACTTGCCACTTGACCAGGAATTTACTTTCCACTGTGGGCATCAACACCAACACCTGGTCTCCAGGGCTAAATTGTCTCAGTCTTGATAGCCGATTATAGACCTTTGACTGGGCCTTTTGTGCTTGAAGAAGGCTTTCCTTGATAGTTGGTATCACCCTCGTAATCCGGTCCTGCATCTGGGCAACATGTTAGATGATGCTTTGGTGGTTTGTAACCTCTGCTTTCCAGGTCTCCTTTGCAATGTCCAGAAGTCTCCGAGGGTGACATCCATATAACAGCTTGAATGGTGAGAACCCCATAGAGGCCTGTGGAAATTCTGTAATAGAGAAAAATAGGTATGGTAGCAAGCAATCCCAGTTTCGACCATCTTTCTCAACTACCTATTTCAGCATAGATTTCAAGGTATTGTTGAGCCTTTCCATTAAGCTGTCTGTCTGGTGATGGTACACGAACATCCTCAATTGGGTAATCTGTAAGGCCTTACATAGCTCCCTCATTACCTTGGACATGAACGGTGTGCCTTAGTCCATCAGGATCTCCTTTGGCAGACCCGTCCAGGAGAAAATTTGAACTAGCTCTCGCATTATACTTCTGGTGGGGGAGTTTGTCAGTGGTACCTCCTCTGGGTACCGCGTTGCATAGTCCATTACCACCAGGATGCATTGATGACCCCAGTTGCATCAGTATATTACTCAGATAGAAACAGTGTATGAAGGGGAATTTTCCTTCAATAACTGTCATTCTTGATTTTTTTGCTGCTACATACACATTACTTGTCTGTTGTATTTATATCCTGGGCAACACCAGCCTTCAGCAGTCATGGGCATTATTAATAAATTTTTCTATGCATATATTACTATTTTTTTATTAGAGCTGTTTCCATTCTTTGCTGACTTTTTATGCACATTACTGATTCAGTACTTATTTTCTTTGGTTGCTTTGCTCTTTGAGTAATTGACTATTAAATTATAATTTTTATGATGCTTTATGTGTTTACTGTAGCTGTTTTCCTCTGGCTAGCAGCACCATTTTAAAGGGAACCTGTCACCCCCAAAATCGAAGGTGAGCTAAGCCCACCGGCATCAGGGGCTTGTCTACAGCATTCTGTAATGCTGTAGATAAGCCCCTGATGTATCCTGAAAGATGAGAAAAAGAGGTTATATTATACTCATCCATGGGCGGTCCTGCTGCGGTCCGGTCCGATAGGCATCGTGATCTGGTCCGGGGCCTCCCATCTTCTTACGATGACGTCCTCTTCTTGTCTTCACGCTGCAGCTCTGGCGCAGGCGTACTTTGTCTGCCCTGTTGAGGGCAGAGCAAAGTACTGCAGTGCGCAGGTGCGGGGAAAGGTCAGAGAGGGCCGGCGCCTGAGCAATGCAGTACTTTGCTCTGCCCTCAATAGGGCAGACAAAGTACACCTGCGCCGGAGCCGCAGCATGAAGACAGGAAGAGGACGTCATCCTATGAAGATGGAAGGCCCCGGACTGGACCGCGAATGCCCATCGGATTGGACCACCCGCCCAGGTGAGTATAATCTAACCTCTTTTTCTCATCTTTCAGGATACATCAGGGGCTTATCTACAGCATTACAGAATGCTGTAGATAAGCCCCTGATGCTGGTGGGCTTAGCTCACCTTCGATTTTGGGGGTGACAGGTTCCCTTTAACTATATGCATGGTTTTATATTGTTATAATAAAGAGTTGAATTTTATATATTGTTTCTGTATAACACTTCTTGATCTAAATATGACTCATTTGTCATGTTATCAGTATGGTTTACTATGTTTATGGAGTGTTGCCCTCTCCCTATTGGTAAAACTAAAACTAAAGCAATACAGCAAGGACCAAATACCAAAAAATAAGAATCAAAGCATAGGATTATTAAAATATGCCTTTATTTATGGGAGTGGCAATGGTTACAATATATAAAAAAGAATTTTATAAAAATTTATAACAAATTAACATTAACAAACTTGCGCGGCACCAGGTATATTTATTGTTCCTTAACCCCTTCCCGACATTTGACGTACTATCCCGTCGAGGTGGGGTGGGCCCCCATGACCGCCGACGGGATAGTACGTCATACGCGATCGGCCGCGCTCACGGGGGGAGCGCGGCCGATCGCGGCCGGGTGTCGGCTGCATATCGCAGCTGACATCCGGCACTATGTGCCAGGAGCGGTCACGGACCGCCCCCGGCACATTAACCCCCGGCACACCGCGATCAAACATGATCGCGGTGTACCGGCGGTACAGGGAAGCATCGCGCAGGGAGGGGGCTCCCTGCGGGCTTCCCTGAGACGATCGGTACAAGGTGATGTACTCACCTCGTACCGAACGTCTTCTCCCTGCAGGCCCCGGATCCAAAATGGCCGAGGGGCTGTATCCGGGTCCTGCAGGGAGCACTTCCGGGTCGGAGCAGGCTGCAGATGAAAGCTGCAGCCTGCACGGCTGTAAGTGAGATCGGAGATCTCACAGAGTGCTGTGCACACTGTGAGATCAGCGATCTGTAATGTCCCCCCCTGGGACAAAGTAAAAAAGTAAAAAAAAAAATTTCCACATGTGTAAAAAAAATAAAAAAAATTCCTAAATAAATAATAATAAAAAAAAAAATATTATTCCCATAAATACATTTCTTTATCTAAAAAAAACAAACAAAAACAATAAAAGTACACATATTTAGTATCGCCGCGTCCGTAACGACCCAACCTATAAAACTGGCCCACTAGTTAACCCCTTCAGTAAACACCGTAAGAAAAAAAAAAAAAAAACGAGGCAAAAAACAACGCTTTATTACCATACCGCCGAACAAAAAGTGGAATAACACGCGATCAAAAAGACGGATATAAATAACCATGTTACCGCTGAAAGCGTCATCTTGTCCCGCAAAAAACGAGCCGCCATACAGCATCATCAGCAAAAAAATAAAAAAGTTATAGTCCTCAGAATAAAGTGATGCCAAAATAATTATTTTTTCTATAAAATAGTTTTTATCGTATAAAAGCGTCAAAACATAAAAAAATGATATAAATGAGGTATCGCTGTAATCGTACTGACCCGACGAATAAAACTGCTTTATCAATTTTACCAAACGCGGAACGGTATAAACGCCTCCCCCAAAAGAAATTCATGAATAGCTGGTTTTTGATCACTCTGCCTCACAAAAATCGGAATAAAAAGCGATCAAAAAATGTCACGTGTCCGAAAATGTTACCAATAAAAACGTCAACTCGTCCCGCAAAAAACAAGACCTCACATGACTCTGTGGACCAAAATGTGGAAAAATTATAGGTCTCAAAATGTGGAGACGCAAAAACTTTTTTGCTATAAAAAGCGTCTTTTAGTCTGGTTTCACACTTGCGTTTTTATCTGCATGCGTTTTTTAAAAAAACCACATGTGTGAAAAAATGCATGTAAACGCGGTAAAACGCATGCGTTTTTATAGAAAAACACAAGAAAACAAGAAAAAAACAAAAAACCCTAACCCTACCCCTAACCCTACCCCTAACCTGAAATACGTGGCACTGAAATACGTGGCACTGAAATATACGTTTATATACGTATATACGTATATAAGTGCCACGATATTTCAGTGGCCACGTATATAAGTGCCACGTATATAAGTGCCACGTATTTAAGTGCCACGTATTTAAGTGCCACGTATTTAAGTGCCACGTATTTCAGTGCCACGTATTTCAGTGCCACGTATTTCAGTGCCACGTATTTTTCAGTGCCTGAAATACGTGGCACTGAAATATCGTGGCACTGAAATATCGTGGCACTGAAATATCGTGGCACTGAAATATCGTGGCACTGAAATATCGTGGCACTGAAATATCGTGGCACTGAAGTATTTACGTGCCACGTATTTTTCAGTGCCTGAAATACGTGGCACTGAAATACGTGGCACTAAAATACGTGGCACTAAAATACGTGGCACTGAAATATCGTGGCACTGAAATACGTGGCACTTAAATACGTGGCACTTAAATACGTGGCTCTTAAATACGTGGCTCTTAAATACGTGGCTCTTAAATACGTGGCACTTATATACGTGGCACTTATATACGTGGCACTTATGACTGTCAGAAAATGTTCAGTAAACAGTTAGGGGTGAGGTTAGGGGTAGGGTTTCAGGTAGAATTGGGGAGTTTCCACTGTTCAGGCACATCAGGGGCTCTCCAAACGCGACATGGCGTCCAATCTCAATTCCAGCCAATTCTGCGTTGAAAAAGTAACACAGTGCTCCTTCCCTTCCGAGCTCTCCCGTGCGTCCAAAAAGGGGTTTACCCCAACATATGGGGTATCAGCGTACTAGGGACAAATTGAACAACAACTTCTGGGGTCCAAGTTCTCTTGTTATCCTTGGGAAAATAAAAATTTGGGGGGCTAAAAATCATTTTTGTGGGAAAAAAAATATGTTTTATTTTCACGGCTCTGCGTTGTAAACTGTAGTGAAACACTTGGGGGTTCAAAGTTCTCACAACACATCTAGATAAGTTCCTTGGGAGGTCTAGTTTCCAATATGGGGTCACTTGTGGGGGGTTTGTACTATTTGGGTACATCAGGGGCTCTGCAAATGCAACGTGACGCCTGCAGACCAATCCATTTAAGTCTGCATTCCAAATGGCGCTCCTTCCCTTCCGAGCTCTGTCATGCGCCCAAACAGTGGTTCCCCCCCACATAGGGGGTATCAGCATACTCAGGACAAATTGGACAACAACTTTTAGGGTCCAATTTATCCTGATACCCTTGTGAAAATACAAAACTGGGGGCTAAAAAATCATTTTTGTGAAAAAAAAAAATAATTTTTATTTTCACGGCTCTGCGTTATAAACTGTAGTGAAACACTTGGGGGTTCAAAGTTCTCACAACACATCTAGATAAGTTCCTTGGGGGGTCTAGTTTCCAATATGGGGTCACTTGTGGGGGGTTTGTACTATTTGGGTACATCAGGGGCTCTGCAAATGCAACGTGACGCCTGCAGACCAATCCATTTAAGTCTGCATTCCAAATGGCGCTCCTTCCCTTCCGAGCTCTGTCATGCGCCCAAACAGTGGTTCCCCCCCACATAGGGGGTATCAGCGTACTCAGGACAAATTGGACAACAACTTTTAGGGTCCAATTTATCCTGATACCCTTGTGAAAATACAAAACTGGGGGCTAAAAAATCATTTTTGTGAAAAAAAAAATAATTTTTATTTTCACGGCTCTGCGTTATAAACTGTAGTGAAACACTTGGGGGTTCAAAGTTCTCACAACACATCTAGATAAGTTCCTTGGGGGGTCTAGTTTCCAATATGGGGTCACTTGTGGGGGGTTTGTACTGTTTGGGTACATCAGGGGCTCTGCAAATGCAACGTGACGCCTGCAGACCAATCCATTTAAGTCTGCATTCCAAATGGCGCTCCTTCCCTTCCGAGCTCTGTCATGCGCCCAAACAGTGGTTCCCCCCCACATAGGGGGTATCAGCATACTCAGGACAAATTGGACAACAACTTTTAGGGTCCAATTTATCCTGATACCCTTGTGAAAATACAAAACCGGGGGCTAAAAAATCATTTTTGTGAAAAAAAAAAATAATTTTTATTTTCACGGCTCTGCGTTATAAACTGTAGTGAAACATTTGGGGGTTCAAAGCTCTCAAAACACATCTAGATAAGTTCCTTAGGGGGTCTACTTTCCAAAATGGTGTCACTTGTGGGGGGGTTTAATGTTTAGGCACATCAGGGGCTCTCCAAACGCAACATGGCATCCCATCTTAATTCCAGTCAATTTTGCATTGAAAAGTAAAATAGCGCTTCTTCCCTTCTGAGCTCTGCTATGCGCCCAAACAATGGTTTACACCCACATATGGGGTATCGTCGTACTCAGGACAAATTGCACAACAACTTTTGTGGTCTAATTTCTTCTCTTACCCTTGGGGAAATAAAAAAATGGGGGTGAAAAGATCATTTTTGTGAAAAAATATGATTTTTTATTTTTACGGCTCTGCATTATAAACTTCTGTGAAGCACTTGTTGGGTCAAAGTGCTCAACACACATCTAGATAAGTTCCTTAAGGGGTCTACTTTCCAAAATGGTGTCACTCGTGGGGGGTTTCAATGTTTAGGCACATTAGGGGCTCTCCAAACGCAACATGGCGTCCTATCTCAATTCCAGTCAATTTTGCATTGAAAAGTCAAATGGCGCTTCTTCCCTTCTGAGCTCTGCCCTGCGCCCAAACAATGGTTTACACCCACATATGGGGTATCAGTGTACTCAGGACAAATTGCACAACAATTTTTGGGGTCCAATTTCTTCTCTTACCCTTGGGAAAATAAAAAATTGGGGGTGAAAAGATCATTTTTGTGAAAAAATATGATTTTTTATTTTTACGGCTCTGCATTATAAACTTCTGTAAAGCACTTGTTGGGTCAAAGTGCTCACCACACATCTAGATAAGTTCCTTAGGGGGTCTACTTTCCAAAATGGTGTCACTTGTTAGGGGTTTCAATGTTTAGGCACATCAAGGGCTCTCTAAATGCAACATGGCGTCCCATCTCAATTCCAGTCAATTTTGCATTGAAAAGTCAAATGGCGCTCCTTCCCTTCCGAGCTCTGCCCTGCGCCCAAACAATGGTTTACACCCACATATGGGGTATCAGCGTACTCAGGACAAATTGCACAACAATTTTTGGGGTCCAATTTCTTCTCTCACCCTTGGGAAAATAAAAAATTGGGGGTGAAAAGATCATTTTTGTGAAAAAATATGATTTTTTATTTTTACGGCTCTGCATTATAAACTTCTGTAAAGCACTTGTTGGGTCAAAGTGCTCACCACACATCTAGATAAGTTCCTTAGGGGGTCTACTTTCCAAAATGGTGTCACTTGTTAGGGGTTTCAATGTTTAGGCACATCAGGGGCTCTCCAAATGCAACATGGCGTCCCATCTCAATTCCAGTCAATTTTGCATTGAAAAGTCAAATGGCGCTCCTTTGCTTCCAAGCTCTGCCATGCGCCCAAACTGTGGTTTACCCCCACATATGGGGTATCAGCGTACTCAGGACAAATTGCACAACAACTTTTGGGGTCTATTTTCTCCTGTTACCCTTGGTAAAATAAAACAAATTGGAGCTGAAATAAATTTTGTGTGAAAAAAAGTTAAATGTTCATTTTTATTTAAACATTCCAAAAATTCCTGTGAAACACCTGAAGGGTTAATAAACTTCTTGAAAGTGGTTTTGAGTACCTTGAGGGGTGCAGTTTTTAGAATGGTGTCACACTTGGGTATTTTCTATCATATAGACCCGTCAAAATGACTTCAAATGAGATGTGGTCCCTAAAAAAAAATGGTGTTGTAAAAATGAGAAATTGCTGGTCAACTTTTAACCCTTATAACTCCGTCACAAAAAAAAATTTTGGTTCCAAAATTGTGCTGATGTAAAGTAGACATGTGGGAAATGTTATTTATTAAGTATTTTGTGTGACATATGTCTGTGATTTAAGGGCATAAAAATTCAAAGTTGGAAAATTGCGAAATTTTCAAAATTTTCGCCAAATATTCGTTTTTTTCACAAATAAACGCAAGTTATATCGAAGAAATTTTACCACTAACATGAAGTACAATATGTCACGAGAAAACAATGTCAGAATCGCCAAGATCCGTTGAAGCGTTCCAGAGTTATAACCTCATAAAGGGACAGTGGTCAGAATTGTAAAAATTGGCCCGGTCATTAACGTGCAAACCACCCTTGGTGGTGAAGGGGTTAATTATCCCCCTATTGCTATATCAGGATATATTAAAACGTGCTGTACAAAAATAGATCTCCCTTGTGTAAGAGGAGCATAAACCTCCTATTTATTGTGAAAATTAAATAAAACAATTTTTAAAAAAAAATATAAAAAAATCCACAAAATCACAAAATATATAATTATAAAGTGTGCAAATATACCACAATATAAATAAAGTGACCAAGTGCTTCAGTGTGCAATTTTAATTATTTCCAACCTCCAACAAAAAAAACTAGAGAGTGTGCAAGAACCTATCACTAGGTTCATGAGTGCCAGCATATGCTGGAACCACGTGTATAGAAAAACTTTTGTACAGCCTCTATATTTAATTATATCTACCTTAGGGGTCCAGAACCTGTGCCTGCGCCTCGCCCGACGCGCGTTTCGGAGTTAATTATCCTTCGTCAGGGGGAGTAACAGTTTAGTTTCTAAAGGGCTTTTTATAGTGTGTCCTATTTCCGAGCGCTGCGGTCCGGGTGTAAACGGCGCGTGCGCAATCAGGAGGACCAGTAACTCCGGCCCCTACGTCACATGATCGGCTGCATGGGAACGGAGTACCCAGCATAACCACGGCAACACGGACGCAGGAAGCCGGAGCCGCCGGACACAGACCGCGCACGCGCACAGCCAGGAACGCTGCGTGGGAGAACATGTAATATAACCCTAACGGGCATGAAATACAAAGATTTAATGGCTGGTAGGGGAAAATAGAGGAAAAAACAGACCGATAATGCCTTGAAGATGTGTAATGGCATATATATGAGAAAAAATCTCATATTAAGTAGTATCCGGACAAATAATTAATTGATTTGCTGTAACACAAAAAAAATTGAATGAAAAATAATATGTGAGTAATTTGTGATATGGGAATAAATCCCATATATAAAACAGAAATTACTATATATACATATGAATATCTACTATCCCAGAAAATTGTGTATAATACATATACAATATTTAAAGACAAAAAATTAATTAATTAAGTACAAGTGAAGAATATAATAAAAATCATAATAATTATAATGATCACACTTGCCGGGGTTAGACCATGTATGTAATCACAATAGGCTGCATATAACATAGATGACTAAATATGTCACATATTCAATTAAATTTATAGATCAAGTCAAAAAACCCCCAAAGTTCCTCTACAGTCACTTGAATTATACTTGTTGTACATAATTTATTACTGGAAAATTAAATTGTCCTTTTCTTCCACAGATTTGACCCGCTTCATCCTGAATCACGGCAACGGAGTCCGCACAAGGTAAGTTGATCGACTGTCTGAATTCCAGATCCACTCACAAGGAAAATTGTAGAACAAATGAAACTAAGAAACATGATGAAAATATTAGAGTATACAATTGTAAAAATACTAATCAATTAGCCATATGATACTAAAAAACAGATTAAAAACTAATAAAAATGTAATGTGACCACATACACATATACACACATAAATATACACACATAAATATATACATATACGTATATATATATATATATATATATATATATATATATACACACATATACCCAATATATAAAACCCACAATAAAAACTGATAAAAATAATAAAAAGATTATCTAATGATGGTTGTTATAAAAATGGTACAAAACTTAGATTTTCATTTAGGCCTTTTGGTGATACAGTGTCAAGAGTCCAGATCCATTTCGTTTCTTTTTTGGCCAAAGTTGTACTTATCTTACCTCCTCTCTCACTCATCTTTATCATGTCTATGCCCGTTATTTTCAATAAAGATGCGTCGCACCCGTGACGTAATTTGAAATGTTTTGGGATTGTTTTTAATAATGATAAATCATCTATTTCTTTTGCTGCCAAAATGCCCCGAATGTGTTCCCTGGCACGGACCTTCAGCTGTCTTGTTGTCATGCCCACATACACAAGGGAACAGGGGCATGTGGCATGATAGATCACGGCTTTCGTGGTGCAAGTTATAGCGTGTTTAATTTTATATGAGGTTGTACCATCAAAGTTGCAAAATGATTCTGTTCTTAAAATGTTTGGACACGCAATACACTGACCACAAGGCTTACAGCCCAACGCTATCCTTGTATTTGTTAGAAAGGAAGGAACCACTGGATTATATGCATAATGGCTCCTGACTAACTCATCTTTAAGATTTCTAGATCTACGATAGGTAATATTAGGTCTTTCACTAATATACTTTGATAGAACCGGGTCGGCCTTTAAAATGGCCCATGATTTAGTTAGGTAAGATCTCATTAGCTCAGTTTGCCCGTGGTATTGTGTGATATATCTAATCACTCGATCAGGTTTTGATGGTTTTTCCTCATAGAGGGCTTGATGCCGTGTTATATGTTTAGCTCGATTATAGCCTTTCTTAATCGAGCGCTTACTATACCCTCGTTCTTCAAATCTTTTTTTCATATCCAGGGCTTGATTTTCAAAGTCTATTTCATTAGTACAAATCTTACGTAAACGCAAGAATTGGCCTATTGGTATGGATCTTATCATTGTCGGGGGATGTGAAGAGGAGGCGTGTAGGAGGGAATTTACTGCCGTCGATTTACGATAAATATCTGTAAAAAGGCAACCACTATCATCTTTACATATACCCACATCTAGGAACTCCATGTACTTCATATCATATTTGTACGTCAAATGAATATTTAAAAAATTAGAATTTAGTTGTTCCATAAACTCACGGAGGGATTCATGTCATGGTTCCCAATGGCAAGGGAACGTAAGAAACATATAAATAACGAACGAGCTCTCGGGTGATGGAAACTCGAGTTGACCGTGAGCTAAATCTACCACACAACTAATAGTAGCCAGGGAGCATACCTACGGCTTCCTATATGCCACGCGCCAGCCGGAGGACTAACTACGCCTGGTAGAGGAAGAAACAGACCTGGCTTACCTCTAGGGAAATACCCCAAAAGATGATAGCAGCCCCCCACATGTAATAACGGTGAATTAAGAGGAAAAGACATACACAGTATGAAAGTAGATTTAGCAAAGAGAGGTCCACTTACTAGATAGCAGAAGGATACAAAAGAGGACTTCACGGTCAACTGAAAACCCTTTCAAAAACCATCCTGAAATTACTTTAAGGCTCCTGTGTCAACTCATGACACAGGAGTGGCAATTTCAGCCCGCAAGAGCTTCCAGCTACAGAGAATTACAAAAATTGCAAACTGGACAAAAGGTACAAAACAAAAGGACAAAGTCCACTTAGCTGATCAGCAGACTAGTAGCAGGAACATGCAACCGAAGGCTCTGGTTACAATGATGACCAGCAAGGAAATGACTGGAGAGCAAGGCTAAATAGGAAACTCCCAAACGCTGATGGAAGCAGGTGAACAGAAGCAGCAAAGTGCAAACAAGTCACCAGTACCACCAGCAACCACCAGGGGAGCCCAAAAAGCGGATACACAACAGTACCCTCCCCTTAAGGAGGGGGCACCGAACCCTCACAAGAACCGCCAGGGCGATCCGGATGAGCCCTATGAAAGGCACGAACCAAATCCGAGGCATGAACATCAGAGGCAGTTACCCAAGAATTATCTTCCTGACCATAGCCCTTCCATTTAACCAGATATTGAAGTCTCCGTCTGGAAATACGGGAGTCCAAGATCTTTTCTACCACGTACTCCAATTCACCCTCCACCAGCACAGGAGCAGGAGGTTCAGTAGAAGGAACCACCGGTACCTCATATCTCCGCAACAACGACCGATGGAACACATTATGGATAGCGAAAGATGCCGGGAGGTCCAAACGAAAGGAAACAGGGTTAAGAATCTCCAAAATCCTATAAGGACCGATGAACCGAGGCTTAAATTTAGGAGAAGAAACCCTCATAGGGACAAAACGGGAAGACAACCACACCAAGTCCCCAACACGAAGGTGGGGGCCAACACGACGACGGCGGTTAGCAAACTGCTGAGTCCTCTCCTGGAACAATTCCAAATTATCCACCACTTGTCCCCAAATCTGATGCAACCGATCCACTACCGCATCCACTCCAGGACAATCCGAAGATTCAACCTGACCAGATGAAAAACGCGGATGAAACCCTGAATTGCAAAAGAAAGGAGAAACCAAAGTGGCAGAACTAGCCCGATTATTAAGAGCAAACTCCGCCAACGGCAGAAAGGCAACCCAATCATCCTGATCCGCAGACACAAAACACCTCAAATAAGTCTCCAAAGTTTGATTAGTTCGTTCCGTCTGGCCATTGGTCTGAGGATGGAATGCAGACGAAAAAGACAAATCAATGCCCAACCTGGCACAGACTGCCCGCCAAAATCTAGACACGAACTGGGTACCCCTGTCAGAAACGATGTTTTCCAGAATACCATGCAAGCGAACCACATTTTGAAAAAACAGAGGGACCAACTCAGATGAGGAAGGCAACTTAGGCAATGGCACCAAATGAACCATTTTAGAAAAACGGTCACACACCACCCAGATGACAGACATCTTCTGAGAAACAGGGAGGTCCGAGATAAAGTCCATAGAGATGTGCATCCAAGGCCTCTTCGGAATAGGCAAGGGCAACAACAACCCACTAGCCCTAGAACAACAAGGCTTGGCCCGAGCACACACATCGCAAGACTGCACAAAAACACGCACATCCCGAGACAGGGAAGGCCACCAGAAGGATCTAGCCACCAAATCTCTGGTGATTAGTTCGTTCCGTCTGGCCATTGGTCTGAGGATGGAATGCAGACGAAAAAGACAAATCAATGCCCAACCTGGCACAGACTGCCCGCCAAAATCTAGACACGAACTGGGTACCCCTGTCAGAAACGATGTTTTCCAGAATACCATGCAAGCGAACCACATTTTGAAAAAACAGAGGGACCAACTCAGATGAGGAAGGCAACTTAGGCAATGGCACCAAATGAACCATTTTAGAAAAACGGTCACACACCACCCAGATGACAGACATCTTCTGAGAAACAGGGAGGTCCGAGATAAAGTCCATAGAGATGTGCGTCCAAGGCCTCTTCGGAATAGGCAAGGGCAACAACAACCCACTAGCCCTAGAACAACAAGGCTTGGCCCGAGCACACACATCGCAAGACTGCACAAAAACACGCACATCTCGAGACAAGGAAGGCCACCAGAAGGATCTAGCCACCAAATCTCTGGTACCAAAAATTCCCGGATGACCTGCCAGAGTAGAAGAATGAACTTCCGAGATGACTCTAGTGGTCCACTCGTCAGGAACAAACAGTCTACCAGACGGACAACGATCAGGTCTATCCGCCTGAAATTCTTGCAAAGCACGTCGCAAATCTGGAGAGACAGCAGACAAAACCACTCCATCCTTAAGGACACCAGCAGGTTCAGAATTCCCAGGAGAGTCAGGCTCAAAACTCCTAGAAAGAGCATCTGCCTTCACATTCCTAGAACCCGGTAAGTACGAGACCACAAAATTAAACCGGGAAAAGAACAACGACCAACGTGCCTGTCTAGGATTCAGGCGCCTGGCAGACTCCAAATAAATTAAATTCTTGTGATCAGTCGAAACTACCACCTGATGTCTGGCACCCTCAAGCCAATGACGCCACTCCTCAAATGCCCACTTCATGGCCAAAAGCTCCCGATTACCAACATCATAGTTTCGCTCGGCGGCCGAAAATTTTCGCGAAAAGAACGCACAAGGTCTCATCACCGAGCAGTCGGAACTTTTCTGCGACAAAACCGCCCCCGCTCCGATCTCGGAAGCATCGACCTCAACCTGAAAGGGAAGAGAAACATCAGGCTGGCGCAACACAGGGGCAGACAAAAAGCGGCGCTTAAGCTCCCGAAAGGCCTCCACGGCAGCAGGGGACCAATTGGCAACATCAGCACCCTTTTTAGTCAAATCCGTCAGAGGTTTAGCAACGCCAGAAAAACCAGCTATAAATCGACGATAAAAATTAGCAAAGCCCAAGAATTTCTGGAGACTCTTCAGAGAAGTAGGCTGCGTCCAGTCGTAAATAGCCCGAACCTTGACAGGGTCCATCTCAATAGAAGAAGGGGAAAAAATGTACCCCAAAAAGGAAATTTTTTGAACCCCAAAAACACACTTTGAACCCTTTACACACAAAGAATTCTCCCGCAAAACCTGAAAAACCCTCCTGACCTGCTGAACATGAGACTCCCAGTCATCAGAAAAAATCAAAATATCATCCAAGTAAACAATCAAAAATTTATCCAAATATTCACGGAAAATATCATGCATTAAGGACTGAAAGACCGAAGGAGCATTAGAAAGGCCGAAAGGCATTACCAAATACTCAAAATGGCCCTCAGGCGTATTAAATGCGGTTTTCCACTCATCCCCCTGCTTAATTCGCACCAAATTATACGCCCCACGAAGATCAATCTTAGAGAACCACTTAGCCCCCCTTATGCGAGCAAACAAATCAGTCAGCAAAGGCAATGGATACTGATATTTGACTGTAATTTTATTCAGGAGTCGATAATCAATACAAGGCCTCAGAGAGCCATCCTTTTTAGAGACAAAGAAAAAACCGGCTCCTAAAGGTGATGAAGAAGGACGAATATGTCCCTTTTCCAGGGACTCCTTAATATACTCGCGCATAGCAGCATGTTCAGGTACAGATAGGTTAAACAAACGACCCTTTGGAAATTTACTGCCAGGAATCAGATCTATGGCGCAATCACAATCCCTGTGAGGAGGGAGTGAACCAATCTTAGGCTCTTCAAAAATATCACGATAATCAGACAAAAATGCCGGAATCTCAGATGGAATAGATGATGAAATGGACACCATAGGAGTGTCCCCATGAGCCCCCCGACATCCCCAGCTTAACACAGACATAGCTTTCCAGTCAAGGACTGGGTTATGAGACTGTAACCATGGTAATCCAAGCACCAAAACATCATGTAAATTGTACAACACAAGGAAGCGAATCACCTCCTTATGGTCTGGAGTCATACGCATAGTCACTTGCGTCCAGAACTGTGGTTTATTACAAGCCAAAGGTGTAGAATCAATACCCTTCAGAGGTATAGGGACTTCCAGAGGCTCTAAATCAAACCCACAGCGCCTGGCAAAGGACCAGTCCATAAGACTCAGAGCGGCGCCAGAGTCCACATAGGCATCCACGGTAATAACTGATAATGAACAAATCAAGGTTACAGACAAAATAAATTTGGACTGTAAAGTGCCAATTGAAATGGACTTGTCAACCTTCCTAGTACGTTTAGAGCATGCCGATATAACATGAGCAGAATCACCACAATAGAAGCATAACCCATTTTTACGCCTATAATTCTGCCGCTCGCTTCTGGACATAACTCTGTCACATTGCATTTTCTCTGGCGTCTCTTCAGAAGATACCGCCAAATGGTGCACGGGTTTGCGCTTCCGCAAACGCCGATCAATCTGAATTGCCATTGTCATGGACTCATTCAGACCTGTAGGCGCAGGGAACCTGACCATAACATCTTTAACGGCATCAGAAAGACCCTCTCTGAAATTTGCCGCTAAGGCGCACTCATTCCACTGAGTAAGCACAGACCATTTACGAAATTTTTGGCAGTATATCTCCGCTTCATCTTGCCCTTGAGATAGGACTATCAAAGCTTTTTCAGCTTGAATCTCCAAATTAGGTTCCTCATAAAGCAACCCTAAAGCCAGGAAAAACGCATCCACATTGAGCAACGCAGGATCCCCTGGTGCCAATGAAAATGCCCAATTTTGAGGGTCACCTCGCAGCAAAGAGATTACAATCTTAACCTGCTGGACAGGATCTCCTGAGGAGTGAGGTCTGAGAGAAAGGAATAATTTACAATTATATTTGAAATTCAAAAACCGAGATCTATCTCCGGAAAACACCTCTGGTGTAGGGATTTTAGGTTCAGAAATAGGAGCATGTATAACAAAATCTTGTAAATTTTGAACCTTCGTAGCAAGATTATTTAAACCTGCAGCCAAACTCTGAGGATCCATCTTTAAACAGGTGAGCTCAGAGCCATTCAAGGATTATAAGGAGAGAAAGGCAAAGGCTGTAATTAGAGCTGAAATACAACTGATCCAACTATGGAGCAAGCATAGGGGAAAAAGAGAGAAAAAAAAAAAATTTACAGACTTCTTTTTTCTCTCCTTTCTTCTGCCAATAAGTTTAACACTGGCCGGTCATACTGTCATGGTTCCCAATGGCAAGGGAACGTAAGAAACATATAAATAACGAACGAGCTCTCGGGTGATGGAAACTCGAGTTGACCGTGAGCTAAATCTACCACACAACTAATAGTAGCCAGGGAGCATACCTACGGCTTCCTATATGCCACGCGCCAGCCGGAGGACTAACTACACCTGGTAGAGGAAGAAACAGACCTGGCTTACCTCTAGGGAAATACCCCAAAAGATGATAGCAGCCCCCCACATGTAATAACGGTGAATTAAGAGGAAAAGACATACACAGTATGAAAGTAGATTTAGCAAAGAGAGGTCCACTTACTAGATAGCAGAAGGATACAAAAGAGGACTTCACGGTCAACTGAAAACCCTTTCAAAAACCATCCTGAAATTACTTTAAGACTCCTGTGTCAACTCATGACACAGGAGTGGCAATTTCAGCCCGCAAGAGCTTCCAGCTACAGAGAATGACAAAAATTGCAAACTGGACAAAAGGTAAAAAACAAAAGGACAAAGTCCACTTAGCTGATCAGCAGACTAGTAGCAGGAACATGCAACCGAAGGCTCTGGTTACAATGATGACCGGCAAGGAAATGACTGGAGAGCAAGGCTAAATAGGAAACTCCCAAACGCTGATGGAAGCAGGTGAACAGAAGCAGCAAAGTGCAAACAAGTCACCAGTACCACCAGCAACCACCAGGGGAGCCCAAAAAGCGGATACACAACAGATTCAGCTGACCCTTGCCAAATGAAAAATACGTCATCAATAAACCGCACCCAAAAGGGGATGCGGTCCACTGATGGTGCTGACTCAATATGAAAAAGGTCCCTCTCCCACAGCCCCAGGAACAAATTAGCATATGATGGCGCAAAGGATGCGCCCATTGCTGTGCCCTGGAGCTGCAGGTAGAGGGACCCCTTAAAAAGGAAAACATTTTTTGTCAATGAAAATTCAAGAAGCTGAATTACAAATTTCTTCATAGATGTGGGTATAGGTGATGCCTCTAAAAAATACCCTGCCGCCTGTAAACCGTCCTGGTGACGAATATTAGTGTATAAACTTTCAACGTCACATGATACCAAGAGCACTTCCTCACCCACATGTAGGCCATCAACTTTCTTCAAAAAATCATTAGTGTCTTTTATAAAGGACGGCAGGTTTTCAAGATGCAACGCATTGAAAATAACGGGCATAGACATGATAAAGATGAGTGAGAGAGGAGGTAAGATAAGTACAACTTTGGCCAAAAAAGAAACGAAATGGATCTGGACTCTTGACACTGTATCACCAAAAGGCCTAAATGAAAATCTAAGTTTTGTACCATTTTTATAACAACCATCATTAGATAATCTTTTTATTATTTTTATCAGTTTTTATTGTGGGTTTCATATATTGGGTATATGTGTGTATATATATATATATATATATATATATATATATATATATATATATATATATATATATATATATATATACGTATATGTATATATTTATGTGTGTATATGTGTATGTGGTCACATTACATTTTTATTAGTTTTTAATCTGTTTTTTAGTATCATATGGCTAATTGATTAGTATTTTTACAATTGTATACTCTAATATTTTCATCATGTTTCTTAGTTTCATTTGTTCTACAATTTTCCTTGTGAGTGGATCTGGAATTCAGACAGTCGATCAACTTACCTTATGCGGACTCCGTTGCCGTGATTCAGGATGAAGCGGGTCAAATCTGTGGAAGAAAAGGACAATTTAATTTTCCAGTAATAAATTATGTACAACAAGTATAATTCAAGTGACTGTAGAGGAACTGTGGGGGTTTTTTGACTTGATCTATAAATTTAATTGAATATGTGACATATTTAGTCATCTATGTTATATGCAGCCTATTGTGATTACATACATGGTCTAACCCCGGCAAGTGTGATTATTATAATTATTATGATTTTTATTATATTCTTCACTTGTACTTAATTAATTAATTTTTTGTCTTTAAATATTGTATATGTATTATACACAATTTTCTGGGATAGTAGATATTCATATGTATATATAGTAATTTCTGTTTTATATATGGGATTTATTCCCATATCACAAATTACTCACATATTATTTTTCATTCAATTTTTTTTGTGTTACAGCAAATCAATTAATTATTTGTCCGGATACTACTTAATATGAGATTTTTTCTCATATATATGCCATTACACATCTTCAAGGCATTATCGGTCTGTTTTTTCCTCTATTTTCCCCTACCAGCCATTAAATCTTTGTATTTCATGCCCGTTAGGGTTATATTACATGTTCTCCCACGCAGCGTTCCTGGCTGTGCGCGTGCGCGGTCTGTGTCCGGCGGCTCCGGCTTCCTGCGTCCGTGTTGCCGTGGTTATGCTGGGTACTCCGTTCCCATGCAGCCGATCATGTGACGTAGGGGCCGGAGTTACTGGTCCTCCTGATTGCGCACGCGCCGTTTACACCCGGACTGCAGCGCTCGGAAATAGGACACACTATAAAAAGCCCTTTAGAAACTAAACTGTTACTCCCCCTGACGAAGGATAATTAACTCCGAAACGCGCGTCGGGCGAGGCGCAGGCACAGGTTCTGGACCCCTAAGGTAGATATAATTAAATATAGAGGCTGTACAAAAGTTTTTCTATACACGTGGTTCCAGCATATGCTGGCACTCATGAACCTAGTGATAGGTTCTTGCACACTCTCTAGTTTTTTTTTTTGCTGGAGGTTGGAAATAATTAAAATTGCACACTGAAGCATTTGGTCACTTTATTTATATTGTGGTATATTTGCACACTTTATAATTATATATTTTGTGATTTTGTGGATTTTTTTATATTTTTTTAAAAAATTGTTTTATTTAATTTTCACAATAAATAGGAGGTTTATGCTCCTCTTACACAAGGGAGATCTATTTTTGTACAGCACGTTTTAATATATCCTGATATAGCAATAGGGGGATAATTAAGGAACAATAAATATACCTGGTGCCGCGCAAGTTTGTTAATGTTAATTTGTTATAAATTTTTATAAAATTCTTTTTTATATATTGTAACCATTGCCACTCCCATAAATAAAGGCATATTTTAATAATCCTATGCTTTGATTCTTATTTTTTGGTATTTGGTCCTTGCTGTATTGCTTTAGTTTTAGTTCGGTCTTTCACTGTGGATTCCACAGTATTTGTCACACAGCGCACCCTGGTGGTCTATCTAAGAATATATCTTTTACTATAATTCTTATAAATATACAAATATAAGATAAAGTGTAATCTTGACCAACCATACGTGGACTGTGATATTTATTAAACTTGTATATTACTGTGTTTTGCACAGGTCACTTTCTTGCAATCAGGAATGGATTTTAAAGCCAGAGAATTATCTTGGCAGGGACAAATTAAGGCAGTATTTTCTAATGGAAGTGTAACTACTATGGTTACTGATGGTTGTCAATATGATGGTTTTCTGAAAACAATTAAGAATTTGACATATAAGAGGACTAGGGCATGGTGGAGTAAGGCCTTTTTAGAAAATTATATCCAACTTCAATTAATCCCCAGGGGCTTGCGGATACATGTGACCCCCGCTTTTCCTGTTGATGATGAGGAATTTATAGGGAAGTGGGAGGAAACATGCAATACGGCTTCTAAACAACTAATGGAATTATTGATAAAATATAATTCTAACAATATAGACAATATTGACAAATTATTGGATGAAGCGTATATCAAGGCAAAGGCTCATTTATCTACGGAACAGCTGACAACTATGGATAATCTACTGGAAAAACAAATGGATCAGTGGATAAAAAATATCCAGAATACCCAGAAAAGCAAATTGGTAAGAGATCAAGATGATCTTGCTAAGGGCAGAATCTATAGGTGGCGGAAGCATTACCCGAATGAAACTACACGTAATCGGATGGATTCAGCTTCTTCCAATCAGGCATTGGTAAATGTTTCTGGTGCCTCCTCCTCCGCCTCAGTATCTACTTTGGCTTCCACTAATTCTACTCCAAAAAGGAAGCGTGAACCGAGATATGCACCGGCTAAACGGAATTTCAGATATTCACCAGAAAACTACAGAAATAATTTAAAGGTGATTAATTTAAGTACTCATGTTTTATCTGAAACAGAAATTAACCCCTTAAGCCCCGAGGGTGGTTTGCACGTTAATGACCGGGCCAATTTTTACAATTCTGACCACTGTCCCTTTATGAGGTTATAACTCTGGAACGCTTCAACGGATCTTGGCGATTCTGACATTGTTTTCTCGTGACATATTGTACTTCATGTTAGTGGTAAAATTTCTTCGATATAACTTGCGTTTATTTGTGAAAAAAATGAATATTTGGCGAAAATTTTGAAAATTTCGCAATTTTCCAACTTTGAATTTTTATGCCCTTAAATCACAGACATATGTCACACAAAATACTTAATAAATAACATTTCCCACATGTCTACTTTACATCAGCACAATTTTGGAACCAAAATTTTTTTTTGTGACGGAGTTATAAGGGTTAAAAGTTGACCAGCAATTTCTCATTTTTACAACACCATTTTTTTTTAGGGACCACATCTCATTTGAAGTCATTTTGACGGGTCTATATGATAGAAAATACCCAAGTGTGACACCATTCTAAAAACTGCACCCCTCAAGGTACTCAAAACCACTTTCAAGAAGTTTATTAACCCTTCAGGTGTTTCACAGGAATTTTTGGAATGTTTAAATAAAAATGAACATTTAACTTTTTTTCACACAAAATTTATTTCAGCTCCAATTTGTTTTATTTTATCAAGGGTAACAGGAGAAAATAGACCCCAAAAGTTGTTGTACAATTTGTCCTGAGTACGCTGATACCCCATATGTGGGGGTAAACCACAGTTTGGGCGCATGGCAGAGCTTGGAAGCAAAGGAGCGCCATTTGACTTTTCAATGCAAAATTGACTGGAATTGAGATGGGACGCCATGTTGCATTTGGAGAGCCCCTGATGTGCCTAAACATTGAAACCCCCCACAAGTGACACCATTTTGGAAAGTAGACCCCCTAAGGAACTTATCTAGATGTGTGGTGAGCACTTTGACCCAACAAGTGCTTTACAGAAGTTTATAATGCAGAGCCGTAAAAATAAAAAATCATATTTTTTCACAAAAATTATATTTTCACCCCCAATTTTTTATTTTCCCAAGGGTGAGAGAAGAAATTAGACCACAAAAGTTGTTGTGCAATTTGTCCTGAGTATGACGATACCCCATATGTGGGTGTAAACCATTGTTTGGGCGCATAGCAGAGCTCAGAAGGGAAGAAGCGCTATTTTACTTTTCAATGCAAAATTGACTGGAATTAAGATGGGATGCCATGTTGCGTTTGGAGAGCCCCTGATGTGCCTAAACATTAAACCCCCCCACAAGTGACACCATTTTGGAAAGTAGACCCCCTAAGGAACTTATCTAGATGTGTTTTGAGAGCTTTGAACCCCCAAGTGTTTCACTACAGTTTATAACGCAGAGCCGTGAAAATAAAAATTATTTTTTTTTTTCACAAAAATGATTTTTTAGCCCCCAGTTTTGTATTTTCACAAGGGTATCAGGATAAATTGGACCCCAAAAGTTGTTGTCCAATTTGTCTGGAGTACGCTGATACCCCATTTGTGGGGAGGGACCACTGTTTGGGCGCATGACAGAGCTCGGAAGGGAAGGAGCGCCATTTGGAATGCAGACTTAAATGGATTGGTCTGCAGGCGTCACGTTGCATTTGCAGAGCCCCTGATGTACCCAAACAGTACAAACCCCCCACAAGTGACCCCATATTGGAAACTAGACCCCCCAAGGAACTTATCTAGATGTGTTGTGAGAACTTTGAACCCCCAAGTGTTTCACTACAGTTTATAACGCAGAGCCGTGAAAATAATTTTTTTTTTTTTTCACAAAAATGAAATTTAGCCCCCAGTTTTGTATTTTCACAAGGGTATCAGGATAAATTGGACCCTAAAAGTTGTTGTCCAATTTGTCCTGAGTACGCTGATACCCCCTATGTGGGGGGGAACCACTGTTTGGGCGCATGACAGAGCTCGGAAGGGAAGGAGCGCCATTTGGAATGCAGACTTAAATGGATTGGTCTGCAGGCGTCACGTTGCATTTGCAGAGCCCCTGATGTACCCAAATAGTACAAACCCCCCACAAGTGACCCCATATTGGAAACTAGACCTCCCAAGGAACTTATCTAGATGTGTTGTGAGAACTTTGAACCCCCAAGTGTTTCACTACAGTTTATAACGCAGAGCCGTGAAAATAATTTTTTTTTTTTTTTTCACAAAAATGAAATTTAGCCCCCAGTTTTGTATTTTCACAAGGGTATCAGGATAAATTGGACCCTAAAAGTTGTTGTCCAATTTGTCCTGAGTACGCTGATACCCCCTATGTGGGGGGGAACCACTGTTTGGGCGCATGACAGAGCTCGGAAGGGAAGGAGCGCCATTTGGAATTCAGACTTAAATGGATTGGTCTGCAGGCGTCACGTTGCATTTGCAGAGCCCCTGATGTACCCAAACAGTACAAACCCCCCACAAGTGACCCCATATTGGAAACTAGACCCCCCAAGGAACTTATCTAGATGTGTTGTGAGAACTTTGAACCCCCAAGTGTTTCACTACAGTTTATAACGCAGAGCCGTGAAAATAAAAATTATTTTTCTTTTTCACAAAAATGATTTTTTAGCCCCCAGTTTTGTATTTTCACAAGGGTATCAGGATAAATTGGACCCTAAAAGTTGTTGTCCAATTTGTCCTGAGTACGCTGATACCCCCTATGTGGGGGGAACCACTGTTTGGGCGCATGACAGAGCTCGGAAGGGAAGGAGCGCCATTTGGAATGCAGACTTAAATGGATTGGTCTGCAGGCGTCACGTTGCATTTGCAGAGCCCCTGATGTACCCAAATAGTACAAACCCCCCACAAGTGACCCCATATTGGAAACTAGACCTCCCAAGGAACTTATCTAGATGTGTTGTGAGAACTTTGAACCCCCAAGTGTTTCACTACAGTTTACAACGCAGAGCCGTGAAAATAAAACATATTTTTTTTCCCACAAAAATGATTTTTAGCCCCCCAAATTTTTATTTTCCCAAGGATAACAAGAGAACTTGGACCCCAGAAGTTGTTGTTCAATTTGTCCCTAGTACGCTGATACCCCATATGTTGGGGTAAACCCCTTTTTGGACGCACGGGAGAGCTCGGAAGGGAAGGAGCACTGTTTTACTTTTTCAACGCAGAATTGGCTGGAATTGAGATTGGACGCCATGTCGCGTTTGGAGAGCCCCTGATGTGCCTGAACAGTGGAAACTCCCCAATTCTACCTGAAACCCTACCCCTAACCGTTTACTGAACATTTTCTGACAGTCATAAGTGCCACGTATATAAGTGCCACGTATATAAGTGCCACGTATATAAGTGCCACGTATTTAAGTGCCACGTATTTAAGTGCCACGTATTTAAGTGCCACGTATTTAAGTGCCACGTATTTAAGTGCCACGATATTTCAGTGCCACGTATTTCAGGCACTGAAAAATACGTGGCACGTAAATACGTGGCACGTAAATACGTGACACTTAAATACGTGGCACTTAAATACGTGGCACTTAAATACGTGGCACTTAAATACGTGGCACTTAAATACGTGGCACTTAAATACGTGGCACTTAAATACGTGGCACTTATATACGTGGCCACTGAAATATCGTGGCACTTATATACGTATATACGTATATAAACGTATATTTCAGTGCCACGTATTTCAGTGCCACGTATTTCAGGTTAGGGGTAGGGTTAGGGGTAGGGTTAGGGTTTTTTGTTTTTTTCTTGTTTTCTTGTGTTTTTCTATAAAAACGCATGCGTTTTACCGCGTTTACATGCATTTTTTCACACATGCGGTTTTTTTAAAAAACGCATGCAGATAAAAACGCAAGTGTGAAACCAGACTAAAAGACGCTTTTTATAGCAAAAAAGTTTTTGCGTCTCCACATTTTGAGACCTATAATTTTTCCACATTTTGGTCCACAGAGTCATGTGAGGTCTTGTTTTTTGCGGGACGAGTTGACGTTTTTATTGGTAACATTTTCGGACACGTGACCATTTTTTATCACTTTTTATTCCGATTTTTGTGAGGCAGAATAACCAAAAACCAGCTATTCATGAATTTCTTTTGGGAGAGGCGTTTATACCGTTCTGCGCTTGGTAAAATTGATAAAGCAGTTTTATTCGTCGGGTCAGTACGATTACAGCGATACCTCATTTATATCATTTTTTTATGTTTTGACGCTTTTATACGATAAAAACTATTTTATAGAAAAAATAATTATTTTGGCATCGCTTTATTCTGAGGACTATAACTTTTTTATTTTTTTGCTGATGATGCTGTATGGCGGCTCGTTTTTTGCGGGACAAGATGACGTTTTCAGCGGTAACATGGTTATTTATATCCGTCTTTTTGATCGCGTGTTATTCCTCTTTTTGTTCGGCGGTATGGTAATAAAGCGTTGTTTTTTGCCTCGTTTTTTTTTTTTTTTTCTTACGGTGTTTACTGAAGGGGTTAACTAGTGGGCCAGTTTTATAGGTTGGGTTGTTACGGACGCGGCGATACTAAATATGTGTACTTTTATTGTTTTTGTTTGTTTTTTTTAGATAAAGAAATGTATTTATGGGAATAATATTTTTTTTTTTATTATTATTTATTTAGGAATTATTATTTTTTTTTTTTACACATGTGGAAATTTTTTTTTTTACTTTTTTACTTTGTCCCAGGGGGGGACATCACAGATCGCAGATCTGATAGTGTGCACAGCACTCTATTAGATCTGCGATCATACTTTCATCGGAGCAGGCTGCAGCTTTCATCTGCAGCCTGCTCCGACCCGGAAGTGCTCCCTGCAGGACCCGGATACAGCCCCTCGGCCATTTTGGATCCGGGGCCTGCAGGGAGAAGACGTTCGGTACGAGGTGAGTACATCACCTTGTACCGATCGTCTCAGGGAAGCCCGCAGGGAGCCCCCTCCCTGCGCGATGCTTCCCTGTACCGCCGGTACACCGCGATCATGTTTGATCGCGGTGTGCCGGGGGTTAATGTGCCGGGGGCGGTCCGTGACCGCTCCTGGCACATAGTGCCGGATGTCAGCTGCGATATGCAGCCGACACCCGGCCGCGATCGGCCGCGCTCCCCCCGTGAGCGCGGCCGATCGCGTATGACGTACTATACCGTCACCGGGAATTAAGGCCCACCCCACCTCGACGGTATAGTACGTCATATGGGATTAAGGGGTTAATGTTTTGAAGAAAGGCCTGACATTTTGCCCTACGGCACAATTTGATAAATTTGTAGCCATAAAAGATTTGCATTTATTCGCTAGGAAATTACTTTTTAAAAAACATTTCCATAATGAAGAGGTATCACAATTGTTTCCTACAGAGGCGGAGCAGGAGGCAGTAGAAATCCTGGATGAATTAGCACAAGAGCACAACGAACCTATAGGAGGTAAGATCCCAATCTCTATTAGACTTAAGTCACGTAAGTTTCCCCCCTTGTCAGCTTGTCCCATCATAGACACATTTGTGAAAACTGTAAGTAAGGAATTTGATAAAATCCCACGTTTTCCAATGAGCAATAATTTGAACAAAGGAGAAAAAATGGCACTTGAAAAATTAAAAAATATGTCTGATGTGGCAGGGGGGTAATGTGGTGATTTGGCCTAAGCGAATGTATGAACATGAGGTATTTCGGCAGCTTAGGGACAATACATTTTATAAAAAATTTACTTTTAATCCCCTAGACAAATTTAAGGCCGAACTCTTAATAATTCTAAGGGAAGCCCTTGATGCTGAGGTCATTAATAAAGAGTTGTTTTCAGCCCTTCAAGTTAGTGAACCAACGGTGTCAACATTTTATTTGATACCAAAGGTTCATAAAAACCAAAAGATCCCACCGGGTAGGCCCATCGTATCCGGATGTGGTAATTTTCTTGAGAATATCAACAAGTTTTTGGACTCAAGGCTACAACCGTTGGTTGAAAACCTGCCGTCCTTTATAAAAGACACTAATGATTTTTTGAAGAAAGTTGATGGCCTACATGTGGGTGAGGAAGTGCTCTTGGTATCATGTGACGTTGAAAGTTTATACACTAATATTCGTCACCAGGACGGTTTACAGGCGGCAGGGTATTTTTTAGAGGCATCACCTATACCCACATCTATGAAGAAATTTGTAATTCAGCTTCTTGAATTTTCATTGACAAAAAATGTTTTCCTTTTTAAGGGGTCCCTCTACCTGCAGCTCCAGGGCACAGCAATGGGCGCATCCTTTGCGCCATCATATGCTAATTTGTTCCTGGGGCTGTGGGAGAGGGACCTTTTTCATATTGAGTCAGCACCATCAGTGGACCGCATCCCCTTTTGGGTGCGGTTTATTGATGACGTATTTTTCATTTGGCAAGGGTCAGCTGAATCCCTCCGTGAGTTTATGGAACAACTAAATTCTAATTTTTTAAATATTCATTTGACGTACAAATATGATATGAAGTACATGGAGTTCCTAGATGTGGGTATATGTAAAGATGATAGTGGTTGCCTTTTTACAGATATTTATCGTAAATCGACAGCAGTAAATTCCCTCCTACACGCCTCCTCTTCACATCCCCCGACAATGATAAGATCCATACCAATAGGCCAATTCTTGCGTTTACGTAGGATTTGTACTAATGAAATAGACTTTGAAAATCAAGCCCTGGATATGAAAAAAAGATTTGAAGAACGAGGGTATAGTAAGCGCTCGATTAAGAAAGGCTATAATCGAGCTAAACATATAACACGGCATCAAGCCCTCTATGAGGAAAAACCATCAAAACCTGATCGAGTGATTAGATATATCACACAATACCACGGGCAAACTGAGCTAATGAGATCTTACCTAACTAAATCATGGGCCATTTTAAAGGCCGACCCGGTTCTATCAAAGTATATTAGTGAAAGACCTAATATTACCTATCGTAGATCTAGAAATCTTAAAGATGAGTTAGTCAGGAGCCATTATGCATATAATCCAGTGGTTCCTTCCTTTCTAACAAATACAAGGATAGCGTTGGGCTGTAAGCCTTGTGGTCAGTGTATTGCGTGTCCAAACATTTTAAGAACAGAATCATTTTGCAACTTTGATGGTACAACCTCATATAAAATTAAACACGCTATAACTTGCACCACGAAAGCCGTGATCTATCATGCCACATGCCCCTGTTCCCTTGTGTATGTGGGCATGACAACAAGACAGCTGAAGGTCCGTGCCAGGGAACACATTCGGGGCATTTTGGCAGCAAAAGAAATAGATGATTTATCATTATTAAAAACAATCCCAAAACATTTCAAATTACGTCACGGGTGCGACGCATCTTTATTGAAAATAACGGGCATAGACATGATAAAGATGAGTGAGAGAGGAGGTAAGATAAGTACAACTTTGGCCAAAAAAGAAACGAAATGGATCTGGACTCTTGACACTGTATCACCAAAAGGCCTAAATGAAAATCTAAGTTTTGTACCATTTTTATAACAACCATCATTAGATAATCTTTTTATTATTTTTATCAGTTTTTATTGTGGGTTTTATATATTGGGTATATGTGTGTATATATATATATATATATATATATATATACGTATATGTATATATTTATGTGTGTATATGTGTATGTGGTCACATTACATTTTTATTAGTTTTTAATCTGTTTTTTAGTATCATATGGCTAATTGATTAGTATTTTTACAATTGTATACTCTAATATTTTCATCATGTTTCTTAGTTTCATTTGTTCTACAATTTTCCTTGTGAGTGGATCTGGAATTCAGACAGTCGATCAACTTACCTTGTGCGGACTCCGTTGCCGTGATTCAGGATGAAGCGGGTCAAATCTGTGGAAGAAAAGGACAATTTAATTTTCCAGTAATAAATTATGTACAACAAGTATAATTCAAGTGACTGTAGAGGAACTATGGTGGTTTTTTGACTTGATCTATAAATTTAATTGAATATGTGACATATTTAGTCATCTATGTTATATGCAGCCTATTGTGATTACATACATGGTCTAACCCCGGCAAGGGTGATCATTATAATTATTATGATTTTTATTATATTCTTCACTTGTACTTAATTAATTAATTTTTTGTCTTTAAATATTGTATATGTATTATACACAATTTTCTGGGATAGTAGATATTCATATGTATATATAGTAATTTCTGTTTTATATATGGGATTTATTCCCATATCACAAATTACTCACATATTATTTTTCATTCAATTTTTTTTGTGTTACAGCAAATCAATTAATTATTTGTCCGGATACTACTTAATATGAGATTTTTTCTCATATATATGCCATTACACATCTTCAAGGCATTATCGGTCTGTTTTTTCCTCTATTTTCCCCTACCAGCCATTAAATCTTTGTATTTCATGCCCGTTAGGGTTATATTACATGTTCTCCCACGCAGCGTTCCTGGCTGTGCGCGTGCGCGGTCTGTGTCCGGCGGCTCCGGCTTCCTGCGTCCGTGTTGCCGTGGTTATGCTGGGTACTCCGTTCCCATGCAGCCGATCATGTGACGTAGGGGCCGGAGTTACTGGTCCTCCTGATTGCGCACGCGCCGTTTACACCCGGACCGCAGCACTCGGAAATAGGACACACTATAAAAAGCCCTTTAGAAACTAAACTGTTACTCCCCCTGACGAAGGATAATTAACTCCGAAACGCGCGTCGGGCGAGGCGCAGGCACAGGTTCTGGACCCCTAAGGTAGATATAATTAAATATAGAGGCTGTACAAAAGTTTTTCTATACACGTGGTTCCAGCATATGCTGGCACTCATGAACCTAGTGATAGGTTCTTGCACACTCTCTAGTTTTTTTTGTTGGAGGTTGGAAATAATTAAAATTGCACACTGAAGCATTTGGTCACTTTATTTATATTGTGGTATATTTGCACACTTTATAATTATATATTTTGTGATTTTGTGGATTTTTTTATATTTTTTTAAAAAATTGTTTTATTTAATTTTCACAATAAATAGGAGGTTTATGCTCCTCTTACACAAGGGAGATCTATTTTTGTACAGCACGTTTTAATATATCCTGATATAGCAATAGGGGGATAATTAAGGAACAATAAATATACCTGGTGCCGCGCAAGTTTGTTAATGTTAATTTGTTATAAATTTTTATAAAATTCTTTTTTATATATTGTAACCATTGCCACTCCCATAAATAAAGGCATATTTTAATAATCCTATGCTTTGATTCTTATTTTTTGGTATTTGGTCCTTGCTGTATTGTTTTAGTTTTAGTTCGGTCTTTCACTGTGGATTCCACAGTATTTGTCACACAGCGCACCCTGGTGGTCTATCTAAGAATATATCTTTTACTATAATTCTTATAAATATACAAATATAAGATAAAGTGTAATCTTGACCAACCATACGTGGACTGTGATATTTATTAATCTCCCTATTGGTGTAGTGGGCTTGCGTAGTTTGTTCATCTAATGGAAAGTGACATTTCTGGTGCAGCTGTGAGTTGATGTTCTTAGTTTGGGAGGGGATGAATATCCATGGTCCTTTCCTAGGCTATTAATATCAGTCCACAGCTTTTTATTTAGCCTTTGCTGGTTAGCAAATATAGGGGGAATCCCACATTATTTTTTTGGGTGGGGTCTCCCCTATAATAACCAGTAAAGGCTAAGCAAACAGCTGTGAGCCGATATTATTAGCCTAGGAACTTTTATGGCTATTGACCCCTTCCCAGAATATTACCATCAGCCCCTAACTGTCGCTTTCCCTCAGCTGGATAGGATAATTAAGGGGGATCCCACACCATTTTATTTATTTAAAGTAAGTACAGAAAAATAAGCATGCAAAGCACTGATTAAAAATCACACTGACATATTTCTATCTACTTATCCAAAAGAGAAAAAGGCAGCACTCCATAGTCGAGTATTCAATTGTTAATTGACCCATCATAACAGGGCAACATTTTATTCCATGTGTGGAGCATTTTAGCTTTTTCAAGCAGTGAATTCTAAAACAATAGGTATATAAATAGGTGTTCCAATTACATACTAATATAAATCCATACATCTTAATTGAAGAAAATTATATCATGTGTATAAAATAATAGGGGAGTTTTCAAGCAAAGGCTGTATAGATATACTGTATTGCAAAATATTTCATAAAGATGCAGAAAATTCTTTTAATGGTGGAGTGAGTCACATTTCACTATATTTCTTCGAGATGAAGAGATCTGTGGAAACATTGGAAACAATAATTATAATCAACAACAAAAAAATAATAAAATGAAGTAAAAACTGATTCTTTATACAATCATATAAGAATGACATCCTATAAAAAATACATCCATGTATGTAATTTAAAGTTCACATTAAGACCATTTGGTTTGAAAGATTTCAATCTATAGATCCATTCTGCCTCTTTCTTTGTAAGTAATTTCTCTTTATCACCACCCCTCCTAAGGGGGGGACGTGATCTATGATACAAAATTTGAGATATTTTTCTTTATGTCCCAATTCCACAAAATGTTTTGGTACTGGTAAATCCAGCTTCTTTTTCCTAATTGTAAAACAATGATGATTAATTCTTGTTTTAACCCCTTCATGACCCAGCCTATTTTGGCCTTAATGACCTTGCCGTTTTTTGCAATTCTGACCAGTGTCCCTTTATGAGGTAATAACTCAGGAATGCTTCAACGGATCCTAGCGATTCTGAGATTGTTTTTTCGTGACATATTGGGCTTCATGATAGTGGTAAATTTAGGTCGATAATTTCTGAGTTTATTTGTGAAAAAAACAGAAATTTGGCAAAAATTTTGAACATTTTGCAATTTTCACATTTTGAATTTTTATTCTGTTAAACCAGAGAGTTATGTGACACAAAATAGTTAATAAATAACATTTCCCACATGTCTACTTTACATCAGCACAATTTTGGAAACAATTTTTTTTTTTTGCTAGGAAGTTATAAGGGTTAAAATTTGACCAGTGATTTCTCGTTTTTACAACAAAATTTACAAAACCATTTTTTTTAGGGACCACCTCACATTTGAAGTCAGTTTGAGGGTTCTATATGGCTGAAAATACCCAAAAGTGACACCATTCTAAAAACTGCACCCCTCAAGGTGCTCAAAACCACATTCAAGAAGTTTATTAACCCTTCGGGTGTTTCACAGCAGCAGAAGCAACATGGAAGTAAAAAATGAACATTTAACTTTTTAGTCACAAAAATGATGTTTTAGCGAAATTTTTTTTATTTTCCCAAGGGTAAAAGGAGAAACTGGACCATGAACATTGTTGTCCAATTTGTCCTGAGTACGCTGATACCTCATATGTGGGGGTAAACCACTGTTTGGGCGCACGGCAGGGCTCGGAAGAGAAGGAGCGCCATTTGACTTTTTCAATGAAAAATTGGCTCCAATCTTTAGCGGACACCATGTCGCGTTTGGAGAGCCCCCGTGTGCCTAAACATTGGAGCTCCCCCACAAGTGACCCCATTTTGGAAACTAGACCCCCCAAGGAACTTATCTAGAAGCATAGTGAGCACTTTAAACCCCCAGGTGCTTCACAAATTGATCCGTAAAAATGAAACAGTACTTTTTTTTCACAAAAAAATTATTTTAACCTCAATTTTTTCATTTTCACATGGGCAACAGGATAAAATGGATCCTAAAATTTGTTGGACAATTTCTCCTGAGTACACCGATACCTCACATGTGGGGGTAAACCACTGTTTGGGCACATGGTAAGGCTCGGAAGGGAAGGAGCGCCATTTGACTTTTTGAATGAAAAATTATCTCCATCGCTAGCAGACACCATGTCACGTTTGGAGAGCCCCTGTGTGCCTAAACATTAGAGCTCCCCCGCAAGTGACCCCATTTTGGAAACTAGACCCTCCAAGGAACTTATCTAGAAGCATAGTGAGCACTTTAAACTCTCAGGTGCTTCACAAATTGATCCGTACAAATGAAAAAGTACTTTTTTTTCACACAAAATTTCTTTTAGCCTCAATTTTTTCATTTTCACATGGGCAACAGGATAAAATGGATCCTAAAATTTGTTGGGCAATTTCTCCTGAGTACGCTGATACCTCATATGTGGGGGTAAACCACTGTTTGGGTGCACGGCAAGGCTCGGAAGGGGAGGTGTGCCATTTGACTTTTTGAATGGAAAATTAGCTCCAATCGTTAGCGGACACCATGTCGTGTTTGGAGAGCCCCTGTGTGCCTAAACATTGGAGCTCCCCTACAAGTGACCCCATTTTGGAAACTAGACCCCCCAAGGAACTTATCTAGATGCATAGTGAGCACTTATAACCCCCAGGTGCTTCACCGAAGTTTATAACGCAGAGCCGTGAAAATAAAAAATAATTTTTCTTTCCTCAAAAATGATTTTTAGCCCAGAATTTTTTATTTTCCCAAGGGTAATAGGAGAAATTGGACCCCAAATGTTGTTGTCCAGTTTGTCCTGAGTACGATGATACCCCATATGTGGGGGTAAACCACTGTTTGGGCGCACGGCAGGGCTCGGAAGTGAAGGCACGCCATTTGGCTTTTTGAATGGAAAATTAGCTCCAATCATTAGCGGACATCATGTCGCGTTTGGAGAGCCCCTGTGTGCCTAAACATTGGAGCTCCCACACAAGTGACCCCATTTTGGAAACTAGACCTCCCAAGGAACTAATCTAGATGTGTGGTGAGCACTTTGAACCCCCAAGTGCTTCGCAGAAGTTTATAACGCAGAGCCGTGAAAATAAAAAATAATTTTTCTTTTCTCAAAAATGATTTTTTAGCCCACAATTTTTTATTTTCCCAAGGGTAACAGGAGAAATTGGACCCCAAGAGTTGTTGTCCAGTTTCTCCTGAGTACGCCGATACCCCATATGTGGGGGTAAACCATTGTTTTGGCACACGTCGGGGTTCGGAAGGGAAGTAGTGACGTTTTGAAATGCAGACTTTGATGGAATGCTCTGCGGGCGTCAGGTTGCGTTTGCAGAGCCCCTGATGTGCCTAAACAGTAGGAACTCCCCACAAGTGACTCCATTTTGGAAACTAGACCCCCAAGGGAACTTATCTAGATGTGTGGTGAGCACTTTGAACCCCCAAGTGCTACACAGAAGTTTATAATGCAGAGCCGTGAAAATAATAAATGTGTTTCCTTTCCTCAAAAATATTTTTTAGCCCAGAATTTTTTATTTTTGCAAGGGTAACAGGAGAAATTGGACTGCAAAAGTTGTTGTCCAGTTTCTCCTGAGTACGCTGATACCCCATATGTGGGGGTAAACCACTGTTTGGGCACATGCCGGGGCTCGGAAGGGAAGTAGTGACATTTTGGAATGCAGACTTTGATGGAATGGTCTGCGGGCATCATGTTACGTTTGTAGAGCCACTGATATGCCTAAACAGTAGAAACCCCCCACAAGTGACCCCATTTTGGAAACTAGACCCCCAAGGAACTTATCTAGATGTGTGGTGAGCACGTTCAACCCCCAAGTGCTTCACAGAAGTTTACAACGCAGAGCCGTGAAAATAAAAAATCATTTTTCTTTCCTCAAAAAAGATGTTTTAGCAAGCAATTTTTTATTTTCACAAGGGTAACAGGAGAAATTGGGCCCCAATGTTTGTTGCCCAGTTTGTCGTGAGTACAGTGATACCCCATATGTGGGGGTAAACCACTGTTTGGGCGCACGTCAGGGCTCGGAAGGGAAGTAGTGACATTTGAAATGCAGACTTTGATGGAATGGTCTGCGGGCGTCACGTTGCATTTGCAGAGCCCCTGATGTGCCTAAACAGTAGAAACACCCAACAAGTGACCACATTTTGGAAACTAGACCCCCGAAGGAACTTATCTAGATGTGTGGTGAGCACTTTCAACCCCCAAGTGCTTCACAGAAGTTTATAACGCAGAGCCGTGAAAATAAAAAATAATTGTTCTTTCCTCAAAAATTATGTCTTAGCAAGTAATTTTTTATTTTTGCAAGGGTAACAGGAGAAATTGGACCCCAACAGTTGTTGCCCAGTTTGTCCTGAGTACGCTGGTACCCCAAATGTGGGGGTAAACCATTGTTTGGGCGCACGTCGGGGCTTGGAAGGGAGGGAGCACCATTTGACTTTTTGAATGCAAGATTGGCTGGAATCAATGGTGGCGCCATGTTGCGTTTGGAGACCCCTGATGTGCCTAAATAGTGGAAACCCCTCAATTCTAACTCCAACACTAACCCCAACACACCCCTAACCCTAATCCCAACTCTAGCCATAACCCTAATCACAACCCTAACCCCAACACACCCCTAACCACAACCCTAACCCTAATCCCAACCCTAACCCTAATCCCAACCCTAACCCTAACCACAACCCTAACCCCAACACACCCGTAACCCTAATTCCAACCCTAACCCTAATCCTAACCCTAATCCCAACCCTAACCCTAATCCCAACCCTAACCACAACTGTAACCCCAACACACCCCTAACCCTATCCGTAACCCTAACCACAAGCCTAATCTTAACCCTATTTCCAACCCTAGCCCTAATTCCAACCCTAACTCTAATTCCAACCCTAACCCTAAGGGTATGTGCCCACGTTGCGGATTCGTGTGAGATTTTTCCGCACGATTTTTGAAAAATCTGCAGGTAAAAGGCACTGCGTTTTACCTGCGGATTTACAGCAGATTTCCAGTGTTTTTTTGTGCGGATTTCACCTGCGGATTCCTATTGAGGAACAGGTGTAAAACGCTGCGGAATCCGCACAAAGAATTGACATGCTGCGGAAAATACAACGCAGCGTTTCTGCACGGAATTTTCCGCATGGAATTTTCCGCACCATGGGCACAGCGGATTTGGTTTTCCATAGGTGTACATGGTACTGTAAACCTGATGGAAAACTGCTACGAATTCGCAGCAGCCAATCCGCTGCGGATCCGCGGCCAATCCGCTGAGGATCCGCAGCCAAATCCGCACATGCCATAACCCTAACCCTAACCCTACCTGTAACCCTAACCCTACCCCTAACCCTAACCCTACCCGTAACCCTAACCCTAGTTCTAACCCTAGTTCTAACCCTAACCCTAGTGGAAAAAGAAAAAAATATATTTTCTTTATTTTATTATTGTCCCTACCTATGGGGGTGATAAAGGGGGGGGGGTTTATTTATTATTTTTTTTATTTTGATCGCTGTGATAGAACCTACCACAGCGATCAAAATGTACTTGTAATGAATCTGCCGGCTGGCAGATTCGGCGGGCGCACTGAGCATGCGCCCGCCATTTTGGAAGATGGCGGCGCCCATGGAGAAGACGGACCGACACCGGGAGCCTCGGTAAGTATAAGGGGGGGAGATCGGGGCACGGGGGGGAGATCGGGGCACGGGGGGGGGCGTCGGATCACGGGGGGGTGACATAGGAGCAGGGGGGGAGCGGGCAGGAGGACGGGTGAGCAGAGCTCAGGACGGAGGGGACCGGACCCCATAACGGAGCACTGGGGGGGCGATCGGTGGGGTGGGGGGGGTCACTTCAGGTTTTCCAGCCATGGCCGATGATATTGCAGCATCGGCCATGGCTGGATTGTAATATTTCACCAGTTTTTTAGGTGAAATATTACAAATCGCTCTGATTGGCAGTTTCACTTTCAACAGCCAATCAGAGTGATCGTAGCCATGGGGGGGTGAAGCCACCCCCCCTGGGCTGAAGTACCACTCCCCCTCTCCCGGCAGATCGGGTAAAATAGGAGTTAACCCTTTCACCCGATCTGCAGGGACGCGATCATTCCATGACGCCACATAGGCGTCATGGGTCGGATTGGCACAGGTTTTCATGACGCCTACGTGGCGTCATGGGTCGGGAAGGGGTTAAAATCCCAAGTTGTTTCCCCTATGCATAATACTTTACACGGGCACGGCAGGATATAAACAACATAAACAGTTTCACATGTCAAATACAATTCGATATTATATATTCTACCAGAGGTGGGATGTTTAAAATTCTCCCCGTTCAATATAAACAGTATGTACAATTAACACAACCCAAATGGAAAATATCCCGTTTGATTATTTCCTGTAAGGGTGTGTTTCCACTGTCAGGAAATGCTGCGTGTTTGACGCTGTGTAGATGTTACAGCACAGTGGAGGGGATTTCATGAAATCCTGTCTCCACTATGTGTTAATAGATGCCTGCGACAGACCCACGTAAACGGACATGCGGCGCGTCTTTTCAGAACGCAGCATGTCTATTTACAATGCGGCGATGCTCTGTCGCTGCACCGTAAATTTCCCATAGATAATCATTAGATGCGGTAAAACCGCATCTAACGATTAGTAACATGTGTAGTAACTGCGTAAACGCAGCTTACTACGCATGTCTACTAATGTACATGCGGGCTTACCTGTCCCACCGCCGGAAGTCCGCGTCCACAGTTGTTCTCGCGATAACTTAGCTTACTGTGAGAACTGCCGTGCACATGACCAGGGGTTATCTCCAGTCACTGCGCTGGTTCTCACAGTCAGCTGATCAGCTGATTGTGAGAACATTGCAGTGTAGGTGATCACTGGAGAGTTATCTCCGGCGGTCATCTACAAGCTCTCTTATGTCTGGATGTCAGGCATCCAGATGTATCAGAGCTAGTGATGAGCGAATATACTCGTTGCTCGGGTTTTCCCAAGCATGTTTGGGTGACCTCTGAGTTTTTGTTAGTGTTCGGAGATTAAGTTTTTATCGCAGTAGCTGAATGATTTACAGCTATTAGCCAGCTTGATTACATGTGAGGATTCCCTAGCAACCAGGCAACTCCCACATGTACTAAGGCTGGGTAGTAGCTGTAAATCATTCAGCTGAGGCGATGAAAACTTAATCTCCGAACACCAGAAAATACTCGGAGATCACTCGACCATGCTCGGGAAAACCTGAGCAACGAGTATATTCGCTCATCACTAATCAGAGTTGGACTCGTTGTGTGACACTCGTTATTAAATGGACTACGTTGGTTTACTATTTTTTATTTTTTTTCCAGGAGAACGAGGGCATTGCAGGAATGAGCGTATAATAAAGATATCAAAACTGTGTGGTGTTTTATTTCATTAAAATACTTTATTCTGCATGTGTGTGATTTATTAACCCTTTCACTACTATTGGATTAGTAATGGTAGGTATCTTATTGATGCCTTTCCATTACTAAGCCGGCTTAATATCACCTTACAAAGGTGACATTAACCCCTTATTACCCCATATGCCACTGCTACAGGGCAGTGGGAAGAGTGGCTAAGCGCCGGAATTAGCGCATCTTACAGGTGCGCAGGTGCGCCATTTCTGGGGAGGCTGGGAGTTGGTATTTGTAGCCGGGGGTCCAATATCCATGGTGCCTTCCTAGGCTATGAATATCAGCCCGCAGTTGTCTGCCTAGCCTTTCTGGCTAAAAATTATAGGAGGACCCCACGTCATTTTTTTGGGGGGTCCCCCTAATTTTATAGCCAGTAAAGGCTAAATATACAGCTGTGGGCTAATACTCATAGCCTGGGAAGCTCCATGGGTATTAACCGCTTACCAGGCTACAAACATCAGTCCCCCAGTCGCTGGCTTTCCCTCTCTGGCACAGAAAATTGCGTGGGAGCCCACGCCATTTTTTTTTTCAAACTTTTTTTAAAAATGAAACAGATATTGCGTTTAAGTCCTAGGGTCACACTTGCGAGAAACTCACACTAGTCTCTCGCCTCAATACCTGGAACTGCCGCTGCCACTCGGGACCAGAGCGTTCAGCTGTATAGAAATACATGTAGCCACACACTCCGGTCCTGAGTGCCGGCGGCAGTTCCGGGTATTGAGGCGAGAGACTCGTGTGAGTCCTTGCAAGTGTGACCCTGGCCTAATGCAGATTTCGTGTGTGTGTGTGTCTTTATTTAAAGGGAACCTGTCACCCCGTTTTTTCAGTATGAGATAAAAATACCGTTAAATAGGGCCTGAGCTGTGCTTTACAATAGTGTATTTTTTGTCCCCTGATTCCCCACCTATGCTGCCGAAATACCTTACAAAAGTCGCCGTTTTCACATGTCAATCACGCTGGTCTGGTCAAAAGAGTGTGGTTAAATCTCATGCGCAGCAGCCGAATGCACTGCACAAAGGCCGAAAAAGAGCGCGATCTGTGCCACAGGAAGATGGCCGCCCCCACCGATAACCTGGGGAATAGCACAGATCGCGCTCTTTTTCGGCCTTTGCGCAGTGCATTCGGCTGCTGCGCATGCGTGAACCACTACGCCAACGCCAGGAAGATAAGCAAGAGGTGGGGGAGAAACAGCGATTTAACCACGCCCTTTTGACCAGACCAGCGTGATTGACAGGCGAAAACGGCGACTTTTGTAAGGTATTTCGGCAGCATAGGTGGGGAATCAGGGGACAAAAAATACACTACTGTAAAGCACAGCTCAGGCCCTATTTAACGGTATTTTTATCTCATACTGAAAAAATGGGGTGACAGGTTCTCTTTAAGGCCAGGATCACACATGCGAGAAGCTCAGACGAGTCTCGCTTATTAATACCCGGCACTGCCGCAGGTACTCGGGAGCGGAGCGTGCGAATGCATAGAAATACATGCAGCTGCATGCTCCGCTCCCAAGTGCCAGCGGCAGTGCCGGGTATTAAGATGCCATACTTGTCCGAGTTTCTCGCATGTGTGATCCCGGCCTAACTCTTTATTAACATTTCATTATGCTTATTACTAAACATCGGGCTTGGTATTATCTATCTACCTATCTATCTATCTATCGATCGATCTATCTATCTATCTATCTATCTATCTATTGTATCTGTCTATCGTATCCATCTATCATATCTTTCTATTATCTATCTATCTATCTATCTACCTATCTATTATCTATCTATTATCTATCTATCAATCTATCAATATATCTATCTATCTATTGTATCTATCTATAATCTATCTATCGATATATCTATCTAGCTATCTATAGATATATCTATATATACTGTAGATAGATATATTTATAGATATATCATTAGATAATAGATAGATATATCGATAGATAATAGATAGATAAAATAGATAGATACGATAGATGGATACGATAGATACGATAGATAGATCTATCTATTGTATCTATCTATTCTATCTATCGTATCTATCTATTATCTATCTATCTGTGTGTCTAAACATTATTCTTCAATGGAGTATTAAATGAAGAGGTTGGACAAGAAATGACATCACAATTCTTTTTTTTTATATATCTTTATTTAGCTTACAAAAACACACACAAATCCGGATGAAAAAACGCTTAAAAACGCATGAAAGACGCATGTAAAAAAGCAACAAAAAGCAGGTGACCTGCGAGTGACTTCAGGTGCAGATTTGGTGCAGATTTTACCTGCGTCAAATCCTGAGCAAATCCTGATGCAATCCTGACCGTGGAAACATACCCTTAATGCAGTTTGACCCATTTTCGTGAATGATTCAATATCAGAATGGACTAAACCATCTTTCAAATTTCTCGAGCGTCTGTTATGAAAACAAAGATGGAAAAATAAATTCTTCAATTTCTGGTGCATAATTTCCCAACATCAACCAGTGTTTTTTTGATTATGCCTGCAACAGCATTACTCTCCTCACAGTAGGTTGAAACCATGGGAATCCTTTTGGGAAGATCCTTGGTTTGACGCCCACTGTTCAATAATTAGGGCGCTTAATTTGTTAAGCTCTAATTTCACATGTACTCAATACCTTTTCCTGATAATTTCTGTCCTTAACTTTTTTTTGTTTAAACATAAGTTTTCTCGCTGATAATCCTCTTTGCTCTTAAATGTTGACTAAAGCAAAGTGACTCAACCAGTCTTTTAGGATGGTGTCTCTCAAATCTTAATATATTAGTTCAGTCAGTTGGTTTAGTATACAGCATTGTGGAAATACCACATTTACTGCGTTTAACCAATACATCCATGAATTGCACCTCAGAATACGAATAAACAAGTGTAAATTTAATATCCCCATTCACACTTACTGCAGTAAATAATGGCTGTGCCTTATAGAAATATGGCGGGTGATGTGTTTAGATATCTATTGTGCATGCGCAAGTGTACATTCCGGCGTCTTCAAGAAAATGTTGCTTTGGACTACAATATGGCGACACGCATGCGCGAAAGGAGGGATGGCGTATTTCTTACACATGTTTTGAGCATGTGCTCTGGAACTTTTGGGATGTCGGGAGCAGCGCCGATTTGCCCACACGTGTCTCTATACCGGGAATAGTGGGGTGAGTCATAATGATTATTATGAATTGTATAAACATGAGGTAATTTCCTTTAATTAAGATGTATTATATGTATGTGATGACTTTTGATATTAAATGTATGTTCTTTCAGAGATTATGCATATTTCAACATAAATTAACTACACTATGCACTTTTTTTTGCACTTATGTACTTTAAAAATAATTCACTGCTTGAAAAAGTTCCACACTTGGAACAAAACATTGCCCTGGCATGATGGGTCAATAAGCCATTGAATACTGGACTTTGAAGTGCTGCCTTTTTCTCTTTTGGATATATTTAGGTTGGTTTTGCCTGAGAGGATCTTTTGTACCCTCTTTTGTACTTTTCTGCTAGTGCTGCACCTGTATTTTATATCTAGCAATTTACCTATCTATCTATCTATCTATCTATCTATCTATCTATCTATCTATCTATCTATCTATCACGTTCCTCATCGTGATCTATCTCTATCTTTGAACATCTTTAATACATAAAACTCTTTATTTTCTATGCTGCATTTCATTCCATACATGTCACACTGACGGCACACAGACACATGGATGTCACATACGTACACGCGGATGGCACACGGACACGAACCGCGGATCTCGCCAGTATCGTATTTTTGCAGTACAGGATTCTCCAGGATGTGAGAAGGAGGCCTTACACAGTTTTTTTTAAGAGTAGTGGTATCCAATATAACATTTTAAACTACTGTTTGGCCAAATTGCAGAGTACAAAAGTTATGAGTGCTCTTTACTTTATGCAACCCGAATGTGCTTGAACATTTAGGGGACATCATTTACAGAACCCCCAAGATGCCAGAACAGCAAAAAACAAGCAAAAGTGTTCTACTAACAGAGTCAGTGTGATGTGCCAGAAGCGGTATAAGGGCTCATTTCCAGTTGCGAGGAAAATGGACGAGTGCAATCCGATAAAAAATCGTATTGCACTCAGACCAATGTTATTCAATAGGTGTCTTTTCATTTGCGATTTTTTTCTTAGCCGAAATCGGACTGAGAAAAAAATCGCAGCATGCTGCGTATTGCTGCAATTCTCAGATGAGACTCGCCAATGTAAGTCAATGGGTGTGAGAAAAAAATCGCACAGCACTGGGACCATGCGAGTGCTCTCCGAATATTACGCACCAGTGTCCTTTGAAAAGCCATCAATTCAGTGCGGTGTACAGTGAAATCACACAGACAGGTTAGAATAGAGTAGATATATACACATAGAATAGGTATATATACATATATATATGTCAGTGAGACACCTATATATATATTTATATTTAATGCAGCGCTAGATAGCAGAAAAGCCGCTAATTCAATTGCCGGCTTTTGCTCTCTCCTTCACAAACCCGATAGGATATGAGACATGGTTACATACAGTAAACAATTTCATATCCCTTATTTTATTACATATTCCTGACTACTAATGTAAGAAGTGTCTTTGTGTAAAATGTAGTGTCTCTAGCTGTTAAAATAAAGGGTTAAATCACGGAAAACATTGACGTGGGTTCCCACGCAATTTTCTCTGCCAGAGTGCTAAAGCCAGTGACTGAGGGCAGATATTAATAGGCGAGAGAGGGACCATGGTTATAGGACCCCCCTGGCTAAAAACATCTGCCCCCAGCCACCCCAGAAAAGGCACATCTGGAAGATGCGCCTATTCTGGCACTTGGCCACTCTCTTCCCACTCCCGTGTAGTGGTGGGATATGGGTTAATAAAGGGTTAATGTCACCTTGCTATTGTAAGGTGACGTTAAGCCAAGTTAATAATGGAGAGGTGTCAATAAGACACCTATCCATTATTAATCCAATAGTAGTAAATGGTTAATAACTAGTGTTGAGCATTCCAATACCGCAAGTATCGGGTATCGCCGATATTTGCGGTATCGGAATTCCGATACCGAGATCCGATACTTTTGTTGTATCGGGAATCGGTATCGGGATCGATATAATGTGTAAAATAAAGAATTAAAATAAAAAATATTGATATACTCACCTCTCCGACGCAGCCTGCACCTTACCGAGGGAACCGGCAGCCTTCTTTGCTTAAAATGCGCGCGTTTAGTGCCTTCCGTGACGTCATGGCTTCTGATTGGTCGCGTGCCGCCCATGTGACCGCGACGCGACCAATCACAAGCCGTGACGTAATTCTCAGGTCCTAAATGCCTAGAATTAGGCATTTAGGACCTGAGAATTACGTCACGGCTTGTGATTGGTCGCGTCGCGGTCACATGGGCGGCACGTGACCCATGTGACCGCGACGCGACCAATCACAAGCCGTGACGTCATTCTCAGGTCCTAAATGCCTAGAATTAGGCATTTAGGACCTGAGAATTACGTCACGGCTTGTGATTGGTCGCGTCGCGGTCACATGGGCGGCACGCGACCAATTCAGAAGCCGTGACGTCACAGAAGGCACTAAACGCGCGCATTTTAAGCAAAGAAGGCTGCCGGTTCCTTCGGTAAGGTGCAGGCTGCGTCGGAGAGGTGAGTATATCAATATTTTTTATTTTAATTCTTTATTTTACACATTAATATGGATCCCAGGGCCTGAAGGAGAGTTTCCTCTCCTTCAGACCCTGGGAACCATCAGGGATACCTTCCAATACTTGAGTCCCATTGACTTGTATTGGTATCGGGTATCGGTATCGGATCAGATCCGATACTTTGCCGGTATCGGACGATACTTTCTGATACCGATACTTTCAAGTATCAGACGGTATCGCTCAACACTATTAATAACCTGTCAGTGTGATTTTACTGTACACCGTGCTGAATTACCGGCTTTTCAAAGGACACCGGTGCATAAAAATCGGACAGCAATACGGATGTCATTTGGATGTTGCGATAAAAAATCGCATGACACATGCATGACACTTGCATGACAATCGCATGATTTTCCTCTGTTTTTTCGGTCCCTAAATCGGACCGTTTTTTCTCTCGCAAGTGGAAATGATCCCTAACACTGTGAGTCAGGGTTGTCAATTAAAATGTTCCCTTTTCTGGACCTCTTACAACTCATCTTATTTGTATCATTGTATCATTTGTATCATCTGATTTGTATTATTGGAGTAAAAGCATCTTTTGGAGAGTAGAATGCGAGCTGGTGAACTGGTATGTTTATGGGGTCCTGTCCTGCTGATGGCATCATGTACAGTGATTCCTGGCTGCTATCTCGCTGGCGGAGGAGGTGTTAATTGGGGACCAGTCTGCTTTGTCTTGAAATTTTATTGAGTAATGTACTTATTTCAATGTACTCTTGTGAAACTTTTTTCACATTTTTTAGTATCAAAATTTTCCATTACTAGCATAAATGTAAGAGAAACAAAAACTCGGGCTCGTCCGGGATTTGAACCCGGGACCTCTCGCACCCTAAGCGAGAATCATACCCCTAGACCAACGAGCCAGATGTGAATCATTTTTCCCAGATGTTCTAGAATTTTTATGTCAGCAGACAGTGTGAAATTGCATTTTCTGAACAGTCTGCATACCACAGTTTACAAAAGGAGGAATGCAAAATCATAAAGAGTATATTCCATCTTGTACTTTCAACCCCAGGCCACTGAATTGAAGTTTATAGCAGTTACAACAATATGCACAAAAGAATACCAATTGAACTAATACCATTCTAAAAATCTAAGTGAGAAATCCATGCAAAGTCCGTACAGGACATTCAGACTGGCACACTATTTCGTTACCAAGATAGCTTGAGATAGAGGAGAAAATCAACGCAAAATTCATAGACCTAGCATGGGCCACATTTAATCCTGATTATCCTGATTATCATTATTATCATTATTTTTGTCAAGGATAGCAACCAGGGTGGTCATGTAGATCCTACCACTCACTTTTACCACAGATGACACCGAAGATATCATATGGATCCCACATCTGCCACCAGTTTGCCAGGGGACTCAACTCCGCTGCCTCCAATCGTCAGGACAATTACACAATTGGCTGAAGAGTGATAGACGAGGCCGTAGTTACATCCACTACTAAATCGGTCATTGGGGAACTCACAGTGAGCATATAGTATATACACCTCTGATTCTAACACATGGAATATATATACTGTATATATATATATATATATATATATATATATATATATATATATATATACAGTATATATATTTACACAAATAAAGACAAGTAGAACTGCACTAGAGTGTATTACCGTTCACCATTGTCGATGTCAGTCCCCTAGTTTCACTGAAATGTAGCAGCAAATTTCAACAAACAAAGCGGTGCTTAGCTTGAAAAATACATTGATTCCATATACAGTGGGGCAAAAAAGTATTTAGTCAGTCAGCAATAGTGCACGTTCCACCACTTAAAAAGATGAGAGGCGTCTGTAATTTACATCATAGGTAGACCTCAACTATGGGAGACAAACTGAGAAAAAAAAATCCAGAAAATCACATTGTCTGTTTTTTTATCATTTTATTTGCATATTATGGTGGAAAATAAGTATTTGGTCAGAAACAAACAATCAAGATTTCTGGCTCTCACAGACCTGTAACTTCTTCTTTAAGAGTCTCCTCTTTCCTCCACTCATTACCTGTAGTAATGGCACCTGTTTAAACTTGTTATCAGTATAAAAAGACACCTGTGCACACCCTCAAACAGTCTGACTCCAAACTCCACTATGGTGAAGACCAAAGAGCTGTCAAAGGACACCAGAAACAAAATTGTAGCCCTGCACCAGGCTGGGAAGACTGAATCTGCAATAGCCAACCAGCTTGGAGTGAAGAAATCAACAGTGGGAGCAATAATTAGAAAATGGAAGACATTCAAGACCACTGATAATCTCCCTCGATCTGGGGCTCCACGCAAAATCCCACCCCGTGGGGTCAGAATGATCACAAGAACGGTGAGCAAAAATCCCAGAACCATGCGGGGGGACCTAGTGAATGAACTGCAGAGAGCTGGGACCAATGTAACAAGGCCTACCATAAGTAACACACTACGCCACCATGGACTCAGATCCTGCAGTGCCAGACGTGTCCCACTGCTTAAGCCAGTACATGTCCGGGCCCGTTTGAAGTTTGCTAGAGAGCATTTGGATGATCCAGAGGAGTTTTGGGAGAATGTCCTATGGTCTGATGAAACCAAACTGGAACTGTTTGGTAGAAACACAACTTGTCATGTTTGGAGGAAAAAGAATACTGAGTTGCATCCATCAAACACCATACCTACTGTAAAGCATGGTGGTGGAAACATCATGCTTTGGGGCTGTTTCTCTGCAAAGGGGCCAGGATGACTGATCCGGGTATATGAAAGAATGAATGGGGCCATGTATCGTGAGATTTTGAGTGCAAACCTCCTTCCATCAGCAAGGGCATTGAAGATGAAACATGGCTGGGTCTTTCAACATGACAATGATCCAAAGCACACCGCCAGGGCAACGAAGGAGTGGCTTCGTAAGAAGCATTTCAAGGTCCTGGAGTGGCCTAGCCAGTCTCCAGATCTCAACCCTATAGAAAACCTTTGGAGGGAGTTGAAAGTCCGTGTTGCCAAGCGAAAAGCCAAAAACATCACTGCTCTAGAGGAGATCTGCATGGAGGAATGGGCCAACATACCAACAACAGTGTGTGGCAACCTTGTGAAGACTTACAGAAAACGTTTGACCTCTGTCATTGCCAACAAAGGATATATTACAAAGTATTGAGATTAAATTTTGTTTCTGACCAAATACTTATTTTCCACCATAATATGCAAATAAAATGATAAAAAAACAGACAATGTGATTTTCTGGATTTTTTTTTCTCAGTTTGTCTCCCATAGTTGAGGTCTACCTATGATGTAAATTACAGACGCCTCTCATCTTTTTAAGTGGTGGAACTTGCACTATTGCTGACTGACTAAATACTTTTTTGCCCCACTGTAGTTAAAGAGGAAGAAAAACAGCGTCACTCACTCACCGAGTTGAAAGCAAGTGTTCAGTCCTTTAATTTCACCATTCACGGTGTATACAAGCAGGCTCGGACTGGCCCACCGGAGAACCGGAGGATCCTCCGGTGGGCCCAGGCACTGACACCTGCTGGTAGGGCCCCCACTGCTCCAGGGCCCCCACTGCTCCAGGGCCCCCCCCCGGCCGCCCCTACCCTTGAAGACGATACTCACCAGGACCCTGCTCCAGCGATGGTCTCGGCGTCTGCACTGCAGCTCGTCCTGCTTGTGCTGTCACGTGGTACCGCTCATTAAGGTCATGAATATGCGCATATTCATGACCTTAATGACAGTATCACATGACTGCACAAGCAGGAAGCAGATGCTGCGCCGCTGCCGGGAGTCGGGACAGAGCGCGAGGGATTTCGGCACAGCCGTGCAGTGTGTGGGACAGGTGAGTATGAGGACGGGGGTACTGGGGGCTGAAGGAGGACATAAGCCGGCGCGCGGTGTGGGTGCGGCGGCGGCGGCGGGGATAATAGTCTGGGGCAGATTGCTGGACACACTGGGGGCAGTGCTGGACACTGGGGCAGATTGCTGGACACACTGGGGGCAGTGCTGGACACTGGGGCAGATTGCTGGACACACTGGGGGCAGTGCTGGACACTGGGGCAATGCTGGACACTGGGACAGATTGCTGGACACTGGAGCAGATTGCTGGACACACTGGGGGCAATGCTGGACACTGGGGCAGATTGCTGGACACACTGGGGGCAGTGCTGGACACTGTGGCAGATTGCTGGACACACTGGGGACAGTGCTGGACACTGGGGCAATGCTGGACACTGGGGCAGATTGCTGGACATACTGGGGCAGATTGCTGGACACACTGGGGGCAGTGCTGGACATACTGGGGCTGATTGCTGGACACACTGGGGGCAATGCTGGACATACTGGGGCAGATTGCTGGACACACTGGGGGCACTGCTGGACATACTGGGGCAGATTGCTGGACACTGGGGCAGATTGCTGGACACACTGGGGGCAATGCTGGACACTGGGGCAGATTGCTGGACACACTGGGAGCAGTGCTGGACACTGGGGCAGATTGCTGGACACACTGGGGGCAGTGCTGGACACTGGGGCAGATTGCTGGACACACTGGGGGCAATGCTGGACATACTGGGGCAGATTGCTGGACACACTGGGGGCAGTGCTGGACATACTGGGGCAGATTGCTGGACACTGGGGCAGATTGCTGGACACACTGGGGGCAATGCTGGACACTGGGGCAGATTGCTGGACACACTGGGGGCAGTGCTGGACACTGGGGCAGATTGCTGGACACACTGGGCGCAGTGCTGGACATACTGGGGCAATGCTGGACACTGGGGCAATGCTGGACACTGGGGCAGATTGCTGGACACATTTGGGGCAGTGCTGGACACTGGGGCAGATTGCTGGACACACTGGGGGCAGTGCTGGACACTGGGGCAGATTGCTGGACACTGGGGCAGATTGCTGGACATACTGGGGCAGTGCTGGACATACTGGGGCAGATTGCTGGACACACTGGGGGCAATGCTGGACATACTGGGGCAGATTGCTGGACACACTGGGGGCAGTGCTGGACACACTGGGGCAATGCTGTACACTGGGGCAGATTGCTGGACACACTGGGGGTAATGCTGGATGCTGGGGCAGATTGCTGGACACACTGGGGGCAGTGCTGGACACTGGGGCAGATTGCTGGACTGTTGTGGATTCTGTTTTTGGGCTCCCTCTGGTGGTTACAACTGGTACTGGGTGACTTTGGTGGGTTGCGGTCTCTGGTTTCCACCTGTCCATCTGAGGCTGGGTGTTTCCTATTTAACCTGGCTTTCCTGTCATTCCCTTGCCGGCTATCAATGTACTCAGATGTGCTCAGTTTGGTTCTGACTACCTGCTTCCAGATCTCTGAGGATAAGCTAAGTTATGCTTTTCAGTTGTTTTGTTTTTTGTCCAGCTTGCTAAATATTACTCTATGCTAGTTGGAAGCTCTAGTGGGCTGAGGTGCTCCCCATGTGCCATGAGTTGGCACATGGGTGCTTGTAATCTCAGGATGGTTTTTGATTAGGGTTTTTTGCTGACCGCTCAGACCCCTTTTGTATCCTTCTGCTTTCTAGTTATAGCGGGCCTCGTTTTGCTAACTCTATTATCATATCTATGTGTGTGCCTTCCTCTCATTTTCACCGTCAATACATGTGGGGGGCAACTATACCTTTGGGGTTTATTTCTCTGGAGGCAAGTTAGGTCTTTATTTTCTCTGCAGTGCTAGTTAGCTCTTAGGCTGGCGCGAGGCGTCTAGAATCAACGTAGGCACGCTCCCTGGCTATTTCTAGTTGTGTTTGTCAGGAGTAGGGCAGCGGTCAGCCCAGGTTCCATCACCCTAGAGCTCGTCCGTTATTTGAGTTATTTTTTGCTTGTCCAGTGCGATCCCCTAGCCATTGGGATCCATAACAGTATAGCCGGCCCACAAAGTGTTAATTGTTTGGGCTGAAGCAGGAGAAAAAGAAGTGTGGAAGGGAAATTTTTTTTTTTTTTTTCCCTCAGAGTTTTGCTGCCTAGCCTTTAATTGCTGTCTAGCTGCTTCTTACCTCCTCTTAACCCTTGAATGGCTCTGACCTTAGCTGTTTAATATGGATGTCCAGAGTTTGGCTTCCAGCCTGAATAATCTCGCTGCAAAAGTTCAAAACATACAGGATTTTGTTGTTCACACTCCTATGTCTGAACCTAGAATTCCTATTCCAGAGTTTTTTTCTGGAGATAGATCTACCTTCCTGAATTTCAGGAACAATTGCAAATTGTTTCTTTCTTTGAAATCTTGCTCCTCTGGAGACCCTGCTCAGCAGGTCAAGATTGTAATATCTTTCCTGCGGGGCGACCCTCAGAATTGGGCATTTGCATTGGCACCAGGGGATCCTGCATTGCTCAGTGTGGATGCGTTTTTTCTGGCACTGGGATTGCTCTATGAGGAACCTAACCTAGAGATTCAGGCTGAAAAGGCTTTATTAGCCCTCTCTCAGGGGCATGATGAAGCGGAAGTATATTGTCAAAAATTTCGGAAATGGTCGGTACTTACTCAGTGGAATGAGTGCGCCCTGGCTGCAAACTTCAGAGATGGTCTTTCTGAGGCCATTAAGGATATTATGATGGGGTTCCCTGCGCCTACAGGTCTGAATGAGTCTATGACTATGGCCATTCAGATTGATCGGCGTTTGCGGGAGCGCAAACCTGTGCACCAGTTGGCGGTGTCTTCTGAACAGGCAACTGAGACTATGCAATGTGATACAATTCAGTCCAGAAGTGAACGGCAAAATTATAGGCAGAAAAACGGATTGTGTTTTTATTGTGGTGATTCAGCTCATGTTATATCAGCATAATCTTTTGCCATTAGTACTCTGCAGTCTAAGTTCATTTTGTCTGTAACTCTGATTTGTTCACTGTCATCCATTTCCGTCGATGCTTATGTGGATTCGGGCGCTGCCCTGAGTCTTATGGATTGGTCATTTGCCAAACGCTGCGGTTTTAGTCTGGAGCCTCTGGAAGTTCCTATTCCTTTGAAGGGAATTGACTCTACACCACTGGCTATGAATAAACCGCAGTACTGGACACAAGTGACCATGCGCATGACTCCCGTTCATCAGGAGGTGATTCGCTTCCTTGTACTGTATAATTTACATGATGTACTAGTGCTTGGTCTGCCATGGTTACAAACTCATAATCCAGTCCTGGATTGGAAAACAATGTCTGTGTTAAGCTGGGGATGTCAGGGGGTTCATGATTATGCACCTCTGATTTCAATCGCTTCATCTACTCCTTCTGAGGTCCCTGCGTTTTTGTCTGACTATCGGGATGTTTTTGAGGAGCCTAAGCTCAATTCGCTCCCTCCTCATAGGGATTGTGACTGTGCTATAGAATTAATTTCTGGCAGTAAGTTCCCTAAGGGTCGTTTATTTAATCTGTCAGTGCCAGAGCATACTGCTATGCGGAATTATATTAAGGAGTCCTTGGAAAAGGGACATATTCGTCCATCTTTGTCCCCTCTGGGAGCAGGTTTTTTTTCGTGGCTAAAAAAGATGGTTCCCTGAGGCCTTGTATAGATTATCGCCTTCTGAATAAGATTACAGTCAAATATCAGTATCCATTGCCATTATTGACTGATTTGTTTGCTCGCATTAAGGGGGCTAGGTGGTTCACTAAGATAGATCTTCGCGGTGCGTATAATCTTGTGCGGATAAAGCAGGGTGATGAGTGGAAAACCGCATTTAATACGCCTGAGGGCCATTTTGAGTATTTGGTAATGCCTTTTGGACTTTCTAATGCTCCTTCAGTCTTTCAGTCCTTTATGCACAATATTTTCCGTGAATATCTGGATAAGTTTATGATTGTGTATTTGGATGATATTTTGGTGTTTTCTGATGACTGGGAGTCTCATGTTCTACAGGTCAGGAAGGTGTTTCAAGTCCTGCGGGCCAATTCTCTGTTTGTGAAGGGCTCGAAATGTCTCTTCGGAGTCCAGAAGATTTCTTTTTTGGGGTACATTTTTTCTCCTTCTACTATTGAGATGGATCCCGTCAAGGTTCAGGCGATTTGTGACTGGACACAACCTACATCTGTTAAGAGTCTTCAGAGGTTCTTGGGTTTTGCTAATTTTTATCGTCGGTTCATTGCTAATTTTTCCAGTGTTGTTAAACCTTTGACTGATTTGACTAAAAAGGGTGCTGATGTTGCTAATTGGTCTCCTACGGCTGTGGAGGCCTTTCAGGAACTTAAGCGCCGGTTTTCTTCTGCTCCTGTGTTATGTCAACCAGATGTTTCACTTCCTTTTCAGGTTGAGGTTGATGCTTCCGAGATTGGAGCGGGGACGGTTTTGTCACAGAGAAGTTCCGATGGCTCGGTGATGAAGCCATGTGCGTTCTTTTCTAGAAAATTCTCGCCCGCCGAGCGCAATTATGATGTGGGTAATCGGGAGCTTTTGGCCATGAAGTGGGCATTTGAGGAGTGGCGTCATTGGCTTGAGGGTGCTAGACATCGTGTGGTGGTCTTGACTGATCACAAAAATCTGATTTACATTGAGTCTGCCAGGCGTCTGAATCCTAGACAGGCTCGTTGGTCGTTGTTTTTTTCTCGTTTCAATTTTGTGGTTTCATACCTGCCAGGTTCAAAGAATATGAAGGCAGATGCTCTTTCCAGGAGTTTTGTGCCTGACTCTCCTGGAGACTCTGGGCCTACTGGTATCCTTAGGGATGGGGTAATATTGTCCGCCGTCTCCCCAGACTTGCGTCGTGCATTGCAGGAGTTTCAGGCGGATAAACCTGATCGTTGTCCACCAGAAAGACTGTTTGTTCCGGATGATTGGACCAGTAGAGTCATCTCCGAGGTCCATTCTTCTGTGTTGGCTGGTCATCCGGGAATATTTGGTACTAGAGACTTGGTGGCCAGGTCTTTTTGGTGGCCTTCCTTGTCAAGGGATGTGCGCACCTTTGTGCAGTCTTGTGGAGTGTGTGCTCGGGCTAAGCCTTGCTGTTCTCGGGCCAGTGGGTTGTTGTTATCCTTGCCTATCCCGAAGAGGCCTTGGACGCACATTTCCATGGATTTTATTTCAGATCTCCCTGTCTCACAGAAAATGTCCGTTATCTGGGTTGTGTGTGACCGCTTTTCTAAGATGGTTCATTTGGTACCCTTGCCTAAGTTGCCTTCCTCCTCTGAGTTGGTCCCTTTATTTTTTCAGAACGTGGTTCGTTTGCATGGGATTCTGGAGAATATCGTTTCTGACAGGGGATCCCAGTTTGTGTCTAGATTTTGGCGGACGTTTTGTGCTAAGATGGGCATTAATTTGTCTTTCTCGTCTGCATTCCATCCTCAGACGAATGGCCAGACGGAGCGAACTAATCAGGCCTTGGAAACTTATTTAAGGTGTTTTGTTTCTGCTGATCAAGATGACTGGGTTGCCTTTTTGCCACTGGCCGAATTTGCCCTTAATAATCGGGCTAGTTCTGCTACTTTGGTTTCTCCTTTCTTTTGTAATTTGGGGTTTCATCCTCGTTTTTCCTCTGGTCAGGTGGAGCCTTCAGATTGTCCTGGAGTGGACGTGGTGGTGGACAGGCTACATCAGATTTGGAATCAGGTGGTGGACAATTTGAAGTTGTCTCAGGAGAAGGCTCAGCAGTTTGCTAATCGCCGTCGCCGCGTGGGTCCCCGACTTCTTGTTGGGGATTTGGTGTGGTTGTCTTCTCGTTTTGTCCCTATGAAGGTCTCTTCTCCTAAGTTCAAGCCTCGGTTCATCGGTCCTTATAAGATCTTGGAGATTCTTAACCCTGTATCTTTTCGTTTGGATCTCCCAGCATCGTTTGCTATTCATAACGTGTTCCATCGGTCGTTATTGCGGAGGTATGAGGTGCCCGTTGTTCCTTCGGTTGAGCCTCCTGCTCCGGTGCTGGTGGAGGGAGAATTGGAGTATGTTGTTGAGAAGATCGTGGAAGGGTTATGGTCAGGAGGATAATTCCTGGGTGGTCGCCTCTGATGTTCATGCGACTGATTTGGTCCGCGCCTTCCATAGAGCTCATCCTGATCGCCCTGGGGGTTCTCGTGAGGGTTCGGTGACCCCTCCTCAAGGGGGGGGTACTGTTGTGGATTCTGTTTTTGGGCTCCCTCTGGTGGTTACAACTGGTACTGGGTGACTTTGGTGGGTTGCGGTCTCTGGTTTCCACCTGTCCATCTGAGGCTGGGTGTTTCCTATTTAACCTGGCTTTCCTGTCATTCCCTTGCCGGCTATCAATGTACTCAGATGTGCTCAGTTTGGTTCTGACTACCTGCTTCCAGATCTCTCAGGATAAGCTAAGTTATGCTTTTCAGTTGTTTTGTTTTTTGTCCAGCTTGCTAAATATTACTCTATGCTAGTTGGAAGCTCTAGTGGGCTGAGGTGCTCCCCATGTGCCATGAGTTGGCACATGGGTGCTTGTAATCTCAGGATGGTTTTTGATTAGGGTTTTTTGCTGACCGCTCAGACCCCTTTTGTATCCTTCTGCTTTCTAGTTATAGCGGGCCTCGTTTTGCTAACTCTATTTTCATATCTATGTGCGTGCCTTCCTCTCATTTTCACCGTCAATACATGTGGGGGGCAACTATACCTTTGGGGTTTATTTCTCTGGAGGCAAGTTAGGTCTTTATTTTCTCTGCAGTGCTAGTTAGCTCTTAGGCTGGCGCGAGGCGTCTAGAATCAACGTAGGCACGCTCCCTGGCTATTTCTAGTTGTGTTTGTCAGGAGTAGGGCAGCGGTCAGCCCAGGTTCCATCACCCTAGAGCTCGTCCGTTATTTGAGTTATTTTTTGCTTGTCCAGTGCGATCCCCTAGCCATTGGGATCCATAACACTGGACACACTGGGGGCAGTGCTGGACATACTGGGGCAGATTGCTGGACAACCTGGGGGTAATATGCTTGACATACTGGGGAAGATTGCTGGACACACTGTCTGGGGGCAATGCTGGACACTGGGGCAGATTGCTGGACACACTGGGGGCAGTGCTGGACATACTGGGGCAGATTGCTGGAAACACTGGGGGTAATATGCTGGACACACTGGGGCAGATTGCTGGACACACTGGGGGCAATGCTGGACACTCTGGGGTAATATGCTGGACACACTGGGGCAGATTTCTGGACACACTGGGGCAATATGCTTGACATACTGGGGAAGATTGCTGGACACACTGTCTGGGGGCAATGCTGACATACTGGGGCAGATTGCTGGACACACTGGGGGCAGGACAGGAGGCATGGGCAGAATGTAGACACGGGGCATGATTGGAGACACGGGGCAGAATGAAAGACATGGGGCAGGATTGGATCATGGGGCAGGATGGATACGATGGAGACAGATGGGGCAGGATGGGGAGATCATATGGGGTAGAATGGATACTCATGAGGGCAGGATGCGAGAACATATGGCTGGAGCCAGGAATGAGATAAACGGGGCCAGGGTGGGGAATATTATTACCATAGGGGCTAATTAAGGGATATTATTACTGCAGTGATGTATTTATTTTATTTTTTGAGAACACTGTTTTAAATGGGGGGGCGGTCCTGTTAGTGTGCAGAGTGACACTATATCGCCTTTTTTTCTTCATGTGGTGTAATGTAGAAGTTGTGAAAAATTAATTAATGTGTTCTGCAAGCAGAGCTCGAGATAACTGTGTTATTTCCTGCAGAAATGAGTCCTGGCTGGATGAAGTGATGGCGGTCTGTGCTGGATGAAAGATGAAGGACTTCACCTAGAGACGTCACTGGTGAGTCAGTGTTACCTATACACTGACACTATACACTGTATACTATATACAGAGGTCCTGTGTACAATGTCACCAGTGATCACTGTATTACCTATACATTATATACAGAGGTCCTGTGTATAATACCAACAGTGATCTCTGTATTACCTCTACACAGACACTGCATACTAAGTACAGATCTCCTGTGTATAATGTCACTTAGGCTGCCATCACACATTCAGTATTTGGTCTGTAATTTACATCAGTATTTGTAAGCCAAAACCAGGAGTGGGTGATAAATACAGAAGTGGTGCATATGTTTCTATTACACTTTGCCTCTGATTGTTCCACTCCTGTTTTTGGCTTACAAATACTGATGTAAAATACTGACCAAATACTGCTAGTGTGACGGCAGCCTTATGGTGATAGTATTGTGTTTTTTTTGTTTGTTTTTTTATTTCTGATCAGTATTGTAGTATTCAGTCACTATGTGGTGGTAATATGTGGTCTGGAAATGGTGTTGTGGTATTTGTCCCTTGTATGTGCTATTTGGTCACCAAGTGGTGGTAATATGTGGTCTGGAAATGGTGTTGTGGTATTTGTCCCTTGTATGTGCTATTTGGTCACCAAGTGGTGATAATATGTGGTCTTGACATGGTGCAGTGGTATTTGTCCCTTGTATGTAGTATTATTCGGTCACTATGTGGTCTGGTCATGGTGTGGTGGTATTTCTTCCTGTATGTGGTAATATTGGTCTTGGTATAGTGGATTGTGTTGTGTATGGCGGTCATTTGTTCTCTCTGATATTAATTAGGAGAACATTCTTTATTTCCATTAGAGTTTCAATGCTTTGTACACAGCGGCGGAGATGCACTTACAGGGGTTTCCTGTGGAAAAAAGTAATCACCTCTCCACAGGATAAGTGATAACATATTGATTGGAGGGGGTCTGACTGCTTGGACCCACTCAGCAAAATGTGGAACTTTTTATCCCCATTAGACTGTAGTGGCATGTCCGACTAGATCACTCATCCATTCATTCCCTCAGTGGCTGCACTTGTTTTTTTCTGGAAGCCCCAAAGAGAATGAATGGAGCTGCGGTCAGAAATCCCACCTGCCGCTGCATTTTAAAATAGTGATAAAAGTGTCCTGTCAGGGATAAAACTTCCCCATTCTTCCGATCGGTGCAGTTTCTAATGGTCGGATCTAAGCGATCACCTAATCTGTGGAGCCCATGGATCAGTGATAACTTGTTTTAACCAAGAACCCCATTAAAGTAAACTACCGTAATTATGCATCCCAGTTATTGGGGCACACGGTAGATGTGCAGCAGCCGCCTGTGTTTTACAGCCGATGCTCCACTATAATGACAGATATTTGCATATAGCTGTAGGGTGGGCCCCTAGAGTCCATTCCTCTGGTGGGCCCCAGACACACCAGTCCGACACTGTATACAAGAACAAATGGACGTGCAGGATCAAGGAGGCATGTGGGAAAGAAAGGTGGACTACAGCCCTTTTCCGAGTCTGTCTGTCCCCTTGGAGCACAATCATGTCCTCCTCCGTGGGTCTCTCTGTGAATACCATGGGTTCCTGATAGCTAGCCTGGGGCTCACAGGTTGGGATTAGCGGAGCTGCCAACTGATCTGAGCTACCATCTCCCCGGTCCCGATATATCTGATTACGTACTTCTCCTGGCCTTGGAGTCGGTGCAGCTGGTAAGGGGCCCACCATGGTGTCATCTAGCGCAGTGGTTGCTGCGGGACTTGAGGCCGGGGTACCCTCCGTGTATGGTGACATTTCACTGAGGGACCCAAAATCCTGGTTGGGGGTGTACAGCAGTGGTGGTGACTCGGGCCTAGATGTCGGGCCCTCCGCCACTGGGGTGAGGGTCATGCCCCTTACCTTTCCTTCCGGAGCGCCGGATCTTTTTTGCTCCGGGCAAGACAAGGCTCCTGACGGTCATCCGGCAAGGCTCCCGATGAAGGCCTCTTTCCACCCAGCCACAGCCTCCAGCTGCATCTGCACGAGCTGCCGGGTAAGTTCTTCCACCTCTCTCCACAGGAGGTCCGGATCCAGCTTCGATGGCAGGTACGGTTCTTGCAGGTCCCAGCTGGGGGAGTCCTCCTGCTCCACCCTACGCCCCGGTGCTCGCTCACCTCCCTCTGTCATAATGATTTCCGGTACTTCCTCCTAGGTCCGATTTCCCGCGGTTTCACTCCACCACACCTGTCTTCGTGGGCGGTTCCTCTTCTTCTTCCTGCCATCCCAGACTAGGAGGCAGACCTCTCTCATTGATGGGCATACTTCTCTCACATAGTTATGCTGATGAGGGGCGGCCATAGCTCTTGTGCCGTTACTCCAGGTGCCGTCCACAATAACATGCCCTTCTCCTCCTGCATGCCACATAGTGCTGTAATGGCGGCGGTTTTGGTGGCAATTTACAGTTCAACAGTCTTTCAACAAATCACAGTCTCTGAGGCGCACAAGACCCAGTTTGCTGGGTCGTTCATCCTGTTCGTGACTCCAAGTTGGAACGCCCACCAGGGCCGTGCGGTACTCGGTACCGGGTCCAGTACTTAAAGGGGGATGTCACGGTGGTGGCGACCTGGTCCATGGCCCTGGGCGCCCATGTTAAAGGGAATGTCCTTAAAGGGGTTTTAACCCCTTTACCCCCAAGGGTGGTTTGCACGTTAATGACCGGGTCAATTTTTACAATTCTGACCACTGTCCCTTTATGAGGTTATAACTCTGGAACGCTTCAACAGATCCCAGTGATTTTGACACTGTTTTCTCATGACATATTGTACTTCATGTTAGTGGTAAAATTTCTTTGATATTACCTGCATTTATTTGTGAAAAATGTGAAATTTGGCAAACATTTTGAAAATTTAGCAATTTTCCAACTTTGAATTTTTATGCCCTTAAGCCACAGAGATATGTCATACAAAAAACTTAATAAGTAACATTTTGCACATGTCTACTTTAGGCTAGTTTCACACTAGCGTTTACCTGATCTGCGGCAGGCTGCGGACTTCCTCCGTGAAGCCCCGCCCTCAGCCGCACCTCCGCCGCTAGCTCCGCCTACTTCTGCATGCGGCCCGCATGCGACCTGCGTACCTATCTTTAACATTAGGTACGCAGGTCATGCGGCTGTATGCGGATGCTGCCGCATGCGTCGTTTTGACGATGCGAAAAAAAAATGCTACAGGCTGCGTCCTATGCTTGTCGCCGCATCGTCAAAACGACGCATGCAGCAGCATCTGCATACAGCCGCACGACCTGCGTAACTAACGTTAAAGATAGGTACGCAGGTCGCATGCGGACCGCATGCAGAAGTAGGCGGAGCTAGCGGCGGAGGTGCGGCTTCACGGAGGAAGTCCGCAGCCTGCCGCAGATCAGGTAAACGCTAGTGTGAAACTAGCCTTACATCAGCACAATTTTGGAACCAGCAATTTCTCATTTTTACAACACTATTTTTTCAGGGACTGCACCACATTTGAAGTCACTTTGACGGGTCTATATGATAGAAAATACTCAAGTGTGACACCATTTTAAAAACTGCACCCCTCAAGGTGCTCAAAACCACATTCAAGAAGTTTATTAAACCCTTCAGGGGTTTCACAGGAATTTTTGGAATGTTTAAAAAAAAAATTGAACATTTAAGTTTTTTTCACAAAAAATTTAGTTTAGCTCCAATTTGTTTTATTTTATCAAGAGTAACAGGAGAAATTGGACCCCAAAAGTTGTTGTACAATTTGTTCTGAGTACGCTGATACCCCATATGTGGGGGTAAACCACTGATTGGGTGTATGGCAGAGCTTGGAAGGGAAGCAGCGCCGTTTGACTTTCCAATGCAAAATTGACTGGAATTGAGATGGGACGCCATGTCGCGTTTGGAGAGCCGCTCATGTGCCTAAACATTGAAACCCCCCACAAGTGACACCATTTTGGAAAGTAGACCCCCTAATGAACTTATCTAGATGTGTGGTGAGCACTTTGACTCACCAAGTGCTTCACAGAAGTTTATAATGTAGAGCCATAAAAGTAAAAAATCATATTTTTTCACAAAATGATATTTTCGCCCCCAATTTTTTATTTTCCCAAGGGTAAGAGAAGAAATTGGACCCCAAACATTGTTGTCCAATTTGTCCTGAGTACGCTGATACCCCATATGTTGGGGTAAACCCCTGTTTCGGCGCACGGGAGAGCTCAGAAGGGAAGGAGCACTGTTTTACTTTTTCAACGCAGAATTGGCTGGAATTGAGATCGGACGCCATGTCGCGTTTGGAGAGCCCTGATGTGCCTAAACAGTGGAAACCCCCAATTGTAACTGAAACCCTAACCCAAGGTCACACCTAACCCTAATCCCAACCACACCCCTAACCCCAACCACACCCGTATCCTCACCACACCCCTAACCCTAATCCCAACCCTAACCACACCCCTAACTCCAACACACCCCTAACCCTAATCCCAACCATAACCCAAACCACACCCCTAACCCTGACACACTCCTAACCCTAATCCCAACCGTAAATGTAATCCAAACTTTTGAGAAAGGCGTCCGCTTTTTTGTCCATGGGGTCCTTCAAGACCCCCATGTCCTCAAATGGGAGGGAAAATTTCATTGATGCCTTAGCTATGTCGACATCTAGTTTGGGGGCTTATTCCCAGAAGGAGCAGGATTCATCCTCAAAAGGGTACTTTCTTTTTGGTGTTAACAACGCCTTCCTTATGGGTTTTTTCCACTCTTTTTTGATTAGTGCAGATATTGTCTCATTAAGGGGAAAAGCTATCCTCTTTTTTTGCTCAAGACCTCCGAACATGATGTCCTGTACCGATCTTTTGGGGTGAGAGTCTACTAACCCCATAGTGCTTCTAACTGCTTTAATGAGGCCATCTGTGTCCTCCAAGGGGAAACAACTGTGACCCCCAGAGGAAGAAGAGGATGATGAAGAAGAAGAAGAGGAGTTAGACGTATCTGAGTTCGCATCATCACTGTCTGTATTAGACACCGGAGACGGGGACCTGTGCCTAGTCTTCCTCCGTTTTTTCCCGCTTTTAAGGGATCTGAAGGTGTCTTCTACCTGATTTTTTATCAGGGTTTTGAGGTCGGCTGCAAACCCGGGAAGCCCTTCAGATACTGTCTGCTGTATACACATGTTACAAAGTCTTTTCTCCCAGGTAGTTGGAAGGTCTTCTCTACAAAGGGCACAAATCCTATGCTTAGTTTTGCCTAAGCTTTTCTTCCCTGGTTGTGGATGCTCTGCATCTGTCTTTTTGCCGGACGCCGTACTGGACTCCTTGCTATGCTGGGACCTTTGGCGTTCTTTACCGGTAGTATCTTGGTGTCCTTTTTGCTGTTGCTTCTTTTGCTGCTGCTGCGGCGATGCTGGTGGTGGTGGTGATTCTGGTAAGGGTGATGCCAGGTCGCTCATGGTTCCTGTGCTGTATGCTGCTGCAGTTGTGCTGCAGCTATAGGCTGCGGCTATAGGCTGCGGCTGTAGGCTGCGGCTGTAGGCTGCGGCTGTAGGCTGGGCTGTAGACTGCGGCTGTAGGCTGGGCTGTAGACTGCGGCTGTAGGCTGCGGCTGTAGGCTGCGGCTGTGTTGCGGCCACCGAAGCAGCTAAGCAGTTGGAGCGCCCCCACACCGCCGCAGGGCCGAGGGGTACCCGGAGCCGGGCCTCTGAGATCTCAGTCCTGGGGTTGTCACGGTGGCTAGACCCGGTCCGTGGCCCTGTCTGTCAGTGGGGGACGTCCGGTGCAATAAGTGGTGTTGTAACGGTGCAGTTGTGGGGTGCAGGTCGCGATAAATAATGAGGACACCAGGTTGCAGTCTCTTTACTGAAGATCTCTGGGTCCTCAATCCAGAATACGGCTCACCAGGCTGCGCAAGTCCGGCCGGTCCAATGACACTTCCAGAGTTCTCTTCACAGGAGGAAATCTGTGCCTTCCCCCTAGCGCTATGTGTTGTAGTCCTTCCCTGCTGTGCTTACGGAAAGTACCCCACAACTGTTGTGTCTGTTTCTGATGTTCCCTCACAACTCGACTAAATGATGTTCTGCTAATCCTCCGTCCCTCCCTGAGGTTTGGGTAGGAACGGCACCCGTTTGACGGGTAGGCCTGGAGTTCTTCCGGGACCCTAGAGACGCCCCTCTCCCACAATTGCCTCCCAAGACTTCATAGGTGATTTGAGTTAGACAGCCCGCCTGAGACTGACTGTCCTGCCGCTGTTTGGAGTATTGCTTGAAGCTGAATGTTGTTCTACTCCCTCGGCGTTCCGGCCACCGGTAGTGCGCCTCAGTAGGATGTTGCTTCGGTCTTACAGCACGACTCCTACTGGTATTTCTCCTATGCGTGATCCCGTTTCTCACTCAGCACAATCTATCTCGCTTCTAATCCTTTCTTGGGTACCGCCGCTACCCGGAGCAGGCACGGTCCCGTTACGTTCTTTCTTGTTGCCAAGCCTCTGTCAGGATCCCACCCCTGACAGAGACCCTACTGTATCTTCCCCTACAACACCCTCTGCCACAAGGTGTTGCCTGGTTCCAACCCAGTCAGCTTTCTGATCTAACTTCCTGCCTGACCCCCAGTTTACCCACTATGGTTGGGAGTGGCCTAATGAATAGCACCCTTAGCTCCCCCCGGAGGCCCGGCTGTGAAATGTATTGGTGTCTGTGATACCTGATCAGATGAACTCCTTCAGTGCCATCGGACGCACCATAGCTCCCCATAGTGGCGGAGCCACAGTACTGCAACGACCAGGACTCTGGGGCGCTGCACTCCCCTCTGGTTAAACACAGTACTCCGGGACTGGGAAGAAAACAACAATACAAGTTTAGCAAAAAGACATACAGTTTGGTTGAGTGCAATAACAATAAGTATACTTGAACAAGCTTCCCTTTATGGGAGGTGAGGACACTTGAACGTTACAAAACATGGTTAAATATCATAGCAACATGCTATAATTAACTTTCCTTACCCAACCGGGTATTCTACTAAGTGCAAAAATTGTTGAACAATAATTTAACCTTGCCTTTAAGGACATACACTCTTAGTCCACTAAAGACCTTCCTATAATCACATTATAAGGTAAATTAACTTTTTTCATTCTCCTTCTTTGAATCTGCAGGACCGCCTGTCCTATCGGCACCAGACCTACTGCCTCTCCTTTCTGTTACAGGACCGCCCCGTTCAGCCAGGGCCTACTGCCTTTTCAACTACTATACACAGTATAGAACATAACATTTACTTTCAGTTTAAGAGCACTGAGCCATCTCTACATGACTCCTATGAGGACTCAGGGTTTACCTTCTATCCTAACTATCTATCAACATTATCAAGCATTTTCTTCTGAACATTAAGCCCTCTCATTATCTTTCTTTCTATCATGCATGCTGGACTCCACGTCTATCCCTACGGGTCCACTGCATCCTTCTTCTACCTTTCACCTTTTTACTTCTCAGAGCACATCATCAGTATTTCTTCACATTTAACTAATTAAACACATATACAGTGCCTACAAGTAGTATTCAACCCCCTGCAGATTTAGCAGGTGTAATAAGATGCAAATAAGTTAGAGCCTTCAAACTTCAAACAAGAGCAGGATTTATTAACAGATGCATAAATCTTACAAACCAAAAAGTTTTGTTGCTCAGTTAAATTTTTATAAATTTTAAACATAAAAGTGTGGGTCAATTATTATTCAACCCCTAGGTTTAATATTTTGTGGAATAACCTTTGTTTGCAATTACAGCTAATAATCGTGTTTTATAAGACCTGATCAGGCCGGCACAGGTCTCTGGAATTATCTTGGCCCACTCCTCCATGCAGATCTTCTCCAAGTTATCTAGGTTCTTTGGGTGTCTCATGTGGACTTTAATCTTGAGCTCCTTCCACAAGTTTTCAATTGGGTTAAGGTCAGGAGATTGACTAGGCCACTGCAACACCTTGATTTTTTGCCTCTTGAACCAGGCCTTGGTTTTCTTGGCTGTGTGCTTTGGGTCGTTGTCTTGTTGGAAGATGAAATGACGACCCATCTTAAGATCCTTGATGGAGGAGCGGAGGTTCTGGGCCAAAATCTCCAGGTAGGCCGTGCTATCCATCTTCCCATGGATGCGGACCAGATGGCCAGGCCCCTTGGCTGAGAAACAGCCCCACAGCATGATGCTGCCACCACCATGCTTGACTGTAGGGATGGTATTCTTGGGGTCGTATGCAGTGCCATCCAGTCTCCAAACGTCACGTGTGTGGTTGGCACCAAAGATCTCGATCTTGGTCTCATCAGACCAGGGAACCTTGAACCAGTCAGTCTCAGAGTCCTCCAAGTGATCATGAGCAAACTGTAGATGAGCCTTGACATGACGCTTTGAAAGTAAAGGTACCTTACGGGCTCGTCTGGAACGGAGACCATTGCGGTGGAGTACATTACTTATGGTATTGACTGAAACCAATGTCCCCACTGCCATGAGATCTTCCCGGAGCTCCTTCCTTGTTGTCCTTGGGTTAGCCTTGACTCTTCGGACAAGCCTGGCCTCGGCACGGGAGGAAACTTTCAAAGGCTGTCCAGGCCGTGGAAGGCTAACAGTAGTTCCATAAGCCTTCCACTTCCGGATGATGCTCCCAACAGTGGAGACAGGTAGGCCCAACTCCTTGGAAAGGGTTTTGTACCCCTTGCCAGCCTTGTGACCCTCCACGATCTTGTCTCTGATGGCCTTGGAATGCTCCTTTGTCTTCCCCATGTTGACCATGTATGAGTGCTGTTCACAAGTTTGGGGAGGGTCTTAAATAGTCAGAAAAGGCTGGAAAAAGAGATACTTAATCCAAACATATGAAGCTCATTGTTCTTTGTGCCTGAACTACTTCTTAATACTTAAGGGGAACCAAACAGAATTCTGGTGGGTTGAGGGGTTGAATAATAAATGACCCTCTGAAAATACTTTTCCCAATTTAAAAAAAAAAATAAACAAAGAAATAACATTCTTTTTTGCTGCAGTGCATTTCACACTTCCAGGCTGATCTACAGTCCAAATGTCACAATGCCAAGTTAATTCCAAATGTGTAAACCTGCTAAATCTGCAGGGGGTTGAATACTACTTGTAGGCACTGTAACTTTCTCGTACAACATTATCATCACTTTTCTCTCATCAACATTATTGCTACTTGTCTTAAGCAATATTTCTATCGAAATGCGGCAAATGAACATCCCCTTTAAGAGAGGACCAAGTCTCTGTGAGGTAGCGTATTTTCTCAAGCTACCAGTCCATACTCTGCAAAGGTTCCAGTGCGGTATCTTCGCAAAGAGTCCTTCTTTAAGTAAAACCAGTAGGGAGCGCCTTTAATAAGGTGCAAACTATATACAGGAAAAAGTTTGTATCATGCACGGTCCATGATTACTGCAGTTCTTTCAATCTTGTGCAAACTTGAAGAAAAGTAAACAAATCAACAAGGATCCCGGGTCAACAAAGGGATCCTTTTAAGAATAACCCTAGTCGGGTTTAAGCAGCAAAACAGCAGGAAACAGTTAACTATTTAAAGTTTCAGGTTTCCGAGGTTTAGTTGGACGGCTTCCAGGGCTGCACCTGGCACTTAACCCCTCTTGGCCTGGGGAAAGTGAGGTCCAGGGTTACACCTAGTGCTGGATAAACGCCGTTAATCCGTCTTTCATGTACAGTTAAATCATGCGCAGCGATGGAGGTCTGCGCTGCTCGAGTAGGGGCATTTGCTGCAGCAAAGGTAGCGGCTGCTGCAAGATCAGTCACTGGAACAGAGTCAGCAGCTGTGGCACTAGCAGTCACTGGAGTGGTGTCGGTCGTCAGGGCAGGGTGGCTCTTCCTACCTGCTTCAGATGCGGTTCCTCCGGTGCCGGTCTGCTCCGTCTCCGCTGGGGTCTGGAACGCTGGCTGCGGGGCCTTGTGCTGCGACGCTGTCATCTCTGCTTGCAGCACCTCGCTTTCCGGCAGGGCCTTGCTTTCCAGCTTCGGAGCGCTGGGACTTCTTTCCTGCTCCGGACCAGATGAGGCTGCCGACAGATGTCTGGTGAGGCTCCTGATGATGGCCTTCTTCCACCCGGCCTCAGTGCTCAGCTGCGTCTGCCGAGGTCGGTCGCTGAGCTCGTCCACTCCGGCCTGCAGGAATTCAGCATCAGCGGTGGAGGCCTGGTTGCGGTGCCCCTCCGGGTGGCTGGGGGAGTACTCTGCTCCGACCCCACACTCCGGCTCCGGGCGGCTCGCCATGGCGTCCTCCATGTCGCTCACTTCTTCTTCCTGGTCCTTTTCCCGCTCTCTCCTTCGTGGGCGGTTTCGTTTTCTTTGTCTCTGCCCACCATTGAGGATCAGGAGGCGGACCTCGGCTGCTGACGGACACGTCCTCAAGGGGCAGAAATACTTAGACTGGGCGGCCATTGTCTTTCGCGCTCTTCAGCTTGTTTACGCCCACTTCCACGCCCTTCTTCTTCTCCTGCGCTCTCCTTAGCGCTATAATGGCGGCGGTTTTGGCGGGAACTTCTGGCGGCAAGTGGCAACACACAGTCCTTGTAATAAAGCACAGTCCAAGCACAATAAATCACAGTTCCAAGGCACACATGACCTGATTCTTCAGGCTTAAGTAGATCCTGTTCATGACGCCAAGTTGGAGCGCCCCCACACCGCCGCAGGGCCGAGGGGTACCCGGAGCCGGGCCTCTGAGATCTCAGTCCTGGGGTTGTCACGGTGGCTAGACCCGGTCCGTGGCCCTGTCTGTCAGTGGGGGACGTCCGGTGCAATAAGTGGTGTTGTAACGGTGCAGTTGTGGGGTGCAGGTCGCGATAAATAATGAGGACACCAGGTTGCAGTCTCTTTACCTCTTTACTGAAGATCTCTGGGTCCTCAATCCAGAATACGGCTCACCAGGCTGCGCAAGTCCGGCCGGTCCAATGACACTTCCAGAGTTCTCTTCACAGGAGGAAATCTGTGCCTTCCCCCTAGCGCTATGTGTTGTAGTCCTTCCCTGCTGTGCTTACGGAAAGTACCCCACAACTGTTGTGTCTGTTTCTGATGTTCCCTCACAACTCGACTAGATGATGTTCTGCTAATCCTCCGTCCCTCCCTGAGGTTCGGGTAGGAACGGCACCCGTTTGACGGGTAGGCCTGGAGTTCTTCCGGGACCCTAGAGACGCCCCTCTCCCACAATTGCCTCCCAAGACTTCATAGGTGATTTGAGTTAGACAGCCCGCCTGAGACTGACTGTCCTGCCGCTGTTTGGAGTATTGCTTGAAGCTGAATGTTGTTCTACTCCCTCGGCGTTCCGGCCACCGGTAGTGCGCCTCAGTAGGATGTTGCTTCGGTCTTACAGCACGACTCCTACTGGTATTTCTCCTTTGCGTGATCCCGTTTCTCACTCAGCACAATCTATCTCGCTTCTAATCCTTTCTTGGGTACCGCCGCTACCCGGAGCAGGCACGGTCCCGTTACGTTCTTTCTTATTGCCAAGCCTCTGTCAGGATCCCACCCCTGACAGAGACCCTACTGTATCTTCCCCTACAACACCCTCTGCCACAAGGTGTTGCCTGGTTCCAACCCAGTCAGCTTTCTGATCTAACTTCCTGCCTGACCCCCAGTTTACCCACTATGGTGGGGAGTGGCCTAATGAATAGCACCCTTAGCTCCCCCCGGAGGCCCGGCTGTGAAATGTATTGGTGTCTGTGATACCTGATCAGATGAACTCCTTCAGTGCCATCGGACGCACCATAGCTCCCCATAGTGGCGGAGCCACAGTACTGCAACGACCAGGACTCTGGGGCGCTGCACAGGCATTTTTTTATGTGGCGGTGAATTCAATTCTGCGCCTGCGCAGTAGCGCTCTGTTTGCCGGCGCATGCGCAATGGCCCGATATCGCGTAATCCCAGCCAAATCCCACGCACGCGCAGTCAGACTCAAGATGGCGCCGCACATAGCGAGCATGGGACGCTGCACACTGGAGCCCCCAGATTTTTTGCAGCTTTGTAGGCTGATTTCCAGGAGGAAGAGCGCCACTCTCCCTGCAGCCACAGAGGGACCCCCCTGGATTGCTGCCGCATCTTACCTGAGGAGGTGGCCGCGAACTCTCTGCCACCTCCACCGCACACCCTAGAGGCCCACTAGCCCCAGTGGTGGCACTTCGGGTCACCACACCAGCCGAGGCAGGGGGACCCCCGCTGCCTGAGTTGGACTGATTGGCCCTGGAATCCAACGACGTCTTCTTGTTGGTAAGCTGTAGGTCTCCCATCAAGGACAGGAAACCAACTGATGCGGGAGAGTGGTACCGCCTTTTTATCTGTAGGCTTCCTGTCCTTGATGAGCGGATCCCCTCTCTCCGTGGTGCCGTCATTTTGACATCATTTGCCGTTTATTTTGACATATTTAAGTAGCAGATCAGATTTCAGTGATTGTGTTCAAACAAAAAGCACTTCAATAAAATGTCCTAATATCTCTGTGACTGTCTTGATGGAATTTGCACAGGTTTGGCAAATATTCTGTTAAAATGTGTATATACCTATATTAATGCTCTTGTAGCTTTACACACACACATATATATAAGTATACATAATAAATATGTATATATATATATATATATATATATATATATTCACACATTCGTGTATTATACCCGTATGAATTCCGGTGGTCAGGAGCTTCTTTGATGTTCAGCAGGAAAGTTTCACAGTCTATTTCAGGACGTAGCTACAAGTGCCACATCAGCAGTGAAGAAGACAGTGTATTGTATTACATTCAGTCTTGAGCTTTCCATCTTCACATTGTCTCATACTGGGAATAGCTGAAGGAATTTAAATGTTCATGTTGAAACCATTTTTTTAATGGGTGATAAAAATAACAAAATCTACAGTTATGACAATCAATTAATGGATTATTCCCAAAATAGAATAGATGATAAATTACTGATCTTTGAGGATCAGAGGATTGCCTGGAACAGCTCTCAGCTATTTTCAGAAGTACCATGGACAATTAATTAAGTGTAAGTTGATACTGAGTGAGTTCTGCAAAGCCCATTTCCATTGTTCCTGAGCCTTAATCTTTGGATCACTAGTGTCCCAGCAGTTGGACACTTAGCGATCAATAAGTTATCCCCTATCCTATTGGGGATAGAAGATAACTTACTATTTTGCAAATTTGAGTTTTTATTACATCCATTTTTTCCTTTTTTACGTATATTAATTTTCATGTAAAGTAAACCCAGGGCTGCCACCAGGAATTTCAGGGCCCCATACTGGTAACATTTTCGGGTCCCCGTGCCACTCAGCCCTGGCTCCAGACAAGCCCCACTTCCATCTCTTGAACCTTCCACAGTCCCAATGCCCACTCTTGGAAAAACTCTTCTGAATCAAGTCCTCACAAATTACACATTAACAGTTCCCATCGAACACCATATCACATACATAGCCAACAGCTTTTGTTTTGGCCAAAAGATTTTTTAATCCACCACCACGACAAGGTAGATTATTTTGGCCGGGCCCTACTCTACTCCAACCTATTAAACATTTCTTAAAATATCCAATTCTCTTTTTAGGTATATTTTTATTTAACTTTCTTTAAGGGAACGTTTCACATACATTTTTTAAAATGACGAATTACTTACTGTATAATTTATGCAATGTGATTTTCTGGATTTTGTTTTTGATATTCTATCTCTCAATGTTAAAATTAACCTACCCTTAAAATTATAGACTGTTCATGTCTTTGTCAGTGGGCAAACTTACAATATCAGCAAGGGATCAAATACTTATTTCCCCCACTGTATATGTAATCTCATCCTACCACAATATATGTCCTCTGATTCGGCCCTATATATGTAATCTCATCCTGCCCCAAATATATGTCCTCCCATCCTGCCCCCATATATGCCGGTCGCAGGCACAGGATTCCGGGGCCTTAACTTACGTGCATGGGAGGGAGGTAATATTGTAATGAGGAGAGGAGGCAGTGATTTCTTCCAGGCACCGCATGCGCCGGAACTCGGAAGAAATCATTAACATAAAGACAGAATATAACATTTCTCAACAACAAGACTGCTAATATGAGGCATACAGGTAGGACTAGTGTAACATTTATATTACCTGTATGCTCATATTAATAGGTAATATATTGTGACAGATTCCCGTTAATGTAAAAGTAGTGGACAACCTCTTTAAAAATTTCAAAATAAGCTATTTATTATTGTTATAAAGTTATTTAAGGCAGCCTGACAGGTGGTACATGTTGCCTAAACTATGTGCAGCATGTATGAGGCATGTGCTGTGGTGTCCCAGCCAGTTCCTGACACATGCTGCTCATACTTGGGCAGCATGCATCAGATGGCAGATTCCTTCTAAAGGCCCCATCACACTTAGCGATGCTAAAGCAATCCCGACAACGATACAACCTGTCAGGGATCGTTGCTGCGTCGCTATGTGGTCGCTGGTGAGATGTCAAACAGTGAGATCTTCCCAACGACGCAGCAGCGATGCGGCGACCTGTACAACGATGTCACATGGCAGCTATTATGACAATTCAGACCTCGATGAGGGACGTCCTGTGTGACGTTGTAGTCAACGAGGTCGTTGGTAAGGTGTCAAACACAGCGATGTGTGCTACCCAGCGGGACCTCAACGATCAAAAAAAGGTCCAGGCCATTCCGACACGACCAGCGATCTCACAGCAGGGGCCTGGTCGCTGCTACGTGTCAAACATAGCGAGATCGCTACTGAGGTCGCTGTTGCGTCACAAAACTTGTGACTCAGCAGCGATCTCGCTAGCGACCTCGCTTAGTGTGACGGGGGCTTAAGGGGTTTTCCAGGCTTGAGATAAAAGTCTGCAGTCAATATATGTGACTGCAGACTGCCAAATCACAACAGGGTGCATTGTGCCCGCTTGCATGAGTCTGATCACATGCAATCAGGTGGTTATTACTGTACATGGGAGACTCAGGAGACATAATTAAATGTTAATATAAGTAGAACTTTATGCTCAAGAGAAGTATGCAACAAGAATTTTATTTTATTCACAATCCAATTAGTCCAGTATAAATAAAACTTAATTCTTGTTGCATACCTCTCTTGAGTGCCAAGTTCTACTTATATTATCTATTATGGATTGGAACCATACTGAGGCTCGTCTCTGCAGTCCCGGAGAGCTGCATACTAATTATTAATTGTTAAGAGAGCACTGAAGAAGCATTATTGTTTACAGGAGCATCAGTAGCGTAGCTATCAAATGGCAGAGTGTACAGTCACCCGGGGCACCTCGCTCAGAGGCTGCCAGGCAGAGCTACCACAACTCCTAACTCTATCATCATATGCAGCACGCCTGTTTGGTTAAGCTCTGTGGTAATGTAGGGTGACATGATCTCCCTGCACTACTGCTCTCTGTTTTGCAGACCGCATGTTGCTTTAAGCCTGTAGTCTCCAGAACAGCAGGGTGATACACTGGCTGAGGCACCAGCACAAGCATAGGACTTGAGTCCTGTCACGTTGAAGTTATTGTGTGGCACCAGGACTCTGATAGTGATGGTGTCACCCACAGACACTGTTTCTGGACCCTGGCTTTTGGCCCAAGTAGTCAGGTGCTTTGTTTGTATGTGCCTGAGCATTCTGGTGGTGGTCAGGCCTGTACTTGTCCTGCCCATGCTGATGCTGGTGAAGCAATGGCCGGGGGACCACCACGGTGCAGGAAGACTACTGTACACAAGATGAGGTGCAAACAACAAAGGGTAGATTTATTGGGAGGCAAGGAATGAAGTGGGTGAGGAAGATGCAAACAGGGGTATGCAATGGCAAGAGACACTTTACAAGAGTTATAAACTTTATCTTGTCCGTAAAATAGCACGGTGCTCCAACTATTACAGACTCAAAATATGTCTCACAAGCAAATTTAAACAATAAACAAATAACGATGCTACTCTACATATAACCTCCCTGGCCTTTACTAAGCAGGCCACACGGCTCCCATGTACTGACTACTGAAGCCTACACTAGGCACTAATAGGTGCACTGTTGTGATTTTGCTTTTTGCTCCCTCTAGTGGTCATTAGTGATTTGACTCTGGAGCTTCTGTCTTTTCCTTTATCCTCACCTGGGCCGTTAGTTCAGGGGCGTTGCTATATAAGCTCCCTGGACCTTCAGTTCAATGCCTGGCATCGTTGAAATCAGAGCTAATCTGTTGTGCTCTTGTCCTATGATCCTGGTTCCTGTATTTCAAGCTAAGTCTACTTCCTTGCTTTTTGCTTTTGTTTTGTTTGGTATTTTTGTCCAGCTTGTTCCAATCTGTATCCTGACCTTTGCTGGAAGCTCTAGGGGGCTGGTGTTCTCCCCCCGGACCGTTAGACGGTTCGGGGGTTCTTGAATCTCCAGCGTGGATTTTTATAGGGTTTTTGTTGACCAGATAAGTTATCTTGCTATATTCTGCTATTAGTAAGCTGGCCTTTCTTTGCTGAACCTGGTTCATTTCTGTGTTTGTCATTTCCTCTTACCTCACCGTTATTATTTGTGGGGGGCTTGTATCTTGCTTTGGGGTCCCTTTCTCTGGAGGCAAGAGAGGTCTTTGTTTTCTTCTCCTAGGGGTAGTTAGATTCTCCGGCTGGCGCGAGTCATCTAGCTATCACCGTAGGCATGATCCCCGGCTACTTCTAGTGTTGGCGTTAGGAGTAGCTATTTGGTCAACCCAGTTACCACAGCCCTATGAGCTGGATTTTTGAATCTCGCAGACTTACACGTTCCTCTGAGACCCTGTCCACTGGGGTCATAACAGTATGCCAGGCCAGTATTAAATGTTTAATGCATTGCAGAAGTGGGATTATAAGAAAGAAAATTTTGAGTTTTTTTTTCCCTCTCTCATTTTTTTTTTTTTCTTTTCCCCTTTACCTCAGAGTGGCTTAAGCTTGCTGCAGACATGAATGTCCAGACCTTGATTACAAGTGTGGACCAGCTTGCCGCTCGTGTGCAGGGTATACAAGATTATGTTACCAGAAATCCTAGGTCTGAACCCAAGATTCCGATTCCTGAACTGTTTTCAGGAGACCGATTTAAGTTTAGGAATTTCAGGAATAATTGTAAATTGTTTTTGTCCCTGAAACCTTGTTCGTCTGGAGACTCTGCTCAACAAGTAAAAATTGTTATTTCATTCTTACGGGGTGACCCTCAGGATTGGGCTTTTTCGTTGGCGCCAGGAGATCCGGCATTGGCTGATATTGATGCGTTTTTTCTGGCGCTCGGTTTACTTTATGAGGAACCCAATCTTGAGATTCAGGCAGAGAAAGCCTTGCTGGCTATGTCTCAGGGCCAGGACGAGGCTGAGGTGTATTGCCAAAAATTTCGGAAATGGTCCGTGCTGACACATTGGAACGAGTGTGCACTGGCCGCTAATTTTAGAAATGGCCTTTCTGAGGCCATTAAGAATGTTATGGTGGGTTTTCCCATTCCCACAGGTCTGAATGATACCATGTCCCTGGCTATTCAAATTGACCGGCGGTTGCGGGAGCGCAAAACCGCAAATTCCCTCATGTTGTTGTCTGAACAGACACCTGATGTGATGCAATGTGATAGAAAAACCGCAAATTCCCTCATGGTGTTGTCTGAACGGACACCTGATTTGATGCAATGTGATAGAATCTTGACTAGAAATGAGAGGAAAATTCATAGACGCCGGAATGGCTTGTGCTACTACTAGTGTTGAGCGATACTTTCCGATATCGGAAAGTATCGGTATCGGAAAGTATCGGCCGATACCGTCAAAATATCGGATCCAATCCGATACCGATACCCGATCCCAATGCAAGTCAATGGGACGAAAATATCGGAATTAAAATAAACCCTTTATAAACTTGTAGGTTCATTCTACATGAAGGAAAACAACTAAGAATAATGTAGGATGTATTGGGGGACGTGGCGGAGATATTAAAGGGACAGAGGTTTAGCCCAATGTAATAGAATAGCAGGATTTTTAATTTTTTTTTATGAAGTTCGGCGTTAGAAAGAATTTGACTATGTTATTTTTTTTTTTTTTTATGTCAGATATTGATGTTTCACTACTTCCACGCCCTTCACCTTCTTTTTTACTTCTCCCACGCTTTCTTCTTAATTATCCTCATCATCAGCTTCTTTGACATCAACTTCTTCACCTTATTCATCTTCTTCTTCATCTTCTACCTATTATTTTTTGGGTTACATTGTTCATATTCTTTTTATTTTACTATTATCTTCATCATATTCAACTTCTTCATCATATTCTTATTTGTGACAGGCATTCCCGTAGTTGTTATCTATAAAAGTTTGAAGATTACACCTTCCGTTCTGCCTGTCACAAACCAGTTACATTTGTCCGCGTTCAGTTTGGCCTGCAGCATCAGGCTTTATCCAGGGGCACCACGAGGAGGAACGGACTCACCCCCATACACTGCTTAGTCTTCTTCTGCTTATAATTTACATAATATTTTTTTGCTCTGATATTTTGTGTTATGCTTAATGTCCTTCTGCTCTTTGTTCTGCAGCCTCTTGTTCTTCTGCTTCTCGGTCTTCCAGGTCGTCGTCGTCTCCAGGGTCGTCGTCTCCGGGGTCGTCGTCATCGGGGTGGTCTCCGGGGTCGTCGTCATCGGGGTGGTCTTCAGGGTCATCGTCTCCAGGGTCGTCGTCATCACGGTGGTTGTCGTCTCTGGTGTCGTCGTCATCTTAGGGGTGTTCTTCCGGGTCATCGTGTTTAGTCTCTTGAACTTGGAAATGTAGCAGAAGGTACAAGAAGGCTGAGAAAATGCCGAGAACCAGCTGATGGAACTGGAACTCGGATGGCTACCCGAAGGTCCAAGAGCCAATGGAACTACCGAGGACCAGCTGACGTTACTGGAACCCGGTTACTAAGCAGGAGGTACCCGTGCCTGAAAGCACTACCAAGGACCACCTGACGTTGGTGGAACTCGGATACCCAGAGGGAGGCACCTAAGCCAAAGGCTCTGCCCGGAACCAGCTGACGGTACTGGAACCAGGATGGGGAGCAGAAGGTACAAGAGCAAAAGACACTGCCGAGAACCAGCTGACGGTGCTGGAACCCGGATGGGTAGCCGAAGGTCCAAGAGCCAATGGAACTACCGAGGACCAGCTGACGTTACTGGAACCCGGTTACTAAGCAGGAGGTACCCGTGCCTGAAAGCACTACCAAGGACCACCTGACGTTGGTGGAACTCGGATACCCAGAGGGAGGCACCTAAGCCAAAGGCTCTGCCCGGAACCAGCTGACGGTACTGGAACCAGGATGTGGAGCAGAAGGTACAAGAGCAAGTGTCTGCGTGGCTTTTGCAGGACACGTTGCCGGCTGCACAGCAGGGGAACAGCTGGCGGTGCTGGACCCCACTGACACATTGGCGAGGTGTTTGGCTCTGTGCAGCCAGCACTTCCGGACAGCAACGAGCGGTGTTGTAGCCCGGGCTCTGCAGGGGGAGCAGAGTGTAGGCCGAAGCCTACTTGAACCAATTTCAAAGGTAACCTTTAACCCCCCCTCAGGGGTTAGAAAGTAGAAGAGCCACAGCTTATGCAGCAGTAGTGCTGCACAAGTCAAAGGTTGCTCTTTTAATTTCGCTCCTTGCACACGCTGAATGAAACACGTATAACATTTAGCCCTTTATACAGTCAAACTGTGTTGGAGGCGCGAGTTCCCTTTGTAATGAGACGCAGCACAGGTGTCAAGAATCCCACCTTGGTGCTGGGTGCAGCCTCCCGAGCGTTGTTATTTGCTGTACAGGAGTCTGCGCTGTCGTGTTATCCCCTGGCCTAGCGCCGTTAGCGCTGCCCATCTTCTGGCATCATGTAATGTCGGCCGGTGCGGTTCGCGATGCCCATGAATCCCAGCCCCGCAGTGTCTTAACATTGTTAAAACACTGCGGGGCTGGGATTCAGGGCCTGGCGCAGCACATATGTTCGCCTCTCACACTCGGGTCCTTACACCCGCTTCAGACTGTGCGGCGTCATCTGATCCCTTATCGCATGCCACGGCCATGAAGCCGCACAGTCCGAAGAAGGCGGAAGGAGAGGAGGGACAGGCGAACTGATGCACTGATCCTGCCCATCAATCACACCCTCGCAGTCCCAATAAATAAGACACCGAGGGGCGTTGTGTGGGTCAGGGCGGCCGCAGAGGCGCAGGCAGCCAAACAATGATGCCAGAAGACGGGCAGCGCTACCAAGGGGGTTGCAGCGTGTCATTACAAAGGAAAGTCACACCACCGGGACGGTTAAATGGTCACACAGAGGACACATTGCAGACGTGTTTTCAGTTCCACATGTGCGAGGAGAATACGTTTCTGAGCCACCTTGCACACATGCAGCATTACCGCTGTACAAGGTGGCTGGATAACGTAAAAACGCCTGGGGGAGGGGGGACAGGTTCCCTTCAATTGCAGTTCTTGTGTCTGCGTGGCTTTTGCAGGACACGTTGCCGGCTGCACAGCAGGGGAACAGCTGGCGGTGCTGGACCCCACTGACACATTGGCTGGTGTTTTTCTCTGTGCAGCTAGCACATCTGGGCAAAAACTGGCGGTGTGTTAGAGCCCAGGGACAGCAGGAGGAGGAGCAGGAGGAGGAGGAGCAGGGGGAGGGGAGTGTAGGCCGAAGCCTGCACAGGCGGCAGCTTTGGGTGTGTTGTGTCTGCGTGGCTTTTGCAGGACACGTTGCCGGCTACACAGCAAGGGAACAGCTGGCGGTGCTGGACCCCACTGACACATTGGCGAGGTGTTTGGCTCTGTGCAGCCAGCACTTCCGGACAGCAACTAGCGTTGTTGGAGCCCGGGCTCTGCAGGTGGAGCAGAGTGTAGGCCGAAGCCTAATTGAACCGATTTCAAAAGTCACCTTTAACCCCCCCTCAGGGGTTACAAAGTAGAAGAGCCACAGCTTATGCAGCAGCAGTGCTGCGCAAGTCAAAGGTTGCTCTTGTAATTTTTCTCCTTGCACACGCTGAATGGAACACGTATAACATTTAGCCCTTTAGACAGTCAAACTGTGTAATGGAGGCGCGAGTTCCCTTTGTAATGAGACGCAGCACAGGTGTCAAGAATCCCACCTTGGTGCTGGGTGCAGCCTCCCGAGCGTTGTTATTTGCTGTACAGGAGTCTGCGCTGTCGTGTTATCCCCTGGCCTAGCGCCGTTAGCGCTGCCCATCTTCTGGCATCATGTAATGTCGGCCGGTGCGGTTCGCGATGCCCATGAATCCCAGCCCCGCAGTGTCTTAACATTGTTAAAACACTGCGGGGCTGGGATTCAGGGCCTGGCGCAGCACATATGTTCGCCTCTCACACTCGGGTCCTTACACCCGCTTCAGACTGTGCGGCGTCATCTGATCCCTTATCGCATGCCACGGCCATGAAGCCGCACAGTCCGAAGAAGGCGGAAGGAGAGGAGGGACAGGCGAACTGATGCACTGATCCTGCCCATCAATCACACCCTCGCAGTCCCAATAAATAAGACACCGAGGGGCGTTGTGTGGGTCAGGGCGGCCGCAGAGGCGCAGGCAGCCAAACAATGATGCCAGAAGACGGGCAGCGCTACCAAGGGGGTTGCAGCGTGTCATTACAAAGGAAAGTCACACCACCGGGACGGTTAAATGGTCACACAGAGGACACATTGCAGACGTGTTTTCAGTTCCACATGTGCGAGGAGAATACGTTTCTGAGCCACCTTGCACACATGCAGCATTACCGCTGTACAAGGTGGCTGGATAACGTAAAAACGCCTGGGGGAGGGGGGACAGGTTCCCTTCAATTGCAGTTCTTGTGTCTGCGTGGCTTTTGCAGGACACGTTGCCGGCTGCACAGCAGGGGAACAGCTGGCGGTGCTGGACCCCACTGACACATTGGCTGGTGTTTTTCTCTGTGCAGCTAGCACATCTGGGCAAAAACTGGCGGTGTGTTAGAGCCCAGGGACAGCAGGAGGAGGAGCAGGAGGAGGAGGAGCAGGGGGAGGGGAGTGTAGGCCGAAGCCTGCACAGGCGGCAGCTTTGGGTGTGTTGTGTCTGCGTGGCTTTTGCAGGACACGTTGCCGGCTACACAGCAAGGGAACAGCTGGCGGTGCTGGACCCCACTGACACATTGGCGAGGTGTTTGGCTCTGTGCAGCCAGCACTTCCGGACAGCAACTAGCGTTGTTGGAGCCCGGGCTCTGCAGGTGGAGCAGAGTGTAGGCCGAAGCCTAATTGAACCGATTTCAAAAGTCACCTTTAACCCCCCCTCAGGGGTTACAAAGTAGAAGAGCCACAGCTTATGCAGCAGCAGTGCTGCGCAAGTCAAAGGTTGCTCTTGTAATTTTTCTCCTTGCACACGCTGAATGGAACACGTATAACATTTAGCCCTTTAGACAGTCAAACTGTGTAATGGAGGCGCGAGTTCCCTTTGTAATGAGACGCAGCACAGGTGTCAAGAATCCCACCTTGGTGCTGGGTGCAGCCTCCCGAGCGTTGTTATTTGCTGTACAGGAGTCTGCGCTGTCGTGTTATCCCCTGGCCTAGCGCCGTTAGCGCTGCCCATCTTCTGGCATCATGTAATGTCGGCCGGTGCGGTTCGCGATGCCCATGAATCCCAGCCCCGCAGTGTCTTAACATTGTTAAAACACTGCGGGGCTGGGATTCAGGGCCTGGCGCAGCACATATGTTCGCCTCTCACACTCGGGTCCTTACACCCGCTTCAGACTGTGCGGCGTCATCTGATCCCTTATCGCATGCCACGGCCATGAAGCCGCACAGTCCGAAGAAGGCGGAAGGAGAGGAGGGACAGGCGAACTGATGCACTGATCCTGCCCATCAATCACACCCTCGCAGTCCCAATAAATAAGACACCGAGGGGCGTTGTGTGGGTCAGGGCGGCCGCAGAGGCGCAGGCAGCCAAACAATGATGCCAGAAGACGGGCAGCGCTACCAAGGGGGTTGCAGCGTGTCATTACAAAGGAAAGTCACACCACCGGGACGGTTAAATGGTCACACAGAGGACACATTGCAGACGTGTTTTCAGTTCCACATGTGCGAGGAGAATACGTTTCTGAGCCACCTTGCACACATGCAGCATTACCGCTGTACAAGGTGGCTGGATAACGTAAAAACGCCTGGGGGAGGGGGGACAGGTTCCCTTCAATTGCAGTTCTTGTGTCTGCGTGGCTTTTGCAGGACACGTTGCCGGCTGCACAGCAGGGGAACAGCTGGCGGTGCTGGACCCCACTGACACATTGGCTGGTGTTTTTCTCTGTGCAGCTAGCACATCTGGGCAAAAACTGGCGGTGTGTTAGAGCCCAGGGACAGCAGGAGGAGGAGCAGGAGGAGGAGGAGCAGGGGGAGGGGAGTGTAGGCCGAAGCCTGCACAGGCGGCAGCTTTGGGTGTGTTGTGTCTGCGTGGCTTTTGCAGGACACGTTGCCGGCTACACAGCAGGGGAACAGCTGGCGGTGCTGGACCCCACTGACACATTGGCGAGGTGTTTGGCTCTGTGCAGCCAGCACTTCCGGACAGCAACTAGCGTTGTTGGAGCCCGGGCTCTGCAGGTGGAGCAGAGTGTAGGCCGAAGCCTAATTGAACCGATTTCAAAAGTCACCTTTAACCCCCCCTCAGGGGTTACAAAGTAGAAGAGCCACAGCTTATGCAGCAGCAGTGCTGCGCAAGTCAAAGGTTGCTCTTGTAATTTTTCTCCTTGCACACGCTGAATGGAACACGTATAACATTTAGCCCTTTAGACAGTCAAACTGTGTAATGGAGGCGAGAGTTCCCTTTGTAATGAGACGCAGCACAGGTGTCAAGAATCCCACCTTGGTGCTGGGTGCAGCCTCCCGAGCGTTGTTATTTGCTGTACAGGAGTCTGCGCTGTCGTGTTATCCCCTGGCCTAGCGCCGTTAGCGCTGCCCATCTTCTGGCATCATGTAATGTCGGCCGGTGCGGTTCGCGATGCCCATGAATCCCAGCCCCGCAGTGTCTTAACATTGTTAAAACACTGCGGGGCTGGGATTCAGGGCCTGGCGCAGCACATATGTTCGCCTCTCACACTCGGGTCCTTACACCCGCTTCAGACTGTGCGGCGTCATCTGATCCCTTATCGCATGCCACGGCCATGAAGCCGCACAGTCCGAAGAAGGCGGAAGGAGAGGAGGGACAGGCGAACTGATGCACTGATCCTGCCCATCAATCACACCCTCGCAGTCCCAATAAATAAGACACCGAGGGGCGTTGTGTGGGTCAGGGCGGCCGCAGAGGCGCAGGCAGCCAAACAATGATGCCAGAAGACGGGCAGCGCTACCAAGGGGGTTGCAGCGTGTCATTACAAAGGAAAGTCACACCACCGGGACGGTTAAATGGTCACACAGAGGACACATTGCAGACGTGTTTTCAGTTCCACATGTGCGAGGAGAATACGTTTCTGAGCCACCTTGCACACATGCAGCATTACCGCTGTACAAGGTGGCTGGATAACGTAAAAACGCCTGGGGGAGGGGGGACAGGTTCCCTTCAATTTCAGTTCTTGTGTCTGCGTGGCTTTTGCAGGACACGTTGCCGGCTGCACAGCAGGGGAACAGCTGGCGGTGCTGGACCCCACTGACACATTGGCTGGTGTTTTTCTCTGTGCAGCTAGCACATCTGGGCAAAAACTGGCGGTGTTAGAGCCCAGGGTCAGCAGGAGGAGCAGGGGGAGCGGAGTGTAGGCCGAAGCCTGCACTCGAGCAAGTTGAAAGGAAACCTTTAACCCCCCCCCCCCCCAGGCGTTTGTAGCTGAAAGAGCCATTGTGTACAGCACTAATGCTGGAAAAGGTAAACTTAGCTCTTTTAATTATGGTCCTTGTACATGCGGAACCTAACATTTATGAAATGTGTCCCCACACAGCGTTAAACCGTCCGGTAGGTGGAACTTTCCTTTGTCGTGTGACGCAGCACAGCCATCATTTTTACCCCCTTGTCGCCGTTCGCCCCCTCCTCAGCGTTGTTTGAATCTGTCCCGGAGCCTGCGCTGTTAGGTTAGCCCATGGCCATGCACACATGTTGCGCTGCCCGTCTTCTGACCTCATTTGGTGTCAGGCTGGCTGCGCCTGTGCGGGTGCGCTGGCCGAGATCACGCCTCGCAGTGTCGTCTAATGTAATCCCACCGCGGGCCTGTGATCCGTGCCCGTGCGCAGTGCATATCCTCTCCTCTCACTCCCCTCCCTACGGCTTCTTCAGACTGTGCGGTGTCACGGCCGTGGCATGCTATTAGGGACCAGCTGACATCGCACAGTCTGAAGAAGCCGTAGGGAGGGGAGTGAGAGGAGAGGATATGCACTGCGCACGGGCACGGATCACAGGCCCGCGGTGGGATTACATTAGACGACACTGCGAGGCGGGATCTCGGCCAGCGCACCCGCACAGGCGCAGCCAGCCTGACACCAAATGAGGTCAGAAGACGGGCAGCGCAACATGTGTGCATGGCCATGGGCTAACCTAACAGCGCAGGCTCCGGGACAGATTCAAACAACGCTGAGGAGGGGGCAAACGGCGACAAGGGGGTAAAAATGATGGCTGTGCTGCGTCACACGACAAAGGAAAGTTCCACCTACCGGACGGTTTAACGCTGTGTGGGGACACATTTCATAAGTGTTTGGTTCAGCATGTGCAAGGAGCATCACGAAAAGAGGCACTTTTTCCCTTTGCATCATTACTGCTGCACAAGGTGGCTCCTTCAGTAACAAACGCCTGGGGGGGGGGGGGGGTCAGGTTCCCTTACATTTAACTTGTTGTGCCTGCGTGGCGGTCGCAGTACACGTTGCCGTATACACAGCAGGGGAACAGCTGGCGGTGCTGAACCCCACTAACACATTGGCGAGGTGTTTGGCTCTGTGCGTACAGCACTTCTGGACAGCAACTAGCGGTGTTGGAGCCCAGGGACAGGAGGAGGAGGAGGAGGTGGAGGAGATAGGAGGGATTGCCACACACACAGCAGGGGAACAGCTGACGTTACTGAACCCCAATAACAGAGGAGGGACTGTTGACTGTGCGTACAGCACTTCTGGACGGCAACTGGCGGTGTTGGAGCCCAGGGGCAGGTGGAGGAGGAGGAGGTTGGAGGAGGTAGGAGGAGGTAGGAGGGATTGCCACACACACAGCAGGGGAACAGCTGACGTTACTGAACCCCAATAACAGAGGAGGGACTGTTGACTGTGCGTACAGCACTTCTGGACGGCAACTGGCGGTGTTGGAGCCCAGGGACAGGTGGAGGAGGTGGAGGAGGAGGAGGTTGGAGGAGGTAGGAGGGATTGCCACACACACAGCAGGGGAACAGCTGACGTTACTGAACCCCAATAACAGAGGAGGGACTGTTGACTGTGCGTACAGCACTTCTGGACGGCAACTGGCGGTGTTGGAGCCCAGGGACGGGTGGAGGAGGAGGAGGTTGGAGGAGGTAGGAGGGATTGCCACACACACAGCAGGGGAACAGCTGACGTTACTGAACCCCAATAACAGAGGAGGGACTGTTGACTGTGCGTACAGCACTTCTGGACGGCAACTGGCGGTGTTGGAGCCCAGGGACGGGTGGAGGAGGAGGAGGTTGGAGGAGGTAGGAGGGATTGCCACACACACAGCAGGGGAACAGCTGACGTTACTGAACCCCAATAACAGAGGAGGGACTGTTGACTGTGCGTACAGCACTTCTGGACGGCAACTGGCGGTGTTGGAGCCCAGGGACGGGTGGAGGAGGAGGTTGGAGGAGGTAGGAGGGATTGCCACACACACAGCAGGGGAACAGCTGACGTTACTGAACCCCAATAACAGAGGAGGGACTGTTGACTGTGCGTACAGCACTTCTGGACGGCAACTGGCGGTGTTGGAGCCCAGGGACGGGTGGAGGAGGAGGAGGTTGGAGGAGGTAGGAGGGATTGCCACACACACAGCAGGGGAACAGCTGACGTTACTGAACCCCAATAACAGAGGAGGGACTGTTGACTGTGCGTACAGCACTTCTGGACGGCAACTGGCGGTGTTGGAGCCCAGGGGCAGGTGGAGGAGGAGGAGGTTGGAGGAGGTAGGAGGAGGTAGGAGGGATTGCCACACACACAGCAGGGGAACAGCTGACGTTACTGAACCCCAATAACAGAGGAGGGACTGTTGACTGTGCGTACAGCACTTCTGGACGGCAACTGGCGGTGTTGGAGCCCAGGGACAGGTGGAGGAGGTGGAGGAGGAGGAGGTTGGAGGAGGTAGGAGGGATTGCCACACACACAGCAGGGGAACAGCTGACGTTACTGAACCCCAATAACAGAGGAGGGACTGTTGACTGTGCGTACAGCACTTCTGGACGGCAACTGGCGGTGTTGGAGCCCAGGGACGGGTGGAGGAGGAGGAGGTTGGAGGAGGTAGGAGGGATTGCCACACACACAGCAGGGGAACAGCTGACGTTACTGAACCCCAATAACAGAGGAGGGACTGTTGACTGTGCGTACAGCACTTCTGGACGGCAACTGGCGGTGTTGGAGCCCAGGGACAGGTGGAAAAGCAGAGGAACACAATGTAGGCCGAAGCCTGAGAAAGTCGAAAGGGAACCTTTAACCCCCCCCCAAGGCGTTTGTAGCTGAAAGAGCCAGCTTGTGCAGCACAAAAGATGCAAAAGGAAAAGGTGGCTCTTTTCATCATGCTCCTTGCAAACACAGAACTAAACACTTATAAAATGTGTCCACTGATACCGTAAAACCGTCCCAGAGGTGGGACTTTCCTTCGTAATGTGACACAGCCCACCCGTCATTCCTACCCCCCCGGCGCCGCGCACCGGCTCCTCAGCGTTGTTTTATTCCGTCAAGGAGCCTGCGCTGTTATGTTATCCCGTGGCCAGGCACACTTAGCGCTGCCCGTCTTCTGGCATCATTTGGTGTCTGGATGGCTGCGCCTGTGCGGCCGCGCTGGCAGAGAGCCCGCCTCACAGTGTCTTCTGATTTAATCCCACTGGGGGCCTGGGATCCATGGACATGCGCAGTGCATATCTGAACCTCCACCTCTCACTCATCTCCCTATGGCTTCTTCAGACTGTGCGGTGTCACGGCCGTGGCATGCTGTTAGGGACCAGCTGACACCGAACAGTCTGAAGAAGCCATAGGGAAATGAGTGAGAGGTGGAGGTTCAGATATGCACTGCGCATGTCCATGGATCCCAGGCCCCCAGTGGGATTAAATCAGAAGACACTGCGAGGCGGGCTCTATGCCAGCGCGGCCGCACAGGCGCAGCCATCCAGACACCAAATGATGCCAGAAGACGGGCAGCGCTAAGTGTGCCTGGCCACGGGATAACATAACAGCGCAGGCTCCAGGACGGAATAAAACAACGCTGAGGAGCCGGTGCGCGGCGCCGGGGGGGTAGGAATGACGGCTGGGCTGCGTCACATTACGAAGGAAAGTCCCACCTCCGGGACGGTTTTACGGTATCAGTGGACACATTTTATAAGTGTTAAGTTCTGCGTGTGCAAGGAGCTAAACAAAAATAGCTACCTTTTCCTTGGGCAGCATTACTGCTGCACAAGGTGGCTCTTTCAGTAACAAACGCCTTGGGGGGGGGGGACAGATTCCCTTACATTTCAGTTGTTGTGTCAGCGTGGCGGTCGCATGACACATTGCCGGCTACACAGCTGGGGATCAGCTGACGTTACTGAAACCCAATAACACTGGGTCGTATGTTTTGACTGTGCAGACGGCACGTCTGAGCCTCAACTGGCGGTGTTGGAGCCCAGGAATTTAAGTTCAGGTGGTAGAAAGATGAACACAACAGGAGACCTGGATAACGTATACAGTGACCTAATTATTCAATCAGGAGGAGGAGTGGCAAATTCCGGCGAGATCCAGGCCTTGTTCATTTTCAGGAAAGTAAGCCGGTCAACGTTATCGGAGGATAGTCGCATGCGACGGTCAGTTAGTACACCACCTGCAGCACTAAAGACACGTTCCGATAATACACTGGCCGCAGGGCAAGACAGCACCTCCAATGCATACTGGCTTAGCTCTGGCCATGTATCCAGCTTTGAGACCCAAAACTTGAAAGGGGAAGAGCCGTCTGGGAGTACAGCAAGAGGGCAAGACATGTAGTCTGTCACCATCTGACGGAACCGTTGCCTCCTGCTGACTGGAGCCGTCTGTGATGGTGTAGACTTTTGTGGCGGGCACAGAAAACTGTGCCACAGTTCGGCCATACTGGTCTTGCCTTGGGCAGAGGCACTGCTTCTGCTCCCTCTTTGTGCAGAGCCTCCACCACGGCCTGGACGCACTGAGCTGCTTTGGAATGCACTAGCAGCACTTCTCTCAGTTGGAATGGAGAAGATGATGGAATTGACCAGTGTGTCTTGGTACTCCCGCATTTTTCGCTCCCGGTTCAACGGTGTGATGAGGCTTTCTACGTTGTCCCGGTAGCGAGGATCGAGGAGGGTGAACACCCAATAATCAGACATGTTGAGAATGTGGGCGATGCGGCGGTCGTTTCTCAGGCACTGCAGCATGTAATCCACCATGTGCTGCAGACTGCCAACTGCCCAAGAAACGCTGTCCCCTGCTGGAGGCGTGATCTCTGCCCGCTCGTCATCACCCCACCCTCGCTGTACACACTGACTACTGGACAATTGTGTAACTCCCTCCTCTGGACGGATGTCTTCCTCCTCCATTGACTCCTCCTCATCCTCCTCACAAACGGTCCCCTGCCTACGCGTTTGTGAGGAACCACGTGGCGCTGACTGTCCAGAAGATGATGGAAATGGTGAATCCTCATCCTCCACCTCTTCCACAACATCATCCCTTAGCGCTTGCAGTGATTTTTCAAGCAGGCAGATAAGGGGGACAGTCATGCTGACTAGTGCATCATCTGCACTCGCCATCCGCGTGGAATAATCAAAGGGACGCAAAACCTGGCAGACGTCATTCATAGTGGCCCACTCTGTGGTTGTGAAGTCTGTACGGCGCTGACTGCGACTTTTTTGCGCCTGAAGCAGCTGGTACTCCATTACAGCTTGCTGCTGCTCACACAACCGCTCCAACATATGTAACGTGGAATTCCACCTGGTAGGTAGGTCACATATGATGCGATGTTCCGGCAGGCGGTGTCGGCGCTGCAGAGCCGCAATGCGCGCTTTTGCCGTGCTGGAACGCCGCAAGTGAGCACACTCTAGGCGGACCTTGTGCAGCAGTGCATCAAGATCCGGATAGTCCCTCAAAAAGCTCTGCACGACCAAATTGAGCACATGTGCCAGACATGGGATGTGAGTGAGGTTGCCGAGGCCCAGAGCTGCCACCAGATTTCGGCCATTATCACACACTACCATGCCTGGCTGGAGATTCGCTGGCACAAACCACACATCGCTCTCCTGCTTGATGGCATTCCAGAGCTCCTGCGCTGTGTGGCTACGATTCCCCAAGAAAATTAATTTCAAGACGGCCTGTTGACGTTTGGCCACGGCTGTGCTCATGTCGGTCGTAACAGGTACACGTTCATCACGGGTCCATGTGGAGGTGGACTGTGACGGCTCCTGCAGCGATGATTCTGAGGAACTGGTGTAGGAGGAGGAGTCAATGCGTACAGAATGGATTCCTGCAATCCTTGGAGTGGGCAGGACACGTCCTGCGCCACTCGCACGGTCTGTACCCGGCTCAACGACATTAACCCAATGGGCAGTGAGGGAAAGGTATCGCCCCTGTCCATGTTGACTGGTCCACGCATCGGTGGTGAGGTGGACCTTGCTACTGACGGCGTTCAGTAGCGCGTGTTTTATGTGTCCCTCCACATGCTTCTGCAGGGCAGGGACGGCTTGCCTGCTGAAGTAAAAGCGGCTGGGCACATTGTACTGTGGGACTGCCAATGACATGAAGTCACGGAAGCTGTCAGTCTCCACCAGCCTGAATGACAGCATTTCCAGTGACAGAAGTTTGGCAATGCCTGCAGTCAGAGCCTGTGCTCGTGGGTGGTTTGACGAGAAAGGCCGCCTTTTCTCCCATGCCTGTACTACCGATGGCTGTAGACTGGGCTGGGAGTGTGTGGATGACTGGGAAAGTGGCGCTGCGGGTGGAATTACAGCGGGTCTCTGGACAACAGGGGCAGAGGTTCTTCCACGGCGATCCTGGGAGGACGCCGAACCAGCTGCGTGTGAGGTAGAGGAAGAGGCAACACGAGCTGAAGAGGTGGTAGCTGCCGCTGTTGGTTGGCCTACCTCTTCAGTGTGTTTTTCTAACTCCGCCGGGTGCCTGTTGCGCACATGTTTCCACATGTTGGAGGTATTGAGGTTGCTGACATTTTTCCCTCTTTTGACTTTTTGATGACACACGTTGCATCTGACATAGCAAATGTCATCTGCAACTGTGTCAAAAAAGGACCAGGCACTGCAAGTCTTGGGAGCGCCCTTTTTGGCTTTTGGAAGAGACATGCTCCTAACGGGTGCCAAAGCGGAGGCTGCAGGATCCGCAGTCTTCCCCCTCCCTCTCCCTCTTTGGGCCGTACGGGGAATCTCTTCCTCAGAGCTGCTCCCACCACCTTCCTGTCCCTCACGCCAAGATGGGTCGAGGACCTCATCATCTACACTACCCTCTGCCCCCAACTGCTCCTCCTGGGTAGTCTCAGCAGCAGAGCACGCACCAGTAAGTGGCACCTGAGTGTCATCATCAGCTGATGCGGCCTGCGATGTGGTGACCGGAGCCACTGGCCCACCCGCCTCTTCAGAGGAAGACAGAAAAAGCTGTTGGGCATCACTGCACCCTGCCTCTTCTTCCATTTCTCCAATGCTGCTTGGCTGGCCCCCTGTTTCCAAGCCAAGAGATTCAGAGAACAGAAGTAGAGACGGCTCCTGTCCTGGGCTCTCTGTCTGCCTGGGCAATTTGGCAGGTGGTGAAGAGACAGATGGCTGCTCTCCAGTGCTCTGTGTCTGAGAGGATGTGGCACTAATGGAAGTTGATGCATTAGCTGCCATCCATCCGACAACAGCTTCAATTTGTTCTTCACGCAGCAGCGGTGTACGGCGCTCTGACACAAAGCTTCGCATGAACGACTGTTGCCTGGTGAATGTGGGTGCTGATGAGTCACCGGTGCCCGCAGCAGGCACAGAATCCCCACGTCCCCTCCCTGCTCCGCGCCCACGCCCACGTGCCTTACTCACTGCCTTCTTCATCTTGGTTGACTGATAAAGATAAGCAGAAAAGTACTAACGGATTTGTGTGCTTATTCCTGAGCAACTCCTCCTAACAGGTATAAGAAGCACTAATTATCTAAAGTGTGGACTAGACTTTAATATGAGCTAATGTGGCCTACAGAAATGTAAAGTGGTGTAACTGGTGTGTTTGGTGAACTGTATTATTTATTTATTTTTTGGGGGCTGAACTGACAACAGATAGAGCTGCAGTCACACGGAGACCGTGCAGACAGACGTAAACGGCGCTGCAAGGCCCAAAAACCCTCCTCTACTTTATCCTATGTAGTGTTTTTCCACAAATTAGCTGGAGACGGGTGGAAAGACACTAATAGGATTTTTTTAAATTAATTAGCAGCAGACTACACTACTTTGAAAAAAAAGAAAATTGATTTGGCGGTATGACGCAGTGAAAAACCCTGAGCTGGAGACAACCAGGCTACAGCTGCTCACAGATTACAGGGCGAGCTGCAGTCACACGGAGACCGTGCAGACAGCCGTAAACGGCGCTGCAAGGCCCAAAAACCCTCCTCTACTTTATCCTATGTAGTGTTTTTCCACAAATTAGCTGGAGACGGGTGGAAAGACACTAATAGGATTTTTTAAAATAAATTAGCAGCAGACTACACTACTTTGAAAAAAAAGAAAATTGATTTGGCGGTATGACGCAGTGAAAAACCCTGAGCTGGAGACAACCAGGCTACAGCTGCTCACAGATTACAGGGCGAGCTGCAGTCACACGGAGACCGTGCAGACAGCCGTAAACGGCGCTGCAAGGCCCAAAAACCCTCCTCTACTTTATCCTATGTAGTGTTTTTCCACAAATTAGCTGGAGACGGGTGGAAAGACACTAATAGGATTTTTTAAAATAAATTAGCAGCAGACTACACTACTTTGAAAAAAAAGAAAATTGATTTGGCGGTATGACGCAGTGAAAAACCCTGAGCTGGAGACAACCAGGCTACAGCTGCTCACAGATTACAGGGCGAGCTGCAGTCACACGGAGACCGTGCAGACAGCCGTAAACGGCGCTGCAAGGCCCAAAAACCCTCCTCTACTTTATCCTATGTAGTGTTTTTCCACAAATTAGCTGGAGACGGGTGGAAAGACACTAATAGGATTTTTTTAAATAAATTAGCAGCAGACTACACTACTTTGAAAAAAAAGAAAATTGATTTGGCGGTATGACGCAGTGAAAAACCCTGAGCTGGAGACAACCAGGCTATAGCTGCTCACAGATTACAGGGCGAGCTGCAGTCACACGGAGACCGTGCAGACAGCCGTAAACGGCGCTGCAAGGCCCAAAAACCCTCCTCTACTTTATCCTATGTAGTGTTTTTCCACAAATTAGCTGGAGACGGGTGGAAAGACACTAATAGGATTTTTTTGAATAAATTAGCAGCAGACTACACTACTTGGGAAAAAAAAAAAAAAAAAGGAACAGTATGAGGCAATGAACCACCCTCCCTGAACTGAATACAACCAGCTATGGATGGCCTATGTGGCTGCACTCAGACTGGAGACTGGGCTGCACTCACACACACACACACACAGACCCTGCAGATCGCTGTGAAAACAGCGCTACAAGGCAAAAGCAAGGTGAATAGTAGGTGAACACAGCGGTTGCTAAATTAGCCTTTGGAAAGCACAAAGAAGCAAATCGCTATCTCTAAACTGTCCCTCAGTCAGCAAACAGCGTCCTGTCACTAACTGAATTCACAGCAGAGTGATCGCAAAATGGCGCCAGCGACTTTTAAACTGCATCATGACATCATTACACCAGCCAATCACAGCCTTGCCAGTAGTTTCATGCCCTCCATGCTAAACAGGATGTGCCCACACTTGGAATCAATCTCATTGGCTGAATTTCTGCTTTTTGAATCTTAGAACTTCCGATTCCGGTATCCGATACGCGGCAAGTATCGGAATCCCGGTATCGGAATTCCGATACCGCAAGTATCGGCCGATACCCGATACTTGCGGTATCGGAATGCTCAACACTAGCTACTACTGTGGTGATTCTACACATGTTATCTCAGCATGCTCTAAACGTATATCTAAGGTTGTTAGTCCTGTCACCGTTGGTAATTTGCATCCTAAGTTTATTCTGTCTGTAACTTTGATTTGCTCACTGTCATCTTATCCTGTCATGGCGTTTGTAGATTCAGGTGCTGCCCTGAGTCTTATGGATCTCTCATTTGCTAAGCGCTGTGGTTTTATTCTTGAACCATTAGAAAATCCTATCCCTCTTAGGGGTATTGATGCTACGCCATTAGCAGAAAATAAACCGCAGTATTGGACACAGGTTACCATGTGCATGACTCCTGAACACCGCGAGGTGATACGTTTTCTCGTTCTACATAAAATGCATGATTTGGTTGTTTTGGGGCTGCCATGGTTACAGACCCATAATCCAGTCCTTGACTGGAAGGCTATGTCAGTGTCTAGTTGGGGCTGTCGTGGTATTCATGAGGATTCCCTGCCTGTGTCTATTGCTTCTTCTACGCCTTCGGAAGTTCCGGAGTATTTGTCTGATTATCAGGATGTCTTTAGCGAGTCCAGGTCCAGTGCATTGCCTCCTCATAGGGAATGTGACTGTGCAATAGATTTGATTCCAGGCAGTAAATTTCCTAAGGGAAGACTGTTTAATCTGTCGATACCTGAACATACCGCTATGCGTTCATATATCAAGGAGTCTCTGGAGAAAGGACACATCCGTCCGTCTTCTTCCCCTCTTGGTGCGGGATTCTTTTTTGTGGCTAAAAAGGACGGATCTTTGAGGCCTTGTATTGACTATCGGCTTTTAAATAAGATCACTGTCAAATTTCAGTATCCTTTGCCGCTGTTGTCTGACTTGTTTGCCCGGATTAAAGGTGCCAAGTGGTTTACCAAGATAGACCTTCGTGGTGCGTACAACCTTGTGCGCATTAAGCAAGGGGATGAATGGAAAACCGCATTCAATACGCCCGAAGGTCATTTTGAGTACTTGGTGATGCCTTTTGGGCTCTCTAATGCCCCTTCAGTTTTTCAGTCCTTTATGCATGACATTTTCCGGAACTATCTGGATAAATTTTTGATCGTTTATCTGGATGATATTCTGGTTTTTTCTGATAATTGGGACTCGCATGTGGAGCAGGTCAGGATGGTCTTTAAAATTTTGCGTGAAAATTCTTTGTTTGTCAAGGGCTCAAAGTGTCTTTTTGGTGTACAGAAGGTTCCCTTTTTGGGGTTCATTTTTTCCCCTTCTGCTGTGGAGATGGACCCAGTCAAGGTCCGAGCTATTCTTGATTGGACTCAGCCCTCGTCAGTTAAGAGTCTTCAGAAGTTCTTGGGTTTCGCTAACTTCTACCGTCGTTTTATCGCTAACTTTTCTAGCATTGTGAAACCTTTGACGGATATGACCAAGAAGGGCTCCGATGTGGTTAATTGGGCTCCTGCTGCCGTGGAGGCTTTCCAGGAGTTGAAACGTCGGTTTACTTCGGCGCCTGTTTTGTGCCAGCCTGATGTCTTGCTTCCCTTTCAGGTTGAGGTGGATGCTTCAGAGATTGGAGCAGGGGCCGTTTTGTCGCAGAGAGGCCCTGGTTGCTCTGTTATGAGACCTTGCGCCTTTTTCTCTAGGAAGTTTTCGCCTGCGGAGCGAAATTATGATGTGGGCAATCGGGAGTTGTTGGCCATGAAATGGGCATTTGAGGAGTGGCGTCATTGGCTCGAGGGTGCTAAGCATCGTGTGGTGGTCTTGACTGATCACAAAAATCTGATGTATCTCGAGTCTGCTAAACGCCTGAATCCTAGACAGGCCCGCTGGTCATTGTTTTTCTCCCGTTTTGACTTTGTTGTCTCGTATTTACCAGGTTCAAAAAATGTGAAGGCCGATGCTCTTTCCAGGAGCTTTGTGCCTGATGCTCCTGGAGTCGCTGAACCTGTTGGTATTCTTAAGGATGGTATTATCTTGTCAGCTATTTCTCCAGATCTGCGACGTGTGTTGCAGAGATTTCAGGCTGATAGGCCTGATTCTTGTCCACCTGACAGACTGTTTGTGCCTGATAAGTGGACCAGCAGAGTCATTTCCGAGGTTCATTCCTCGGTGTTGGCAGGTCACCCAGGAATTTTTGGCACCAGAGATCTGGTGGCCAGATCCTTTTGGTGGCCTTCCTTGTCTAGGGATGTGCGGTCATTTGTACAGTCCTCTGGGACTTGTGCTCGAGCTAAGCCTTGCTGTTCTCGTGCCAGCGGGTTGCTCTTGCCCTTGCCTGTCCCTAAGAGACCTTGGACACATATCTCCATGGATTTCATTTCTGATCTTCCGGTGTCTCAAGGCATGTCTGTTATCTGGGTGATATGTGATCGCTTCTCCAAGATGGTCCATTTGGTTCCTTTGCCTAAGCTGCCTTCCTCTTCCGATCTGGTTCCTGTGTTTTTCCAGAACGTGGTTCGTTTGCACGGCATCCCTGAGAATATTGTGTCAGACAGAGGATCCCAGTTCGTTTCCAGATTCTGGCGATCCTTTTGTAGTAGGATGGGCATTGAATTGTCGTTTTTGTCTGCTTTCCATCCTCAGACTAATGGACAGACGGAGCGAACTAATCAGACTTTGGAGGCTTATTTGAGGTGTTTTGTCTCTGCTGATCAGGACGATTGGGTGACCTTCTTGCCGTTGGCTGAGTTTGCCCTTAATAATCGGGCTAGTTCCGCCACCTTGGTTTCGCCGTTTTTCTGCAACTCTGGTTTCCACCCTCGTTTTTCTTCGGGTCATGTGGAACCTTCTGACTGCCCTGGGGTGGATTCTGTGGTGGATAGGTTGCAGCGGATCTGGAATCTTGTGGTGGACAACTTGAAGTTGTCACAGGAGAGGGCTCAGCGCTTTGCCAACCGCCGCCGCGGTGTGGGTCCCCGACTACGTGTTGGGGATTTGGTGTGGCTTTCTTCCCGCTTTGTTCCTATGAAGGTTTCCTCTCCCAAATTTAAACCTCGTTTTATTGGTCCTTACAAGATATTGGAAATCCTTAATCCTGTATCCTTTCGCCTGGATCTTCCTGTGTCGTTTGCTATCCACAACGTGTTTCATAGGTCCTTGTTGCGGCGGTACGTTGTGCCTGTGGTTCCTTCTGCTGAGCCTCCTGCTCCGGTGTTGGTTGAGGGCGAGTTGGAGTACGTGGTGGAGAAGATCTTGGATTCTCGTCTCTCCAGGCGGAGGCTTCAGTACCTGGTCAAGTGGAAGGGCTATGGTCAGGAAGATAATTCCTGGGTGGTCGCCTCTGATGTTCATGCGGCCGATTTAGTTCGTGCCTTTCACGCCGCTCGTCCTGATCGCCCTGGTGGTCGTGGTGAGGGTTCGGTGACCCCTCACTAAGGGGGGGGTACTGTTGTGATTTTGCTTTTTGCTCCCTCTAGTGGTCATTAGTGATTTGACTCTGGAGCTTCTGTCTTTTCCTTTATCCTCACCTGGGCCGTTAGTTCAGGGGCGTTGCTATATAAGCTCCCTGGACCTTCAGTTCAATGCCTGGCATCGTTGAAATCAGAGCTAATCTGTTGTGCTCTTGTCCTATGATCCTGGTTCCTGTATTTCAAGCTAAGTCTACTTCCTTGCTTTTTGCTTTTGTTTTGTTTGGTATTTTTGTCCAGCTTGTTCCAATCTGTATCCTGACCTTTGCTGGAAGCTCTAGGGGGCTGGTGTTCTCCCCCCGGACCGTTAGACGGTTCGGGGGTTCTTGAATCTCCAGCGTGGATTTTTATAGGGTTTTTGTTGACCAGATAAGTTATCTTGCTATATTCTGCTATTAGTAAGCTGGCCTTTCTTTGCTGAACCTGGTTCATTTCTGTTTTTGTCATTTCCTCTTACCTCACCGTTATTATTTGTGGGGGGCTTGTATCTTGCTTTGGGGTCCCTTTCTCTGGAGGCAAGAGAGGTCTTTGTTTTCTTCTCCTAGGGGTAGTTAGATTCTCCGGCTGGCGCGAGTCATCTAGCTATCACCGTAGGCATGATCCCCGGCTACTTCTAGTGTTGGCGTTAGGAGTAGCTATTTGGTCAACCCAGTTACCACAGCCCTATGAGCTGGATTTTTGAATCTCGCAGACTTACACGTTCCTCTGAGACCCTGTCCACTGGGGTCATAACAGTGCACCAAACAGGAACAGACTCACGGTGATGTTGGGGACTCAGGTCCAGTCCCAGGGGGGCCCCCAGCAGTCTAATATGGTGGTGCACATGGCTTTCTGTCAGCTCTGTGAAGCGTGGTCTTCTCCTTGCTTCTGGATCCTAGGGATGCTCCTGGAAACTGTTTCTCAGTATCTTCGTGGCTTCACAAACTAGCACAGAACAGACACCTTTGCTGTACCCAGAAAAGTCTTGCAAATTTCACAAGTACACTCCGTCCCAGGCTGTGGGAACTTTCTTGTAGCAAACAGCACAAAGTTCTCTCTGTAGCAGCTTCAGCTCACACACACAGTTCAGGCTCAACTCCTCCCCTAATTCTAGGGCAGTTCATCTTCACAGTCTATAGCAGGGGGAAGCAGAACATTCCATCACACCAGACAAGGGGGTGCTGTCTCTTAAAGTGACAGCGTGTTACTGTCCATAACAGCGCCACCCTCTTACACTGGCATGGCAGATGTTGCAAATGGCCATTTTTGGGTTAACTGTACTGTCTTTAAAAAAGAGCCAGACTCAGGAACACGAAATCCTTGGCTTACAACTTCACTCGTGTTGGTGCTCTGGGGATCAGTTGCCCACCTTGTGTCTCTGGCCACCCCATTGCCTTTTCCTGCCTGTTGTGGTGCTGCAGATCCATCCCCCTGTGTGCTGCTGTCCTCGCTTTGCATGTCACCTTCTCAGGTTGGGTCAGTGACTTCATCATCCACCACCTTATCTTCCACTTCCACACTCTAGTCCTCCTTCTTACTTGCTGACCCAACAACACTACTTGCTGGCAATTGTGGCTCTTCATTATCCAGCTCATGTGAAAGTAATTGCATTTTGCCACCGTTGCCTTCTTGTGAGCATACCTGCTCAAACATTTGAGCATCTCAACATATGATCTCCTCATGTTTGGCAGAAAAAAGCAGGTTGAGAGGCCAGAATCTATAAATGGAAATGTGAAGAGCTCTTTGGAGTGTCCAAGTGTGGAATCAATTGTCTCCAGGCACTTGGCATGGTAGGAGGAAGGAGGATCGGGGGATTATGTGGTCCAGAATCATGGCTACTGAGACTGGACCGTGTGATAGATAGGATGGTGCTGGCAAAGTGACTGGAAGCATTATCTGCTATCCATCCAACAACCTTTTCACACTGGTATGTCTTCAAGAGTGGTGGTCCACGCTCCTATACAAAGTGGGACAGGAAGCTAGATCAAAATGATGTGTGTGTTTGTTGTGCTCCAAATTCAGGAACAGTTTCACCTTGTCAATGGCCTTGGCCTCTTCGCTCACCATCAGCATCACATAAACATCCCTGTTTCTTACCACGTGCCTTGCCCATTTTAAATTACGTATGATATATCTCAGTTGAGAAAACATAAGAGTTACCGCTTTTGGCCATTCGCACACTCTGTAGAGCTGTGACGTCACACACCGGCCAGCCTCTGTAGGCCATTTTTTCTATTGCCGCGCAACCAGGGATGCCACCAGCAGGGGCTTCCTTGGCTCTGCATACTTCTCTTGATCCCTTGAGGTCTCGTCTACTTATCGCCATCTGCAGCTCCAGCAGGAGAATGGGGAATAGATATTCAGCAGGTTAGTTGCCGTTGTAGCTGCATATTTTGTTTCATCAGTTACCGTTGTACTGCTTGTGTTAATCTCTTGGTATGAGGTCCTTTGTTGCCTTGCCTTGCTGCAGGCAATCTGTAACATATTGCACTGTCACTAGCTTTGAAATTTATTGCAGTACATAAGTCTGTCTGCACGGCTTATGTAAATCTCTCATTATGTGAACGCATATCACGTATGATCATAATTTGGGGTATATTACTCATTGTTTAAGGACAACTATATAAGCAGTTTTTTGTATGTTACCAACTAGATACTGCCAGTAGCTGTTTCAACCTGAAAATCAAGCTTGCCGTTGAACACTACACTGGCTTATTTCACCTGTTGCATTCAGCACCATTGTTTTAGTTAAACCATTGATTAGGTGTTACTCAAGTTAGTGTTTTTGGGGGGGAAATCAGGTGACCACTATAAGGATTAGCGCAGCTAACCATTTGTATTATTTATTATTTTATGTATGGGATTTTACACACAGGATCCTGAGCTTTGCCAGCAGCTGTATATCCTATATTTTAATCAAATTAGGTTTTTAGGTTACCTCTGTTAGCACTGGTGTAATTGATATACATTTCTTTGCTTTCCTTTTACCATGTGAGTTCTCACTTGAAGCTCTGGCCCCTGCCAGGGTCACCGGGTTTTCCCGCTAGGCCGCAAGTCTCATCCTGATGTAGTATATTAAAGCCTGTCGAGTCTCCCACGCACTAACCAGCCCCCTCCCAACCTGCAATCCTTCTCCCAGCCGACACGATACTGTATATGATAGCTGGAAGTAAAGCCCTGCTCACTTGCTCTGTTCCCCCTCTATCGCAGGTGTGCCTCTCCCGTCTCTTATCGGCTTGACCATCAGCGGAAGTCTCAGGACATAGAGGACAGGGCCTCTCCTCTTGACAGGCATAGTCAGACCTTGGAGGTTTGGCTAGCGAAGGGTGCAGATTATGGCTCTGACCAGCGTAAGCTATACTCTGGGATATCTTCCGGGGGATCCTGACCTTGCCAGGTGGTGACCGACACCCGGGTAGCACAGACTGAGGCTGAGGCTTGTCATGTTGGTCTCAGTGGTGTCTCTGGAGCATGTCTACCCTGCTCTCATCCCTGGCGCCAAATTGCTTTGTGGTTTAGCGCGCAGAGCTTTCATATCAGGGAAGTACTTACAGAGGGTCATCTGATCCAGTCCAACACGCAAGGTCCTCCCCCCTGCAATTTTTACTGCACACTTTGGTTCCGTTTGATATTGACTGACCAGCAGATGGCAGTCTCTCCTCCTTAATGGCATATCCTGCACTAATTTTCCAGAGGGCTCAAGGCTTTTTGTCACAATAGCTCCTATAGCCAGCCTGACGTATGTCCCGCAGAGCCAGCCCATTTTGTTTCCCCACAGCCAGCACCTCATGTGTTCTCCACAGCCAGCCCCTCTTATTTCCCCGACAGCGAGCCCCTCATATGTCCCCCATAGCCAGCACCTCCTATGGTTCCCATAGCCAGCCCCTCTTAGGTCCCCCAAAGCCAGCCCATCTTATGTCCCACATAGCCTGCCTCTCTTATGTCCACAAATAGCCAGCCCCTCATTTGTCCCCCCACAGCCAGCCTCTAAAATTTCCCCCACACCCAGTCCCTCTTATGTCCCCCACAGCCCACTCCTTTTATGTCCCCCACAGCCAGCCTCTTTTATGCCCTACAGAGCCAGCCCCTCTTATTTCCCAATAGCCAGCCCCACAAATGTCCGCAAAAGCCCATGTTATATTCGCATAGCCATCCTTTCACATGACTCCATAGCCAGCCCCTCATACTGTATGTTCCCCATGGCCAGCGCCACTTATGTTCAAATAGCCAGCAGATCTTAGGTCCCCCAAAGCTAGCCCATCTTCTGTCCCACATAGGCTGCCCCTCTTATGTCCCCCAATAGCCAGATCCTCACATGTCCCCTATAGCTAGCCCCCATGTCCCCCACAGTCAGCCCCTAATATTTCCCCCACACCCAGCCCCTCTTATGTCCCCCATGGCCAGTGACACTTAAGTCCCCCATAGCCAGCCACTCAGGTCCCCCAAAGCTAGCCCATCTTCTGTCCAACATAGCCTGCTCCTCTTATGTCCCCCAATAGCCAACTCCTCATATGTCCCCTATAGCCAGCCCCCATGTCCCCCAAATCCAGCGCCTCTTATGTCTCCCACAGACAACTCCTTTTAGGTCCACCAATAGCCAGACTCACAGATGTCCCCGTACCTAGTCCCCCATAGACCCCTCATAGCCAGCTCCTCATATGTCCCCCAATTGCCAGCTTCACATATGTCCTCCAATAGCCTGTCCCACATATGTTCCCAATAGCCAGCCTCACATATGTCACTCATGTTTAGCCCTACATATGTCCTCCATAGACAGCTCCACCTATGTCCCCTAACAGCAAGCCCCACATTTGTTGCCCAATAGCCAGCCCCACATATGTCCACCAATATCCAGCCCCACATATCTGGCCCATAGTTAGCTAAAGTATGTCCCTCATAGCCAGCTACTTGTATGCCCCCCACAGCTAGCATCACATTTGTATCCAACAACAAGCCCAATATATGTCCCACACAGCCAGCTCCACATTGGTCCCCCATAGCCAGCTCCACCTATGTCCCCTAATATCAAGCCCCACATATGTTGCCCAATAGCCAGCCCCACATATGTCCCCCAATAGGCTGCCCCACATTTGTCCCCAATAGCCATTATCACATATGTCTCCCAATAGTCAGCCCCACATATGTCCCCCATAGCCAGCTGTACATATGTACCCCAAAAGCTAGCCCCATATATGTCCTCCATAGCTATCTCCATATATGTCCTCTAATAGTCTAATAGCAAGCTCCACATATGTCCCCCAATAGCCAGTCCCACATGTCCCCATAGCCAGTTCCAAATATTTCCCCCATAGCCAGCTCCGAATGTCCCGCAATAGCCAACCCCACATATGTACCCAATAGCCAGCCCCACATATGTCCTCTATAACCAGCCCCACATGTCTCCCACAGCTAGCCCAATATATGTCCCACACAGCCAGCCCCACATATATGCCCATAGCCATCTCCACATATGTCCCCAATAGCCAGCCCTACATATGGCCCCCAATAGGGTGCCACACATTTGTCCCCCCAATAGCCATTACCACACATGTCTCCCAAAAGCCAGCCCCACATACAGTATGTCTCCTATAGCTAGCCCCACATATATCACCCACTGTTAAATTCATATACAGTATGTCCTCCATAGCTAGCTCCACATATGTCCCCCAATAGCCAGCCCCTCTTACATCTCCCAATCATTGGCAAAACATAAAATAAAATTATTATACTCACCTTAACCTGGCTCTCTGTACACCGCACCCGCCGACTCTTCTTGATTCCTTTTTCCTTTTCGACAATGGATGCTGGATGTCGCGATGACGTCACCATATCGATATTCCCTGCGTGCGCCTTCTCCTACAGGGCCAGGCCGGAAGTGGTCTGCGTTCTGCTGGAGATCCCGGCAGGGCAGGATGCTGACTGCTGCTTCTCTGCTCTTGTCCCAGGCGGCGCAGCTCACAGCAATTGTATTTGCGTCTAAATACCATTTTTCCCCCTCTAAAAGCACAGCCATCTGGAAAGGCATACCTCCAGATGTAGGACTTATATATTCATTAGAAATGAATCATTACAAGTGTTGAGCGATACCTTCCGATACTCAAAGGTATCGGTATCGGATGGTATCGGCCGATATACAAAAAATATCGGATATCGCCGATACCGATACCCGATACCAATGCAAGTCAATGGGACACAAGTATCGGAAGGTATCCTGGATGGTTCCCAGGGTCTGAAGGAGAGGAAACTCTCCTTCAGGCCCTGGGATCCATATTCATGTAAAAAAGAAAGAATTAAAATAAAAAATATGGATATACTCACCCCTCCGGCGGCCCCTGGACCTTACCGATGTAACCGGCAGCCTCCGTTCCTAAGAATGAGGAGTGAAGGATCTTCGATGACGTCGTGGCTTGTGATTGGTCGCGTGACCGCTCATGTGACCGCTCACGCGACCAATCACAAGCCGCGATGTCCTCGCAGGTCCTAAACTCACTGCATTCTTAGGAACGGAGGCTGCCGGTTACATCGGTAAGGTCCAGGGGCCGCCGGAGGGGTGAGTATATCCATATTTTTTATTTAAATTCTTTATTTTTTACATGAATATGGATCCCAGGGCCTGAAGGAGAGTCTCCTTTCCTCCAGACCCTGGGAACCATACACTGGGAACTTCCGATTCCGATTTCACAAAAATATCGGAACTCGGTATCGGAATTCCGATACAGCAAATATCGGCCGATACCCAATACTTGCGGTATCGGAATGCTCAACACTAATCATTACTGGAAAATAAGCAGTTAAAAAACTTCTGCCGAAACCCGGGATCGAACCAGGGACCTTTAGATCTTCAGTCTAACGCTCTCCCAACTGAGCTATTTCGGCAGTGGATCCCTACATTTGTCACTTCCTGACATGAGTTCAGTGTAGAACAGCCTGAGCTACAAGGAACAATCACATTAATAGTAACAGCAAAACTACAATGTTTCCTCTTTTATGTATTATTCAGCTAAGGCTTTATTTATTTATTTATTTATTTAATACAACTAATTCACTTTATTTATTAACTGATACAATGACTGCCTGATTTTTTTTTTTTTTTAAGAAAGTGTATGAAATAATTAAAATAAATAAGAAAATTAATTAATTAATTCACTCAAGAAGACCCAAGACTGGATTTATGTGCAGTGTGATATATACTCCTCCCAAGTAAGTAAATGCTGCATTATTTTTATTGCTGCTTTTTTTATACTCTGCTCTAATCAGAGTTCTCTGTTTTTCATACTTTTTTTTCTGTGCTGATTTGAAGCAGCGGGTTTTTTTTTATAAGTTTAGAAACAATGAGGTTCTGTATTTAAAAACGCATTTGTATCTTTTCATCCGTTCTTTCAGGCTCCCCATAAAATCATACAGACAAAAAAAGCAAAACCTCCTTCCTCAAAATAAAAACCTTACATCGTATATGTACGTTTTTGCATTTCCATTTTTTTTGCTCTGTTTCTTCCCAGAGCCATAACTTTGTTAATTTTCTGTCAATATGGCCATGTGAGGGCTTGTTTCTTGCACGATAAGTTGTACTTTTGATCAACACCATTGCTTTTACCATATTGTGTACTAGAAAATGGGGAAAAAATTTAAGTGCAGTGAAATTGAAAAAAAAGAGTGCAATTCCAAAATGATTTTTTTTTTACCATGTTCACTAAATGCTTAAACTGACCTGCTATTATGATTCTTCAGGTCATTACAAGTTCGTAGATACCAAACATGTATAGGCTTTTTTTTTATTTAAGTGGTGAAAAAAAAATCCAAAATATGCATATAAAAAAAAAAAGTGCCATTTTCTGAGACCCGTAGCATCTCTATTTTTGGGTTTCTGGGTGATGGCTTACTTTTTGCTCACTGAGCTGACATTTTATTAATACCATTTGGGGATAGATATGATGTTTTCATTGCCTGTTATTGCATTTCATTGCAATGGTGCAGCGAAAAAAAAAACGTAATTCAGGCGTTTTGATTTTTTTTTCTTGTTACGTCGTTTACCGCCATTTATATATTTTTATATATTGATCGGGCAATTCTGAATGCTGCAGTACCAAATATATATATTTTTTGCACATATTAAAGGGAACCGGTCGCCAAGTTTGGCCGATAAGAGATACGGCCATCACCTTTCAGGGCTGATATACAGCGTTCTATAATGCTGTGTATAAGCCCCCAAACCAACCTGCAAGAGAAGAAAAATCATTTTTATTATACTCACCTGCGAGGCGGTTTGATCTAATGGGCATCGTTGGTCTTGGTCCGGCACCACCCATCTTCTTAAGATCCCCGTTCTTCTGCTTGCTTCGTGTGGATGACACGTCCCTTCGTCATCCACACAGTCTCCTCGGCACAGCGCTCCTGCACCTCAACAGGGCAGAGAAGTATGCCTGCGCAGGAGCGCGGTGCCGAAGAGATGTGTCATCCACACAAAGCAAGCAGGAGGGCGGCATCACAAGAAGAAGGGAGGTGCTGGAACAAGACCATCGATGCCCATCGGACAAGACCACCCCCATGTGAGTACAGGGCTGCCACTAGAAATTTTGGGGCCCCATACTGGCAACATTTTTGGGCACCCTTGAGACTCTGCCCAGGCTACACCCCTGCCCCGCCTCCACCTCTTGAACTGTCCACAGTCCCACTGCTCTCTCTTGGAAAAACTCCACTTCTCACCAATCACACATTAACAGTTCCCATCACCAGATCACACATATAGCCAGCAGCTTTTGTTTTGGCCAAAAGATTTTTTTTAATATGCCACAATGACACGGTAGACTCTTTTGGCCGAGCCCTACTCTATCCTATTAAACATTTGTTAAAGTATGCAATACAATTTAGGTGTATTTTTATTTATTTTTAAATTTTTAAAATGACCAATAATACCGCATACAAGGGACAAATACAACCACACCATGACCAGACACCATATTACCACCACATAGTGACCTAAAATACCACATACAAGGAGCAAATACTGCCTGTTATGGTTCTCAATGGCAAGAGAACATAGCCCAGCAAACATAAGTACTAGCTCTTGGAAGGATGGAAACTAAACTGACCATGAACTAAACCTGCCGCACAACTAACAGTAGCCGGGTAGCGTTGCCTACGTTTTTTATCCCTAGACGCCCAGCGCCGGCCGGAGGACTAACTAATCCTGGCAGAGGAAAATATAGTCCTGGCTCACCTCTAGAGAAATTTCCCCGATAGGCAGACAGAGGCCCCCACATATATTGGCGGTGATTTTAGATGAAATGACAAACGTAGTATGAAAATAGGTTTAGCAAAATTGAGGTCCGCTTACTAGATAGCAGGAAGACAGAAAGGGCACTTTCATGGTCAGCTGAAAACCCTATCAAAACGCCATCCTGAAATTACTTTAAGACTCTAGTATTAACTCATAACATCAGAGTGGCAATTTCAGATCACAAGAGCTTTCCAGACACAGAAACGAAACTACAGCTGTGAACTGGAACAAAATGCAAAAACAAACGAGGACTAAAGTCCAACTTAGCTGGGAGTTGTCTAGCAGCAGGAACATGCACAGAAAGGCTTCTGATTACAATGTTGACCGGCATGGAAGTGACAGAGGAGCAAGGTTAAATAGCGACTCCCACATCCTGATGGAAACAGGTGAACAGAGGGGATGATGCACACCAGTTCAATTCCACCAGTGGCCACCGGGGGAGCCCAAAATCCAATTTCACAACAGTACCCCCCCCTCAAGGAGGGGGCACCGAACCCTCACCAGAACCACCAGGGCGATCAGGATGAGCCCTATGAAAGGCACGGACCAGATCGGAGGCATGAACATCAGAGTCAATCACCCAAGAATTATCCTCCTGACCGTATCCCTTCCATTTGACAAGATACTGGAGTTTCCGTCTGGAAACCCGGGAGTCCAAGATTTTTTCCACAACGTACTCCAACTCGCCCTCAACCAACACCGGAGCAGGAGGCTCAACGGAAGGCACAACCGGTACCTCATACCTGCGCAACAATGACCGATGAAAAACATTATGAATAGAAAAAGATGCAGGGAGGTCCAAACGGAAGGACACAGGGTTAAGAATCTCCAATATCTTGTACGGGCCGATGAACCGAGGCTTAAACTTAGGAGAAGAAACCCTCATAGGGACAAAACGAGAAGACAACCACACCAAGTCCCCAACACAAAGCCGAGGACCAACCCGACGCCGGCGGTTGGCAAAAAGCTGAGTCTTCTCCTGGGACAACTTCAAATTGTCCACTACCTGCCCCCAAATCTGATGCAACCTCTCCACCACAGCATCCACTCCAGGACAATCCGAAGATTCCACCTGACCAGAAGAAAATCAAGGATGAAACCCCGAATTACAGAAAAAAGGAGACACCAAGGTGGCAGAGCTGGCCCGATTATTGAGGGCAAACTCCGCTAAAGGCAAAAAAGCAACCCAATCATCCTGATCTGCAGACACAAAACACCTCAAATATGTCTCCAAGGTCTGATTCGTCCGCTCGGTCTGGCCATTAGTCTGAGGATGGAAAGCAGACGAGAAAGACAAATCTATGCCCATCCTAGCACAGAATGCTCGCCAAAATCTAGACACGAATTGGGTTCCTCTGTCAGAAACGATATTCTCCGGAATACCATGCAAACGGACCACATTTTGAAAAAACAGAGGAACCAACTCGGAAGAAGAAGGCAACTTAGGCAGGGGAACCAAATGGACCATCTTAGAGAAACGGTCACACACCACCCAGATGACAGACATCTTCTGAGAAACAGGAAGATCCGAAATAAAATCCATTGAGATGTGCGTCCAGGGCCTCTTCGGGATAGGCAAGGGCAACAACAATCCACTAGCCCGAGAACAACAAGGCTTGGCCCGAGCACAAACGTCACAAGACTGCACAAAGCCTCGCACATCTCGAGACAGGGAAGGCCACCAGAAGGACCTTGCCACCAAATCCCTGGTACCAAAGATTCCAGGATGACCTGTCAACGCAGAAGAATGAACCTCAGAAATGACTTTACTGGTCCAATCATCAGGAACAAACAGTCTACCAGGTGGGCAACGATCAGGTCTATCCGCCTGAAACTCCTGCAAGGCCCGCCGCAGGTCTGGAGAAACGGCAGACAATATCACTCCATCCTTAAGGATACCTGTAGGTTCAGAGTTACCAGGGGAGTCAGGCTCAAAACTCCTAGAAAGGGCATCCGCCTTAACATTCTTAGAACCCGGCAGGTAGGACACCACAAAATTAAACCGAGAGAAAAACAACGACCAGCGCGCCTGTCTAGGATTCAGGCGTCTGGCGGACTCAAGATAAATTAGATTTTTGTGGTCAGTCAATACCACCACCTGATGTCTAGCCCCCTCAAGCCAATGACGCCACTCCTCAAAAGCCCACTTCATGGCCAAAAGCTCCCGATTCCCAACATCATAATTCCGCTCGGCGGGCGAAAATTTACGCGAGAAAAAGGCACAAGGTCTCATCACGGAACAATCGGAACTTCTCTGCGACAAAACCGCCCCAGCTCCGATTTCAGAAGCGTCGACCTCAACCTGAAAAGGAAGAGCAACATCAGGCTGACGCAACACAGGGGCGGAAGAAAAGCGGCGCTTAAGCTCCCGAAAGGCCTCCACAGCAGCAGGGGACCAATCAGCAACATCAGCACCCTTCTTAGTCAAATCAGTCAATGGTTTAACAACATCAGAAAAACCAGCAATAAATCGACGATAAAAGTTAGCAAAGCCCAACAATTTCTGAAGACTCTTAAGAGAAGAAGGTTGCGTCCAATCACAAATAGCCTGAACCTTGACAGGATCCATCTCGATGGAAGAGGGGGAAAAAATATATCCCAAAAAGGAAATCTTTTGAACCCCAAAAACGCACTTAGAACCCTTCACACACAAGGAATTAGACCGCAAAACCTGAAAAACCCTCCTGACCTGCTGGACATGAGAGTCCCAGTCATCCGAAAAAATCAAAATATCATCCAGATACACAATCATAAATTTATCCAAATAATCACGGAAAACGTCATGCATAAAGGACTGAAAGACTGAAGGGGCATTTGAAAGACCAAAAGGCATCACCAAATACTCAAAGTGGCCCTCGGGCGTATTAAATGCGGTCTTCCACTCATCCCCCTGCTTAATTCGCACCAAATTATACGCCCCACGGAGATCTATCTTAGAGAACCACTTGGCCCCCTTTATGCGAGCAAACAAATCAGTCAGCAGTGGCAACGGATATTGATATTTAACCGTGATTTTATTCAAAAGCCGATAATCAATACACGGCCTCAAAGAGCCATCTTTCTTAGCCACAAAGAAAAAACCGGCTCCTAAGGGAGATGACGAAGGACGAATATGTCCCTTTTCCAAGGACTCCTTTATATATTCTCGCATAGCAGCATGTTCAGGCACAGACAGATTAAATAAACGACCCTTAGGGTATTTACTACCCGGAATCAAATCTATGGCACAATCGCACTCCCGGTGCGGAGGTAATGAACCAAGCTTAGGTTCTTCAAAAACGTCACGATATTCAGTCAAGAATTCAGGAATCTCAGAGGGAATAGATGATGAAATGGAAACCACAGGTACGTCCCCATGCGTCCCCTTACATCCCCAGCTTAACACAGACATAGCTTTCCAGTCAAGGACTGGGTTATGAGATTGCAGCCATGGCAATCCAAGCACCAACACATCATGTAGGTTATACAGCACAAGAAAGCGAATAATCTCCTGATGATCCGGATTAATCCGCATAGTTACTTGTGTCCAGTATTGTGGTTTATTACTAGCCAATGGGGTGGAGTCAATCCCCTTCAGGGGTATAGGAGTTTCAAGAGGCTCCAAATCATACCCACAGCGTTTGGCAAAGGACCAATCCATAAGACTCAAAGCGGCGCCAGAGTCGACATAGGCATCCGCGGTAATAGATGATAAAGAACAAATCAGGGTCACAGATAGAATAAACTTAGACTGTAAAGTGCCAATTGAAACAGACTTATCAAGCTTCTTAGTACGCTTAGAGCATGCTGATATAACATGAGTTGAATCACCGCAATAGAAGCACAACCCATTTTTTCGTCTTAAATTCTGCCGTTCACTTCTGGACAGAATTCTATCACATTGCATATTCTCTGGCGTCTTCTCAGTAGACACCGCCAAATGGTGCACAGGTTTGCGCTCCCGCAGACGCCTATCGATCTGGATAGCCATTGTCATGGACTCATTCAGACCCGCAGGCACAGGGAACCCCACCATAACATCCTTAATGGCATCAGAGAGACCCTCTCTGAAATTCGCCGCCAGGGCGCACTCATTCCACTGAGTAAGCACAGCCCATTTACGGAATTTCTGGCAGTATATTTCAGCTTCGTCTTGCCCCTGAGATAGGGACATCAAGGCCTTTTCCGCCTGAAGCTCTAACTGAGGTTCCTCATAAAGCAACCCCAAGGCCAGAAAAAACGCATCCACATTGAGCAACGCAGGATCCCCTGGAGCCAATGCAAAAGCCCAATCCTGAGGGTCGCCCCGGAGCAAGGAAATCACAATCCTGACCTGCTGAGCAGGATCTCCAGCAGAGCGAGATTTCAGGGACAAAAACAACTTGCAATTATTTTTGAAATTTTGAAAGCAAGATCTATTCCCCGAGAAAAATTCAGGCAAAGGAATTCTAGGTTCAGATATAGGAACATGAACAACAAAATCTTGTAAATTTTGAACTTTCGTGGTGAGATTATTCAAACCTGCAGCCAAACTCTGAATATCCATTTTAAACAGGTGAACACAGAGCCATTCCAGGATTAGAAGGAGAGAGAGAGAGAGAGAAAGGCTGCAATATAGGCAGACTTGCAAGAGATTAAATTACAAGCACACTCAGAACTGAAGGGAAGGGAAGAAAAAAAAAAAAAAAAATCTTCAGCAGACTTCTCTTTTCTCTCCTTTCTCTGTCAATTAATTTAACCCTTTTTTGGGCCGGTCAAACTGTTATGGTTCTCAATGGCAAGAGAACATAGCCCAGCAAACATAAGTACTAGCTCTTGGAAGGATGGAAACTAAACTGACCATGAACTAAACCTGCCGCACAACTAACAGTAGCCGGGTAGCGTTGCCTACGTTTTTTATCCCTAGACGCCCAGCGCCGGCCGGAGGACTAACTAATCCTGGCAGAGGAAAATATAGTCCTGGCTCACCTCTAGAGAAATTTCCCCGATAGGCAGACAGAGGCCCCCACATATATTGGCGGTGATTTTAGATGAAATGACAAACGTAGTATGAAAATAGGTTTAGCAAAATTGAGGTCCGCTTACTAGATAGCAGGAAGACAGAAAGGGCACTTTCATGGTCAGCTGAAAACCCTATCAAAACGCCATCCTGAAATTACTTTAAGACTCTAGTATTAACTCATAACATCAGAGTGGCAATTTCAGATCACAAGAGCTTTCCAGACACAGAAACGAAACTACAGCTGTGAACTGGAACAAAATGCAAAAACAAACGAGGACTAAAGTCCAACTTAGCTGGGAGTTGTCTAGCAGCAGGAACATGCACAGAAAGGCTTCTGATTACAATGTTGACCGGCATGGAAGTGACAGAGGAGCAAGGTTAAATAGCGACTCCCACATCCTGATGGAAACAGGTGAACAGAGGGGATGATGCACACCAGTTCAATTCCACCAGTGGCCACCGGGGGAGCCCAAAATCCAATTTCACAACAACTGCCACACCATGTTCAGACCACATATTACCACCACAGTGACTGAACAGTATCACATACAAGGGACAAATACTAACACAACATGACCAGACCACATATTACCACCACACAGTGACCAAATAAAAGCACATACAAGGTACAAATACCACCACACCATGACCAGACCACATATTACCACCACATAGTGACAAAATAATAGCACATACAAGGAGCAAATACTGAGTGCCGTTATGCACAGAAGATCTGTACTTAGTATGCAGTGTCTGTGTATAGGTAATACGGTGATCACCGATGCCATTATACACAGAATCTCTGTATATCGTGTTAGTGTGCATGTAATACAGTGATCACTAGTTGCAATATACACAGGAGCTCTATATATAGTGTCTGTGTACAAGTAATGCAGTGATCACTAGTAGCATTGTACACCGGAGCTCTGCATATAGTGTGTAGTGTACAGGTAATACAGTGATCACCAGTGACATTATACTTAGGAGCTCTGTATACAGTATACAGCATATAGTGTCAGTGTACAGGTAACACACTGACTCAACAGTGATGTCTCTAGCTGAAGCCCTTCATCTTTGCGTTTCTTTTTAATCCAGCGCAGACCGCCATCACTTCTTTCAGCCAGGAGTCGTCTCTGCATAAAATAACAGTTATCTAGAGCACTTCTTCCAGAGCACATTCCCCACTTTTTCCCTTTCTTCTACACTACACATCTGTATACAGATGTGCACCCACCATTAATATATAATTGGTTATTATTATGCAACCCACCATTCCAAACATATATAATCTGCCACTGTGCCCCCACTATCTATACATAGCTACTTTCCCCATTTAATATATAAATTAATTAGCACCTGTATTCTTTCCCCCATTCATTACCAGTCACTTTATCCTCAATGTCCCCACTATGTACCTCCCGCACTAACCCTTACCCAGATTCATTATAGTTACTTGCCCCTTCTGCCTCAATTCATTGTCATGTCTTTTCTCTCTCCCACCCTCTATTCATTATCAACTGCTCTACCCCCCATTCAATACATCATTTACTACTCCACCCTCAAAATTAATCATTATTTGCTCTCCCCACTCCCCACCTTCAATTCACCATTTGCTCTCCCCACCCCACACCTTCAGTTCAATTGCTGTCCCCGTCCCTCACCCCCACTTTACCATTTGCAGTCTCCATCACCCGCACTTCATCATTTTCAGTCCCCATCACCCCACTTTATTAGTTGCAGTCCCCCATTCACCCCCACTTCATCATTTGCAGTCCCCATCACCCCACAACATCATTTGCAGTCCCCATCACCCGCACATCATAATTTGCATTCCCCATCACCCCGACATCATCATTTGCAGTCCCCATCACACAGAGGTGTATCGAGCGTTTCTGGCACCCGGGGCAAGAATTCATTTTGATGCCCCCCCCAAGGACATATGCCCCCCGTCAGCTCCATCATTGCCCTCTCCTCCACCATCCCCATCATTGCTCTCTCCCCGTCAGCCCCATCATTGCCCTCTCCTCCCCCCACACACAAACCATTCACTTCTCTGCACATTCCCCTGCAGCGCGATACACACACACACACCCAATACTGAGCCACATACACACATACACACACACACATATTCACACACACACATTCACACACACACATGCACACACACACACATACACACACTCACATACACACACACATTCACACACACACACACACACACACTCACTCACATACACACACACACATACACACACACACATTCACACACACACACACACACACACACACACTGACATACATACACATTCACACACACCTCTCACCTCTCCTCGCGCTCTGCCGCAGCATCTCCATCGCCTTACTCTGACACAGCTGGCCGCTGAATGATGACGTCATCCAGCGGCGCGTCTGTGTGAGAGGAAGCAAGAGGAAGCAGGAAGACAGATCGCTGGGCAGCAGAGCTGCAGGGATTTCTCCCTGCCCACCGCAGCCACTCTGCAGGGGCTCCCCTCCACCTCTGCACACATTGGGAGCTGGCACTCTGCAGCTTCTCTGTGCCAGCTGTCAGCTTGACAGTCGGCACAGAGAACAGCTGACTCCCAGACCGGGGGCTGCAGAATGCAGCCACCGGGGGAGACACTGTGGACCGCCGAATTAGGCGGCCCGACTGCGCCCCCCTGCCGGCTGCGCCCGGGGCACATGCCCCGGCTGCCCCCCCCCCTAGATACGCCACTGCCATCACCCCCACATCATTGTTTGCAGTCCCCATTACCCCCCACTTCATAATTTGCAGTCCACATTACTGCATCATTTACAGTCCTCTATCCCCCTTCACTTCATCTGCAGTGCCCCTTACTTCATCATTTGCAGCCCCTTATCCCTCCTTCACTTCATCTGCAGTCCACCTTACTTCATCATTTGCAGACCCCTATCCCCCTATCCCCCTATCATTTCACCATGTACAGTACCCCCCTCAAACACACTTCATCATGTGCAGTTTCACAAACCCCCACCTCACCCATTTAAAAAAACAAAAACTTTTTTTATACTTACCTCAGTCGTTCCTAGTGTTTTCAGAAGTGAAGCATCTAGAATGTATGGGCTGTAGTCAGGACCTGAAAGGAGCCCATATATTCTAGCTACAGCCGAGCAGGAGCTGCATAGCCGACTAGGTTAGATGGTCTGGCTCGGCTCCAAAAAGGCTCCTGGGCCCCAGCGCCAATGTGTGCACCGCAGTGCACATTATTTTAGTGCACAATGGGGCCCAATCAGCAGAAGCACAAGAGCGGGGCCCCGGACCTCCGGGCCCCTCTGTGTACTGCTGCTCACCAGGCCCCATGCAGCAGTAAGGGCAGTAATGCCCTGATGGTGGCGCTGGGTGAGTATAATAAAAAATATTTTTCTTCTCTTGCAGGTCGGGTTGGGGGTAGATGTACAGCATTATAGAATACTGTATATCAGCCCAGAAAGGTGATGGCCGTATTTCTTATCGGCCAAACCTGGTGACAGGTTCCCTTTAAATATGAGTAAAAAAATGTACACATATTTACACGAACAGCCCATAGCAGTTCTGCAATAACAACCAGAGGTGTCTTCTGCAGACCGTGGGTTGTCATGCCAACCCATCGGCCACCTGCCGTCATGTGACACAGGCGCCGATAGGCAGAGTTAAGAAGCATATTTGACTTGTGCAAGTTAAATGCCATTGCTGGAGATTGACAGCAGCATTTAACTTATCAACAGCTGTGGGTGGATCGTGATTCCAACCGCAGCGGTTAGAGGCACAGCTGATTAGATCAGCTGTTATATGCTGGAAAAGGTGCCGGCTTCAGCGATGAGGGGGAGGTGACCTCTGATGGACATAGCACATCATAGGTCGTTGAGGGGTTAAATACCAATGCACAGGAATTCTCATTAAATCACATCAACTTTGCTCAAACTGTTAAATGAAGTGGACTTTCTGCACAATCACAAAAACAATTGCAGTGGGAAAAAAACAGAGAGTGTGAACATTGCTTCACAGTTTCGATTTTCCATCGTCATTGCTGTCTTTGCCAAATCAAAAACGCACTCTTTTGTGATAGGGGCAATTTAGTGAGTATAAGTGACCATCAGGTCCCTGAAAAACTCAATTCACCTGACGAACAAGGGTTCTGCTTGCTCGTCAGGTGATCGGCAGCACAATTATCGTCTAACAAGACAAAATCATTATTAATAACAATATCACACTGTATGGATGGCTGTGATCACCGTTATATTGTATAGAAGATCTGTGTTGGGGGAAGGATGCAATTTGGAGAGGACAACGTGGTGAGCAGTATGAGGGCATAGTGTGAAAAGAGTCAAATAATGGACAGCGTGAAATGGGGCACAGTATGGAGAGAGGTTAGCATTTCGGGGAGACAGTTTGAAGATCTAGAGAGTAGAGATGAGTGAATATGTTCAAAAAACGATCGTCAAATGTAAATTCGGCACGAATATGGCACATTTGGATTCGTGATCGGAAAAACAAGCAAATTTTATACAATTGGAAAAAATCGGTAACTTTCATTAAAAAGTAAGGGAAAATATTTGCGTTGCCAGCCACTAAAGTATTTTGAGCACTAGCATAGTGGTAGTGAATGATGAGCATGGGGCACGTGTTTGATGAGGACAGGGAGTGGGGAGAGCTCCGAAGAGCAGCGTGCTTGTAAAATTTTTCATTTTTTATTTTTTCTATCTTCATGTGTGCACATTGCGGCTAGCTAATCAGAGCGCAGGAAACATACACAATGTCTTGACACAACAGAAAAAGTGGATGTCTTGTTTTACCACCGTTTTGTTACTAGCACAGCGCAGAGAGGCTTCTACTGATGCTGGGCCTGGGTGCTGATAGATTTTAGCTAGTTGGCAAGGCGTTTGTTTCTAAGTCAGATAGTTTAGATAGCTAGTGTCCTGTGTGGCTGTGAAATCGACCTTCCAGCAGATTTTTTTTTGTGTCATTTCTGACAAAGACAGCAGGGCACATTTCATAGAAGTGTGTTGTTCACTGCATCTATTGTGCTCCATGCAGGATTAGAACCTTCTAAATGTTTTTTCAGTTGCTAACGTGATTCAGCACACCATATCTCGCCTTGTCATTTAGTGGCAGTGAAATTCAGCTGCGTATAGCTAGTTTACAGTAAAAAAAAATATTTTTTGCAGTTACTAACAGGATTAAACACGCCAAATCTCACCTTGTCATTTGCTGGCTGTGACATTGTTCTGTGATTTGAGCTGCTCTTCAGTAACAAAAGATTTTTTGGGGCAGTTGCTAACATGATTCAGCACATCATATCTCACCTTGTCATTTAGTGGTGGTAAACTGCAGCTTTGTGCAGAGCTGTTTTACAGTCCAAAAACATTTTTTTTCCTGTTGCTAACATGATTCAACATGCCATATTTCACCTTGTCATTTAGTGGCAGTGAAATTGCGCTTTGTGCAGAGCTGTTTTACAGTACAAAAATGTTTTTGCAGTTACTAATGTGAGTCAGCATGCCATATCTCACCTTGTCTTTTAGTGGTGGTGAAATTGTTCTGTGTGCCCCTCTTATGGTTCGACGAACGTAGACAAACGCCATTAGATTCAATAGGAGGCAAAAACAAATGCATAGACAACACGTTAAGGGGTGACAAAAAGCTTCCCAAACAGCTGAAATCAGGTGCAGACACCAAGAAAAGTATCATCAATGGACCCACAGTAGAAATTTGCAAATGGCACAACAGCAGTCAGCCATGAGCCATGCATGAGGTATCAGGTTCTGACCCAGCATTTACAGCTTAAAATTGAAGTTTTAATGAGGAACTGATAGTTAAGGGAGCGGTGTAAGGCTAGGTGCCCACGTTGCGGATTTGTGTGTGGGTTTTTCTGCACCGATTTTTAAAAATCCGCAGGTAAAACACACTGCGTTTTTTGTGTGGATTTCACCTGCGGTTTTACACCTGCGGATTCCTATTGAGGAGCAGGTGTAAAACGCTGTGGAATCTGCACAAAGAATTGACATGTCGCGGAAAATACACCGCAGCGTTTCCGCGCATTTTTTTCCGCAGCATGTGCACTGAGGATTTTGTTTTCCATAGGTTTACATGTTACTGTAAACCGCATGGAAAACTGCTGCGAATCTATAGCGGCCAATCTGCTGTAACGTGTGCACATACCCTAAGCCTTCTTAGCTGGGAGTCCTCACATCTCATGCAACACCTTCAATTTTTTGGGGATTACAGATACACTCAGATGGCACAAACATCAGTTTTATACACTACTATTGGTAGAAAAATGTAAGGAAAGTAAAACAGGTGGTTGACTGAAAGTAAGTGCAGGCCTGCCTGTCTGGGAGACCTACTTACAGGGCAACCCACCAGATGGCGGCCCAACTTGGAGTCTCTACATTTCAAAAACAATTGTCACACAGGCATTAAAGTGGCATCAATTTCCACATAGTAGAAACAGTATAATAGGCCTCTGACATACCTTCTGATACCTTAAACTCACCAGATGGAGACCTTGGAGAACTTGGAGTCTCCATATTTAAAAAAAAATATCCAAAAGTGAGAAAACAGAAAAAATGGCACCAAACTGTTGACTGCAGTCTGAATCAGTCCTTAATATGAAGCATACCATCTAATGATGATCTAGGTGGTGAATAAAAATGTGTTGAAGTCCAAGTATGTTCAATATTGAAAAAAGAAAAAGCACTCACCATTGCTTCTTAAAAAAGGTTAAAGTTCTTTATTCTATGTGGCGGGACAATCCTTTAACATGCAGGGGGAGCAGGGTAGTGAAGGAGGACAACAGCCGTTTCGCGCCTATCCCAGCGCTTGTTTGTAACATCAGCAGCAGTAACAGCAGGCCCAGAAGACACCACAAAGATGGCACAGACTGCAATAAGGAGAGATCAATACAGGACACTAAAAGCGATAACATTGCCTAGTCAGCCCAATATGCGACTGGGGTGCAAAAGTCATCGTAGATCTATGAATTGTTCATTTTAATGAAAGTTAGAACTTTGAGGGGACAGTTGGATGAGCTTATTCATCAGGACATCAACAGCGGCACTGAAGACACTCTCTGAGGGAACTACATGCAGCCGCCCGTTCCAGTCCCGAGTGCCGGTGGCAGTGCCGGTGGCAGTGCCGGGTATTGATGCGAGAGACTCATGTGAGTTTCTCCCATTGCATTCGCAATTGTGACACCAGCCTTAACCAAATTCTCCTCTTGCATCAGCGCTGTTCCACCAGGTCTCCTGGTAATATAGTAAAATTTGGGTGTCACGTCAGCGCTGCAGCCAATCAGCTGCTGAAAATAGACTGCAGAGGTAGCATAATGCCACACAGCACAGCTTTGAATATAATCTATTCTTATTTTAGTTTGGGGGGTTCCTTTTGTCATTTTGGGTGACCAATGCCCTTTAAAATTGCAAAGAAATTCATATGTGGGCGCAGTGGTTAGCACAGCAGCCTTGCAGCGCTGGAGTCCTGGGTTCTAATCCCACCTTGGACAACATCTGCAAAGAGTTTGTATGTTCTCTCCGTGTTTGCGTGGGTTTCCTCCGGGCACTCCGGTTTCCTCCCACATTCCAAAGACATACTGATAGGGAAATTAGATTGTGAGCCCCATCGGGGACAGCGATGATAATGTGTACAAACTGTAAAGCGCTGCGTAATATGTTAGCGCTATATAAAAATAAAGATTATTATTATTATTATTATATGTGGTCGTAAAAAAAAATGTTTCAATATCACCCCAGATGGAACTTGAACCCTCAATCCATTAAAGGGAATCTGTCACCTCATTTTTCGCATATAAGCTGCGGCCACTGCCATTAGGGGCTTATCTACAGCATTCTGGAATGCTGTAGATAGGCCCCCGATGTAACCTGAAAGATAAGAAAAACAAGTTAGAGTATACTCACCCAGGGGCAGTCCGGTGATGTCCGGGTCCAATGGGCGTCACGGTCTGGGTCCAGCACCTCCCATCTTCATGCAATGATGTCCTCTTCCTTGCTTCTGTTGCGGCTCCTGTGCAAGCGTAATTCTCTGTCCTGTTGAGGGTAGAGCAAAGTAATGCAATGCGCCGGCGCCGGGAAAGGTCAGAGAGGCCCGGCACCTGTGCACTGCAGTACTTTGCTCTGCCCTCAACAGGGCAAATTAGTACGCCTGCACAGGAGCCGCGACAGAAGCAAGGAAGAGGACGTCATCACATGAAGATGGGAGGCGCCGGACCTGGACCTGCGACGCCCATTGGATCCGGACCAAACCGGGACCACCCCTGGGGTGAGTATAATATAACTTGTTTTTCTTATCTTTCAGGATACATTGGGGGCTTATTTACAGCAGAGTGCTGTAGATAAGCCCCAATGGTGGTGGCCACAGCTTATATGTGAAAAATGAGGTGATAGGTTCACTTTAAGCCACTGGGGCAACTTGAAAGCTTTTTTGACTATCAATTTAAAATAATTGAAAAAAAAATATCAGCAAGTCAAGTCATAAAATGTTTGTAAAAGGTGAGTTTGATTGACCCCTGTTCTGACATTGTCAGCCAAGGTAAAACTGTGACTGAAAGAGTTAAATTTATAGGTGACTCCAACTGTACTTGGTGAGGGGCAAGGATTTGGACTGTTGGTATTAGCTCATCTTCTATGCACTTACACATGCAAAATCACCTGGTAGCATGGCCGAGCGGTCTAAGGCGCTGGATTTAGGCTCCAGTCTCTCTGGAGGCGTGGGTTCGAATCCCACCACTGCCATTATCTTTTATTCCAACACTAGATATCACTATATTTATTGTTTATTATTTAAAATGTTATTACTGCTGGATCCCAAACTCTTCTGGGACTAAAGTAATTCATGAATTTTCTTCTAGAAAAAACTACAGCTACAACCTGTCACCCCCCAGTCATTTCAAACTAAAAGAGCCACCTTGTGCAGCAGTAATGCTGCATTCTGACAAGGTGGCTCTTTTGGTTCTGGGTGCCTGCGCGGCCGCCCTGCTTGTGAATCCCAGCCCCACAATGTGAATAAATCATAAGTCACTGCGGGGCTGGGATTCACAAGCAGGGCGGCTGCACAGGCGCAGTCAGCTAGTCTGCATATGAGGAAAGACGGGCAGCGCTCACTGCGCCTGCCCAAGGCAGGAGAAAAGAGCACAGGCGTCGGCTCATTTCAAAACAGCGATGAGGAGGCGGCGCCCGGCGAGTCCACACATAGTCCCCAATATATAGTATGAGCCCTCACATAGTCCCTACATACAGTAGGAGCACCCACACAGTCCATAATTATATACAGTATGAGCCCCCACATTGCCTGCTATATTCAGTATGAGCCACCACATAGCCTCCTATAGGCAGGCACACATCCAATACACATATGAAAAAACCCACAACACACACTCACCTTGCTCCCATTCCCCCAGCGGCCTGCTCCGGTCTCGGGTGCACTGACTCTCCACACAGCAGATGCGATATAGTGACATCATTGTGTCTGCTATCTCAGTCGCATTCACTTATTAGTGGAAGAAGGAGCCAGCAGCCTTTCCTCCACCAGTGGATTCACCGCTATCTGCATCCTTAGACGCAGAGAGTGGCAAAATCGGGAAGTGGCTGAGGCCAATGGGTCAATGTTTTTAGCTCTATGGCTGCTTTCATCCACAGGCCGGCCAGGAGCAGCCAGAGGGCCGGATGGGGCAGCACTTTGCCCAGGTCTGCTCTAAACCATAGTAAGGCTAAAACCAGAGTCACACTATTGTACAACACGGCCGAGTGCTAGGCAATGAAACATCACTTAGCACATCACTCTCCTTCAGGCCCTGGGATCCATATTCATGTAAAAAATAAAGAATTAAAATATATAATATGGATATACTCACCCCTCCGGTGGCCCCTGGACCTTACCGATGTAACCGGCAGCCTCCGTTCCTAAGAATAAGGAGTTTAGGACCTTCGATGACGTCGCGGCTTGTGATTGGTCGCGTGACCACTCATGTGACCGCTCACGTGACCAATCACAAGCCGCGATGTCATCGCAGGTCCTAAACACTGCATTCTTAGGAACGGAGGCTGCCGGTTAACACCGCTAAGGTCCAGGGGCTGCCGGACGGGTGAGTATATCAATATTTTTTATTTTTATTATTTATTTTTTACATTATTATGGATCCCAGGGCCTGAAGGAGAGTCTCCTCTCCTCCAGACCCTGGGAACCATACACTGGGAACTTCTGATTCCGATTTCCGATATCACAAAAATATCGGAACTCGGTATCGGAATTCCGATACCGCAAATATCGGCCGATACCCGATACTTGCGGTATCGGAATGCTCAACACTAGTCATTAGCATATCGCATTGGATGTGATACACTGGTGTGACTCCAGCCTAGTAGTAAGAATAGGTGTATGTGCACAAAGTTTCTTTTTGCAGAGTTTTAGGAGCAGACAAGGTGCAGAAAATCACAAGTTTTTGATGAAGATTTGGAAATTTTTCACTTTGTTTCTGCTCAGTTTTCACTCCAAAGAGACTCTGTGTGCAAATTCCCATTTGTGGCTATGTGCACACACTACATCTTTTTCAAGATTTTGTCAACTTCAAAAGATAAAAAAATTCTATGCAAAATCAACTTGCTGTGCATATGTCCAGGCTATTGAAGGTCTTTTACCAACTTCAGGTCTCTAAAAGTGCCAAGCAGTTAAAAGAAGAGACTTGTCCATTCTTCTAGCATTTTCCACTAGGAAGACACTCTGTACTTTACAATAAAACTCAAAAGACGACTGGAAGATGACCGAACTTTTTTTGGAGCGTGTTATCATCATTAGTTTTGCTTAAAAAACTGTCAGGAAGAAAAAGGGGGAAAAAAGATGATCATAAAGTCCAATCTTATAGTGAAAAATAGCATCTTTATTAAATAAATGGCATGGGGAGCCAAAACAATGTGACATACAAGATCAAACATAAAAATCACTAAAGGACTTGCAGAACCCAAATGAGCTACATATTCATTAGTTCAAATGTATGATAGTAATAAATAGAGTTGAGCGACTTTTACTTTTTTCGGATCGGGTCGGGTTTCGTGAAACCCGACTTTGTCAGAAGTCAGGTCTGGTGAAATCGTCCGATTATTGCGAAAAGTCAGAGGCCGACTGAAACACGAAACCCAATGCAAGTCAATGGGGAATCAAAGTCTGCAGTGAGTGGAGGACAGGAAAACACCTACAGTGCCCATTTTAATGCCAAAAACATCAATTCTTATTACTTAAGCTTGTCAATCTTAATTTACTTTATAATAATAGTTTGGCATTGAAAACTGGGGGTCATTTGGCTAAAGTTGTGGGGGGGGTAGGGCTGGCTCAAGATTTTCATGGGCCCAGGAAACGCGGACTACGTCACGGCGGTGGAGCAGGGAGAGGTAAGTATTTCAACTTTGCAAGTGCTGTGATCCTGAGCAAGCAGGGGGGGCCCACGCGTTGGCACTGGCACTGGCACAGAGCTCCTCATAATACGGCGGTGTGTTTGACGCCTCCCACTGGCAGAGACACTTTTGCGTACTATGAGGGGCCCTGTTGCCAGTGACATCGCCAACGAGTATGCCTCCCCCACCTGATGAAGGAACCTGCACTTTCATCTGCACCTTCCTCTTTGTCCCCGTGTAAGGTGGTATAGTATGCGGGAAGGGGAACCTGACTTTCAGCAGGGTCAGATTCTGGCTGTGTAGAGTGCAAGGGGAATGTAGTGGTCTGGGTCAATGTACCAGCAGACTCATCTGGCAGTGGCTGGGCAATGGGCAGGATGAGGAGGAAACACAGATATAGGCCCAAATAATAAAGTAGGCTAAATGCAGTTCAAAATTGGTAACAGGACTAAACAGGCGGCATTGCTTTGTTCAGTGGAGGAAAACTGTAATGAGTGGCAGACACAGTTAGTAGGCCCAAATATTAAAGTAGGCTAAATGCAGTTTAAATGTGGTAACAGGACTAAACAGGCGGCATTGCTTTGTTCAGTGGAGGAAAACTGTAATGAGTGGCAGACACAGTTAGTAGGCCCAAATAATAAAGTAGGCTAAATGTCTGCCAAAAATAAATAAACAGGTGGCATAGCTAGGTACAGGGGTGGGCTCCTCTGCTGAGTAGCAGACAGTGGTAGTAGGCGCAAAGTATTAACTGGTCTAAATGGAGGCCAGGGCCCCTGTATATTTTAACTATCATCTATCATTTCAACAAATTTGTATTGGCAGTGCCATTGAAGGATTTAACAGCCCAGACTACACAGTGGTGGAGCAGGGAGAGGTAAGTATTGCAAGTGGTAGAGCATTGTTCGAGCTGGGGGGAACACTCTCTCGTGGGCGGCAGTACTGGCACAGGGCCCCTCATATTACGACGGTGTGTCTAACGTTGGTTGTGCACCACCACCGTCAGAGACACTTCATTGTACTATGAGGGACCCTGTGCCAGTGCCGTCGCCCAAGAGTGGGCCCACCCACCTGTCCAGGCAAACGGCACTCGCACGGGTGCTTGCACCAGGTGGTGACCACGGCCCTGTGGGGGGAGTCAGCCCATTTACAGAGGTATAAAAATGGCCTATGGTGGACATTCAGCAGCTGCAAATGGAGGAATTGGAGAAGTCAGTAAGAGGAGGCCAAAAGCAAGACATTTTTCAGGCAAGCTACGTGTCAGCAGGGGAAGGTGGGGCAAAATAATTTGAAAACCATGAGTACCAGCTGGCAACCACCGCCCACGGGCTCTTCCACCAGGCTTCCTCATTTTTTGGAAAATCTAACCAAAATAACAACTGTTATATGGTACTGTAAAACAAGGTAGAAGGTGTATATAAACTTGTTGACAATTTGAATCTCACTTTTTTTTGGGAGACTGAACCAAAACTCAGGCCCACTGTATAAAACAACACAATGTAAGTGGCAGAAAGTGGCTGGAAGATGTATGAAAAAATTCAAGGACTGTAGTACAATTTCAATCTCCCTACAATTATCTCAGGACAAGTATGGCAGCAATAAAAAGGACTGCTGCACACAAAAGTGTGGACAAATAAACAAGATAACTGTGCAGAAAGGAGCAACAGGATTTTTGCTTTTAAAAAAGCAGTTGGTTTGCACAGCACCGTGCAAACAGCAATGCAGCTATCAGGGAGCCTTATACGGCAGCATAATAAGCTACAGAGCTGATGCCTAAAAATATAGCCTCCACTGTCCCTGCTAAAAAAAGGTGGTGTTGGACAGTGGAAATCGCTGCAGCACAAGCAGTTTGGGGGTTAATCTTCCCTCCCTAACTATATCCCTTCTTCTGATGAAGCTGCAGAAACCTCTCCCTATGCTAAGATCGGCAGAAGTAAGATGGCGGTCGCCCCTTTATAGCCCCTGTGACGCCGCAGAAAGCAAGCCAATCACTGTCATGCCCTTCTCTAAGATGGTGGGGACCGAGACCTATGTCATCACGCTGCCCACACTCTGCGTCCTCCTTTATTGGCTGAAAAATGGCGCTGAAAGCGTCATACGAAACGCGACTTTTGAGCGCAGATCGCCGACCTCATGGCCGATCCCACACTAGGATCGGGTCAGATTTCATGAAACCCGACTTTGCCGAAAGTCGGTGATTTTTGAATAAATAATATTAAATATAGAACACTACATATATCTCCCACAGGGTTTAAGGTGTATCAGAATATACGCTAAATCAATGGGACAGAGAGAGTTCCTCAACCCCTTAACGACCGCTGATACACCTTTTCACAGCGGCAATTAAGGGTACTTAAACCACAGCGCTGCTTTTTAACAGTGCTGTGGAAAAAGTATATAGCGCCTCCTAGAGTCGGAATTTCTCTGGGGTCTCGGCTGCCAGTTTTTACTGACCCGGGATTACGATCGCCGTTATTAACTCTATAATGGAGACCGCAATAAAATAAAATCTGATTTGCCATTTAATTTCTCTCTCCTCTGATGTGAACGCACATCAGAGGAGAGAGAAATAGAGTCCCCGATCCCCCCCGGTACCTCCTGGTGTCCCTGGGTCCTCCTGCCTCCCCCCACGGTCGCCGGCATCTTCTTCTGGTAAGAAAATGGCAGCGCATGTGCAGTGCACCTACCGAGATCTGCCAGCCGGCACCCGGCAACAATAGGAGATTTTTCCTATTGGTTCATTTTGATCACTGCGATAGACCCTATCAAAGTGATCAAAATAAAAAAATAATAAATACCCCCCCCCCCCCCTTTATCACCCCCCTTAGTTAGGGAGCAATAATGAAATTAGAAAAAATATTTATTTCCATTTTGTCATTACTGTTAGAGTTGGGCTAAAGTTAGGGCTAGGGTTGGGGCTAAAGTTAGGGTTAGGGTTGGGGCTAAAGTTAGGGTTGGGGCCTAGTTTCCAAAATGGGGTCACTTGTGGGGGGTTTCCACTGTTTAGGCACATCAGGGGCTCTCCAAACGCGACATGGCGTCCGATCTCAATTCCAGCCAATTTTACATTGAAAAAGTCAAACGGCGCTCCTCCCTTCTGAGCTCTGCCATGTGCCCAAAACAGTGGTTTACACCCACATATGGTTTATACGTATTCAGGACAAATTGCGCAACAACTTTGGGGGTCTAATTTCTCTTTTACCCTTGGGAAAATAAAAATTTGGGGCAAAAAAGATAATTTTTGTGGAAAAATATGATTTTTTATTTTCACGGCTCTACGTTATAAACTTCTGTAAAGCATTTGAGGGTTCAAAGTGCTCACCACACATCTAGATAAGTTCTTTGGGTGGTCTAGTTTACAAAATGGTGTCAATTGTGGGGAGTTTACACTGTTTAGGCATATCAGGGGCTCTCCAAATGCAACATGGCGTTCGATCTCAAACAAGTTCATAATCATTTAGAAACATCAATACTAATGTTTTAACTCAGTAAGAGTTCAGAAATCAATATTTTGTGGAATAACCATGATTTTTAATCACAGCTTTCATGCGTCTTGGCATGCTTTCCACCAGTCTTTCACACTGCTTCTTGGGCAAAAATTTAAGGAGTTCTTCTTTGTTTGATGGCTTGTGACTATCCATCTCAATATTGCAGCATGCCATGCAGTGACCACACAGGACGCATCCACATCTAGGACCAAGTTTGCCCGAAAACATGGTCCTTGATTTACTCTAATAGTGACTGTGGGTAAGATAGTCATGAAAATTCCTAGCACACTTGAAGGTTATACAAAGCCTATCTCATATCTGTGAAACAATGTTGCGGCTCCCCATGCCTTTTATTCAATAAAGATGCTACACTGCTCAAAAAAATAAAGGGAACACTTAAACAACAGAATATAACTCCAAACTGTCCACTTAAGGTACCTTCACACTAAACAACTTTGCAACGAGAACGACAACGATCCGTGACGTTGCAGCGTCCTGGATAGCGAGATCGTTGTGTTTGACATGCAGCAGCGATCTGGATCCCGCTGTGATATCGCTGGTCATTGCTGAAAGTCCAGAACTTTATTTGGTCGTCAGATCGGCGTGTATCATCGTGTTTGACAGCAAAAGCAACGATGCCAGCAATGTTTTACAATGGTAACCAGGGTAAATACACTACACTACATACTCACCCTCTGATGTCTGTCACGTCCCCCGGTGTCCGCGCTGCTGCTCAGAGCTTCCTGCACTGAATGTGTCAGTGCCGGCCATAAAGCAAAGCACAGCGGTGACATCACCGCTGTGCTTTAGGGCCGGCGCTTACACAGTGCAGGGAAGCGGATGCCAAGGGACGCGACACACACCGGAATGTAAGTATGTAGTGTTTGGTTTTTACATTTACACTGGTAACCAGGATAAACATCGGGTTACTAAGCGCGGCCCTGCACTTAGTAACCCGATGTTTACCCTGGTTACCCGGGGACTTCGGCATCGTTGGTCGCTGGAGAGCTGTCTGTGTGACAGCTCTCCAGCAACCACACAGCGACGCTGTAGCTATCGGCATCGTTGTCGAAATATCGCTGCAGCGTCGCTTAATGTGACGGTACCTTTAGGAAGCAACACTGTTTGACAATCAATTTCACAAGCTGTTGTGCAAATGGAATATACAACAGATGGAAATTATTGGCAATTATCAAGACACACTCAATAAAAGAGTGGTTCTGCAGGTGGGGACCACAGACCACATCTCAATACCAATGCTTTCTGGCTGATATTTTGGTCACTTTTGATTGTTGATTGTGCTTTCACACTCGTAGTAGTATGAGACAACCCACACAAGTGGCTCAGGTAGTGCAGCTGATCCAGGATGGCACATCAATGCGAGCTGTGGCAAGAAGATTTGCTGTGTCTGCCAGCGTAGTGTCCAGGGGCTGGAGGCGCTACCAGGAGACAGGCTAGTTCACCAGGAGACATGGAAGGAGCAGTAGGAGGCCAACAACCCAGCAGCAGGACCGCTACTTCAGCCTTTGTGCAAGGAGGAACAGTAGGAGCACTGCCAGAGCCCTGCCAAATGACGTCCAGCAGGCCACAAATGTGCATGTGTCTGCACAAATGGTTAGAAACCGACTCCATGAGGATGGTCTGAGTGCCTGACATCCACAGATGGGGGTTGTGCTCACAGCCCAACACCGTGCAGGACGCTTGGCATTTGTCACAGAACACCAGGATTGGCAAATTCGCCACTGGCGCCCTGTGCTCTTCACAGATGAAAGCAGGTTCACACTGAGCACATGTGACAGACGTAACAGAGTCTGGAGATGCCGTGGAGAGCGATTTGCTGCCTGCAACATCCTTCAGCATGACCGGTTTGGCAGTGGGTCAGTAATCGTGTGGGGTGGCATTTCTTTGGAGGGCCGCACAGCCCTCCATTTTCTCACCTGAGGTAGCCTGACTGCCATTAGGTACCGAGATGAGATCCTCAGACCCCTTGTGAGACCATATGCTGGTGCAGTTGGCCCTGGGTTCCTCCTAATGCAGGACAATGCCAGACCTCATGTGGCTGGAGTGTGTCAGCAGTTCCTGCAAGATGAAAGCATTGAAGCTATGGACTGGCCCGCCCGTTCCCCAGACCTGAATCCGATTGAACACATCTGGGACAGCATTGTCTCACACCATCCACTGTCATGTTGCACCACAGACTATTAAGGAGTTGGCGGATGCTTTAGTCCAGGTCTGGGAGGAGATCCCTCAGGAGACCATCCGCCGCCTCATCAGGCACATGCCCAGGGGTTGTAGGGAGATCATACAGGCACGTGGAGGTCACACACACATTACTGAGCATTATTTCCTTGTTTTGAGGCATTTCCACGGAAGTTGGATGAGCCTGTAATTTGATCTTCCACTTTGATTTTGAGTATCGCTCCAAATCCAGGCCTCTCGGAGATATTAATTTTGATTTACATTGATAATTTTTATGTTTTAATGTTCTCAACGCTTTCCATTATGTAGGGAATAAAGATTTACAACTGGAATATTTTATTCAGTGATCTCTAGGATGTGGTATTTTAGTGTTCCCTTCATTTTTTTGAGCAGTGTATTTTTCACTATAAGTTTGAACTTTACAATTGTCTTTTTTTCCCCTTTTTCTTCCTCACACAAGTTGGTGATTAGTCCTCATTAAGTCCCACTCCTGCATTAAAATTATCTACTATGTATTAAGTATTTTGCAATCATATTATTATTATTATTATTATTATTATTATAATATTTATATTTATTCTTTATAACAATGTTGTTCATAAGCTATCTCTTTAAAAAAACTCAGCAATTTCTTCATTATTCAATGGAGGGAGAAAAAAACGACTGTAAAGGTCCGGTCCGATGGGCGTCGCGGTCTGGACCGGAGCCTCCTATCTTCATAGGATGACGTCCTCTTCTTGTCTTCACGCTGCGGCTCCGGCTCAGGCGTACTTTGTCTGCCCTGTTGAGGGCAGAGCAAAGTACTGCAGTGCGCATGCGCTGGGCCTCTCTGACCTTTCCCGGCGCCTGCACACTGCAGTACTTTGCTCTGCCCTCAACAGACAAAGTACGCCAGTGCCGGAACCGCAGTGTGAAGACAGGAAGAGGTCGTCATCGTAAGAAGATGGGAGACCCCGGACCGGACCGCAACGCCCATCGGACCGGACCGCAACGCCCATCAGACCGGACCGCCCATCGGACCGGATCTACAGAATGCTGTAGATAAGCCCCTGATGCCGGTGGGCTTAGCTCATCTTCGATTTTGGGGGTGACAGGTTCCCTTTAAGTTTAAATGATGTTGTGTATGCATAGCCTATATCTGCTCCAAAATGTCCTCAAAGGTTTTTAAGGATTTTTCTTAACAGTTTTTTGGGAGATGATCCTTCCTTCATAAACGCTTTGAAGACTTTTCCTATCCATTTCCATTGTAAACCCACTTTGGTGTTCAAGAGTTTCGTATTTTGAGAATTGTGTTTCCACTTCAGATTTTGAAAAATGCTTCTTTGAAGAGGATGGAAAATGCTCCAAAAAAGACACCATCCAAGCAAAAAGCTGTAAAAATGTTAAAGAAAAGAAAAACGATCCATGACTCATACTCAGTGTGAGCATTTGCCTATTTCACACCCTTTGAATGTAAATCTATGTATAAAGAGTTCCTAAATTTGCTGGGTGAGGGTGACTTATTTTCTCATTTACAGAAAGATGTTTCCGTTAAATGTAAAAAGTCAGTTAATAGTGATACTGGTGGTTGTGTAGGAGTGGTGGAGGTGATGTCCTACTCCTTGGTACCTCAACTGATTAAATGTATTGTATATTAATGTATGTTGTCAAGGGTAACACCCACTGGGGCTGCAGTCTAGCTTAGAAAGGGTTAACTGTGTTTGTCACTGACATATATATATTCTATGTGTATATACAGTATATATATATATATATATATATATATATATATATATATACACATATATCCTACTCTAACTTGTCACTGTGATAATACTGTACACGGCAGATCATTTGGCGGCTTTTCTTCTATCTATCTATGCAATATAAATACAGTATATGCGTGTGTCACTGACATCTCTATATCTATGTATTCTATATCTATATATGTATACTATCTATTCTAGTCTAACTTGTCAGTGTGATTTTAGTGTATGTGGCACATGAATTGCCAGCTTTTTAAAGGACACTGGTGCGTAAACATCGGACAGCACTCGCATGGTCATCCATGGTGTCCATAGGCTTGCATTGGCGACTCGCGTAAAGTCGCAGCATGCTGTGATTTTACAAGCACGTAGAATACGCCCGAGAAAAAATACGGTGATGTGAGCTGCCCCATAGATTAATAGTGGTCCAAGTGCTATGCGATGTTTTCAGCACTCGTCCGTATTCTACGCTAGTGTGACCCCAGCCTAAGGGTAAGTATTGCTTGACCCCTTTCTGTCATCGGACGTACTATTCCGTCCATGTGGGGTGGGCCCTAATTCCCAAGGATGGAATAGTACGTCCAGCGCGATCGGCAGCGCTCACGGGGTGAGCGCTGACGATCGCGGCCGGGTGTCAGCTGACTATCGCAGCTGACATCCGGCACTATGTGCCAGGAGCGGTCACGGACCACCCCCGGCACATTAACCCCCGGCACACTGCGATCAAACATGATCGCAGTGTACCGGCGGTACAGGGAAGCATCGCGCAGGGAGGGGGCTCCCTGCGTGCTTCCCAGAGACGATCGGTACAATCGGTACCTTGTACCGAGCGTCTCCTCCCTGCAAGCCCCGGATCCAAAATGGCTGCGGGGCTGCATCTGGGTCCTGCAGGGAGGTGACGTCACAGCGCCTGCTCAGAGCAGGCGCCGGGAAGCCTCCCTTCTGTGCACGTCAGATCGCCGATCTGACACAGTGCACAACAAAGTGTCAGATCGGCGATCTGTCACTTTACTGTGATGCCCCCCCCCCCCCCCCCCGGGGCAAAGTAAAAATGTAAAAAAAAAAAAAAAATCCTAAATAAATAACAAAAAAAAATATGCATTGTTCCAATAAATACATTCCTTTAGCTAAGTAAAAAAAAAACAATAAAAGTACACATATTTATTATCACCGCGTCCTTAACGACCCGACCTATAAAACTGTCCCACTAGTTAACCCCTTCAGTGAACACCGTAAAAAAAAAAAAAAAGGCAAAAAACGCTTTATTATCATACCGCCGAACAAAAAGTGGAATAACATGCGATCAAAACGACGGAAATAAATAATCATGGTACCGCTGAAAACATCATCTTGTCCCGCAAAAAACGAGCCACCATACAGCATCATCAGCGAAAAAATAAAAAAGTTATAGTCCTCAGAATAAAGTGATGCAAAAATAATTATTTTTTCTATAAAAGCGCCAAAACATAAAAAAATGATATAAATGAGGTATCGCTGTAATCATACTGACCCGAAAAATAAAACTGCTTTATCCATTTTACCAAACGTGCAACGGTATAAACGCCCCCCCAAAAAGAAATTCATGAATAGCTTGTTTTTGGTCATTCTGCCTCACAAAAATCGGAATAAAAAGCGATCAAAAAATGTCACATGCCCGAAAATGTTACCAATAAAAACGTCAACTCGTCCCACAAAAAACAAGACCTCACGTGACTCTGTGGACCAAAATATGGAAAAATTATAGCTCTCAAAATGTGGTAACGCAAAAAACATTTTTTTGCAATAAAAAGCGTCTTTTAGTGTGTGACGGCTGCCAATCAAACATCCGCTAGAAAATGCACTATAAATAGTAAATCAAACCCCCCTTCATCACCCCCTTAGTTACGAAAAATTAAAAAAATTTAAAAAATGTATTTATTCCCATTTTCCCATTAGGGTTAGGGTTAGGGCTAGGGTTACGGCTAGGGTTAGGGTTAGGGTTACGGTTAGGGCAAGGGTTATGGTTAGGGCTAGGGTTAGGGCTAGGGTTAGGGCTAGGGTTAGGGCTAGGGTTAGGGTTGGGGCTAAAATTAGGGTTGGGGCTAAAGTTAGGGTTGGGGCAAAAGTTAGGGTTAGGGTTTGGATTACATTTACGGTTGGGAATAGGGTTGGGATTAGGGTTAGGGGTGTGTCAGGGTTAGGGGTGTGGTTAGGGTTGCAGCTGACATTAGGGTTAGGGGTGTGTTTGGATTAGGGTTTCAGTTAGAATTGGGGGTTTCCACTGTTTAGGCACATCAGGGGCTCTCCAAATGCGACATTGCGTCCGATCTCAATTCCAGCCAATTTAGTTGAAAAAGTAAAACAGTGCTCCTTCCCTTCCGAGCTCTCCCGTGCGCACAAACAGGTGTTTACCCCAACATATGGGGTATCAGCATACTCAGGACACATTGGACAACAACTTTTGGGGTCCAATTTCTCCTGTTGCCCTTGGGAAAATACAAAACAGGGGGCTAAAAAATAATATTTGTGTAAAAAAAAATTTTTATTTTCACGGCTCTGCGTTATAAACTGTAGTGAAACACTTGGGGGTTCAAAGTTCTCACAACACATCTAGATAAGTTCCTTGGCGGGTTTAGTTTCCAATATGGGGTCACTTGTGGGGGTTTCTACTGTTTAGTTACATCAGGGGCTCTGCAAATGCAATGTGATGCCTGAAGACCAATCCATCTAAGTCTGCATTCCAAATGGCACTCCCTCCCTTCCGAGCTCTGGCATGCGCCCAAACGGTGGTCCCCCCCCCCACATATTGGGTATCATCGTACTCAGGACAAATTGGACAACAACCTTTGGGGTTCAATTTACACTATTTCCCTTGGAAAAATACAAAACTGGGGGCTAAAAAATAGTTTGTGGAAAAAAAAGGATTTTTTATTTTTACGGCTCTTTGTTAAAAACTGTAGTGAAACACTTGGGGGTTCAAAGTTCTCACAACACATCTAGATAAGTTCCTTGGGGGGTCTATTTTCCAATATGGGGTCACTTGTGGGGGGATTCTATGGTTTAGGTACATTAGGGGCTCAGCAAATGCAACGTGATGCCTGCAGACCATTCCATCTAAGTCTGCATTCCAAATGGCGCTCCTTCCCTTCCAAGCTCTCCAATGCGCCCAAACGGTGGATTCCCCCCACAAAATGGACAACAAAGTTTGGGGTCCAATTTCTCCTGTTATCCTTGGGAAAATACAAAACTGGGGGCTAAAAAATAATTTTTGTGGGGATAAAAAATAATTGTTATTTTCACGGCTCTGCGTTATAAATTGTAGTGAAACACTTGGGGGTTCAAAGCTCTCACAACACATCTAGATGAGTTCCTTAGGGGGTCTACTTTCCAAAATGGTGTCACTTGTGGGGGGTTTCAATGTTTAGGTACATCAGTGGCTCTCCAAACGCAACATGGCGTCCCATCTCAATTCCAGTCAATTTTGCATTGAAAAGTCAAATGGCGCTCCTTCCCTTCCGAGTAGGGTTGAGCGAAACGGGTCGATCATTTTCAAAAGTCGCCGACTTTTGGCTAAGTCGGCGTCTCATGAAACCCGATCCGACCCCTGTGCTTGTCGGCCATGCGGTACGCGACTTTCGCGCCAAAGTCGCGTTTCAATGACGCGAAAAGCGCCATTTCTCAGCCAATGAAGGTGAACGCAGAGTGTGGGCAGCGTGATGACATAGATCCTGGTCCCCACCATCTTAGAGAAGGGCATTGCAGTGATTGGCTTGCTGTCTGCGGCGTCACAGGGGCTATAAAGGGGCGTTCCCGCCGACCGCCATCTTACTGCTGCTGATCTGAGCTTAGGGAGAGGTTGCTGCCGCTTCGTCAGAAGCAGGGAGAGCGTTAGGCAGGGTCCACTAACCACCAAACCGCTTGTGCTGCAGCGATTTCCACTGTCCAACACCACCTTCGGTGTGCAGGGACTGTGGAAGCTATTTTTTTTTTTTTTTCCCCCTCAGCGCTGTAGCTCATTGGGCTGCCCTAGAAGGCTCCGTGATAGCTGTATTGCTGTGTGTACGCCACTGTGCAAACCAACTGCTTTTTTCAAAGCACATATCCTCTTGTTCCTTCCTTTCTGCACAGCTATCTTTTTTGTTTGTCCACACTTTTTATTTAATTTGTGCATCAGTCCACTCCTATTGCTGCCTGCCATACCTGGCTTACATTACTGCAGGGAGATAGTAATTGTAGGACAGTCCCTGTTTTTTTTTTTGTTTTTTTTGTGGGAGATTAAGATTGGCATTTCTGCTACAGTGCCATCCCTGTGTGTGCCATCTCTCACTGAGTGGGCCATAGAAAGCCTATTTATTTTTTCCGTGATTTGTGTTCTAAATTCTACCTCAACACAAAAACACTACATCAATCAGTGGGAGAAAAATATTGGCCTCAGTCAGGGCTTGTGTGCCACTGCTGTGTGTGCTATCTCTCATTCAGTGGGCTATAGCAAGCCTATTTATTTTTATTTTTTTTTTAATATTATTTGGTTTCTAAAGTCTCCCTGAAAAAAAAAAAATACCTAAAAAAACAGTGGGAGAGTAATATTGCCCTTTCAGCTTGTGTGCCAGTCTTGACTCCTGGGTGTGCCACCTCTCTCCCTCTCATTCAGTGGGCCATAGAAAGCCTTTTTTTTTTAATTTTTTTAAATATGATTGGGTTTCTAAAGTCTCCCTTAAAAAACAAAAAATACATAAAAAAACAGTGGGAGAGTAATATTGCCCTTTCAGCTTGTGTGCCAGTCTTGACTCCTGGGTGTGCCACCTCTCTCCCTCTCATTCAGTGGGCCATAGAAAGCCTTTTTTTTTTTATTTTTTTAAATATGATTGGGTTTCTAAAGTCTCCCTTAAAAAACAAAAAAATACATAAAAAAACAGTGGGAGAGTAATATTGCCCTTTCAGCTTGTGTGCCAGTCTTGACTCCTGGGTGTGCCACCTCTCTCTCTCATTCAGTGGGCCATAGAATGGCTATTTTTTTTTTTGGTTTTTTTAATATTATTTGGTTTCTAAAGTCTCCCTGAAAAAAAAAAAAAAAACATAAAAAAACAGTGGGAGAGTAATATTGCCCTTTCAGCTTGTGCGCCAGTCTTGACTCCTGGGTGTGCCACCTCTCTCTCTCTAATTGTGGGCCATAGAAAGCCTTTTTTTTTTTTTTTTTTTTTTTTAATATTATTTGGTTTCTAAAGTCTCCCTGAGAAAAAAAAAAAAATAAATTAGGTGGGAGATTAATATTGACATTAGTGCTTGAGTGACAGTCCTGCGTGTGTGTCATCTCTGTGATTTTGTGCCACAGAAAACAGAGTGTGTAACATTGTGCCTGATTTTCCTTGTGGTCTCACCAACCTGTTAAGGGATATTGAAATCATACTGAAGTTATAGCTCACCGTGTAAGTTGTTTGACAGCAACAAATAAAGTTACTTTGGTTAAGATTTTAAAACAATGAGGAAGTCTGGTGCAAGAGGTCGTCGTGGGCGTTCATTGTCAGCTGGTAATGATGGTAGTGGTAGTGGAGCATCAGGTGGTCGTGGGGATAAAAATATTCCACCTAAGTCTGGAGCTGTGGAGCCAGTTTCGTCGTCAGGCTACACAAGGCCTCGAACGCTCTCTTTTCTGGGAGTAGGAAAACCGCTTTTAAAGGCGGAGCAGCAACAGCAAGTTTTGGCTTACATTGCAGACTCAGCCTCTAGCTCTTTTGCCTCCTCTTCCGAAACTGGTAAATGTAAAAGCAGCGCGTCGCTTGTGGATGTTCACGGTCAGGGACAAGTCGCTTCCTTGTCCTCCTCAGCAAAAACTACAACAAGAGAGAAGGATGCAGCAGGCGACACAACGGGTCACTCCATGGAGCTCTTTACACATACCGTCCCTGGCTTAGAAAGTGAAACATTTAACAGGCCATGCCCATTACAAGTATATTCTGACATGGAGTGCACTGATGCACAGCCACAGCCAGAGTACTATGCTGCTCCTTTGACTCAGACCACCACATTGCCCTCTCAGGGTACAGATCCACAATCAGACCCTGATGAGACTATGTTGCCCCGCCACGAACGCTATACCACCGACCGACACAGTGACACAGACGAAGTTGCACACGAGCTCGAAGAGGAGGTAATAGATGACCCAGTTATTGACCCCGATTGGCAGCCATTGGGGGAACAGGGTGCAGGCGGCAGTAGTTCAGAAGCGGAGGTGGAGGAGGGGCCGCAGCAGGCATCAACATCGCAACAGGTTCCATCTGCCGGGCCCGTATCTGGACCAAAACGCGTGTCAAAGCCAAAACCTGTTGGAGCACAGCGTTGCCATCCGGTTAAAGCTCAGTCTGCAATCCCTGAAAAGGGATCCGAGTCTAGGAAGAGTGCAGTCTGGCATTTTTTTAAACAACATCCAACTGATCAGCGCAAAGTCATCTGTCAAAAATGTTCAACTAGCTTAAGCAGAGGTCAGAATCTGAAAAGTCTAAATACTAGTTGCATGCATAGACACTTAACCACCATGCATTTTCAAGCCTGGACTAACTACCAAACGTCCCTCAAGGTTGTAGCACCCTCGGCCAATGAAGCTAGTCAGCAACGCAACATCCCTTCCGTCACTGTAAGGCCACCATTTTCTGCACCACCGGCAGTATCTGTGCAGGTTTCTTTGCCAGCCAAAAGCAGTCAGGGTCAGGGAACCACCAGTTTTGTAGGAGGAAATATTGCATCTAGGGCACCGGCGGAAACAATACCGTCTCCAACCGTCTCTCAGTCTGCCATGTACACCGGCACACCCGAAAGTTCCACGATCTCCAGCTCTCCAGTCCAGCTCACCCTACATGAGACTCTGGTTAGAAAAAGGAAGTACTTATCCTCGCATCCGCGTACACAGGGTTTTAACGCCCACATAGCTAGACTAATCTCGTTAGAGATGATGCCCTACCGGTTAGTTGAAAGCGAAGCTTTCAAAGCCCTGATGGAGTACGCTGAACCACGATACGAGCTACCCAGTCGACACTTTTTTTCCAGAAAAGCCATCCCAGCCCTGCACCAGCATGTTAAACAGCGCATCGTCCATGCACTCAGGCAATCTGTGAGTACAAAGGTGCACCTGACTACAGATGCATGGACCAGTAGGCATGGCCAGGGACGTTATGTGTCCATCACGGCACACTGGGTGAATGTGGTGGATGCAGGGTCCACAGGCGACATCAATTTAGGGACAGTTGTGCCTAGCCCACGGTCTAGGAAACAGTTGGCTGTAGGCGTTCGCACCCCCTCCTCCTCCTCCTCCTCGTCCTCCTGCAGAAGCTACAGCTCTTCCACAGAACGCAGTCTGCCAACCACTCCATCGGCAGATGACACTGTTGCACACCAGTTGTCCCATTATGGGCCAGCTACTGCCAAGCGTCAGCAGGCTGTATTGGCTATGAAGTGCTTGGGCGACAACAGACACACCGCGGAAGTTCTGTCCGAGTTCTTGCAACAAGAAACGCAGTCGTGGCTGGGCACAGTAGATCTTGAGGCAGGCAAGGTAGTGAGTGATAACGGAAGGAATTTCATGGCTGCCATCTCCCTTTCCCAACTGAAACACATTCCTTGCCTGGCTCACACCTTAAACCTGGTGGTGCAGTGCTTATTGAAAACTTATCCTGGGTTCTCCGACCTGCTCCTCAAAGTGCGTGCACTTTGCTCACATATCCGACGTTCGCCTGTACACGCCAGCCGTATGCAGACCTATCAGCGGTCTTTGAACCTTCCCCAGCATCGCCTAATCATAGACGTTGCAACAAGGTGGAACTCAACACTGCACATGCTTCAGAGACTGTGCGAACAGAGGCGTGCTGTTATTTATTTGTGGGAGGATACACGGGCAGGCAGTAGGATGGCAGACATGGAGTTGTCAGGTGTGCAGTGGTCTAAGATACAAGACATGTGTCAAGTCCTTCAGTGTTTTGAGGAATGCACACGGCTGGTTAGTGCAGACAACGCCGTAATAAGCATGAGCATCCCCCTAATGCGTCTGCTGATGCAAAGTTTGACGCACATAAAGGAGCAGGCGTCTGCACCAGAGGAAGAGGAAAGCCTTGATGACAGTCAGCCATTGTCTGGTCAGGGCAGTGTACAGGACGAGGTAGCGGGCGAAGAGGAGGTGGAGGACGAGGAGGATGATGGGGATGAGTATATTTTTAATGCCGAACCTTTCCCGGGGGCACAGGAAATTGGTTGCGTGTCACGGCCGGGTTCTGGTTTTTTGAGGGACACAAGTGACGTAGATTTGCCTGCAACTGCCCCTCAACCAATCACAACCGGAGATTTGACAACTGGAACTTTGGCCCACATGGCGGATTATGCCTTACGTATCCTAAAAAGGGACACACGCATTACGAAAATGATGAACGATGACGATTACTGGTTGGCCTGCCTCCTTGATCCACGCTATAAAGGCAAATTGCAAAATATTATGCCACATGAGAACTTGGAACTAATATTAGCAACCAAACAATCAACTCTTGTTGACCGTTTGCTTCAGGCATTCCCAGCACACAGCGCACGTGATCGTTCTCACACGAGCTCCAGGGGGCAGCAGACTAGGAGTGTTAGGGGTGCACACATCAGAAGTGGCGTTGGACAGAGGGGTTTTCTGACCAGGTTGTGGAGTGATTTTGCTATGACCGCAGACAGGACAGGTACTGCTGCATCAACTGAAAGTGACAGGAGACAACATTTGTCCAGTATGGTTACTAACTATTTTTCATCCCTTATCGATGTTCTCCCTCAACCGTCATTCCCATTTGATTACTGGGCCTCCAAATTAGACACCTGGCCAGAATTGGCAGAATATGCATTGCAGGAGCTTGCTTGCCCGGCAGCAAGTGTCCTATCAGAAAGAGTATTCAGTGCTGCAGGTTCAATATTAACCGAAAAAAGGACTCGTCTGGCTACCCAAAATGTTGACGATCTAACATTCATTAAAATGAACCACAACTGGATTTCGAAATCTTTTGCCCCACCTTGCCCGGCCGACACCTAGCTTTCCTATGAAAGGCTCTTGCCTGTGAATTACTTTTCTAATGTCTAATTTGCTGCAGCTGATTGTACAGCATACGACATGTTTACACCTCCCTAAATGGCCAAACTCCCCACACGGGGCCGTGGTATCGCGACTTGGCGCAAGCACCCGTGAGACTGCTGTTTGTCTGAAGAGGTGGGTGTGCTCGCTTTTGGTTGACGGCATTGCTACTGGGTCCCTCATAGTACAATGTAGTGTCTCTGGCGGTGGTGGTGCGCACCCAACGTCAGACACACCGTTGTAACATGAGGGGCCCTTGGGAGGTCCCGCCGGCCTCTAGAGAGTTCCCCCCTACCCCAGCTCAAAATGTGCTCTACCACATGCAAAATTATGTCGCACAGCTCCACCAATCTTTAGTCTATTCGCTGACATCATTCAATGTCTGGCACTGACAATACAAATTTGTAGACATCTATGATGCAACTTAAAGTAGTCTGTGTCTGTGTCCTATATTGGCACCATTAAATAGTTACTGCCAAATTACTATGTCAGAAACTCAGCAGATGAGCCCACCCCTGTACCTAAGTATGCCACCTTTTTTTTTGTTTTGGTTGTTTTGCGAGACATTAACATCTATTTATATTTTGGGAGTACTGGGACAGACACTCCTTGCACTACTCCTCCACTCACCACCAAGCTGCCCGTGTATCCATGTAACCGCTGTAAAACTGCCATGAGCCTATTGTTTGTTATTTTAGGCCTTTGAAGCCTGTCTGCGGTCCCTCCTTCCACTAGTCCTCCACTGACCAGACCACTGCTGCCCGTGTACCCCTGGAACCAATTATAAAGTGCCTACAGCCAGCCCATTTTTTTATGTTAGGCCTTTGAAGCCTGTCTGCGGTCCCTCCTTCCACTAGTCCTCCACTGACCAGACCACTGCTGCCCGTGTACCCCTGGAACCAATTATAAAGTGCCTACAGCCAGCCCATTTTTTTATGTTAGGCCTTTGAAGCCTGTCTGCGGTCCCTCCTTCCACTAGTCCTCCACTGGCCAGACCACTGCTGCCCGTGTACCCCTGGAACCAATTATAAAGTGCCTACAGCCAGCCCATTTTTTTATGTTAGGCCTTTGAAGCCTGTCTGCGGTCCCTCCTTCCACTAGTCCTCCACTGGCCAGACCACTGCTGCCCGTGTACCCCTGGAACCAATTATAAAGTGCCTACAGCCAGCCCATTTTTTTATGTTAGGCCTTTGAAGCCTGTCTGCGGTCCCTCCTTCCACTAGTCCTCCACTGGCCAGACCACTGCTGCCCGTGTACCCCTGGAACCAATTATAAAGTGCCTACAGCCAGCCCATTTTTTTATGTTAGGCCTTTGAAGCCTGTCTGCGGTCCCTCCTTCCACTAGTCCTCCACTGGCCAGACCACTGCTGCCCGTGTACCCCTGGAACCAATTATAAAGTGCCTACAGCCAGCCCATTTTTTTATGTTAGGCCTTTGAAGCCTGTCTGCGGTCCCTCCTTCCACTAGTCCTCCACTGACCAGACCACTGCTGCCCGTGTACCCCTGGAACCAATTATAAAGTGCCTACAGCCAGCCCATTTTTTTATGTTAGGCCTTTGAAGCCTGTCTGCGGTCCCTCCTTCCACTAGTCCTCCACTGGCCAGACCACTGCTGCCCGTGTACCCCTGGAACCAATTATAAAGTGCCTACAGCCAGCCCATTTTTTTATGTTAGGCCTTTGAAGCCTGTCTGCGGTCCCTCCTTCCACTAGTCCTCCACTGACCAGACCACTGCTGCCCGTGTACCCCTGGAACCAATTATAAAGTGCCTACAGCCAGCCCATTTTTTTATGTTAGGCCTTTGAAGCCTGTCTGCGGTCCCTCCTTCCACTAGTCCTCCACTGGCCAGACCACTGCTGCCCGTGTACCCCTGGAACCAATTATAAAGTGCCTACAGCCAGCCCATTTTTTTATGTTAGGCCTTTGAAGCCTGTCTGCGGTCCCTCCTTCCACTAGTCCTCCACTGACCAGACCACTGCTGCCCGTGTACCCCTGGAACCAATTATAAAGTGCCTACAGCCAGCCCATTTTTTTATGTTAGGCCTTTGAAGCCTGTCTGCGGTCCCTCCTTCCACTAGTCCTCCACTGACCAGACCACTGCTGCCCGTGTACCCCTGGAACCAATTATAAAGTGCCTACAGCCAGCCCATTTTTTTATGTTAGGCCTTTGAAGCCTGTCTGCGGTCCCTCCTTCCACTAGTCCTCCACTGGCCAGACCACTGCTGCCCGTGTACCCCTGGAACCAATTATAAAGTGCCTACAGCCAGCCCATTTTTTTATGTTAGGCCTTTGAAGCCTGTCTGCGGTCCCTCCTTCCACTAGTCCTCCACTGGCCAGACCACTGCTGCCCGTGTACCCCTGGAACCAATTATAAAGTGCCTACAGCCAGCCCATTTTCTTATGTTAGGCCTTTGAAGCCTGTCTGCGGTCCCTACTTTAAATACTCCTCCACTCACCACCAAGCTGCCTGCCCGTCTATCCATGTAACCGCTGTAAAACTGCAATGAGCCTATTGTTTGTTATTTTAGGCCTTTGATAGCCTGTCTGCGGCCCCTACTTGCAATACTCCTCCACTGACCACAATGCTGCCTGGAGTGCCTGCCTGTGTATCCATGTAACCGATGTAAAACTGCCATGACTGCCTACTGTTTGTTATTTTAGGCCTTTGATAGCCTGTCTGCGGCCCCTACTTGCAATACTCCTCCACTGACCACAATGCTGCCTGGAGTGCCTGCCTGTGTATCCATGTAACCGATGTAAAACTGCCATGAGTGCCTACTGTTTGGTATTTTAGGCCTTTGATAGCCTGTCTGCAGCCCCTACTTGCAATACTCCTCCACTGACCACACCAATGCTGCCCGTGTACCCCTGGAACCTATTTAAAAGTTCATAGAGCCTAGTTATATATTTTATTTACTATTAATAAGGCCATGATGGACTACGCTGTACCACGCTACAAGCTAACCAGTCGACACTTCTTTTGCGAGAAAAGCCATCCCAACCCTCCACCAGCATGTAGAAGACCGCATTGACAATGCACTCTGGCAATCTGTGAGTACAAAGGTGCACCTGACAACAGACGCATGGACCTGTAGGCATGGCCACGGAAGATTACGTGTCCATTACGGCGCAATGGGTTAATGTGTTGGATGCATGGTCCACAGGGGACAGCCTACTAAGTCTGTCTGCAGTCCCTAATTCAAATTGTCCTCCACTGTCTAAATCGGAGCTTCCACCTTCTGGCTTTCGGCTTATAGTATCAGAAATTAAACTGCATTTGGCCTTCAACTTTGGTTAGGGCCTACTAACGGCTTCTGCCCCTCCCTGGTGTTGCCCTCAACTAAATAAAGCTGAGCTTCAACCTTCTGCTCCAAATTACCATTTTAAAAAATGCAATAGGCTTTTCCGGCCTACTAAAGGTGTCTGTCTGTGTGCCCCTGCCTGGTGTTGTCCTCAACTAAATAAAGCTGAGCTTCAACCTTCTGCTCCAAATTACCATTTTAAAAAATGCAATAGGCTTTTCCGGCCTACTAAAGGTGTCTGTCTGTGTGCCCCTGCCTGGTGTTGTCCTCAACTAAATAAAGCTGAGCTTCAACCTTCTGCTCCAAATTACCATTTTAAAAAATGCAATAGGCTTTTCCGGCCTACTAAAGGTGTCTGTCTGTGTGCCCCTGCCTGGTGTTGTCCTCAACTGAATAAAGCTGAGCTTCAACCTTCCGGCTCTCATTAAGTGGTTTTTAAAAAACAAAATGGTGGTTAGGGCCTACTAACGGCTTCTGCCCCTCCCTGGTGTTGCCCTCAACTAAATAAAGCTGAGCTTCAACCTTCTGCTCCAAATTACCATTTTAAAAAATGCAATAGGCTTTTCCGGCCTACTAAAGGTGTCTGTCTGTGTGCCCCTGCCTGGTGTTGTCCTCAACTGAATAAAGCTGAGCTTCAACCTTCCGGCTCTCATTAAGTGGTTTTTAAAAAACAAAATGGTGGTTAGGGCCTACTAACGGCTTCTGCCCCTCCCTGGTGTTGCCCTCAACTAAATAAAGCTGAGCTTCAACCTTCTGCTCCAAATTACCATTTTAAAAAATGCAATAGGCTTTTCCGGCCTACTAAAGGTGTCTGTCTGTGTGCCCCTGCCTGGTGTTGTCCTCAACTGAATAAAGCTGAGCTTCAACCTTCCGGCTCTCATTAAGTGGTTTTTAAAAAACAAAATGGTGGTTAGGGCCTACTAACGGCTTCTGCCCCTCCCTGGTGTTGCCCTCAACTAAATAAAGCTGAGCTTCAACCTTCTGCTCCAAATTACCATTTTAAAAAATGCAATAGGCTTTTCCGGCCTACTAAAGGTGTCTGTCTGTGTGCCCCTGCCTGGTGTTGTCCTCAACTGAATAAAGCTGAGCTTCAACCTTCCGGCTCTCATTAAGTGGTTTTTAAAAAACAAAATGGTGGTTAGGGCCTACTAACGGCTTCTGCCCCTCCCTGGTGTTGCCCTCAACTAAATAAAGCTGAGCTTCAAGCTTCTGCTCCAAATTACCATTTTAAAAAATGCAATAGGCTTTTCCGGCCTACTAAAGGTGTCTGTCTGTGTGCCCCTGCCTGGTGTTGTCCTCAACTGAATAAAGCTGAGCTTCAACCTTCCGGCTCTCATTAAGTGGTTTTTAAAAAACAAAATGGTGGTTAGGGCCTACTAACGGCTTCTGCCCCTCCCTGGTGTTGCCCTCAACTAAATAAAGCTGAGCTTCAACCTTCTGCTCCAAATTACCATTTTAAAAAATGCAATAGGCTTTTCCGGCCTACTAAAGGTGTCTGTCTGTGTGCCCCTGCCTGGTGTTGTCCTCAACTGAATAAAGCTGAGCTTCAACCTTCCGGCTCTCATTAAGTGGTTTTTAAAAAACAAAATGGTGGTTAGGGCCTACTAACGGCTTCTGCCCCTCCCTGGTGTTGCCCTCAACTAAATAAAGCTGAGCTTCAACCTTCTGCTCCAAATTATCATTTTAAAAAATGCAATAGGCTTTTCCGGCCTACTAAAGGTGTCTGTCTGTGTGCCCCTGCCTGGTGTTGTCCTCAACTGAATAAAGCTGAGCTTCAACCTTCTGCTCCAAATTACCATTTTAAAAAATGCAATAGGCTTTTCCGGCCTACTAAAGGTGTCTGCCCCTCCCTGGTGTTGTCCTCAACTGAACAAAGCTGAGCTTCCACATTCTGGCTTTCGCCCTATACTATCAGATATTAAACTGCATTTGGCCTACTAGTGTGGTTAGGCCCTTGAAACAGTGTCTGCTGCTCTTGGGTTTGCTACTCCACTGAACAAAGCAATGCCGCCTGTTTAGTCCTGTTACCAATTTTGAACTGCATTTAGCCTACTTTATTCTTTGGCCCTATATCTGTTTCCTCCTCATCCTGCCCATTGCCCAGCCACTGCTAAATGAGTCTGCTGGTACATTGACCTAGACCACTACATTCCCCTTGTACTCTACACAGCCAGAATCTGACCCTGCTGAAAGTAAGGTTCCCCTTCCCGCATGTTATACCACCTTACACAGGGACAAAGAGGAAGGTGCAGATGAAAGTGCAGGTTCCTTCATCAGGTGGGGGGGCATACTCGTTGGCGACGTCACTGGCACAGGGCCCCTCAGAGTACGCAAAAGTGTCGCTGCTGGTGGGAGGCGCCCCCGCCATGCAAACACACCGCCGTACTTTGAGGGGCCCTGTGCCAGTGCCAATGCGAACGAGTGGGCCCCCCCCTGCTTGCTCAGGATCACAGCACTTGCAACGTTTAAATACTTACCTTTCCCTGCAACACCGCCGTGACGTAGTCCGCATTTCCTGGGCCCACGAAAAACTTGAGCCAGCCCTACTCCCCCCACAACTTTCCCCCAATTCCCTATGCCCAACTATTATTATACAGTTAATTAAGATTGGCAAGCTTCAGAAACAAGAATGGATGTTTTTGGCATTAAAATGGGCACTGTAGGTGTTTTCCTGGCCTCCACTCACTGCCGACTATGCTTCCCCATTGACTTGCATTGGGTTTCGTGTTTTGGTCGATCCCCGACTTTTAGCGATAATCGGCCGACTGCACTCGACTCGACTCTGGACAAAATCGGGTTTCCCAAAACCCTACTCGATCTTAAAAAAATGAAAGTCGCTCAACCCTACTTCCGAGCTCTGCCATGTGCCCAAACAGTGGTTTACCCCCACATATGAGGTATCAGCGTACTCAGGACAAATTGGACAACAACTTTTGGGGTCCAATTTCTTCTCTTACCCTTGGGAAAATAAAAAATTGGGGGCGAAAATATCATTTTTGTGAAAAAATATGATTTTTTATATTTACGGCTCTACATTATAAACTTCTGTGAAGCACTTGGTGGGTCAAAGTGCTCACCACACATCTAGATAAGTTCCTTAGGGGGTCTAGTTTCCAAAATTGTGTCACTTGTGGGGTGTTTCAATGTTTAGGCACATCAGGGGCTCTCCAAACACAACATGGTGTCCCATCTCAATTCCAGTCAATTTTGCATTGAAAAGTCAAACGGCGCTCCTTCCCTTCTGAGCTCTCCCTTGCGCCCAAACAGTGGTTTACCCCCACATATGGGGTATCAGCGTACTCAGGACAAATTGTGCAACAACTTTTGGAGTCCAATTTCTTCTCTTACCCTTGGGAAAATAAAAAATTGGGGGCAAAAAGATCATTTTTGTGAAAACTCGTCGTACTCAGTTCAAATTGTAGAACAACTTTTAGGGTCCATTTTCCCCTTTTACCCTTGGTAAAATAAAACAAATTGGAGCTGAAGTAAATTTTTTGTGTAAAAAAGTTAAATGTTCACTTTTATTTAAACATTCCAAAAATTCCTGTGAAACACCTGAAGGGTTAATAAACTTCTTGAATGTGGTTTTGAGCACCTTGAGGGGTGCAGTTTTTAGAATGGTGTAACACTTAGGTTTTTTCCATCATATAGACCCTTCAAAATTACTTCAAATGAGATGTGGTCCCTAAAAAAAAAATGGTGTTGTAAAAATGAGAAATTGCTGGTCAACTTTTAACCCTTATAACTCCCTAACAAAAAAAAATTTGGTTCCAAAATTGTGCTGATGTAAAGTAGACATGTGGGAAATGTTACTTATTAAGTATTTTGTGTGACATATCTCTGTGATTTAATTGTATAAAAATTCAAAGTTGGAATATTGCGAAATTTTCTACATTTTCACAAAATTTCCGTTTTTTTCACAAATAAACGCAGGTAATATCAAAGAAATTTTACTACTATCATGAAGTACAATATGTCATGAGAAAACAGTGTCAGAATCATCAGGATCCGTTGAAGCATTCCAGAGTTATAACCTCATAAAGGGACAGTGGTCAGAATTGTAAAAATTGGCCCGGTCATTAACGTGCAAACCACCCTTGGGGGTAAAGGGGTTAAAGAGGGTTTCCCACTAGTAGACAATCGCCAGTGCGGCTGCATCAGGCCCAGAAGTGGAGTGAAGCCGGTTGACACCAGCGAATATTTCAGCTCGTTCTGCATCCTGTATCAATACTGTTCAATACTGTATAGTGGCCACACATGATGCTCCATACTGTATAATGGCCACATATGATGCACAATACTGTATAATGGCCACACATGACGCTCTATACTGTATAATGGCCACACAGTGCTCCATACAGTATAATGGCCACACATGATGCTCAATACTGTATAATGGCCCCACATGATGCTCCATACTGTATAATGGCCACGCATGATGCTCAATACTGTATAATTGCCACACAGTGCTCCATACTGTATAATAGCCACACATTATGCTCCATATTGTATATTGGCCAAACATAGTGCTCCATACTGTATAATGGCCACACATGATGCTCAATACTGTATAATGGCCACACAGTGCTCCATACTGTATAATGGCCACACATGATGCTCAATACTGTAAAATGGCCACACATGATGCTCAATACTGTATAATGGCCACACATGATGCTCCGTATTGTATAATGGCCACACATGATGCTCCGTATTGTATAATGGCCACACAGTGCTCCATACTGTATAATGGCCACACATGATGCACAATACTGTATAATGGCCATACATGATGCTCCATACCGTATAAAGGCCACACATGATGCCCCATACTTTATAATGGCCACACATCGTGCTCCATACTGTATAATGAGCAAGAAAGAGAAAAAAGGCACTACCGTAAAAGCCCGCACACTACACCAAATAGTAATAATATAAAGCTTTATTAAGTACACCAAAACAGCAGAAAAAATGCATAAAACATAAGTAAAAACAGAGCAATAGCACCCCACTCCTGGACCCCCTATACTGTGAGGGCACTACATCCACAATCCAAATGGTAAATAGAATGATGACAATAAATACATAGTTACAAAAAATATCAACATGAATATAAATATACAATAGTAACCATACACAATCCCAATGGTTAATAGAATGATGACAATAAATACACAGTAACAAAAATATCAATATAAATATACAATAGTCACCATAAACATATATAGTAATGCCCCAAGAATAACAGATGGCAAAAGACCTCCTATAGCAATCATGAATATATTAAAAAAAAAAAAAAAAAAAAAAAAAAAAGGGAAGCAAAGCGCAGCTAATATAGTGGCCAGCATAAATCCTGTTTGGGCGAGTATATACCTATAGCCCAGTCAAAGTAATGGCCACGATAACAAATGCTATAGTTAACCCACCATAGCCCATGAAAGACAAATAGTAAGGCCCGCACAAAAAAGTAAGTGCAATAAAGGCCCTGTCATATGTGCAAATGGAGTCGCACAGATCTGAAGCTGCAAGCCATAATATAAATCAAGACCCAGACAAAATAAGAGGGAGATACCAACCAGAAGGGGGCCCCAGATGAAAGTAAGAGCGGGGTGCGACCCAACGCGTATCGCCGTAACCCGTACGGCTTCGTCAGGGGAAGATGTGTACACATGGATGCCAGGCACATAAATACCTGCTGGCTGATTGATGTACCAGGTGCAGGTGTGGACCACAGGTGCATGAGAGAGGCATGAATGCAGGAGCCGGAAATGAGATGTAAATCACAGCATTAAGCTGCGCATGAGCAAGAAAACATGGCACGACAGCGCCAGCGTGGGGAGATGAGAGGCAGGACAGGCCCAGGTGCACCCCACATAGTGGCGCCAGTCCGCGCATGAACATAGCGACACGGCGCCTGCGTGTAAAAATCACAGGCAAGAAAAGCCTAGGCGTACATAAAACAGTAGCGCTGGCCCGTGTATAAGCGCAGAATCATCAAAACACAGCGCCTGCGTAGAGAAAAGGCGCAGATAGTCAGCACACACAGCAGAAGGCAGCGCCCGACTAATAAAACTGCAGCGCAGCGGGCACCTGCAGCGAGAGCACCCATGAGCCGGTCAGCATAAGCACGGCCAGAGCGGCCAGGATACAGGACAAAACAATGGGCCCGTATATATATATATACACACACACACATGAATAGACAAACAAATAACATAAAAAGTACAAGACAAAGTACTGCAAAAAAAAATATATATATATAAAAAAATAAATAAAAAATAATAATAAAAAAAATAAAAAAAATAATAATAATAAATAAAAAGAAAATGAAAGAAAATTTTTTTATTATTAAGATTGAAAAAATTAGGAATAAGCCCACAGACTCCACAGTCAATGCAACGGGGGCCCATAGAACAGTATGCAGTATGTTAATGTATAATAGAGAATTAAATACATATGTCAGACTATCAAAAAGTCAAGACCCGTAATCATAACCTATATCGACCCCAAGACCATATTGGACGCGCACTAGACTAAGAAATACTGGGGGGGGGGAAAAAAAAAAAAGGAGAAAAGGAAATAATAATAATAATAATGATAATAATAATAATAATTAAAGAAAAAACATATAAATGCAAACATTTGCCAAGAGCAGAAAAAATGGGCCATATACAAAGAGAGCCACAGAAAATCCAATCCGTAGGAGAATGCGACAATAACCAATATAGGTAAATGTAGGCCCCCATGAAGATCCAGGAGAGACGGAATCGAAGACTCTAAAGACTAGGTATGTAGTATATCCGAGATGTCAGTAGTTAGTTTCCAAATTTATCCCAGGGATGCTGGAGGCAATCCCACATCCAAACCATATAGGAACCAGATGATCACGTAAAAAAGGCCCAGAATAGGAGAGGGACATGCGGCACCTGTAAAAAATAGGGGAAAAGCAAAATAATTAATAGATGACCCCGAGGAACAAGCCTACAGAGGCCAAAACCTATTCACCCAAAAAGCCAGTGAATAGAAGCTCCTCATTGAGCCCTGCTGGAGCTGTAGAGTTCAGGTTGAAAATCCATTACTGTATAATGGCCACACATGATGCTCAATACTGTATAATGGCCACGCAGTGCTCCATACTGTATAATGACCACACATGATGCTCAATACTGTAAAATGGCCACACATGATGTTCCATATTGTATAATGGCCACACATGATGCTCAATACTGTATAATGACCACACAGTGCTCCATACTGTATAATGTCCACACATGATGCTCCATACTGTATAATGGCCACACATGATGCTGCGTACAGTATAATGGCCCCACATGATGCTCTGTACAGTATAATGGCCCCACGCCATGCTCCATACAGTATAATGGGCCCACATGATGCTGAAAACTCTGCTCCGATCCGACACAGCTAGCGATCGCGCTAGCAGTTTAAAGCAGCGGTACATTTGGTCTGAGGCCATGCGGGAAAAGCAAGATCCCAGCCAGTACAGTGGGACAGAGTCTCAAAATCGGGACTGTCCCACTGGTTCCAGGATGGTTGGGAGTTATGCACACGCGACTCCGCTCCATACACACACACACGGCTCTGCTCCATACACCTCGAACACACATGGCTCCGCTCAATACACCTCGTACACACACAACTCCCCTCCATACACCTTGTACACATGCTGCTCCGCTCCGTACGCCTTGTGCACACACGGCTCCACTCCGTACACCTAGTACACACACGGCTCTGCTCCATACACTTTGTACACACGTGGCTCTGCTCCGTACATCTCATACACACCCGGCTCTACTCTGTACACCTCGAACACACACGGCTCCGCTCCGTACACCTCATACACACACAGCTTTGCTCCATACTCCTTTTACACACACACGGCTCTGCTACATCCACACTGTAAACCCCTCCTGACCCCACACATAAAGTTACCCTAATCCAGCACCATGACAACCAGCACAGCAGAGTCCTGCATACACGGAGGCCCCTGATTGTGTGACCCCTGACTCCTCCCCTCCTTTGACCTCATCACAGGTCCTATGTGCACAGAGCAGCCATATATGTGGTGTGCGGCTCTGCGGGTGGAGGTATGTGGCTCACATTGCAGTGCGGGAAAAGTAAGATCATGGCCGTGACATCGGGGCAGACTCAAAATTGGGACTGTGCCACTTGATCCAGGATGGTTGGGAGGTATGGTTTTAACTCAGGAAGAGTTCAGAAATCAATATTTTGTGGAATAACCATGATTTTTAGTCACAACTTTCATGCATCTTGGCATGCTTTCCACCAGTCTTTCACACTGCTTCTGGCGCAAAAATTTGAGCAGCTCTTTGTTTGATGGTGTGGAGAAATGGGGTCAGTGGGTGCTCTTGTCCGCTGGCCCGGCTGTTTTTAGCAAGACTGCATGGACCAGGGCTCATACCACTGAACGCCCGCTCTATCTCCTGGTGGGCAATACACTACACAGACAACACAGGGTTAAGGTAAAACAGTGTGGCAATACTTTATTGAACCACAACACACACAGCAAACAGAACAATCTCAGCAATTACACCAAGATGGTGCACATTACAGGGCACCACCCTTCCCCTGACTCGCCAAGATAATGGAAGATGTTACGTCAGAGCTCCCAAGGTCACTACTCCATCTGCGGTATACACACAGAGAGAAGGTAACGACAAGCATAGGGAGATATCCGAGAGCAGTCCTGTGTTCTGGCAGCTGGGTCCAATGTACTCTCAGCTGAGATCTTGAAAAGACAACAGCTCTTCCTTTTTATAGGTCATAAGTTCTCATTCAGTCATTCCACCACAGGCTTGGGGAAGGAGATAGGAGGCCATCCCTCACTGCAGGAATGTGCAAACAACATGCATAGACTGCCCTTCAGTCCAACATCAAAATGAGGTAAATAAAAATAATGTGATGAGATCAAGTAGTACTATTTCACCATTATTTGCCCAATCTTTCCCTCTCTGCTTTAGAAGTCATTACGCTGGTTCCAGAATTCAGTGCACAATTAGAATATCAGCACTTTGCAACGAGAACGACAACGTTGACGTTGCAGCGTCCTGGATAGCGATATCGTTGTGTTTGACACGCAGCAGCGATCTGGATCCCGCTGTGATATCGCTGGTCATTGCTGAAAGTCCAGAACTTTATTTGGTCGTCAGATCGGCGTGTATCGTCGTGTTTGACAGCAAAAGCAACGATGCCAGCAATGTTTTACAATGGTAACCAGGGTAAATATCGGGTTACTAAGCGCAGGGCCGCGCTTAGTAACCCGATATTTACCCTGGTTACCATTGTAAAAGTAAAAAAAAAACCACTACATACTCACCCTCTGATGTCTGTCACGTCCCCCAGCGTCCGCGCTGCTGCTCAGAGCTTCCTGCACTGAATGTGCCGGCCAGCTGAATGTGTCAGTGCTTTAGGGCCGGCGCTTACACAGTGCAGGGAAGCTGAAGGCGAGGGATGCGACAGACACGGCAATGTAAGTATGTAGTGCTTTTTTTTTTTTACATTTACACTGGTAACCAGGGTAAACATCGGGTTACTAAGCGCGGCCCTGCGCTTAGTAAACCGATGTTTACCCTGGTTACCCGGGGACTTCGGCATCGTTGGTCGCTGGAGAGCTGTCTGTGTGACAGCTCTCCAGCGACCACACAACGACGGAACAGCGACGCTGCAGTGATCGGCATCGTTGTCGAGATCGCTGCAGCGTCGCTTAATGTGACGGTACCTTTAGGCTACTTTCACACTAGTCTGTCTGTACGGGCCGTCGCAAAACGTTGGCCCGACGTACTGACGGACAGTGTGCTAATTAATTACAATGTGGGCAGCGGATGCAGTCTTACGACGCATCCGCTGCCCAGTGTGATGAGCGGGGAGGAGGGGGCGGAGTTTCGGAGGCGCATGCGCGATCGAAAATGGCGGACTCGACGCACAAAAAAAGTTACATGAAACTTTTTTTGTGCCGATGGTCCGCCAAAACACGACGCATCCGTCGCACGACGGATGCGACGTGTGGCCATATGTCGCAATGCGTCGCTAATGTAAGTTTATGGGGAAGAAACGCATTCTGCAGACAACTATGCAGGATGCGTTTCTTCTCCTAAACGACGCATTGCGACGTATTCCAGACGACACTAGTGTGAAAGTAGCCTTACACAGTATGTTAGATAGTATATCAGTTTGGAAGTCTGTCTTCTTGACCCACCAGACATAACAACTTACTGCAAATCCACAAGCCAATATACAGATAAATTCTACTTGGTTTGCAAAAACATAGTTGTCTGGGAAATTAAGATACAATTTGGTTTCTTCACAAATGGCTTGTGACTATCATCCTCTTGATTACATTTCAGAGGTTTTTAATGGGGTTCAGGTCTGGAGGTTGGCTGCCCATGACAGGGTTTTGATGTGGTGGTCTCTTAATTTTTGCCAGAGCTGTACAATGCAGTGCACACTGCTGGCCAATTTGTGTTCAGCAGCTGACCTCGGTGTGCCCATGACTGGGGGACATATGGCAGTGATATCATGTGCAATGGTGGGGACACCGAAGTCAGATGGCAGCTCCTTCGCTAGTTGTAGAAGATGATACCACATGGCTTGGGAGCGGATAAAGGTGAGTAGAATCGTTTTTTTTCATGTGTTGCAGAAGAATAAGACAAATTATCAGAGAAAGGGGCTTGTAGCGCTATGCCCGACGTGGTGTCCCCTCCTCCCTCCTGGCAGGGACACCAGCTTATCGGCCCTTTGGCACGGCCCTTTGGCATGCTCCTGCCTCCTCTGTGCATGCTGCACTGTGGCTGCAGTACTGGTACCCTGCCATCCCTTATTACGTAACATCCTCTCTATTTATGTATGGTGTTGTCCTTTATTATATAACGTCCTTTTATGTGGAGCGCCGTCCATTATTACATATTATCATGTATTGTCATCTACAGCACTGTCCCTTATATTGAAAATTCTCATTATGTTTGTTATTCACAGTGCCCTCTCTTTATTACATAAAGTCCTCTCTTATAAAATGTAAAATGACTGCTGATGGAGCAGCATCTCACCAGACAACCAGTCCATCAGCAAAAGAAGCTACACAGGCTCCATCAGCCGTCATTTCAGCTTATATCTAATAAGAGCAGATGGTATATAATGAAGAACAGGGAGTTATAAATAACAAAAATAACGAGAATCTGATATGTAAGGGATGGTGCTGCATATAGCGAGAGGGAACTATGTAATAAGGGACGGCAATATATGTAATGAGAAGAGACTGTAAAAAAATATATATCTGTAGCTTGATCGCCATAAAAGGAGGGGGGCCTAGACACATTTTTTGCCCCAAGTTGTCAGTGTCCGGCCCTGCCGTTCATATTTACTGCAGTAATGTGAGTTAGCTGTACACTAGGTTTTCCCCCTGCTCCCCCTAGTGTTTAAAAGTAGAAATACCTTTTTAAATTGTTTTTCATATTTTACTTATTAAAAAAAAAATAATATTTTTAAACTAAATTAAAACGTTAATACTTTAAATTTCTTCAATTGCTGGAAAAAAAGTTTTGATGGCAGCTTCCCTTTAAGCACACAGTATAGTGCAGCCGCTCTCAGCTGTTTTTAGAGCCTGGCTCTAGTGACCGGCACCTTGTAGCAGTTATTCCCGTTTTGGCCATGAAAGGCAGAGATGGGATATTCTGTCAAACCTGTGGCTTACAATTCTCTTAATTTCTTTATATATTTGGATTTCCAAAAGAAGGGCTCGTCCGGGATTTGAACCCGGGACCTCTCGCACCCAAAGCGAGAATCATACCCCTAGACCAACGAGCCAGCTGTGTGCATCCTGCACAGAGTGCATTCCTAAGTGCTGATTCAGGTGCCACATCGTCCCTGAGCAGTGAGATCCTATTACCTTCCTGAAACCGCTCGCCCAGCAGCGCACAGTACAATGTGATCTCCGGTGCTCTGGGGACAAAAGAAAGTGGAAAAGCACAAATCAGTCAGAAAAGACATGTACAGCGTTCTCTCCAAGTAACAAAGACAATTAATCAAACTAAACTTCAGAACAAAACTACTATCGCCATCACCCAAAACTGCACCACTAGGAAACAAAACTTATTAGCTCTGATCCAGCCAAAAAAACTTTACACTTAATACAAAAAAATGCAAAGTACAAACATGACAATATCAATATGTTCAGGTCTATTTCCAAGAGTAGAGGGGGCACTATTGCCATGAGGGGTTGCATTACTATAATTAGGCATCATTACTAGGGGGTGTATTACTATAATAATAATAATAATTTTTATTTATGTAGCGCCAACATATTCCACAGCGCTTTACAACTTATAGAGGGGACTTGTACAGACAATAGACATCACAGCATAACAGAAATCACAGTTCAAAACAGATACCAGGAGGAATGAGGGCCCTGCTCGCAAGCTTACAAACTATGAGGAAAAGGGGAGACACGAGAGGTGGATGGTAACAATTGCTTTAGTTATTTGGACCAGCCATAGTGTAAGGCTCGGGTGTTCATGTAAAGCTGCATGAACCAGTTAACTGCCTAAGTATGTAGCAGTACAGACACAGAGGGCTATTAACTGCATAAAGTGTATGAGAACACGATGCAAGGAACCTGATTATGTGTTTTGTTTTGTTTTTTTTTCTATTTTTAATAGGCCACACAGGGATAGTTAGGTTAATGCGTTGAGGCGGTAGGCCAGTCTGAACAAATGCGTTTTTAGGGCACGCTTAAAACTGTGGGGATTGGGGATTAATCGTATTAACCTAGGTAGTGCATTCCAAAGAATCGGTGCAGCACGTGTAAAGTCTTGGAGACGGGAGTGGGAGGTTCTGATTATTGAGGATGCTAACCTGAGGTCATTAGCGGAGCGGAGGGCACGGGTAGGGTGGTAGACTGAGACCAGAGAGGAGATGTAGGGTGGTGCTGAGCCATGGAGTGCTTTGTGGATGAGGGTAGTAGTTTTGTACTGGATTCTGGAGTGGATGGGTAGCCAGTGTAATGACTGGCACAAGGTAGAGGCATCGGTGTAACGGTTGGTGAGGAATATGATCCTGGCAGCAGCATTCAGGACAGATTGGAGCGGGGAGAGTTTGGTAAGAGGGAGGCCGATTAGTAGAGAGTTACAATAGTCCAGACGGGAATGAATAAGAGAAACAGTAAGAGTTTTTGCAGAGTCGAAAGTAAGAAAAGGGCGAATTCTAGAAATGTTTTTGAGATGCAGATAAGAAGAGCGAGCCAGTGATCGGATGTGGGGGGTGAATGAAAGCTCGGAATCAAGGATGACCCCAAGGCAGCGGGCATGTTGCTTTGGAGTAATGATTGAACCGCACACGGAGATGGCAATGTCAGGCAAAGGTAGGTTAGTAGAGGGAGAGAACACGAGGAGTTCAGTTTTTGACAGGTTCAGTTTCAGATAGAGGGAGGACATGATGTTAGAGACAGCGGTAAGACAATCACTGGTGTTTTCTAAGAAGGTCGGAGTGAAAGCAGGAGAAGAGGTGTATAATTGGGTGTCATCAGCATAGAGATGGTACTGGAACCCAAATCTACTGATTGTTTGTCCAATAGGGGCAGTATGCAAAGAGAAGAGGAGGGGGCCTAGGACTGATCCTTGAGGAACCCCAACAGTAAGGGGAAGGTGAGAGGAGGAGGAACCAGCAAAACATACAGTGAAGGATCGGTCAGAGAGATAGGAGGAGAACCAAGAGAGAACGGTGTCCTTTATGCCGATGGAGCGGAGCATAGTGAGGAGGAGCTGATGATCCACAGTGTCGAATGCTGCGGAAAGATCCAATAGAATTAGCATGGAGTAGTGACCATTAGATTTAGCTGTTAGTAGGTCATTAGAGACTTTAGTGAGGGCAGTTTCAGTAGAGTGTAAAGAGCGGAAGCCAGATTGAAGAGGGTCGAGAAGAGAGTTATCTGAGAGATAGCGGGTAAGACGGGAGTGGACCAGGCGTTCCAGGAGTTTAGAGATGAAGGGAAGATTAGAGACAGGTCTATAATTAGTGGCACAGTTTTGGTCGAGGGAGGGTTTTTTAAGTAATGGATGTATGATGGCATGCTTAAATGAGGAGGGAAAAATACCGGAAGTGAGGGAAAGGTTGAATATTTTTGTTATGTGAGAGGTGACAGCCGGGGAAAGGGACTGCAAGAGATGTGACGGAATGGGGTCACTGGTGCAAGTGGTCGGGCGAGAAGATGCAAGGAGCCTGCTTACTTCTTCTTCAGTAACTGGTTCAAAGTCAGAGAGTGAACTAGATGCAGTGGGGGAGGGAGGACAGTGCCTGGTATGAAGAGATTGGGAGATGATTTCCTGTCGAATGTGGTCAATTTTTTCTTTGAAGTAATTGGCCAGATCGTCAGCGCGGAGATCTGTGGTTGGGGCCTGTTCTCTTGGGTTGAGTAGGGACTGGAAAGTGTCGAAGAGACGTTTAGGGTTATTGGACAGTGAGGTGATGAGGGTGTTGAAATAGGTTTGTTTGGAGAGGTGAAGGGCAGAGTTGTATGTTTTTAGCATGAACTTATAATGGATGAAATCTTCGGGTAGATTAGATTTTCTCCACAGACGTTCGGCGCACCTGGAGCATCGCTGCAGGAAGCGTGTTTGCAGCGTGTGCCACAGTTGTCGCCGTCTGTGTCGAGTTGCTCTATGTATAGGAGGAGCAGCTTCATCCAGGGCACTTTGCAGGGTTTCATTGTAATGGTTCAGAGCAGAATCAGGACATGAGATGGAGGAGATTGGGGCCAATGAGGACTGCAAGTTCTTCATAAGTTTCTGGGTGTTAATGGCCTGTATGTTTCTATAAGTGTGGAAAGTGGGGGTGACCTGAGCGGGATGGCAGTTCTTGATAGAGAATGAAAGAAGGTTGTGGTCAGAGAGCGGGAGAGGGGTGTTTGTGAAATCATCCACTGAGCAAAGTCGGGAGAAGACCAAGTCAAGGGAGTTTCCATCTTCATGCGTTGGAGAGTTAGTATGCTGCGAGAGGCCGAAAGAGGAGGTTAGAGATAAAAGGTGAGAAGCAGACGGGGAAAGGAGAGAAGCAATGGGGATGTTGAAATCACCCATGATAAGGGTGGGGGTGTCACAGGAGAGAAAGTGTGGAAGCCAGGTGGCAAAGTGATCCAGGAACTGATTAGAGGGGCCAGGAGGACGATACACCACCGCCATTCGCATGGAGAAGGGGACGTAGAGTCTGACAGCATGGACCTCAAAGGAAGGGAATACAAGTGAGGGTACTTGGAGGATAACTTGGAAGGTACATTTGGGTGAAAGGAGCAGACCAACGCCTCCACCTGCTCTGTTGTCTGATCTTGGGGTATGAGAAAAGTGTAGTCCACCATAGGAGAGAGCAGCAGCAGCGGTTGTGTCTGACTGCTGGATCCAGGTTTCAGTAAGAGCCAGAAGATTAAGAGCCTTAGAAAGGAAGTAATCATGGGTGAAGGAGAGTTTATTACACACAGAGCGAGAATTCCAAAGAGCACAATTGAAAGAGACAGAAGGCATGCATGGAATATTAATAAGGTTAGAGGGGTTTCTGGGTGTAGCAGTTGGGAGGTTTGACTGGCTATAACATGGGGGGCCGGGGTTTGGAGAGATGTCTCCAGCGACTAGGAGAAGGAGGATAGAAAGAGTGAGCAGATGGTTAAGTGATTTGTGAGAGCGTCTTTTGTGTTGGATGGTGGGACTGAATGGATCTGCGCTGTTAAGCAATGTGAACAGAGCATGAGTGCTATACATAGGAGAGGCAAGGACAAAGGGGCCGATATGGATGGAGTTTAAAGAGTTTATGCAAGGGCGGTGAGTGAATGCAGCAGCCAGGATATAGATTATACAGATACATATGGTGTGTATTTGTTCTGTTTCAAGTGAATAGGGAGTAGGTTTAGATTGTCTTACCTGTCTCCTGCCCTGTCTAACTGCCATGTTATAACTGCGTCATACTTTGAAAAAAAAGTACACGAATAATAGTGCACGAATGCACCCCTGCATGAATGCATCCCCAAGCTATGTCTACATTTATAGAAGGCTAGCTCTTAGATCTCACTTTTTTTTTTTTTTTTTTTTTTTTTTTTTGGGAAAGGGGTGTTTCTCCCCCTCTGGTTACCAATCAATCTAACTCAGTTGAGACAGCAGGACACAATAAATGTAGTGATCAGATAAACAAATGTCCAGGTCTGCATGGATCATAAACCCCTTTGAAAAAGTTATGCGATCTCTCTACATAGGGACAAGCAAAAGTGAGTTAAATATCTATAAACACAAACAAATGCATAATAAGATGACTAACATATATAGCTATATGCAGGATTCAATGCCGAAGATAGAATGAATCAGATACCATCCAAGCCGCTTGCTGTCAGGGAATGGAGCAATAGACATGCAGGATAGTTCAGTTCAGGGAATGAATGATATGTTTACCTGTATTGAAGAGAAGAGAGATGCTTGTTATATTCTGCCATGTTATAACTGCGTCATACTTAGAAAAAAATATACTTTGAAAAAAAAAGTACACGAATAATAGTGCACGAATGCACCCCTGCATGAATGCATCCCTGTTGTGAATTCTATTTTTGGGCTCCCTCTAGTGGTCACAAGCGGTACTGTGTAGTGTTGTCTTTCTGCAGGTTGGCTGCATCAGCTGGTTCGTTATCTTTGGTTGGTTTCCTATTTAGCTCACCTGGAGACTCAGTTCCTTGCCTACTATCAATGTATTCAGTGCTCTTCAGATTCCTTGTGGCTACCTTGCTCCCAGTCTCTCCAAGACAAGCTAAGTTTTTGTTTGATCATTTTTTGATTATCAGTGTTCATTATGTTTTTAGTCCAGCTTGCCAAAATGTGATTTCCTCGCTTGCTGGTTGCTCTAGGGGACTGAGTTTCTCCCCCCACACCGTTAGTTGGTGTGGGCGTTCTTGAAATCTCAGAGTGGATATTTTGTAAGGGTTTTTTACTGACCGCATAGATTCCCTTTTCTATTTTCTGCTATCTAGTATTAGTGGGCCTCATTTGCTGAATCTGCTTTCACCCCTGTGTATGTGCCTTCCTCTTACCTCACCGTTATTATCTGTTGGGGGCTTCTATATCTTTGGGGATTATTTCTCTGGAGGCAAGAGAGGTCTTTCTTTCTCTCTAGGGGTAGTTAGTTCCTCAGGCTGGCTCGTGACATCTAGGATTTTTAGGCACGTTCACCGGCTACTTCTAGTGTGATTGGATAGGTTCAGATTTGCGGTCAGTCCAGTTTGCCACCTCCCAAGAGCTTGTCCTATGTTTGTTACTTAGCTGGAGTAATTTGTGATCCTCAACCACTAAGGATCATAACACATCCCCAAGCTATGTCTACATTTGTAGAAGGCTAGCTCTTAGATCTCACTTTTTTTTTTTTGTTTTTTGTTTTTTTTGGAAAGGGGTGTTTCTGCTCCTCTGGTTACCAATCAATCTAACTCAGTTGAGACAGCAGGACACAATAAATGTAGTGATCAGATAAACAAATGTCCAGGTCTGCATGGATCATAAACCCCTTTGAAAAAGTTATGTGATCTCTCTACATAGGGACAAGCAAAAGTGAGTTAAATATCTATAAACACAAACAAATGCATAATAAGATGACTAACATATATAGCTATATGAAGGATTCAATGCCGAAGATAGAATGAATCAGATACCATCCAAGCCGCTTGCTGTCAGGGAATGGAGCAATAGACATGCAGGATAGTTCAGTTCAGGGAATGAATGATATGTTTACCTGTATTGAAGAGAAGAGAGAGGCTTGTTATATTCTGCCATGTTATAACTGCGTCATACTTAGAAAAAAATATACTTTGAAAAAAAAAGTACACGGATAATAGTGCACGAATGCACCCCTGCATGAATGCATCCCCAAGCTATGTCTACATTTGTAGAAGGCTAGCTCTTATATCTCACTTTTTTCTTTTTTTTTTTGTTTGTTTTTTTTGGAAAGGGGTGTTTCTCCCTCTCTGGTTACCAATCAATCTAACTCAGTTGAGACAGCAGGACACAATAAATGTAGTGATCAGATAAACAAATGTCCAGGTCTGCATGGATCATAAACCCCTTTGAAAAAGTTATGTGATCTCTCTACATAGGGACAAGCAAAAGTGAATTAAATATCTATAAACACAAACAAATGCATAATAAAATGACTAACATATATAGCTATATGCAGGATTCAATGCCGAAGATAGAATGAATCAGATACCATCCAAGCCGCTTGCTGTCAGGGAATGGAGCAATAGACATGCAGGATAGTTCAGTTCAGGGAATGAATGATATGTTTACCTGTATTGAAGAGAAGAGAGATGCTTGTTATATTCTGCCATGTTATAACTGCGTCATACTTAGAAAAAAATATACTTTGAAAAAAAAAGTACACGAATAATAGTGCACAAATGCACCCCTGCATGAATGCATCCCCAAGCTATGTCTACATTTATAGAAGGCTAGCTCTTAGATCTCACTTTTTTTTCGTTTTTTTTTTTTTTTTTTTGGAAAGGGGTGTTTCTCCCCCTCTGGTTACCAATCAATCTAACTCAGTTGAGACAGCAGGACACTATAAATGTAGTGATCAGATAAACAAATGTCCAGGTCTGCATGGATCATAAACCCCTTTGAAAAAGTTATGTGATCTCTCTACATAGGGACAAGCAAAAGTGAGTTAAATATCTATAAACACAAACAAATGCATAATAAGATGACTATCATATATAGCTATATGCAGGATTCAATGCCGAAGATAGAATGAATCAGATACCATCCAAGCCGCTTGCTGTCGGGGAATGGAGCAATAGACCTGCAGGATAGTTCAGTTCAGGGAATGAATGATATGTTTACCATCCAAGCCGCTTGCTGTCAGGGAATGGAGCAATAGACATGCAGGATAGTTCAGTTCAGGGAATGAATGATATGTTTACCTGTATTGAAGAGAAGAGAGATGCTTGTTATATTCTGCCATGTTATAACTGCGTCATAATTAGAAAAAAATATACTTTGAAAAAAAAAGTACACGAATAATAGTGCACGAATGCACCCCTGCATGAATGCATCCCCAAGCTATGTCTACATTTGTAGAAGGCTAGCTCTTAGATCTCACTTTTTTTTCTTTTTTTTTTTTTTGGAAAGGGGTGTTTCTCCCTCTCTGGTTACCAATCAATCTAACTCAGTTGAGACAGCAGGACACAGTAAATGTAGTGATCAGATAAACAAATGTCCAGGTCTGCATGGATCATAAACCCCTTTGAAAAAGTTATGTGATCTCTCTACATAGGGACAAGCAAAAGTGAGTTAAATATCTGTAAACACAAACAAATGCATAATAAGATGACTAACATATATAGCTATATGCAGGATTCAATGCCGAAGATAGAATGAATCAGATACCATCCAAGCCGCTTGCTGTCAGGGAATGGAGCAATAGACATGAAGGATAGTTCAGTTCAGGGAATGAATGATATGTTTACCTGTATTGAAGAGAAGAGAGATGCTTGTTATATTCTGCCATGTTATAACTGCGTCATACTTAGAAAAAAATATACTTTGAAAAAAAAAGTACACGAATAATAGTGCACGAATGCACCCCTGCATGAATGCATCCCCAAGCTTGGGGCATTAAAGGGCATCATTACTGTAGTGTAGTGAAGAGGCATGGGGGTGCGTTATAGGGGGACTATAACGAAGCACAATGTAGTATAATTACTATAGGGGGCTGCATTATTATGAAGATCCACAGGGGGGCATTATTACTACAGGGGCATAAGAAGGCATAAGTGACATTATTTTAGGGGAACTAAATTCTTATAAAGAAGGACAGAGGACATCATTACTGTAGGGGGGCTGCTTTACTTTAGGAGCCACAGCAACAGGGTCGGACTGAGCCATCTGAGAACCGGAGGATTCTCCGATGAGCCCAGGCCCTGACACCTGCTGGCATACAGGGCCAGCAACTGCCTAGGGCCCCCGCTGCTTCAGGGGCCCCCAGCCAGTGGGGTGTCACTAATAGCGGCACACTATACAGCTGCTATGGGGCCTCTGGTGCCAGCGGAACAGCAGTGGGTGACAGGAAGCCTAAGCCTGTCCCCGCTGCTAAAGTGAAATGAATATTCACACTTCCCCATGCCCCCATGGGTGTGGAGAGGAGTGAGTTCATTTCACTATAATAGCGGGCAGCATTTGCTGCAAGCTGCAGCTTACACTGCCCGCAATCAGGGTCGGCAGACCAGGGCTCCTGCTCCCACTTCCTCAAGGGCCCCCCAGCCCATGCGGCTGCTATGGGGCCATAAGTCAGGGGGACCCGTTGCCAGCGCCGCCCCCCAGCATGCATTAATGGAGGAGAGAGCGTCAGATAACCCTCCCTCTCCCATCATTCTCCTCGTCTCTGACACACAGTGAGTGTGCAATGACGTCACTTCATCACGTACCTGCTGTGTGCGAGGCCGACTGCAGCGCAGTTCCTGACATCAGAGCAGAGCCGCTGCAGGAATCAGCGTATGAGCGAGGAGGAGAGGTATTTTTATATATATATATATATCAGTGAGTCTGGGGCAGCATTATTCCCTATGGGGTCATCATTATTCCCTATGGGGGGCAGCATTATACCATATAGGGGAGCTACATTGTACCCTATGGGGGGCAGCATTATACCCTATGAGGGGAGCAGCATTATTCCATATTGGGGCAGCATTATACCCTATGAGGGGGGCAGCATTATTCCCTATGGGGGCAGCATTATACCCTATGAGGGGGGCAGCATTATTCCCTATGGGGGCAGCATTATACCCTATGAGGGGGGCAGCATTATTCCCTATGAGGGGGCAGCATTATACCCTATGGGGGGCAGCATTATACCCTATGAGGGGTGCAGCATTATTCCCTATGAGGGGGCACCATTATTCCCTATGAGGGGACAGCATTATACCCTGTGAGAGGGGGCAGCATTATACCCTATGAGGGGTGCAACATTATTCCCTATGAGGGGGCAGCATTATTCCCTATGGGGCAGCATTACACCCTATGAGGGGGCAGCATTATTTCCTATGGGGCAGCAAAATACCCTATGAGGGGGGCAGCATTATTCCCTATGGGGGAAGATACATTATACTCTATGGGGGCAGCATTATACCCTATGGGGGAGCTGCATTATACCCTATGAGGGGGTAGCCTTATTCCTTATAGGAGGAGCTGCATTGTACCCTATAAGGGGGCAGAATTATTCCCTATGGGGAAAGCTGCATTATACCCTATGGGGGCAGCATTATTCCTTATGGGGAGGTTGCATTATACCCTATGGGGAGAGCTGCATTATACCCTATGGGAACTGCATTATACCCTATGAGGGGGGCAGCATTATTCCCTATGGGGGGAGCCATATTATACCCTATGGAGGGCAGCAGTATTCCCTATGGGGAGCTACATTATACCCTATGAAGGTGGCAGCATTATTCCCTATTGGAGGAGCTATATTATACCCTATGGAGGGCAGCATTATACCCAGACCAGCGATGCCTGGTCTGGTCTCAGCGATGGCAGCTCGTCCTGTGTGAGCGGTCATGTGGTACCGCTCATTAAGGTGATGAATATGGATGCATATTCATGACCTTAATGAGCGGTACCACCTGACCGCTCACACAGGACGAGGGTGCTGCACCAGAACAGAGGTGGAGGATTCCATTCTGGGCGGTGAGTATGATGACAGCCTGGAAGGACAGGGGGAGGATGAAGGAGGACCGTGGATGGGGAGCCATACAAGATGGGAGTGGCGGGGAGCCAATGAGCCATGCATAGAGGGGGCCAGGAGGGAGAGATGATGAGCCATGCAAGATGGGAGCTGATGAGCCATGCATATGGGGGAATGGGAGAAGAGCCAGAGCCACCCATGCATACAGGGAGGGGGAGATGAGCCACGCATACAGAGGGGGATGGGAGATGAGCCAGAGCCACCCATGCTCACAGGGAGGGGGAGATGAGCCACGCATACGGGGGGAGGATGGGAGATGAGCCAGAGCCACCCATGCATGCAGGGAGGGGGAGATGAGCCACGCATACAGGGAAGGGGAGATGACTGAGCCACCAATGCATACAGTTAGGGGGAGATGAGCCACGCATACGGGGGGGGAGATGAGCCACCCATGCATACAGGAGGGGGGAGATGAGCCATGCATACAGGAGGGGGGAGTCGGGAGAGATGAGCCATGCATGATGGGAGCGGGGAGCCGATGAGCCATGCATACAGGGAGGAGGGGGAGATGGGCCATGCATACAGGATGGGAAGGGGGGTGGGCCATTATACAGTATGCATGGAGCATCATATGTGGCCATTATACAGTATTGAGCATTGTGTGTGGCCATTATACAGTATATAGCATCATGTAGAGCCATTATACAGTATGGAGCATCATGAGTGACCATTATACAGTATGGAGCATCATGTGGGGCCATTATACAGTATGGAACATCATGTGGGGCCATTATACAGTATGGAGCATCATGTGTGGCCATTATACAGTATGGAGCATCATGTGTTGCCTTTATACAGTATGGAGCACTGTGTGGCCATTATGCAGTATGGAGCACTGTGTGGCCATTATGCAGTATGGAGCATCATGTGGGGCCATTATACAGTATGGAGCATCATGTGTGGCCATTATACAGTATGGAGCATCATGTGGGGCCATTATACAGTATGGAGCATCATGTGTTGCCTTTATACAGTATGGAGGACTGTGTGGCTGTTATAAAGTATGGAGCACTGTGTGGCCAATATACAGTATGGAGCATCATGTGGGGCCATTATACAGTATGGAGCATCATGTGTGGCCATTATACAGTATGGAGCATCATGTGTGGCCATTATACAGTATGGAGCATCATGTGTGGCCATAATACAGTATGGAGCACTATGTGTATTTTTTTTGTTTATAATTATTGTTTGTGAAACAGTGATCAGCAGTGCTAAATGGCTGTGGTTGGGACGTGGATATGGGTGTGACTAGTTGTGAAATGGGTGTGGTCAGAGGTGTGGCCTAAAATTTGCCGCTGCGTTCCACAAACTTTATCCCTCTTACACCTCCTTTAAAAATTGGGAGGTATGGTATTGCATTTGCCAGATCACAGCAAGTGCCGCGAATGTCCACAAATCCCATAGGGAATGAATGAGGCCAAACGCAGTGTTGCCGTAAGTGATCCGTTACGTGGCAGATGCAGAAAAACTGCCGGATCTGCTGCAAAAGGCTACTTTCACATCAGTGATTTTTGCCAAAAGTCACTGCCGATAGTGTCATGCTCACAAATGGGGAGGCAGCACTAAAAGTACCTAGGGCAGCATAAACTCTAAATACCCTGATTATACCCTATGAGGGAGCTGCATTGTACCCTATGAGGAGACAGCATTATTCCCTATAGGGGGAGCTACATTGTACCCGATGAGGGGGACAGCATTATACTCTAAGAGGGGGGCAGCATGATTCTCTGAGTGGGCTACATTATATTCTGTGGGGTCTGCATTGTACTATATGAGGGGGCTGCATTATTTTCTATGGAGGGGCTGCATAATACTCTGAGGGGACATTATATTCTTGGGGACTGAATTATACTATATGAAGGGGGCTTGATTATACCCTGTGAGGGGGCTACATTATATTCTATGGAGGGGCTGCATTATACCTTATGAGGGGGTTGCATTATTCTCTATGAGGCTGGTTGCATTATATTCTATGGGGGGTGCATTATATTATTTGGGGGGCTGCATTATATTCTATGAGGGGGCTACATTATGCTATATGAGGGGGTTACTTTATATACTATGAGGGGGCTGCATTGTACCCTATGAGGGGGCTACTTTATATTCTATGAGTTGGCTACTTTATATTCTATGAGGGGGGCTACCCCAAACCCTGCTACATAATTAAGACGTGTACTACCTTATATTATACCCTGATACTAGCGCAATTTACTGCACAATTGGTGGTCTTGTATTTATTTCTATGTAGCTACATAGTGGGCCCCAAGAATGATTTTCTCTGGTGTGCCCAAGGTGCTCCAGTCAGACAGTCAGATGCTGCACAGGAATTTATTATTATAAGAGGTACGGAGGCAATGGGGAAATTATTACTATATAGGGGCTGCATTATTATAATGAGGTACCGGAGAGCATTATTAATAAAGGGGGTAAGGAGGCAAGGGGATCATTGTTAATAAAAGTGGTAAGGAGGCAAGGGGAGGATTATTAATAAAGGGAGTAAGGAGGCAAGGGGAGGATTATTAATAAAGGGGGTAAAGAGGCAATGGGATCATTATTAATAAAGGGGGTAAGGAGGCAAGGGGAGCATTATTAATAAAGGGGGTAAGGAGGCAAGGAGAGCAATACTAATAAAGGGGGTAAGGAGGCAAGGGGAGCATTATTGCTATTATGGGTATTTAAAATAGCTATAACACTGTGGTTTGTGTAGAGGTGAGGAACTATGAGGAGGGGGCTGGAAAAGTGATAAGCTAAAGTCTGTGTCTGTGTGTTACATTCTGCAGACACAAGTCATGAGTGAAAGAAAATGTCATTAGTGGTTGAATGAAAAAAAATGGAAACTGAATGATTAGGATCTGCTAAACATCACTGGTGAGCCACTGGATTTCTCTGTGCACTATGCACAGGTGTATACGGCCTAAGCAATTTCTGGTGTAGAACTGGTATCTACCATGATATGGCCACTATAGGGTGGTAATATCAGTCTTAGTACAGTGGATTTTATTGATTGTGGTGTTATTGAGTTACTGCTATATATGGTGGTAATATGTGGTTATGGTGTAGAGGTATTATTTGTCTCATATTGCAGGATTGATGGTAATATTGGTCTTGATATAGTTGCATTTGGTAGTGATCAATATGGAGTCATTATTTGCTCACTTTGTGGTGGTTTAATTTACCCTTTTATAGAGGTATTTTTGGTATTGTTGGTCTTGGTATGCTGAGTTTTATTTTGTAAACAGTTTTAAGACTTAAAAGGGATATTCCCATCTCCAAGAACCTATCCCAATATGTAGTAGGTGCAATAATAATAATATTAGCAAATGCAGTTGGCTCGCTGGTCTAAGGGTATGATTCTCACTTTGGGTGCATACATGGGCTCGTAATATAATTTTTCTCCAGGGGACGCAACAATAAGGTGCTCTCCCCACTTCCTCATTACATAGTCATTGCTAGGAACCAGGCATACATAGGGGGGAAGAATTGGTGAGAGCATATTATTGTTTGCGCACGCCAGATGTTACTGGGGCGGAAGTTGCTGGTGCCTACGCAGAAGATCCCTGAGTGCAGTGCCCACAGAAAGGAGGATGAGGTATGGATTTCTGAGGGAGTGCAGAGCGTGGGTGCAGGATACTGGGGCCGTAATTGACACTGATGGGAGGGGGCTAGTATTACAATGAGGACAGGAGGTAGGAATTTCCTCCAGGCACCGTACGCCCCGGAGCCTGGAAGAAATCATTAAGATAAAGACAGAATATAACATTTTTCAGCATCAAGACCGCTAATATGAGGCATACAGGTAGGACTAGTGTGACATTTCTATTAGGCTAGGTTCACATTGCGTTAGGGCAATCCATTTAGCGCTAGCGCTAGCGGATTGCGCTAACGCAATGTTTATTTAGGGGCCGCATTTAGGGGTCGCGGTAACTTCCCCACTCTCGCAGATCCCCGATCTGCGAGAGCGGGGAACGCACCTCGGGCGCGCCGCGAACGCTGCAAGCAGCGTCCGAGGCGCGCCACAGAAGAACGGCACATCGCTAGCGCGAGCCGAAAAAGGCACGCGCTTGCGATGCGCTACAGGGAAACTTCACATTGCTGTCAATGGGTGCGCTAACGGACCCGTTGCACGGCGTTAATTGCGACATTTTCGCCGTGCAACGCTGTTCGTTAGCGTGCACACATTAACGCAATGTGAACCTAGCCTTACCTGTATGCCCGTATTAATAGGCTACATACATCCTGCGGGGTGTGACAGATTCCCTGTAATGTTTCTTTCTTAGTTTCATTGCTTTGTTTTTATTTATTACGTTTTTTTATCATACGTTTCCATGTATGTTGATATTACATCATTTGATACCTATTCCTTCCTGGATTTATCCAAATCAGTATTTCGGATGGTTGGAAGAATTTTCCCATCAGACTTTGAAAAAGAATGCCGGATTGCATTTGAAAAGCGTCACCTTTTTCTTGTCTCTTGAATCTATTTTTTTATATGGAGTTTTAGCCCAATAAAGTTGGACTGATTAATATTTTTACCAGAAGTTGGCACCCATTGCTTTTTTCTCTATATTGCAGGCATGCATTCAATAAATGAAATTACATCCAGAGAGAACCACTATGGAAAGACCATACAATCAATCACTCCAACATACAGTTCCATTCATAAATGGTGATCAGGTTACCCTGGCCAAACTACAAGCTGCCTATAGAGTAATGAATAAAAGAGTGGGAAAGCCCTGATTCATAATTTTATTAAATATAAGTTTGTGTCAAAAGTGCTCATAAGAACTCCGAATGTCCCCCAAAAAGGCCCTAATTTATGCCAATGTCAGTCTTTTGGGTTTGTGGGATCCCGACATGTAGAACAGGATCCCACAACCACCCATGGTCGGTCTCACTGTGAAAGCGTGAGAGCTCAATTTAGCTGTTACCATTACCAAATGGTAAACATAATAATGATGTTACTATCCAGTAATAGCTTTGCTAAGTAGCAACAGTGCAGAGGGGGGGCTGTATGGGGCGCAGCTAAAAGGAAGCCCCCACATGACTGCGTTGCCATGGGGAGCATGGTAGTAATTTTTTGAAAGTAAAACTGGGAGGCTCAGGATTGGTAGGATAGGAGTTGGGGTGGGGAATTCTATGGGATTGGGAGGAGGGGACCTGGGAAAAGTGCGGGAAAGGGGTCAGTCAGTCAGAGACAGGCGAAGTGAGTGGACCAGCTGCCACAGCGTTACTTACCATGGCCACAGTGGACAGCTTGGTCGCTCAGCTTCGCAGGGAGGCAAGATCCAGGAGGGCCGGATGGCTTGAAGAGCAGCTCACTGGGTTGCTAGGAGGCAGCGGCAGCCAGGACAGCGGGAGCCAGGGCAGGAGTTCCAGGAGGTCGAGGCCGCCCGAGAGGCTGTCCCCGGATACCACACCGCACGGCAGGTGCAGGCCGCGGAGCCCCTCCGGGGACCCTGCGGGGGCTGGGGGACGCGGCGCAGCCACAGCGCCCGCCCCCCCCTCCGGCAGGAATCCACCCGGCGGCCCTGCCAGCGCGAGGCGACGAGGCACTGCGGGAGCTGTGCAGACGCGGCAGGACGCCGGCGCTGCACCGGATGTTATGGCCGCACTTCCGGTTCGGCCGAGCAGGGGGCGCGGGAGCGCTGCAGCGCCGAGATTTTCACCTCAGACCCGCCGGGGAGCCGCTCCAGCGGCGGTGACACCAGGTACGGAGCGCAGGAGGTGCGCAGCAGCGGCGTCATCTGCCAGGAGCCGGGAGCCGGGAAGTACTGCAGCGGGTGCACCAGGACCTCTGCCGATTGGTGCACCTGGCTCTGGGATAGGATGGCGCAGCAGGATGGCGGCCAGGCCAGTGGCATCATCGCGGCAGGGAGCAAGTCGCGGACGCGCCGCAGGAGCGGCGTACAGAGCGGATGGTTCGGCTGCGGCGCCCAGGGGATTTAAACAAGCTGCCAGATCCAGGTCCAGCAGGAGGTCGAGGGAACGGTCGCCTTCGCCAGTCTCGCTCCCCCCTGGTGACGTGGAGGCCAGGGGCTCGGGCCTGGGGCACACGAGTGGCAGTGACGACTCCGGGAACGAATATCAGGCTGACGGGGACTGGCAGGATTCAGGAAGCACGGCTGGTGGGGACACAGCACCTGCACAGCCCCGTGAGTATACGTCCAGTCTTTTTCCGGTGCCGGGGGTTTCGGGGTTAGCTGATCGGGGTGGTGGTGAGGTTCCGGGTGTTAAAGAGCTTTTAGCGGGTATGTCGCAGATTTTGAGTAGATTGGATGGCGGTGTTGCGGATAGGGTAGGAGCGTCGCCCGCTCGGGCTTGGGTGTCGGGGGTTGGTCATGGAGTGGGGGGTTTGAGCGAGTTTGCGAGTTCTGGTAGCGGTCCGACGTCTTTAGTGGCTGGGGTGTCGGTGTCGGTGCAAATAGAAACGGAAATGGGGGATACCGTTAAGCTAGACGATAGGGCAAAAGGTGAGGTTTACATGTGTTTTGAGGGCCCGCTGGGGGCCCATTTGAAGAAGGAGGTGAAGGACAAGATTTGGAAAGATGAATACGTGGAGATTTTCTCTCTCCTTCCTTTAGAAAAACTTAATTTGGATAAAGGAAAGAAAGACGATAGTAAAAAGGAGGAGGAAGAAAAGAGGCGTTGGCGCCTTATTCCTCAGACGTTTGTTAACTAGCAGCAGGCATTTGCCATTCTGGCGAGTGTCATAGGGGAGAAATTCCCAGAGAATTGCTCAGGGCTGTTTTGTTATTTTGACGCCATTGGGGAAGCACATTGTACCTACGGGGGCCAGGCTTGGCTGAGATACGATGAACAGTTCAGGCAGCGCAAAGCGGTGAGGCCCGAGATAAGATGGGAGCAAAAGGACATCGGTTTGTGGTTGAAGGTAATGGCCCCGGTGCGATATGGACAGTCCTTTCAAGGGGGCGGGGGGGGGGGGTAGCAGTCAACAGTCAGGGCAAGGTGGAGCAGGCCAGGGGTCACAGGGGGCAAAATAAAGAACGGGGACATGCTGGCAGTTTAACGACGGCCAGTGTAAGTATGGCGCCACCTGTAAGTTTAAACACGTTTGCTCCCATTGCAACGGGGCCTCACATGGGGCTGCTAAGTGTTTCAAGAAATCGCGTGGTAAGCATCCGTGGGTGGCGGTCAAGGGGGAGACTCCGGTGAGGCTTCAAAAGATGGCCCCCTATCTAAATAGATACCCGGATTATCAAAAGGCGGAAGTTATTAGGGATGGTTTTCTTGAGGGGTTTAAGATCCCTCACCCGACGCATGTTGTCCCATTTTCTACAAAGAATTTGAGATCGGCTAGTTTGCATTCGGAGGTTGTTTCGGTTAAATTGGCGAAGGAGGTCGAATTGGGAAGAATGGCCGGGCCGTTTAGTTCGCTCCCTATGGCTGACGTAATTGTTTCCCCGCTTGGGGTGGTGCCCAAGAAGGAGCCGAATAAGTTTCGGCTGATTCAGCACCTGTCTTATCCCAAGAGATCCTCGGTGAATGATGGGATTGCGGAAGAGTTGTGCTCCGTTGTTTATACCTCTTTCGATGCCGCTGTCCAGTGGGTGCGCAGGTGCGGGCCTGGGGCCTTGTTGGCAAAAACAGACATCGAATCGGCTTTTAGGCTTTTGCCTGTGCACCCACAGAGCATTCCTTTGTTAGGTTGTTGGTGGGAGGGGGTTTTTTACTTGGATAGGTGTTTGCCTATGGGATGTTCGATTTCCTGTGCATTGTTTGAGACTTTCAGTACCTTTTTGGAATGGGTAGTGAGAGACGTTTCGGCCGTTCCTTCGGTCATTCACTATTTGGATGACTTTTTGTTTGTTGGTCCACCGGATTCTGCGGTGTGTGGTCATCTATTGCTACCATGGAATGGGTGACCGGACAGTTTGGTGTTCCTTTGGCGCAGGATAAAACGGAGGGCCCCTGTAAGGTCTTGAGTTTTCTAGGGATTCTCATTGATTCGGAAAAGATGGAATGTCAGTTGCCGGATGATAAATTGCTGTTGCTTAGGCAGGAGGTGGGCAGGATTGGAAAATTGCGGAAGGTAACCTCGAAGGAGTTGCAGTCGTTGCTGGGACGCCTGAATTTTGCTTGCCATATCATGCCGATGGGCAGGATTTTTTGCCGCAGGTTGTCCAGGGTGACGGCGGGAGTCCGGTCAGCCCATCATTTTATCCGTTTGGGTAGGGAGCATAAGGACGACCTTCTTGTTTGGCAACGTTTTTTGGACAGCTATAACAGCAGGTCCCTGATTCAGCAGGAGGATCTCAATGCTTTTGACTGTGAGATGTACACGGACGCAGCGGGCGGAGTTGGCTATGGAGCCTATTGCGGAGGAAAATGGAGTGTGGAGGTTTGGCCTGAAGATTGGCAAAAGAAGGGGCTTACCAAGAATTTGACATTGTTGGAGCTGTTCCCAATTGTGGTGTCGGCGTTTATTTGGGACGACAATTTCCGGGACCGGCGGGTGCGTTTTCATTGCGACAACTCGAGCGTGGTGTCTGTGATTAACAGCTTATCTTCTTTTTCTCCCCCGGTAATCAGGCTGATTAGGGCATTGGTGTTGAGATGCCTTGAGTTGAATGCATGGATTTCGGCGGTGCATGTGCCAGGCGTTCAAAACAATATAGCTGACGCTTTGTCTTGTTTGCAGTGGGACCGTTTCCAGGAATTGGCTCCAGATTCGGAGGTGACAGGAGCGGCATGTCCTTTGCATCTGTGGCAGGTGGTTATGGAAGGGGAGGCCGACTGATTCAAGCTTCGGTGTCTAACAGGACTTGGTTAGATTATACGGCGTCGTGGGCCATGTGGGAAGATTGGTTAGATCAATGTGGCCAGGTGGAGTCAGATGGTGATAGGACTATGGCGTTATTGGCCCTGATTGGTAAGGTGGTGGAATGGGGTTGGTCTGTGTCTAGGTTAAATAAGTTTACAGCCGGTTTGGTTTTTGGTTTCCGGTTGCAAGGGGCCAGGGACGTTACAAAGGATTTTGTAATACGGCAGGCATTAAAAGGTTTTCGCAAAGGTAACGTAACTTTTGATAAGCGTAGGCCCATTTCTTTTGAGTTGTTGCAGCGGTTAGGTGAGGCCTTAGTTTTTGTTTGTTCTTCGCAGTTCGAAGTGGTACTGTTTCGGTTGTCTTTTTCTTTAGCATTTTTTGGTGCTTTGCGTTTGGGAGAATTGGTTTCCCAGAGCAGGGGCAAGTCGGGTGGTCTTTTAGCGGAAGATGTGGTTTGTTGGGATGGGGGTATCGCTTTTTGGATTAGGCAGTCGAAGACGGACCAGCTGGGCAGGGGAATGAAAGTAGGAAGGGTGGATGGTAGCGGGATGTGCCCGCAGCAGTGTTTGGCAGCATATTGGGGTTTGTGTCTGGTCAGGTCAGGCCCTTTGTTGCAGCATCAAGACGGGGATTTTCTGTCCCGCTTCCAGTTTGTGGCTATTTTGAAGAAGGGCTTGGAATATCTGGGTGTTAAGCCGGATAATTTCGGGTCACACTGTTTTCAGATTGGGGCCGCGTCCGAGGCCGATGGTTTGGGCCTGGGGCCGGAGGTGATTAAGAAAATAGGCAGATGGAGTTCTAATCGTTACCTGTCTTATGTGCGTCATTGAATCGGCGACGCTGGGGGTGTGTTTTGGTTTTGTGTTAATTGTGGTTATGTTTTCCAGGTCGGCCGCCCTCCTTGGCTTGGATTGTTGGACACTCTTTCGTCTACTGGGGTGCCCTCCGGGCTGATGCTAGGTCAAATGGTAGGCAACTGGGTTTTGGTCGGGAGGCAGTTGTCATTCGTTGGATGGGTTGCCGTGGTATGTTGTGGCGTAGCCTGTTGTCGGAATTCTCCTGCGCCGCTCGGTTGGATCGCCCCCCGGACATCTTGGTGGTTCACCTGGGAGGTAACGACTTGGGGGCAAAACCAGTGAGAGAACTGATTCGGGACATCCGTTTCGATTTGTTGAGACTGTGGGTTTCTTTTCCTGGTTTACTGACGGTGTGGTCGGACATTGTGCCACTCCGGAAGTGGAGGGAGGCCCGTTCCCATAAAGGGATTAACAGGGCCAGGGCGAAATTGAATAGGTCGGTGGCGAGTTTTGTGTCGCGGAACGGGGGTATTGCCGTTAGACACTTTGAGCTGGAGGCCGGGGTCGGGAATTTCTGGCGGGATGATGGAGTGCATCTCAACGAGATAGGTATGGATTTATGGGCGCTCGGTCTACAGGAAGGTGTAGAAAGAGCTTTGGCGGTGGTGGGGCACTCACGAGCCTGAGGTGGTCAGGGCTGTTTGTGTGTGGCGGGGGGTGGGGTTCTTGGAGTTGGTGATGATGCTTATAGGGTTGATCTGGCTTTTGTTACAGGCTCTGGACGGGGTGTTTACCTCGGGAGCTTTGTGGTTGGTTTGCCCGAAACGGGTTACATGGTGCCCTCGAGCTGGTGGTTACGGCTGAGGGTAAATACGGGTTTTGGTTAAATTTTGTGGTAGGCTTTTGGCCTATTATGAGCCAGATTTTTGCTCCAAGAACCCTCCCCTCGAGGTTTTTATATTTACAATGTTTACATGTTGTTATTAATGTATTTGTTTGTTAATAAAATGGCCGCTGTGGCCAAATTATCCAAAAGAAATTTATGTCTTCGTGTCAATTCATTGGCGATACGCGGTCATGGGTTAGCGGGATATCTTGAGATCTCTCTCTTTCACTGGGAGAGGGACTGTGGAGGGTTGTTGGATCCCACTCTGAATGCCTGGATCCTACAAACCAGAACACGATTTACAGAAGTAGGGCCTTTGGGGGGCATTAGGAGCACTTATGACCACTTTTGAAACTAACTTATATTTAATAATATCACTTGTTTGGGGCTGCTCACACTTTTTTAAGTAAAAAGGGCAACACCAGATTGGTGGTAGGTTATTAACTGCCACTCTCATGCGTCATAGACATTATGTAAATGAATCACCAACTGGGTCCTTTGATTAGATAAAAAAGGAGGCCTACTTCATTGGCTTAATTGACTCCAGTCATTGAATGGACAATTAGACATTCTAATCCAGGTTGTTAAACAAATGCTAATCAGCTATATACAAGCCTATTGGCAGTTGTTTACTTATTTGTTTATAAAAGCTGACAAAACTGTGATGAGGACAGAACAATTGTTCTTATCAGAATGATCATTCTGTCCCCAAACAGCAGCATGCTATTCAGGGGCACACATAGAAATCATTGGGCCCCATAGGAGAAATCATTGGGCCCCATAGGAGAAGTTCTAATTGGCCTCCCCAACAAACAAAAATAATTAATATTTAATGAAGTCACAGAACAGCATACAGTGCCTCACAACTTTGCAGCCTTTACAAAGTAATTTTCCAATTTTCCAGTATGATGCCAACAAAAGTCCCTTCACCCAACCTCTAACCGTGAGTGTAGAAAAAGTTTTTGGTGTTATCATTCATATTCTCTGAAAAAATGCCAAGAAAGTAAAAATTCTGCCGGGGTATATAAACTTTTGAGCACAACTGTATATTATAATGCCACCCACATAGCACTGAAAATATTTTAATGGCCTCCAAATATTATAATAGCCCCCCACATAGCACTCCGTATAGTATAATTGGCTCCATAGTCCTCCATATTATATACTGCACCTCATAGTCCTCCATATAATATTTTGCACTCCACATAGTCCTCCATACAGTTTACTACGTAACCGCCAGTGCAAACTCTGTGGAAAAGGTTGCAATAGCACTCGCACTAACGTCAGTGAGTTGAATTGAGTTCATTGGCTGTCAACTCCCAGGACCTTTCTGATTGCACTGTGAGCATCAGAACATTCTCACGCTTGCGTTAACATCAGTCAGGTCATAAGAGTTCACAGCGTCATCACATGCTGCTCAGTGTCTCTGCTGGATAGTAGGCTGTATGGTTGCATCATGCAGCAATGCAGCCTTCCATCTAGATGTAGCAGGGCTAGACCAGTCACGTCACAAATGGATTATTATCTTCTCTGCGGACAGGTGAGGAATGTTGTTGCTTATTATTTTAATTCTATTACAGGAGACCATGGCTTTTGTGGACTGGGCAATGATGTGAGTATGGTTTAATTAAGATTCATTACAGGAGTCTGTTTCAAGCTTTCAATTAACAGACTTTTTTTCTGGCTCTGTATTTATTTACAATGTAACTATAGGATTAGTAATTGAGAGGCGTCTTATAGATCAGGATGTTCACCGAATCGAAAGGTTCGCTCATCTTTAATCATTATTACCTTCCCTGGAGTGCTCAACCAACAAAGATCAATCTGAAGGTACCGTCACACTCAGCAACTTTGCAAAGAGAACGAGAACAATCCGTGACGTTGCAGCGTCCTGGATAGCGATCTCGTTGTGTTTGACACAGAGCAGCGATCTGGATCCCGCTGTGCCATCGCTGGTCGGAGCTAGAAGTCCAGAACTTTATTTAATCGCCAGGTCGGCATGTATCGTCATGTTTGACATCAAAAGCAACGACGCCAGCAACGAGCATAGGGGGCGTCTCAGCGTCTCCTTCTAGCCAGTCGGTACACTCCGGCAGTTTGACATGGAGCTAACAACCAGCGAGAACGAGAAGTGAGTCGCCGTTACGTCATTGGATCGCTCGTACATCGTTCTGGAGTTGCTGTGTTTGACGTCTCTACAGCGACCTAAACAGCGACGCTCCAGCGATCTAGTTTAGGTCGGCTCGTTGTCTATATCTCCGCAGCATCGCTGAGTGTGACGGTACCTTAAGGTTAACAGAATCTGCTAGAATCTGCAAAAATTATAGTTCATGCCCTCATTATCTCCCGTCTTGACTACTGCAACCTCCTGCTCTGTGGCCTCCCCATCTAACACTCTTGCGCCCCTCCAATCTATCTTAAACTCTGCTGCCCAACTAGCCCGACTAATCCACCTATCCCCCCCGCTATTCCCCGGCCTCTCATCTCTGTCAATCTTTTCACTGGCTCCCCATTACCCAGAGACTCCAGTTCAAAACCCTAACCATGGCATACAAAGCTATCCACAACCTGTCTCCTCCATACATCTGTGACTTCGTCTCCCGGTACCTACCAGCACGTAACCTCCGATCATCACAACATCTCCTTCTCGACTCCCCTCCTAACTCTTCTTCTCACAATCGCATACAAGATTTCTCCCGCGCATCCCCCCTCCTCTGGAACTCTCTAATCCAACATATCAGACTTTCACCTATCATTGAAACCTTCAAAAGGAAGCTGAAAACCCACCTCTTCTGACAAGTCTACAACCTGCAGTAACCACCGATCCATCAAACCGCTACACGACCAGCTCTGCCCTCACCTATTGTATCCTCACCCATCCCTTGTAGATTGTGAGCGCTCATGGGCAGGGTCCTCTCTCCTCCTGTACCAGTCGTGACTTGTATTGATTAAGATTGTTGTACCTGGTTTTTATTATGTATACCCCTCCTCACACGTAAAGCGCCATGAAATAAATGGCGCTATAATAATAAATAATAATAATAAGGTTGCAGTCAGACGGCCGTATCACACAGATGACGATGACATTGCAATGCTCGGAATGGCAGGTGGCACTCCTGACTTAAGCGTGACAAGTGTGACAGCTTGTATTTCTATTCTGTTATAACGCTAAGGTACTGCGATGTGATCGTCGTCCGTGTTGTATTGTTGTCTGACTGCGCCCTTAGAGCAAGATGTGTAATAGTCCGGCAGGTCATTAATGGCCCCAAAGTGAAGCAGTAAGAAGCCTCTTGCTTATTTATTTAACTCACTTATATAGCACCATGAATTTACAGACATCATCATCACTGGCTCACAATCTAAGATTTTCTATCAGTATTTCTTTTGTGTGGCCTAGGAAACTCACTGAGAACATATAAACTCTTGGCAGATGTTATCCTTGGTGGAATGTTAACCCATGACCCCAGGCTACAGTGCAAACCACTGAGCTATCATGCTACCTAAAGTTAATGATCATGATTACACTCCTTATGCAGACATTGAAATACTATTATACACTTGAAAATATTACAAAGAGAAAGCCACAGCTCTAAAAAAAGAACATTGCTGTTCACTTGCCAAAAATCATCTAGACAATTCAGAAATCTATTAGAACAATATTTGGTTGAAAGATGAGAGCAAAATGGAAAAATAGAGCTTTTTGGTTTAAATGAAAAGTGTTCAATCTGGAGAAAGAAAAATACTGCATTACAGTATAAAAACTTCATACTATTTGTGAAACACGGTGGTGGTAGTATAATGGTGGTAGGTGGCTTGCATCATTGATGGAACAATGAATTCTGAAATTTATCCTAAAGTAAAATATCAGGAGATCAGTCCATGAGCTGAATCTCAAAAGAATGTGGGTAGAGATGAGTAAACCCGAACTGTAAAGCTCAAGGTTCGTACCAGACCCTTAGTGTCCGATGCTGAACTCTGAAAACTGGTTTCTCCTGGAAGTCCATTTTACAGCTTGGGAGTTCAGGACGGAGCAAGAGAGAGAGATTTTCCAGCTTGAAAGGTCTCAATTGATCTCTATTGGGTTCGGGTTCAAGTTCGGGTACAGTTCTGGGACCGAAACTGAACTTGAACTTCCACAGGTCAGCTCATCCCTAAACATGGGTCATACAGTAAGACGACAACCCCTCTAAAGCATATGAATCATTCTACAAAGGTATGATTAGGAGATGACACACCAGCATAACAGAATTGAAGCGGTTTTGTAGGGAGAAATGGACTAAAGTCCCTAAATGCCGATGTGAAGGACAAATCCAACAATTACATGTTTAGATGCAGTTATTGCAACACAAGATGGTCATTAGTGATTATTAGCGAACCCAAACGGTAAAATTCAGGGGACGTACCGGACACCTGCTGTCCGGTACTGAACGCCAGGCATGGACTTTTTACTGTACGTCTGGTTTCCTGTTCAGGTTCGCCAGTCTAATAAAGCTCGTTGAAAGGCTGCAGCACAGCCAATAAATAAGCTTTCAGACTGTGGGCACTTCTGAAGCCACCACAGCCATGCCAGGTTTGTGCATGCCTTGATTGGCCGGCGAATATTACTGTATGTGGTCAATTGGGGGAAACAAAGTTGTAAAAACAAAATTCAAAATAAAGCATTAAAAATATTTTGGCCTTGCAAATGCTGTTTTATATATAAACTAAACAAGTAAACCAAAAAAGTGCATATTTGTTAGTGCTACATCCATAACAACCCAAGCGATAAAAGTACGATAACCTATATATACAATGAATGGCATTTAAAAAAACTAAAATAAACACTGCAAAAATATTCAATATATGATATATGTGTTTACTTCCTGATGAAGTAATTTTAAACTTCGAAACGTGTCAAATGATTTACAGCTATTCTATTACACCTCGTTCGGACTGACGTCTCTATAAACTCAGCAACGCGGAACTACTCCACAAAAATCCTTTTTTGTCAAACTTTAGATAAAAAGCATGCAAAAATAAAGACAGATATACGTGTTTATTTAGTGATTGCAGAAATCTAACCCGCGGTTCTATAGACACATTCTAGCACGAGCTGTGTCTCGGGAGTATAAATAAATCCTTTTCTTAAATCCTGCACTATGAGTCACAGCTTCTATAATGGTATAAACCTTTTACAAGTGGCTCTCCATAATACTTTGCAGTGCAATATGAGCTAAATAACGGTGTTTATGGATAATAAATGGAACATCTTGCTAAAATGTTTTCCTCCTTTTCTTCATATTGAATCTAAAGAGTGCAGGACGGTCTGACTGTCCCTTGACCAAAGACCTGCACAGACAGCTGAGAGCCTATGTACTAGAACAGTGGATAGGACCCAAGTTCCTTAGTATTCCCAGCACAGAGTGCACATGCTAAAAAGGCAAAGATTCAGTTCCTCCATAATGTAAATGGAGTAGTCTTGAAGGTAAAGGATTGATCAAGGGCCCAACTATAACAGATGCAGGGGTTGCAGTTGCACCCAGGCTCTGGAGCCTAAGGGCCTCAAATGGTCACTTGGCCGAAATTAAAAAAACATTACCCTGTTGGAGATTTTACATTGTGGCCCTGGAGCTTCAAGTTCCACCACTGGGATTGATCTACGGTAGAAGAAGGATTATGTGGATTGCCCCCAGGCGCAGGGCAATGGGGTACTCGGCACCGGGTCCCTCGGTCTCGGTTCTGGGGATGTCACGGTGGCCCGACCCGGCCCTGCTGAGGGGCGCCCAATTAAAGGTGTAAGTTTGTACGGGGTTCGTGACGCCACCCGTGGTATTCGGTCAGGGTGACCGACGCTGCTGGGGGTCCACTGGGGTGCTGGAATGGCAGCCAGATGGTATACCTTCCCACAGGTGAAGTATGTCCTCAGGGTTTCCCAAAGTGTGTGGATGATGATAGTGGTCGTTGTAAGGCGCGATGAATAACGAGGACACAAAGATTGCAGTCTCTTTACCTTTTACTGAAGACTTCAGCGTCCGCAGTCCAGAGTACCGCTCACAGGGTTGGCTGAGTCCGGCCGGTCCGAAGGCACATCCAGAGTTCCCTTAGCCAGGAGGAAATCAGTAGCCTTCCTACTAGCGCCTGTGTGTTGTAGTACCTCCCTGCTGAGCACCACGGGAAAGTCCTCACAACCTTTGTAGATATTTCTGATGTTCTCTCTCTGTCCCCCAGATGATATGGATAGGACAACCCGTATGACGGGGTAGGCCTGGAGTTAATTTAAAGGGACCCTAGAGACGCCCCTCTCCCACAATTGCCTCCGTGTCTTCTTAGGTATTTAGGTTGGGCAGCCAACTTGGAATTGACTGTCCTGCCGTTGTTTGGAGTAATGCATAGAGTCAGTACTCCCTCGCTGTTCCGGCCACCAGCTATGCGCCTCGGAAGGAGGCTGCCGATCTCGGGGCAGGACTACTCCCGCTATTATCTCCTTGTGCTGTGACTTCGGTTCTCACTCTCCATAATATACTTCGCTTCGTGTCCTTTCTTAGGATGCTGCCGCAATGATGTGCAGGCACAGCTCCGTAACGTTCTATCTCTTGCTAGGCCTCTGTCAGGATCCCACCCCTGACAGGACCTCTCTGGGTCAAACCCAGGCTGCTTCTCCCTCGATGTTATCTGGTCGAAGCCCAGTCTCTTCTCTCTCTAACTTCCTATCCAACCCACCAGTTTTACCCGTGTGTGAGGAGTGCCCTAGTAGATAGAAGCTTTTCTCCCCCTGGTGGACTGGAGTGTAAAGTGTAGTGTGTGACTGTGATACCTGGCAATGTGAACTCCTTTAGTACCATCAGACGTAACATCACTCCCCCTGGTGGAAGAGCGACATTACTTCAATGACCAGGACTCTGGAGCGCTGCATATGCTGTTAGGAATACAGTACCTGCCTTAGACGCAATCATCCATCCTTCCCTGCTGGTCTGTCCATGCTGGAGGTGGAGCGATGCCACCCTTGGATGGTGCAACTACTACACATGGTGTTTTTTGTGTGTGGAAGTGGTGAGTGATGTAGGAATGTGGGATGCCGTGCTTCCCACTTATTTCACAGCCCATAAGACATGGGATGCTGTGTCCCCCAGTTGCCAGCCCAAGCAGGACGCTGCCTTTCTTAGCGTAAACCAATGGTGGGAATGTGTGCACCCTGTCAGGTAAGCAGGGAGTCGCTCCCTGGACATGACTGGAAGGAATGCATCTCCTGATTTTTATCATTAGCATTGGATGGCTATTTTAGGACTGCTCCTTTACACTCCAGTGATGTTTATTCAGTTCTCTTGCATAGTGGTGTGGTGAGTGATTCCAGGTGGCTTCAGAGCAGTTGCTTATGGTCATTTCCTGTTCTTCTTCCTTAGCTATTGTCTTTGGGTTACCTTTTAGTTTTCATTGTAGTTTAATGCTGCTACCTTAGGATTTACTCTGGTATCCTGACTCTGTAAGAGTTTGAGCCGAGTGTCATCTGAGTGTGATCTGATTCTTTCACATGACAGAACTGAAGCATAGGAGCGGAGAAGATGGAAAACTTAATTTCTCCATCTTCTCCATTATCTCTGTGCTCGTACATTGGAGTACACTTGGTTTACATCCGATTGTAGTCCAAAATTTCACACCCATAGACTTGTAGTCCCCAAGACAGGGCTGTGGCTACCATGCTGTTGTCTTATTTTTAATTTACCTAATACATTTGATACTTTTATATACATCAGATTTCTGAAGCTGGATTTACCATTTTCGACTATTGATTGATCCTCCTACGCACTGCTGGATTTTCTGAGCTCCGGACAAAATCTCAATTCTTATCCTTATCCCATAGACTTGTATGAGTGCGTGGGATCCGAATATCTGAGCCACTCGCAGTATGCTGCTATTGTTTTCTCATGCCGAATTAACATTAGAAAATAATCGCAGATCTGCACGGCCCCACAGTATAACATTAGGCTTAGTGTTAGCTGATAAAATATATACGGCAGTGTGAGCAAAATCTAACAGTCATGCTAGGAATCAGTGGCATACTGAAAATGGTGGCAGATGACAAGGCTGTAATGGGACCTGAGAGTCGGGGTGGCCCAGTGCCAGCACCAGCCTGTCATTGTATGTTCGATTGTATCACCATCCTGGATGACGATACAGCTGGAAGCAATGATGGAAGAGTGGGCTGTGTACTCCCACCTACATCAATCTCCCTCTGCATCTGAGCTCTGACGTCTCAGCTCAGCTGGCGCAATGATGTCACTTCACACCTCTGTGAAGAGCTGCAAAATCCAGAAGCCATTCTGAGGAGATGGGAGCAGTGGGGGAACAACGAGAGGTGAGTAATTTTTTTTTCTTATATCAATGAGAACATTGTGGGGCCCATTATACTGTATCGAAAGCTATTTGGGGCCCATTATACCGTATGGAAGGCAATGTGAGGCCCATTATGCTGTATGGAGGACGATGTGGAGGTGTTCATTATACTGTGTGGAGAACTATGTGGGGCCCTTTATACTGTATGGTCTGGACTATGTGGGGCCCATTATACTATATGGAAGGCAGTATAATGCCCATTATATTGTATGGATGGCAATGTGCGACCAATTATACTATATCAGCTTAACCCTAATTAAGGAGTATTATGTGAGGATTACCAGAGGGACAGTCTGAGAACCAGTGAATTGTATTGATAAAACAAGTATCCCACAGAGATCTGCCTGTCTGCATGTATGGGTCAACCTCCAACTGTGAGTGTAAATCTGACCTCCAATTACCTACTATTTGTATATAGTTATTTACCTCGTTAACATTAGTAATTATTTCAAGTTAAGACTGTTTCTTCATGATTGGGTATTAGCTGCATAAACAACCACCACCACTATCATACTCTACTGAAAGATACAGCTATTGTGCAAAATTATCATTTGCCACATTGCCCTCTCTGATTTGCGTAGAAATGGGCTTGGTTATTAGCCCTGTGTTCAGAGACCTATCTCCAACTGTCCGACACGCACCTATCGTCGCAACAAACTATTTCTCACTGTTACTTTTTAATATTTTTGTTGGGGAACTTTGTAATTGGAGAGGGGGAAGAGAGGCTCATAATGACAGAAAGATTAGCCACCGTGACTTAGATTATATAGATTATAGACCTCCAGGAGCACAAACCCTCTGCCGAACATCACATGACATTACCATCCAGGGCAACTTTTTAAAGATAAACTGTTAGATAATAAATAAGTAAAGAGCATTACATATTTTGTGCCAAATTTATGAACCACATGTCTTATTTTGAAAAATTTTGAAGAAATTGTCACAAAATAATTCAGTGGATACAAGACAAAAAGAAAATAGACTTTTTGAAATTACAAATGATGGAGCATGCTCAGTGACTAGAAAATAGAGGAAAAAATTACTTAAAGGGAATCTGCCACCAGGTTTATCCGATAATGATGTAGATAAGCCCCTAATCTGACCTGCAAGAAAAGAAAAATAACTTTTATTAAGCTCACCTGCGGGGCGGTCCGGTGCCAGGGGTGTTGCAGGTCCTGGTCCGGCGCCTCCCATCTTCTTGCAATGCCGCCCTCCTGCTTGCTTCACAGGATCCCCGGCATCGCGCTCATGCATAGGCGTACTCTGCCCTGTTGAGGGCAGAGCAAATTCCTGCAATGCGCAGGCGCTGAGCCTCTCTGACCTTACCCGACGCCTGCGCACTGCAGTATTTTGCTCTGCCCTCAACAGGGCAGAGTACGCCTATGCATGCCGGGGAGCCTGTGTGATTGTCGCAGTGACACATCATCCACATGAAGCAAGCAGGAGGGTGGCATCACAAGAAGATGGGAGGCACCGGACCGCCCCACAGGTCAATATAATAAAAGTTATTTTTCTTCTCTTGCAGGTCAGATCGGGGGCTTATCTACAGAATTATAGAATGCTGTAGATAAGCCCTGAAAGGCAGTGGCTGTAACTCGTACCTGCCAAACCTGGTGACAGGTTCCCCTTAAAAATGCTAGCAAGAGTAAGAACGTCCTAGGGTCCTGGTCAGATGAGCTGGCCACCCATGCAACAAGTCCATCTATACACCCAACAACGATGCAGAAGGTCAGTTTTTAACATGTTCAAATCCTTGATCCTCTGAGTAATAAGCGATAAAGCTTATTTCTGGCTTCATACAATAGCAAAAATTACATTCAGATAATTAGCTTGCAGGTGTTTGGCGCATTCTTTGGACATTAGTAATGTACACACACTCTGATATTTATGGATCGGTGCACAACACTTTATGTGAACATAGCACATGGCCTTGAAAAGATTCTGGTGCATATGGTAGACTTAAGGTCCCCTATTCAACTGCTGGAGGTTAAAACAGGGTTCTTCTGGCCTTCACCAGTGTGATGTGCATTGGCATACCATGCGCCATGCTTTCCAGTACAGTGGGCCCCCACATAAACTAATTTAGACAGTTTTTAAACACTGTGGCCAATGTATAAAATTATATTCAGTGACGAGTTGAAGGCATTTTCTTCCAGATGTGAACATGGCCTTAGGTATATGGGCAACGTTATACTGGATTAACACCATACTATTTTGTAATAACAGGGGTTGCAAAAATGAGGGGTAATAATGCTCTGTAAAAAAGGGGGGTTGCAAAAAGAGGGGTTATGATTAGTGTTGAGCGATACCGTCCGATACTTGAAAGTATCGGTATCGGAAAGTATCGGCCGATACCGGCAAAGTATCGGATCTAATCCGATACCGATACCCGATACCAATACAAGTCAATGGGACTCAAGTATCGGACGGTATTCCTGATGGTTCCCAGGGTCTGAAGGAGAGGAAACTCTCCTTCAGGCCCTGGGATCCATATTAATGTGTAAAATAAAGAATTAAAATAAAAAATATTGCTATACTCACCTCTCCGACGCAGCCTGGACCTCACCGAGGGAACTGGCAGCGTTGTTTGCTTAAAATGCGCGCTTTTACTTCCTTCCGTGACGTCACAGCTTGTGATTGGTCGCGTGCCGCCCATGTGGCCGCGACGCGACCAATCACAGCAAGCCGTGACGTAATTTTCAGGTCCTCAATGCCTAATTCTAGGCATTCATGATTTTAAAATTACGTTCCGGCTTGTGATTGGTCGCGTCGCGGTCACATGGGCGACGCGACCAATCACAAGCCGTGACGTCACGGGAGGCAGGAGACGCGCGCATTTTTAAAATTACGTCACGGCTTGTGATTGGTTGCGTGCCGCCCATGTGACCGCGACGCGACCAATCACAGCAAGCCGTGACGTAATTTCAGGTCCTGAATGCAGAAATAGGCATCAGGACCTGAAATTACGTCACGGCTTGCTGTGATTGGTCGCGTCGCGGTCACATGGGCGGCACGCAACCAATCACAAGCCGTGACGTAATTTTAAAAATGCGCGCGTCTCCTGCCTCCCGTGACGTCACGGCTTGTGATTGGTCGCGTCGCCCATGTGACCGCGACGCGACCAATCACAAGCCGGAACGTAATTTTAAAATCATGAATGCCTAGAATTAGGCATTGAGGACCTGAAAATTACGTCACGGCTTGCTGTGATTGGTCGCGTCTCGGCCACATGGGCGGCACGCGACCAATCACAAGCCGTGACGTCACGGAAGGAAGTAAAAGCGCGCATTTTAAGCAAACAACGCTGCCGGTTCCCTCGGTGAGGTCCAGGCTGCGTCGGAGAGGTGAGTATAGCAATATTTTTTATTTTAATTCTTTATTTTACACAATGTTGTTTCGATACCGATACCCGATACCACAAAAGTATCGGATCTCGGTATCGGAATTCCGATACCCGCAAGTATCGGCCGATACCCGATACTTGCGGTATCGGAATGCTCAACACTAGTTATGATATGTTCACACTTTTTTCCACTTGGTTTTACAGCAAAAAACACCGCATTTTACAGTCACTGCAAAGTGAATGAGATTTCTGAAGTCTCATGCACATGCTTCTTATTTTTAAATTGCAGATTTGAAGTTTCAGACCTGCACATGTGAATTCTTTCTGCATTTTTGCAGCGTTTTTCACCTAGTCTAATGAATGGGGAAAAAACACATAAAAATGATTAAAAACATGGCCAGCATTTTTTTTTTTGCTAAGAGATATGTTTTTGATGCAGAAATGTTTGCAACAAATACTTATCATGTGCATATGCAGCGCCCCAGAGTCCTGGTCATTGCAGTATTGTCGCTCCGCCGCTAAGGGGAGTGATGGTATGTCTGATGGCACTAAAGGAGTTCACCTGACCAGGTATCACAGTCACACATTACACTTCACACTCTGGCCTCCAGGGGGAGCAAAGGGTTCTATGTATTAGGCCACACCTCACAATCTGGTAAAACTGGGGGTTGGATAGGAAGTTATAGAGAAGCTGACTGGGTTTTGCCCAGGCAACATCCAGTGAGAGAGGGTTTTGCGGGGAAAGATTCAGGGGGGTCCCTGTCAGGGGTGGGATCCTGACAGAGGCCTAGCAAGAGACAGATCGTTACGGAGCCGCGCCTGCACTTCATTGCAGCGGTATCTTAAGAAAGGACAGGAAGCAAAGTATATTGTGGAGAAGTGAGAAACGAGATCACAACAACAAAGGAGATAATACCGGGAGGAGTTGTGCCCCTAAGATCGTGGCAACATCCTTCTGAGGCACGTAGCCGGTGGCCGGAACACCGAGGGAGTGCTGGCTCTACGCTTTACTTCAATCACGGCAGGACAGTTGACTTTAGGTTGGCTGTCTCACCTTTTCACCTAAGCAGACAACGGAGGCAAATTGTGGGAGAGGGGCGTCTCTAGGGTCCCTATAAAATAGCTCCAGGCCTACCCGTCATACGGGTGCGTCCTATCCAAACTGGTGGACGGAGAGAGAGAACATCAGAAACAGATACAAGAGTTGTGAGGACTATCCCGTGGTGCTCAGCAGGGAGGTACTACAACACACAGGTGCAAGTAGGAAGGCTACTGATTTCCACCTGCAAAGGGAACTCTGGATGTGCCTTCGGACCGGCCGGTCTCAGCAAGCCCTGTTAGCAGTGCTCTGGATTGTGGATGCCGAAGTCTACAGTAACAGGTAAAGAGACTGCAACCTTGTGTCCTCATTATTTACCGCGACCTAAACCACCACCACCACCTACACCTTTAATTGGGCGCCCCTTAGCGGGGCCACGGACCGGGTCGGGCCACCGTGACATCCCCAGAACCGAGACAGAGGGACCCGGTACCGAGTACCCCATTGCGCTCCACATATACCTTTATAATGCCTTGAAATAAGAGTGGATGTAATAAGAGGGGTAATAACACCTTAACCCCTTCACCCCCAAGGGTGGTTTGCACGTTAATGACCGGGCCAATTTTTACAATTCTGACCACTGTCCCTTTATGAGGCTATAACTCTGGAACGCTTTGACGGATCTTGGCGATTCTGACATTGTTTTCTCGTGACATATTGTACTTCATGTTAAATGTAAAATTTATTCGATATAACTTGCGTTTATTTGTGAAAAAAATGGAAATTTGGCGAAAATTTTGAAAATTTTGCAATTTTCCAACTTTGAATTTTTGTGCCCTTAAATCACAGACATATGTCACGCAAAATACTTAATAAGTAACATTTCCCACATGTCTACTTTACATCAGTACAATTTTGGAACCAAAATTTTTTTTTGTGACGGAGTTATAAGGGTTAAAAGTTGACCAGCAATTTCTCATTTTTACAACACCATTTTTTTTTAGGGACCACATCTCATTTGAAGTCATTTTGAGGGGTCTATATGATAGAAAATACTCAAGTGTGACACCATTCTAAAAACTGCACCCCTCAAGGTGCTCAAAACCACATTCAAGAAGTTTATTAACCCTTCAGGTGTTTCACAGGAATTTTTGGAATGTTTAAATAAAAATGAACATTTAACTTTTTTTCACACAAAATTTATTTCAGCTCCAATTTGTTTTATTTTACCAAGGGTAACAGGAGAAAATGGACCCCCAAAGTTGTTGTACAATTTGTCCTGAGTACGATGATACCCCATATGTGGGTGTAAACCATTGTTTAGGCGCATGGCAGAGCTTGGAAGGGAAGGAGCGCCATTTGACTTTTCAATGCAAAATTGACTGGAATTGAGATGGGACGCCATGTTGCGTTTGGAGAGCCCCTGATGTGCCTAAACATTGAAACTCCCTACAAGTGACACCATTTTGGAAAGTAGACCCCCTAAGGAACTTATCTAGATGTGTGGTGAGCACTTTGACCCACCAAGTGCTTCACAGAAGTTTATAATGCAGAGCCGTAAAAATAAAAAATCATATTTTTTCACAAAAATGATCTTTTCGCCCCCAATTTTTTATTTTCCCAAGGGTAAGAGAAGAAATTGGACCCCAAAAAATGTTGTGCAATTTGTCCTGAGTACGCTGATACCCCATATGTGGGTGTAAACCATTGTTTGGGCGCATGGCAGAGCTTGGAAGGGAAGGAGCGCCATTTGACTTTTCAATGCAAAATTGACTGGAATTGAGATGGGACGCCATGTTGCGTTTGGAGAGCCCCTGATGTGCCTAAACATTGAAACTCCCTACAAGTGACACCATTTTGGAAAGTAGACCCCCTAAGGAACTTATCTAGATGTGTGGTGAGCACTTTGACCCACCAAGTGCTTCACAGAAGTTTATAATGCAGAGCCGTAAAAATAAAAAATCATATTTTTTCACAAAAATGATCTTTTCGCCCCCAATTTTTTATTTTCCCAAGGGTAAGAGAAGAAATTGGACCCCAAAAAATGTTGTGCAATTTGTCCTGAGTACGCTGATACCCCATATGTGGGTGTAAACCATTGTTTGGGCGCATGGCAGAGCTTGGAAGGGAAGGAGCGCCATTTGACTTTTCAATGCAAAATTGACTGGAATTGAGATGGGACGCCATGTTGCGTTTGGAGAGCCCCTGATGTGCCTAAACATTGAAACTCCCTACAAGTGACACCATTTTGGAAAGTAGACCCCCTAAGGAACTTATCTAGATGTGTGGTGAGCACTTTGACCCACCAAGTGCTTCACAGAAGTTTATAATGCAGAGCCGTAAAAATAAAAAATCATATTTTTTCACAAAAATTATCTTTTCGCCCCCAATTTTTTATTTTCCCAAGGGTAAGAGAAGAAATTGGACCCCAAAAAATGTTGTGCAATTTGTCCTGAGTACGCTGATACCCCATATGTGGGTGTAAACCATTGTTTGGGCGCATGGCAGAGCTTGGAAGGGAAGGAGCGCCATTTGACTTTTCAATGCAAAATTGACTGGAATTGAGATGGGACGCCATGTTGCGTTTGGAGAGCCCCTGATGTGCCTAAACATTGAAACTCCCTACAAGTGACACCATTTTGGAAAGTAGACCCCCTAAGGAACTTATCTAGATGTGTGGTGAGCACTTTGACCCACCAAGTGCTTCACAGAAGTTTATAATGCAGAGCCGTAAAAATAAAAAATCATATTTTTTCACAAAAATGATCTTTTCGCCCCCAATTTTTTATTTTCCCAAGGGTAAGAGAAGAAATTGGACCCCAAAAAATATTGTGCAATTTGTCCTGAGTACGCTGATACCCCATATGTGGGTGTAAACCATTGTTTGGGCGCATGGCAGAGCTTGGAAGGGAAGGAGCGCCATTTGACTTTTCAATGCAAAATTGACTGGAATTGAGATGGGACGCCATGTTGCGTTTGGAGAGCCCCTGATGTGCCTAAACATTGAAACTCCCTACAAGTGACACCATTTTGGAAAGTAGACCCCCTAAGGAACTTATCTAGATGTGTTTTGAGAGCTTTGAACCCCCAAGTGTTTCACTACAGATTATAACGCAGAGCCGTGAAAATAATTTTTTTTTTTTTTCTCAAAAATGATTTTTTAGCCCCCAGCTTTGTATTTTTACAAGGGTAACAGAATAAATTGGACCCCAAAATTTGTTTTCCAATTTGTCCTGAGTACGCTGATACCCCATATGTGGGGGGGAACCACTGTTTGGGCGCATGACAGAGCTCGGAAGGGAAGGAGCGCCATTTGGAATGCAGACTTAAATGGATTGGTCAGCAGCCGTCACGTTGCATTTGCAGAGCCCCTGATGTACCCAAACAGTACAAACCCCCCACAAGTGACCCCATATTGGAAACTAGACCTCCCAAGGAACTTATCTAGATGTGTTTTGAGAACTTTGAACCCCCAAGTGTTTCACTAAAGTTTATAGCGCAAAGCCGTGAAAATAAAAATTCTTTTTTTTTTTTTCACAAAAATGATTTTTTAGCCCCCAGTTTTGTATTTTCACAAGAGTAACAGGATAAATTAGACCCCAAAAGTTGTTGTCCAATTTGTCCTGAGTACGCTGATACCCCATATGTCGGGGGGAACCACTGTTTGGGCGCATGACAGAGCTCGGAAGGGAAGGAGCGCCATTTGGAATGCAGCCTTAAATGGATTGGTCTGCAGGCGTCACGTTGCATTTGCAGAGCCCCTGATGTACCCAAACAGTACAAACCCCCCACAAGTGACCCCATATTGGAAACTAGACCTCCCAAGGAACTTATCTAGATGTGTTGTGAGAACTTTGAACCCCCAAGTGTTTCACTACAGTTTATAATGCAGAGCCGTGAAAATAAAACATCTTTTTTTTCCCACAAAAATGATTTTTAGCCCCCCAAATTTTTATTTTCCTAAGGATAACAAGAGAACTTGGACCCCAGAAGTTGTTGTTCAATTTGTCCCGAGTACGCTGATAACACATATGTTGGGGTAAACCCCTTTTTGGGCGCACGGGAGAGCTCGGAAGGGAAGGAGCACTGTTTTACTTTTTCAACGCAGAATTGGCTGGAATTGAGATTGGACGCCATGTCGCGCTTGGAGAGCCCCTGATGTGCCTGGACAGTGGAAACCCCCCAATTCTACCTGAAACCCTAACCCAAACACACCCCTAACCCTAATCCCAACGGTAACTCTAACCACACCCCTAGCCCTGACACACCCATAATTCTAATCCCAACCCTAATCCAAACGTAAATGTAATCCAAACCCTAACCCTAACTTTAGCCCCAACCCTAACTTTAGCCCCAACCCTAACTTTACCTCCAACCCTAGCCCTAACCCTAACGCTACCCCTAACCCTAACCCTAAACGTGACTGAAATACGTGGCACTGAAATACGTGGCACTGAAATACGTGGCACTGAAATACGTGGCACTGAAATACGTGGCACTGAAATACGTGATACGTGGCACTGAAATACGTGGCACTGAAATACGTGGCACTGAAATACGTGGCACTGAAATACGTGGCACTGAAATACGTGGCACTTAAATAAGTGGCACTGAAATAAGTGATATTCACATAAATACGTGGCACTGAAATACGTGGCACTGAAATACGTGGCACTGAAATACGTGGCACTGAAATACGTGGCACTGAAATACGTGATACGTGGCACTTAAATACGTGGCACTGAAATACGTGGCACTGAAATACGTGGCACTGAAATACGTGGCACTGAAATACGTGGCACTGAAATACGTGGCACTTAAATAAGTGGCACTGAAATATGTGATATGTGGCACTGAAATACGTGGCACTGAAATACGTGGCACTGAAATACGTGGCACTGAAATACGTGGCACTGAAATACGTGGCACTGAAATATGTGATACGTGGCACTTAAATACGTGGCACTGAAACACGTGGCACTGAAATACGTGATACGTGGCACTGAAATACGTGGCACTGAAATACGTGGCACTGAAATACGTGGCACTGAAATACGTGGCACTGAAATACGTGCAACTGAAATACGTGGTACTAAAATATGTGGCACTGAAATACGTGATACGTGGCACTGAAATACGTGGCACTGAAATACGTGATACGTGGCACTGAAATACATGGCACTGAAATACGTGGCACTGAAATACGTGGCACTGAAATACGTGGCACTGAAATACGTGGCACTGAAATACGTGGCACTGAAATACGTGGCACTATGACTGTCAGAAAATGTTCATTAAACGGTTAGGGGTGAGGTTAGGGGTAGAGTTAGGGTTAGGATCCCTTTATCACCTTGATGGTGGTGGGTGGCTTTTCAGTGTGTTTTCTGTTTTTTTCGATAAAAATGCATGCGTTTTTAACGCAAACAAACGCATGTGCTTAAAAACGCAAGAAAATACTGCAGGTTGTATTTCTGAAAATGAACGCATGCAGAAAAAAACCGCATGCGTTTGAAAACGCGACCAAACGCGTACAAAAAAACCGCATGCGTTTTCAATGTTAAATATAGGGAAAAAACGCATGCGTTTTTTTGTGCAAAAAACGCTGCAGACAAAAACGCAAGTGTGAAACCAGCGACGCTTTTTATAGCAAAAAAGTTTTTGCGTCTCCACATTTTGAGACCTATAATTTTTCCACATTTGCTCCACAGAGTCATGTGAGGTCTTGTTTTTTGCGGGACGAGTTGACGTTTTTATTGGTAACATTTTCGGACACGTGACCGTTTTTGATCGCTTTTTATTCCGATTTTTGTGAGGCAGAATGACCAAAAACCTGCTATTCATGAATTTCTTTTGGGAGAGGCTATTATACCGTTCCGGGTTTGGTAAAATTGATAAAGCAGTTTTATTCGTCGGGTCAGTATGATTACAGCGATATCTCATTTATATCATTTTTTTTATGTTTTGGCGCTTTTATACGATAAAAACTATTTTATAGAAAAAATAATTATTTTGGTATCGCTTTATTCTCAGGACTATAACTTTTTTATTTTTTTGCTGATGATGCTGTATGGCGGCTTGTTTTTTGCGGGACAAGATGACGTTTTCAGCGGTACCATGGATATTTATATCAGTCTTTTTGATCGCGTGTTATTCCACTTTTTGTTCGGCGGTATGGTAATAAAGCGTTGTTTTTTGCCTCGTTTTTTTTTTTTTTTTCTTACGGTGTTTACTGAAGGGGTTAACTAGTGTGGCAGTTTTATAGGTTGGGTCATTATGGACGTGGCGATACTAAATATGTGTACTTTTATTGTTTTTTTTTTTTAATTTAGATAAAGAAATGTATTTATGGGAATAATATTTTTATTTTTTTTCATTATTTTGGAATATTTTTTTTTATTTTTTTTTACACATTTGGAAATTTTTTTTTTACTTTTTTACTTTGCCCCAGGGGGGGACAATACAGATCGGTGATCTGCCAGTTTGCATAGCACTCTGACAGATCACCGATCTGCGAGAAGTACAGGCTGCTTCACAGTGCCTGCTCTGAGCAGGCGTCTGTGAAGCCACCTCCCTCCCTGCAGGACCCGGATCCGCGGCCATCTTGGATCCGGGTCTGGAGCAGGCAGGGAGGGAGGTAAGACCCTCGCAGCAACGCGATCACATCGCTTTGCTGCGGGGGGCTCAGGGAAGCCCGCAGGGAGCCCCCTCCCTGCGCGATGCTTCCCTGCATCGCCGGCACATCGCGATCATGTTTGATCGCGGTGTGCCGGGGGTTAATGTGCCGGGGGCGGTCCGTGACCGCTCCTGGCACATAGTGCCGGATGTCAGCTGCGATATGCAGCCGACACCCGGCCGCGATCGGCCGCGCTCCCCCCATGAGCGCGGCCGATCGGCTATGACGTACTATCCCGTCGGCGGTCATACGGGCCCACCCCACCTCGACGGGATAGTACGTCAAATGTCGGGAAGGGGTTAAAATAAGAGGGGTTGTAAGAGGAAGAATAGTAATGCCTTGTAATAAGAGAGGTAATAATTAGTGATGAGCGAGTATACTCGTTACTCGAGATTTCCCGAGCACGCTCGGGTGTCCTCCGAGTATTTGTTAGTGCTCGGAGATTTAGTTTTTCTTGCCTCAGCTGAATGATTTACATCTGTTAGCAGCATAAATACATGTGGGGGTTGCCTGTTTGCGAGGGAACCCCCACATGTAATCAAGCTGGCTAACAGATGTAAATCATTCAGCTGCGGCAATAATAACTAAATCTCCGAGCACTAAAAAATACTCGGAGGACACCCGGGCATGCTCGGGAAATCTCGAGTAACGAGTATATTCGCTCATCACTAGTAATAATGCCTTGTAATAAGAGGGTAGTAATAAGGGGGTAATAATGCCTTGTAGTAAGAAAGTTTATAATAAGAAGGATGATAATTCCTTGTAATTAGAGGGTGGTAATAAGCGGGTTAATAATGCCTTGCAATAGGAGGGTAGTAATAAGAGGGGTAATAATGCCCTGTAATAAGAGGGTGGTAATAAGGAGGGTAATTATGCTTTTTGATAAGGTTTATGATAAAAGGGGTAATAATGCCTTGTGATAAGAAGGTTTATAATTAGTGCAAACAGGCAATCCTCATGAGTTGCGGCTTTCCAACACCTGCGAGACATGTAGCCGCGGGGACGCAAACATATTTTTCGAGCACACCGAGGACAAGAGCAAGCTCAGATAACACCTTATCCCAGCACGTTCGCTCATCACTATTTACAATAGAAGGGATAATAATGCCTTGTAATACAGTTTATGATAAGATAGGTAATAATTCCTTGTAATAATTTAAGGGGGCCAGCAGGGAGATGTGTTGACACCACTAGTCATAATGGGTAAGCGGGATTAACCCTGTTGGGCATATGAGTCTGGTGTTGCATGTAGTACTTACAATTTCTGATTATTCACCAGCCTCTTTTCATGTGCTTGTTACTGCTATTGTTTGCACTTGTTTTGGTGTATGGTTTATGATCTTGCCTACCTCTGGATATTTTGTTGTCCCCCTTTTTCCTGCTGTATCAGCATGTCTCCTTACCTTTTTTCCCCTCTCTGTTCTACTATGTATGACTTACATTTTACTTATGTAATATTTTTGCTTAATAAAATTACTTGGATTTTAATTCTTTTTGGTGGTCTTCTTGTACTCCATCCTTTCTGGTGTTCTTGTAATAAGATGGGTCTGGCTCAGAAAAGTAGACCCCATATGAAGCAGTAGTTTGCCAATACATTTTAATTATTTAGATTACAAATAAACACAAATTGCTTCCTATATCATTATGATCCGTTAGTCACTCACAGATATGGCATGCAGACGGGGAACGGATGCCAATAAGCAGGTGATATGTAAGTTATAAATATGATTGACAGAAAAACAGCCCGGGCATGTTAATAAGCTCTCTGGACTTGCACTACAATCCTCGGCTTCCTCGGCGGCTAGCCCTCTTGCATACAAATAGAGCCACAGAGAACTCCAGTGGAGGTACTGTATGTTACGTGTCTCCTTCCTCCTCCTCTGTAAACGCTGCTTAGTAACCATTTAGTGGAGGAAAACCAGCTCTCGTCGCCTCTAGTCCTTGATTCTTGCTAACAGAGGTTCCAGGTCGATTCCGATACACTAGACTGGGACTACTGGGACTGGGAATACAATCTTCTCTAGCAATTTTCTGGTAAGGATCCTAAAATTATTATTTACTATTGACTGAATCCATGTAGCGTCCATATCTTAGATTCATGAAGCCCCAGCATATACTTTCCAGCAGCGCGTTGAGGAAATCTATGAAATATTATTCTTTTTTCTGAATTGTCGGATGAAGTTTCCTGCAGGGGAATGTCGTCTTTCTTGTCACTCACTAGCCGGCTGATTTCTTGCTTCCGTTGCTACTAATTGTATTTGACATCTAACAATCGTGTCAGTGCAATGCAAGACTTAATCTCCTGTCATAACACATAGCGTGTCGTGAAAGTGTTAATGTCAATCAGAATCGAAGACGGGGATTTAGTCAGTGATGGCCAAGTGTCGGCATAGACAGCATTGCGATGCCGAGTGCAAACAGCTGCAGTGATAACTTCTGTATTTTCTACATCTAGAGATGGAAAATATAGCTTGCTTTTCTTTAATGATTGCAAAAGTGAAGATGTTTTATATGGAAGAACCTATTGAAACTAATACACAACATAGAAATCAATACCAGATTATTGCTATGGGTCACCGACCGTCGAAACCTGTAGTGTGCAAAAATGAAAATTTGACACCTGCCATTGGCTTACTACAGTGAATGCTACAAAACTCTGATCTACGAAAAATTCATAATTATTCAAAAATAAATATCAATATAATTGTATTAAACAGGTTAAACATATTATACTAAAATACAAAAAATAAGTAGGGAATGACAAAACAAAAGTTCAGAAGAAAAGCATCAGATGAAGGGACAGAATGTATGGCCAGTATATAGTCTGAATCCAATAAGGGTTGCACATTAAAATTGGATATCATAAAATGCCAAAGAATAAAAATAAAATAAAATAGATATAGGAGGGATGAAAGGGAGAATTAAACACACTATCTCATATATGGTAAAAGTAGATCCAATATTCAAAATACCATTGCAGCCGTAATAATATCAATGTACACATCCATTTTGTGTAATCAGACCACCCAAACATTGAATTTTTGGATATTCTTTCACACATTTTTAACAAAGGATTGATTCAAACATACATGTTCTGTAAGCATACATCAGTAAATACGCTCCTACCATCCTCTGGTGATGTACACTCGACTCTGGACCGCTGACGTCACTTCCGGTAACGCACATCAGGTAAGGGTATCATTGTGTCCTGGTGGGGCGCTCATTTCACCAGCGCGTGTCACCTCCGGGGCGTTGTGATTCCACTGTGGGACTCACTGGTGTTTCTTATGACCTGCGTTCCACCTTGGACTGTTTCTGTTACTTCCTTTGCATGCAATATGCAACACATGCCAATATATCTTGTAAGCACGTATAATAATAATAATAATAATAACAATTTTATTTATATAGTGCCAACATATTCCGCAGCACTTTACAAATTATCTATAGATAGACTGCTCGTTCATTGGCCATTTAATAAAACAGCCATCTGATATCAATATACTACTTCCTATCTTGACATTCCCTTCCTGGATCTGGCTTAAATAGTATCTACTTACTTAAAAATGACTCCTTGAGAAAGCTAAGGCGAAACGCGCATTCGAGTTTTGGGATCTCTATTGTTAGGTCGGTTTGTTGTACAAATGGTATATTTACATTGACATTTTTTGTGTTGCATTTTAGGTCTACTTTTACATTATGTGAGATAGTGCGGCTTAATCTTCCCTTTCGTCTCTCATTGCATTTGCTATTTGACTATATATTTATCTTATATTCTATAGCCTTGTATGATATTAATATTTTCATTGTACAACCCATATTGGATTCAGATTATATACATACATGTTGTCTCCTGATCTGATGTTTTTTAGTGAATTTTTGTTATGTCACTCCCTAAATTGTTACCATGATATATTTAATAAAATTACAGTATATAGTGTTTTTTTTTTTTCATTTTTGAGTGTTTATTTAATTTGTGCAGGTCTTATCTTTTGGGACATCCATTAAATATTAACATTTGTGATCTGTTAGTATTTGTAGGTTATAATTCTGGCATTACTCTATTATATGAAATGATTTGTTAACTCGAGATTTTTGCATTTGAGTGTTCCATTTGCTGGTGTGTCCTATCATCAGAATGCCCAACACTTGTTGTCAGCTCCCATTCCTATTCCACATTTTGTGGAACAGATAAAGAACATTGGATATTTTTATCTTTTCTCCATTTATTTTAAATTGCCAGAGATGACTCATTCTCAGACAAATTATTTGGTCAAATGCTTCATTTTTTGTGACCATACTGCCATTCTTATTGTAACATTCTCTTCTACTGTAATTGTGAGGTCAAGAACAAATGCGGAGAAGAAACGACTCATTGCCACAAATGTTCATGAATGAAAGCTCAAATAATCCATATAGATACATCCATTTATTTAATACTTACCAGGCACAAGCCACTGAGAAGGATGTTGCTTTTATGATAATTTGTTTTCTTTTACCTAAGGATATTTTCTAAAAAGTATTGGATATTAGTAGCATAGTGGCCATCACATCCATTATACCCACTGCTGTTGTGGAAAACAAGGTATTTTTTAGTTATTTTTCTGGTGAAGTTGTAAGAGGAAGAACCAGAACTTGACTCGACAGTACCCCTGCATACAGGTCCACCGCTGGTGGATGACTAACCGGCAATCCCCTGCTATCCTCTGAGCCTGGAGGTGACTCAGACTTGACGCCAGAGACTGCACTGGGTGTGCGACGCTGTGAGAGACAGGCGTCTAGGCCTGTGCTCTGCTACCCATGATCTGTGTACACAAATTCTTGTTCTGGTGGTTTCACACATTGGACTCAGTACCGTGCCAGGCACACGTGGGCACGGGAAAGTTACTCTCTCCTCAAAGACTATGTCAAGATGTTACGTGCCACTGTTGTCGGTGCCACCGTTGGATCCCCGTCTGTCACAGACTTCATCGAGACATCACGTGCCACTGTTGTCGGTGCCTCCATTGGAACCCTGAGACACCGCACACAAGAAGACTACAGTCTGAGGGTATGTGCACATGCTGCGGATTACTCTGCGGACTGATTTTGGTAAATCTGCAGGTAAACCGAACTGCAGATTTCCTGCGGAAGTACCGCAAATTTTCCGTGGATTTTGTGCGGATTCCACCTGTGGTTTTACACCTGCGGATTCCAATTATGGAGCAGGTGTAAACCGCTGCAGAATCTGAACAAAGAATTGACATGCTTCGGAATAAACAAAGCTATGTTTCTGTGCTTTTTTTCCGCAGCATGTGCACTGCGGATTTTGTTTTCTGTAGGTTTACATGGTACTGTAAACTCATGGAAAACAGCTGCGAATCCGCAGCGGCCAATCCGCTGCGGATCCGCAGCAAAATCCGCAACGTGTGCACATACTCTGATAAGTTTCACCTCTTTAATTAGTGAACTATCGTTCGTCCCTGTCCTAACCTGCCACCCTCCCAGTTCTGTCCCATTCCCTTTCACTACCCCGCAACCTATTACTCCCTTCATGGAGTGCGCTTATTGTTAAATAAAACTTTTAACTCTTGATCTGCCTCCTGTTTGTGATGACATCCCGCGTTCCTGCGATTTCTACAAAAACTCAAGAAAATGGATTTTCCAGTTTCTCAGAAGTAATGATATGGTAATCTGTTTTACAAGGATGAATTGTTAAAAGAATCACTTAATATTGATGAAAAAAAAATCCACACACTTCTTTCCAGAATTAATGTAATTAGGTTTTCAAAACTGAACTGCTTGCTCAAGGTTGGGCCATAGTGCCTCTGGTTTATTCAGATAATTTAGGGCAGGGTCCCACAATGCATAGGATGCATAATATGCAGGAATAAATAAGTGAATTAGCTGGGAGGTAAATCAGAGTTGCCAGAAACTCATGAGCTCACTCATCCCCATAGATGCACGCCTTTAGCATTATGTGGCTGCTGTGTTATTGGATCCTACCTTAAATTAAACCGATTAATGCTGTCAATTATGCACAAATAGAAATCCTCTATGAACATGTTGATCAAGACAAATCCATTTTCCAAATCTGAACCCCCTGAGATTGCAACAGGTCCTGTAGTTGAACCTGGTTATGGTTACACATATCATCTACACAACAGTATAATTAGTGCCCAATGGGCTCCAGTGCAATATTTAGAACTTGACCCCGTACATCATCCCCGCATATGAGTCAAATGTGGTGCCCTCTAAATCCTATAAGGACATACGAGTTGCCCCACCTCCTGGGAAAAAGAAAGCACAAGTGGGAGCACCGATATTAATGAACTATTTAACTTTTTAATTCAAAACTCGAAAATAGTAGTACTGTAAATTGTTGAGTGATCAGATTAAACCAAATATTTAATGGACAATGGTCCTCAATTTGAATAGCATGGGACCATTAGTTACTTACATAATAATAAGATTATGTTACGTGTCCGAAAGATTTCAACTAAGAAGTTGGGGAAACAAAAGAAATTAATTTATTTTAGTTCTTCAACACAGAAAGTGAAACTCATATATTATATAGAGTCATTACAGAGGGATCTATTTCAAGTGTTTAGTTCTGATAATGTTGATGATTATGGCTTACAGCCAATGAAAACCCAAAAGTCATTATCTCAGTAAATTAGAATACTTTGTAACATCAGCTTGAAAAAATGATTTTAAAATCTAAAATGTTGCTTTGATAGCAGCATTCAGTTTGTCTGCATTGTGGGATCTGGTGTCTCTTATCTTCCTCTTTACAATACCCCATATATTCTCTATAGTGTAATGTCATGTGAGTTTGCTGACCAATCAAGCACAGTGATACTGTTGGTTTTAAACCAGGTTTTGGTACTTTTGGCAGTGTGGACAGGTGACAAGTCATGCTGGAGAATGAAATTTCCATCTCCAAAAAGCTTGTCAGCAGAGGGAAGCATGTTGTGCTCTAAAATTTCCTGGTAGACGGCTGCGCTGACTTTGGTCTTGATAAAACACACTGTAACTATACCAACAAATGACATAGCTCCCTAATCACTGATTGTGGAAACTTCACACTAGACCTCAAGCAGCTTGGATTCTCTGCCTCTCCACTCTTCCTCCAGACTCTGGGACCTTGATTTCCAAGGACTTAAGGTACCTTCACACTAAACGATATCGCTAGCAATCCGTGATGTTGCAGCATCCTGGATAGCTATATCGTTGAGTTTGACAGGCAGCAGCGATCAGGATCCTGCTGTGATATCGCTGGTCGTTGATTAAAGTTCAGAACTTTATTTGGTCGTCAGATCGCCGTGTATCGTTGTGTTTGACAGCAAAAGCAACGATACCAGCGATGTTTTACAATGGTAACCAGGGTAAATATCGGGTTACTAAGCGCATGGCCGCGCTTAGTAACCCGATGTTTACCCTGGTTACCAGTGTAAAATGTAAAAAAACAAACAGTACATACTCACCTTCGCGTCCCCCGGTGTCCGCTTCCTGCACTGACTGAGCGCTGGCCGTAAAGTGAAAAAGCACAGCACAGCGGTGACGTCACCGCTCTGCTGTTAGGGCCGGCACTCAGTCAGTGCTCCAGCGACCAAACAGCGATGCTGCAGCGATCGGCATCGTTGTCTGTAATCGCTGCAGCGTCGCTTAGTGTGACGGTACCTGAAGTATCCACAATCAATGATGGTTTCGGGAGCCATGTCTTCTGCTGGTGTAGGCCCACTGTGTTTTATCAAGACCAAAGTCTTGAATTCCCCTCTAACATCAATTACAGCTTGAAGTCTTTTGTGGTAGTTGTGGATGTGGTTCTTTATTTTCTCAGATGCCGTCTAGATGTAGCAGAGCTAGACCCGTCGTGGGACAAATGGATTAAAAGCATCTCTGCGGAAACCTGAGGACTATTATTGTTTGGTTTTTTACGTCTTTTGCAGAAGACGAGGGCATTGAGGGAATAGGTGAGGTTGTAAGTATGGTTTAATTAAGATTAATAAAGGAGTCTGTGTCTTTCTTTCAATTAAATTACTTTTTTATGGGTGTCTGTGTTTTCTTACAATGTGACTATGGAGTTAGTAATGGGGGCATTTTATTAACGCCTCTCCATTACTAACCTCGGGGCTTTATGTCACCTGACAATACAAAGGTGACATCAACCCCCCAACTATCACCCCACTTGCCACCACTACAGGGCAAGTGGGAAGAGCAAGGGGAAGTGCCAGAATTGGCATATCTTAGAGATGCCCCTTTTCTGGGGAGCTGATGTTTTTAGCCTGGGGGGCCAGAATCCATGGGTCCTTCCTAGGCTATTAATATCAGACTGCAGATGTCTGCATAGCGGGTTATTAATTGTAGGGGGGCCCCAGATAATTTTTTTGGGGGGTCCCTTATTCAAATAGCCAGTAAAGCATAATTATACAGCTGTGTGCTGATATTAATAGCATTGAAAGCTCCATGAGCATTACCCACTTCCCAGGCTATAAAAATCAGCCCCCAGCCATCAGATTTCCCTCTGCTGGTTACGAAAATTTTGCGGGAGCCAACGCCTTTTTTTTCCAAAAAATTATCTTTTATTAATTAAATACCGTATATACTCGAGTATAAGCCGAGATTTTCAGCCCAAATTTTTGGGCTGAAAGTGCCCCCTCGGCTTATACTCGAGTCATGATCGGTGGTGGGGTCGGCGGGTGAGCACGGTCATATACTTACCTGCTTCCGGCGTTCCTGTCGCTCCCCCTGCACGTCCCACTGTCTCCGGGTGCCGCAGCCTCTTCCCCTGAGCGGTCACGTGGGACCGCTCATTAGAGAAATGAATAGGCTGCTCCACCCCCCATAGGGGCGGAGCCGCTTATTCATTTCTCTAATGAAGCGGTGCCGGTGACCGCTGACAGAGAAAGAGGCTGCGGCACCGAAGACAGGCAGGGGGAAGGAGCGGGACGCCGGGAGCAGGTAAGTATCGCATAGTCACCTGTCCGCGTTCCACACGCCGGGCGTCGCGTCATCTTCCCGGCGTCTCTCTGCACTGACTGTTCAGGCAGAGGGCGCGATGACGCATATAGTGTGCGCGCCGCCCTCTGCCTGATCAGTCAGTGCGGAGAGACGCCGGGAAGATGGCGCCGAGGAGCTGCAAGCAAGAGAGGTGAGTATGTGTTTTATTTTGTTTATTGCAGCAGCACAGATTTATGTGGAGCATCTATGGGGCAACAGTGCAGAGCACTATATGGCAGAGCTATGGGGCAACAGTGCAGAGCACTATATGGCAGAGCTATGGGGCAATGGTGCAGAGCACTATATGGCAGAGCTATGGGGCAACGGTGCAGAGCACTATATGGCACAGCTATGGGGCAACGGTGCAGAGCACTATATGGCAGAGCTATGGGGCAATGGTGCAGAGCACTATATGGCAGAGCTATGGGGCAATGGTGCAGAGCACTATATGGCACAGCTATGGGGCAACGGTGCAGAGCACTATATGGCACAGCTATGGGGCAACGGTGCAGAGCACTATATGGCACAGCTATGGGGCAACAGTGCAGAGCACTATATGGCACAGCTATGGGGCAACGGTGCAGAGCACTATATGGCACAGCTATGGGGCAACAGTGCAGAGCACTATATGGCACAGCTATGGGGCAATGGTGCAGAGCACTATATGGCAGAGCTATGGGGCAATGGTGCAGAGCACTATATGGCACAGCTATGGGGCAATGGTGCAGAGCACTATATGGCAGAGCTATGGGGCAATGGTGCAGAGCACTATATGGCAGAGGTATGGGGCAATGGTGCAGAGCACTATATGGCACAGCTATGGGGCAACGGTGCAGAGCATTATATATATGGCACAGCTATGGGGCAATGGTGCAGAGCACTATATGGCACAGCTATGGGGCAACAGTGCAGAGCACTATATGGCACAGCTATGGGGCAATGGTGCAGAGCACTATATGGCAGAGCTATGGGGCAATGGTGCAGAGCACTATATGGCAGAGCTATGGGGCAATGGTGCAGAGCACTATATGGCACAGCTATGGGGCAATGGTGCAGAGCACTATATGGCAGAGCTATGGGGCAATGGTGCAGAGCACTATATGGCAGAGCTATGGGGCAATGGTGCAGAGCACTATATGGCAGAGCTATGGGGCAATGGTGCAGAGCACTATATGGCAGAGCTATGGGGCAATGGTGCAGAGCACTATATGGCAGAGCTATGGGGCAATGGTGCAGAGCACTATATGGCACAGGTATGGGGCAACAGTGCAGAGCACTATATGGCAGAGCTATGGGGCAATGGTGCAGAGCACTATATGGCACAGCTATGGGGCAACGGTGCAGAGCACTATATGGCACAGCTATGGGGCAACGGTGCAGAGCATTGTATATATGGCACAGCTTTATGTGGAGTATCTATGGGGCCATAATGAACGGTGCAGAGCATTCTATATGGCACAGCTTTATGTGGAGCATCTATGGGGCCATAATCAATGGTATGGAGTATCTATTTCTAATTTTGAAATTCACCGGTACCTGCTGCATTTTCCACCCTAGGCTTATACTCGAGTCAATAAGTTTTCCCAGTTTTTTGTGGCAAAATTAGGGGGGTCGGCTTATACTCGGGTCGGCTTATACTCGAGTATATACGGTACATGTACAGTAAGCTGCACACACTGTACTAATTGTACTTGTCACAAACATCTGTATACCTATTCTATATGTATTTACTGTATGTAATCCATCTCTTCTATCCTGTCAGCTCCTACAGTGATTATACAGTACACGACACATGAATTGCTGGCTTTTCTTGTATCTACCTATGCAATATAAATGTGTATATATATATGTTTATATATATGTGTGTTACTGACATCTATATATCTATGTATTCTATATGTATATATCTATTCTATTCTAACCTGTCCGAGTGATTTTACAGTATACGGCACATGAATTGCCGCCTTTTCAAACGACACCTGTGCATAAAGAATCGGACAGCACTCGCATGGTCCAAGTGCTGTTCAATTTTTTTCTTGCAACCATAGGCTTGCATTAGCGAGACTCGGACCACATATGCGTACAATCGCAGCATGCTTCGATTTTACATGCACGCTAAATACGCCCGAGAAAATAAATGATGATGTGAGCTTCCCCATAGAAACAGCAGTCTGCATTATGAATGACTAATCAGAGCACTACATGAAGACCCCCCTTCAGACCCTCCCCTGGGCACGAGCATATCATTAACACAAAGCTGAAAATAAAGATTAAACAACCACAAGATGGATTTCATCAACCAAGGAATCATTGTAATCAGTATAACGGCGCAGACCTAACACTGTAGGTTACTATGCTTAATCCTGCTGACAGGTTCCCTTTAAGGCTTTTTTCTGCTTTTTTATCTGAAATTATGCAAATTATATCATGAAGTGCGTGGTGCAGTGCTTGGCCTCCTATGTATTCATATATGCTTAAATAGAAATCTTTCAGGCTTTTGTTGCATGCTTTTATGTACTGTATCTACAAATTTAGTACCATGGTAACCAGGATTACAGTTTCTGTAGATAAGGAAAGATTACAGTTACATGAAATTGAATTATTGAATTATTTTCTAGTTTTGATCCAAATACCCGTCGTCAGGCATCTTTCTGTCTACACCCAAAGTACAGTCTAATTAACACCTCTGAAACGGCTTAGGATTACACTACTGCTTACATAAACACACAACATCCCTCGGTGAAATGGTGCACCTAGAAATCTAACGTTGGGGGATCCCTGAGCTATGGACACCTCGACCAATGCATGGCAGATTCTCAGGCCCTCTCTATTCAACTCCACATCCAGTGCTGTTAGCCATGGTCTGACCTTATCCTCGTCTTATCTAATAAGGCTACTTTCACACTAGCGTTTTTTTTCAATACGTCGCAATGCGTCGTTTTGGTAAAAAAAACGCATCCTGCAAAAGTGTTTTTTCCCATTGACTAACATTAGCGACGCATTTGCGACGCATTGACACATGTCGCAACCGTCGTGCGATGGTTGCGCCGTGTTGTGGCGGACCGTGGGCTGCAAAAAATGTTGCTTGTAACGTTTTTTGCGGCCGACGGACCGCCATTTCCGACCACGCATGCGCGGCCGGAACTCCGCCCCCACCTCCCCGCACCTCACAATGGGGCAGCGGATGCGCTGGAAAAATGCATCCGCTGCCCCCGTTGTGCAGCGCAGAGAATGCTAGCGTCGGTAACCTCGGCCCGACGCACTGCGACGGGCTGAGCCCGACGCTAGTGTGAAAGAAGCCTAAGATGTGGAGACTGTGGTGATGCAGATGCATAGCACTGAAGCTGTATTCACTCTCATCAGATTTCAATGTAGAGTAAGTGTAGAAAATCACATCAGCCATATTATTACAGAATATAACATTGGGGTAAGTGAGTTATCAAACCCAAAATGGGACACAAACATAAATGCAAGCCCAAGACTTCATACCTAAATACATTTTGACCTCTGGGAGATGGTTGAGTGGTGTACCCCTTTAAGTATTAGGATACTGTGGCCCTTGGTGATACGGAGCTTTCCACATTTAGACATGGTGAAAGAATTGCAAAAGTACACAGTACAAGAACAGCTTGACTTTCAAGGAGGGTACAGTATATGCTTAGTGGCTACAAAGTCTCTCATGAGGCAATGTGCTTGATGGCTACAGACAATCAGGTAGCAGTTGGAAAAAAGGTAGATAGTTGGTGTTTGTGCCAGTGGCTCGTTTTTCAGCACAGCTATTAAAAATACCAATAATGATGATAATGTTAACAGTGTCGCAATCGATGAGGCCCATGACTGGTCCGGCCCATATGGTATTTGCCAGATTTACCATGTGGACAGTCCAACTCTGATTATGAGAATTCTGGACAAAGACTCCAGACAACTTCCTAATGAGTACTGCTGACTCTTAAAACGGACTAGTCACCTTGTTTTCTCTAGGTAAACATTCTTCTCCAACTTTTTGACCTTCTCCATTTAGCTCCGGCAACCCTTTTATAGGAGCCCACCTGCCCCACATGCATAGGAAAATGCTGCATATACTTGTCCTACAACCTATGATAACTGGCACAGAGCAACCTGATGGGCATCTGTAGACTTTGCTTGGAGCCTCATCTGTGCCCACAATCACCTCTGCTTCTGCCTCGATTGACATGGATGTCTCCTTTGTCATCCACACAGCCTGTTGTGTCTGCACAGGCCTTGTCTGGTACTGTGTGGGTGTGATAGTTGGACAGGCTATGTGAATGATGAAGGGGCCATGTCAATTGAGGCAGAGATGGGGGTGATCATGGGTACAGAAGAGCCACCAAGCAAAGTCTGGAGATGCCCAATGGATTAGTATACTCAGACGGGTAAAAAAATTCCTAGGCAGTAGGACTCTTACAAAGAGGTTTCCACAAGTCCAATTAGTCAGGTCTAAAGGTGGGAGATATATAGAGAAAACACAGTGACAAGTTCTCTTTCACTATTAGCGTTATGTGTTTTCGGATCTTACATATTAGCCAAATGTTACAAGATTTCTATATTGGGCTAACGAATAGAAGAAGAAATGTGCATCTGTTATATGCAATCCTTACATAGACGTGCACTGTATGAGCATAGTATGAATCTATGAGCATTAGGAACATTTTTGTAATGTTATTTAATATTTAGCAGATTTTGGTGATGGTAAATCATTGGTGGATAGAAGAAGGCTATTATCAAAGTGAAGCTATGGAAGGGTTTTTAAACCTTTATAGGTAAAAAGATGTCAACGTAGTGTGTAGCTGTTGTGAATTCCGCTCTTGGGCTCCCTCCAGTGGTTGTAAGTGGCATTTTTGTGAGTTCTGTTCTTGGGCTCCCTCCTGTGGTTTTGAGTGGTATGGCTGCTTCTGGGATTTAGCATCAGCAGCTGTTTTCACTGATCGTCTTTCTGGCTCGGCTATATTAGTCTGGCCTGTTCTCTCATTCAATGCCAGTTGTCAATTGTTCCAGCCTGGAGTCACGGCTCTTTGGATTTCCCTGACACTCTGACCAGTTCAGCAAAGCTAAGTCCTTGCTTGTCCTTTTGCAGTTCACTTGTTGTGGACTTTGTTGTTCAGCACTTTCTATGTTTTGCTCATTTGTCCAGCTTATTAGTATGAACCTATTCCGCTAAGCTGGAAGCTCTGGGCAGGTGTGGAGATTTTTGCATTTCTCTGCGGTGGACTTTTTCTAGTTTTTATTACTGACCGCACAGTGTTCTGTCCTGTACTAATTCTATCTAGCTAGAAGTGGCCTCCTTTGCTAAATCTTATTTCATACTACGTATGTCATTTCCTTCTCCTCTCACAGTCATTATTTGTGGGGGGCTGTCCTATCCTTTGGGGATTTTCTCTGAGGCAAGATAGCTTTCCTGTTTCTACCTTTAGGGGTAGCTAGTTCTGGGACGAGGTGTCAAGGGAGTGACAGGAACATCCCGCGGCTACTGCTAGTGTCTGTGTTAAGATCAGGAACTGCGGTCTGTATAGTTACCACCTGCTCAGAGCTAGTCGCATGTCACTCCTACATCACCAGACCACAACAGTACAACTGGCCAAAAATGAGCTGAATGCATCTCAAAAGAAGGAAAAGAAAAAGAGTTCTGAGCCATTTTTTTTTTCTTTAGTCTGTTTTGTCTTTTTCCTTCCTCTTAATCTCTGGATGATTCAGGATTTGGATGCGGGCATGGATGTTCAGGGGTTGTTTTCTCGTGTGGATCAGCATGCTGCAAGAGTACAGAGTATCCAAGATTGTGTTGTTCAGACTCCGGCCTTAGAGCCTAGAATTCCTACTCCGGATTTGTTTTACGGGGATAGATCTACGTTTTTGAACTTTAAAAATAACTGCAAATTGTTTTTTGCTCTGAAACCCCGTTCCTCTGGTGACCCCATTCAGCAAGTTAAAATAGTTATTTCTCTGCTGCGTGGTGACCCTCAGGACTGGGCATTCTCCCTTGAGTCAGGGGATCCGGCATTGCTTAATGTAGATGCATTTTTTCAATCACTCGGATTATTGTATGACGAACCTAACTCTGTAGAGCATGCTGAGAAAACACTTTTGGCCCTGTGTCAGGGTCAGGAAGCGGCAGAATTATACTGCCAGAAATTTAGAAAATGGTCTGTGCTCACTAAATGGAATGAGGATGCTATGGCAGCAATTTTCAGAAAGGGTCTTTCTGAAGCCCTTAAGGATGTTATGGTGGGGTTCCCCACGCCTGTTGGTTTGAGTGAGTCTATGTCTCTGGCCATTCAGATTGATCGGCGCCTGCGCAAACGCAAAGTGGTGCACCATATGGCAGCGTCCTCTGAGCAGAGACCTGAGCCTATGCAATGTGATAGGATTTTGACTAGAGCGGAACAGAGGGGATACAGATGTCAGAATGGGCTGTGTTTTTACTGTGGTGATTCTGCTCATGCTATTTCTGATTGCCCTAAGCGTATTAAGAGGGTCGCTAGATCTGTTACCATTAGTACTGTACAGCCTAAGTTTCTCCTGTCTGTGACCCTGATTTGCTCATTGTCATCTTTTTCTGTCATGGCATTTGTGGATTCAGGCGCTGCTCTGAATTTAATGGACTTAGAATTCGCCAGGCGCTGTGGCTTTTCCTTGCAGCCTTTGCAGAGTCCTATTCCCTTGAGGGGTATTGATGCTACACCGTTGGCCAAGAATAAACCTCAGTATTGGACTCAGCTGACTATGTGCATGGCTCCAGCACATCAGGAAGATTGCCGTTTTCTGGTGTTGCATAATTTACATGATGTTGTTGTACTGGGTTTTCCATGGTTACAGGTGCACAATCCTGTGCTGGATTGGAAATCGATGTCTGTGACTAGTTGGGGTTGTCAAGGGGTACATAGTGACGTTCCTTTGATGTCAATTTCCTCTTCCCCCTCTTCTGATGTTCCTGAATTTTTGTCAGATTTCCAGGATGTATTCGATGAACCCAAGTCCAGTTCCCTTCCTCCACATAGGGACTGTGATTGTGCTATTGACTTGATTCCTGGCTGTAAGTTCCCTAAGGGCCGACTTTTCAATCTGTCTGTGCCAGAGCATGCCGCTATGCGGAGCTATGTCAAGGAGTCTTTAGAGAAGGGGCATATTTGGCCGTCTTCGTCACCATTGGGAGTGGGGTTCTTTTTTGTTGCCAAGAAGGATGGCTCCTTGAGACCCTGTATTGATTATCGCCTTCTTAATAAAATCACGGTCAAATTCCAATACCCTTTACCTTTGCTCTCTGATTTGTTTGCTCGGATTAAGGGGGCTAGTTGGTTTACCAAGATTGACCTTCGAGGGGCATATAATCTTGTTTGTATTAAACATGGTGATGAATGGAAAACTGCATTTAATACGCCCGAAGGCCATTTTGAATACCTGGTGATGCCTTTCTGGCTTTCTAATGCTCCTTCTGTATTTCAGTCCTTTATGCATGATATTTTCCGCAATTATCTTGATAAATTCTTGATTGTGTATTTGGATGATATTTTGATTTTTTCCAATGATTGGGAGTCTCATGTGAAGCAGGTCAGGATGGTATTCCAGATCCTTCGTGATAATGCTCTATTTGTGAAGGGGTCTAAGTGCCTATTTGGAGTTCAGAAGGTCTCTTTTTTGGGGTTTATTTTTTCTCCTTCATCTATAGAAATGGATCCTGTTAAGGTCCAAGCCATTCATGACTGGATTCAACCCACATCTGTGAAGAGCCTTCAGAAATTTTTGGGCTTCGCTAACTTTTATCGCCGTTTCATTGCCAACTTCTCTAGTGTGGTTAAACCCCTGACCGATTTGACAAAGAAAGGCGCTGACAAATTGGTCCTCTGAGGCTGTTGAGGCCTTTCAGGAGCTTAAACGCCTGATTTACTTCTGCCCCTGTCTTGCATCAGCTGGATGTTTCTCTTCCTTTTCAGGTTGAGGTTGACGCTTCTGAGATTGGGGCAGGGGCCGTTTTGTCACAGAGGAATTCTGATGGTTCCTTGATGAAGCCATGTGCCTTCTTTTACCAAAAGTTTTCGCCTGCGGAACGCAATTATGATGTCGGCAATCGGGAGTTGTTGGCTATGAAGTGGGCATTTGAGGAGTGGCGACATTGGCTTGAGGGAGCCAAGCACCGCATTGTGGTCTTGACCGATCATAAGAATCTGATTTACCTCGAGTCGGCCAAGCGGCTGAACCCTAGACAGGCTCGGTGGTCCCTGTTTTTCTCCCGTTTTGACTTTGTGGTCTCATATCTTCCGGGATCTAAGAATGTTAAGGCGGATGCCCTCTAGGAGTTTTTTGCCTGATTCTCCTGGAGTCCTTGAGCCGGTTGGCATTCTTAGGGAAGGGGTGATTCTGTCTGCCATCTCCCCTGATTTGCGGCAGGCGCTTCAGGAATTTCAGGCTGATAAACCTGACCGCTGTCCTGTGGGGAAGCTGTTTGTTCCTGATAGATGGCCAAGTAAGGTAATTTCTGAGGTCCATTGTTCTGTGTTGGCCGGTCATCCTGGGATTTTTGGTACCACAGATTTGGTTGCTAGGTCCTTTTGGTGGCCTTCCTTGTGCGGGATGTGCGTTCTTTTGTGTAGTCCTGTGGGACTTGTGCCCAGGCTAAGCCTTGCTGTTCCCGCGCTAGTGGGTTGCTTTTGCCTTTGCCTGTCCCGGAGAGGCCTTGGACGCATATTTCCATGGATTTTATTTCGGACCTTCCTGTGTCCCAGAGGATGTCTGTTATCTGGGTGGTTTGTGACCGGTTCTCTAAAATGGTCCATTTGGTGCCTTTGCCTAAATTGCCTTCCTCCTCTGATTTGGTTCCATTGTTTTTTCAGCATGTGGTTCGTTTGCATGGCATTCCGGAGAATATTGTGTCTGACAGAGGTTCCCAGTTTGTTTCCAGGTTTTGGCGGGCCTTTTGTGCTAAGATGGGCATTAATTTGTCTTTTTCTTCGGCGTTCCATCCTCAGACAAATGGCCAAACTGAGCGAACTAATCAAGCCTTGGAAACCTATTTGAGATGCTTTGTGTCTGCTGATCAGGATGATTGGGTGGCTTTCTTGCCGTTGGCCGAGTTTGCCCTTAATAATCGGGCCAGTTCGGCTACTTTGGTTTCGCCTTTCTTTTGTAATTTTGGTTTCCATCCTCGTTTTTCTTCAGGGCAGGTTGAGCCTTCTGATTGTCCTGGTGTAGATTCCGTGATGGACAGGTTACAGCAGATTTGGACTCATGTGGTAGACAATTTGACGTTGTCTCAGGAAAAGGCTCAGCGTTTTGCTAACCGCCGTCGGTGTGTTGGTCCTCGGCTTCGTGTGGGGGATTTGGTCTGGTTATCCTCTCGTCATGTTCCTATGAAGGTTTCTTCCCCTAAGTTCAAGCCTCGGATTATTGGTCCTTATAAGATTTCTGAGATTATCAATCCAGTGTCTTTTTGTTTGGCCCTTCCAGCCTCTTTTGCCATCCACAATGTTTTCCATAGATCTTTGTTGCGGAGATATGTGGTACTTGTTGTTCCATCTGTTGATCCTCCTGCCCCGGTGTTGGTTGAGGGGGAGTTGGAATATGTGGTTGAGAAAATTTTGGATTCTCGTTTTTCGAGGCGGAGGCTTCAGTATCTTGTCAAGTGGAAGGGTTATGGCCAAGAGGATAATTCTTGGGTGGTTGCCTCCGATGTCCATGCCACCGATTTGGTTCGTGCTTTTCATGTAGCTCGTCCTGATCGGCCTGGGGGCTCTGGTGAGGGTTCGGTGACCCCTCCTCAAGGGGGGGGTACTGTTGTGAATTCCGCTCTTGGGCTCCCTCCGGTGGTTGTAAGTGGCATTTTTGTGAGTTCTGTTCTTGGGCTCCCTCCTGTGGTTTTGAGTGGTATGGCTGCTTCTGGGATTTAGCATCAGCAGCTGTTTTCACTGATCGTCTTTCTGACTCGGCTATATTAGTCTGGCCTGTTCTCTCATTCAATGCCAGTTGTGTTGTGAAATTGGATTCTGGGCTCCCCCGGTGGCCACTTGTGGAATTGTACTTGTGTGCATCATCCCCTCTGTTCACCTGCTCCTATCAGGATGTGGGAGTCGCTATATAACCTTGCTCCTCTGTCAGTTTCATGCCGGTCAACAATGTAATCAGAAGCCTTTCTGTGCATGTTCCTGCTACTAGACAACTCCCAGCTAAGTTGGACTTTTGTCCTTGTGTGTTTTTGCATTTTGTTCCTGTTCACAGCTGCTGTTTCGTTACTGTGTCTGGAAAGCTCTTGTGAGCGGAAATTGCCACTCTGGTGTTATGAGTTAATGCTAGAGTCTTAAAGTAATTTCTGGATGGTGTTTTGATAGGGTTTTCTGCTGACCATGAAAGTGCCCTTTCTGTCTTCTTGCTATCTAGTAAGCGGACCTCGATTTTTGCTAAACCTATTTTCCTACTACGTTTGTCATTTCATCTAAAATCACCGCCAATATATGTGGGGGCCTCTGTCTGCCTTTTGGGAAAATTTCTCTAGAGGTGAGCCAGGACTGTCTTTTCCTCTGCTAGGATTAGGTAGTTCTCCGGCTGGCGCTGGGCATCTAGGGATAAAAAAACGTAGGCATGCTACCCGGCCACTTCTAGTTGTGCGGCAGGTTTAGTTCATGGTCAGTATAGTTTCCATCTTCCAAGAGCTAGTTCTCATATATGCTGGGCTATGTTCTCTCGCCATTGAGAATCATGACACAGTTGTCAATTGTTCCAGCCTGGAGTCACGGCTCTTTGGATTTCCCTGACACTCTGACCAGTTCAGCAAAGCTAAGTCCTTGCTTGTCCTTTTGCAGTTCACTTGTTGTGGACTTTGTTGTTCAGCACTTTCTATGTTTTGCTCATTTGTCCAGCTTATCAGTATGAACCTATTCCGCTAAGCTGGAAGCTCTGGGCAGCAGAGTTTGCCCTCCACACCTTTAGTCAGGTGTGGAGACTTTTGCATTTCTCTGCGGTGGACTTTTTCTAGTTTTTATTACTGACCGCACAGTGTTCTGTCCTGTACTAATTCTATCTAGCTAGAAGTGGCCTCCTTTGCTAAATCTTGTTTCATACTACGTATGTCATTTCCTTCTCCTCTCACAGTCATTATTTGTGGGGGGCTGTCCTATCCTTTGGGGATTTTCTCTGAGGCAAGATAGCTTTCCTGTTTCTACCTTTAGGGGTAGCTAGTTCTCCGGCTGTGACGAGGTGTCCAGGGAGTGACAGGAACATCCCACGGCTACTGCTAGTGTCTGTGTTAAGATCAGGAACTGCGGTCTGTATAGTTACCACCTGCTCAGAGCTAGTCGCATGTCGCTCCTACATCACCAGACCACAACAGTAGCACTGTCAGATGACAAAAAATCTGGATACGACAACAAATATGATCCTTGCCTCTCACGCAACATTAAAATGGTTTATACTATAGCATACAGGGTCAAATTATTCATAAGACTAGCAAGGCTAAAGCCAAGGGACCCTGTAAGAACTTGGGGCACATCACTTTTTTTTTGAGGTCCTGTTACCTACACAATAGGGCTCCATTGCTCAAAGGCACTTTGCACTCATCAGACCTACAGACCATTAGATGCCTTCTCCCTTATTATGTCCCCATGAGCAATAGAATCTCGAAAGTACCCACAGGCCATTAGAATAAGCCAAAAAAAGTATTTCTTTTATAGAACTATATACAGAATATAGGGCTTTGTACTGTAGTCTAGAACTCAGGATCAGGTTGTCAGCTGGAGACAGAACATAGAACACAGAGATAGGTGCTGGGCCTAAAGTTTAGGCTCCCTGACCATTTGCAGTTCCTATATAAAATACCATATCCTTTAAGGCGCCCTTCACATGTACGTGTTCTAGTTTTCACACATACCGGAGACACATATCCACATATAAGTTTTCCATACGGACGTGTAAATGGGGTCTAAAGCAAGGTCTCGAAATGAAATGAGGACTGCATTATTAAATTTATGCTGGGCTATATGGCAACTTTGGTTGCAGCACAGACAAAGTCCCACACACAGATGTGCACCACACCAAAATATATAATTAGCCTCTGTACAACCCACTATTCAAAGTATAAATTGATAGACCACTCTGTGCTCCCCATTTACTATAATTAGCCCTTTTTCCTATGCAATAAAATTATAAATTATTAACCAATGTGCCTCCCCCCAATTCATTACAAGTCCCTGTTCTGAGTCCCCCTCAATTAATTGTGATTCCATGTCCGCTCTCCTGTCCTTCCGGTATCGTGCTCTTCCTCACTGTGTTAAAAAAAAGGAATCACTCCCTATCCCTCGAGGCGTCAAATTAATTCTGTTCCGGCCGGGTACCTGCAGAATGACGGAGTCAACATAATTGGAGCAGCTGAGTCATACAGAAAGTAATGGGCAGGAAGCCGCCGGGAATGGCTTACTACAGCTATTCTGTGACCTACTTTGTCCTAAGTAGAAGAAAAAATTGTGCTTCCCTTGCCCTGTCGGGGTCCAGCGGTGAGTCTTGGTGGCCATGTGTGGGGGATGTGGCCTACCCCAGCCAGACTTTCTGGTCTGGTGTAAATTATAGCAGAAATGTACTCCAGTCACTTTGTTGAATTCCACCTAAAGTACATTAAAGCTTTAAATCGGTTGTTTTACATTTTGACCAAATGTGACTTGTCTGAGCCTAAAAAAAAATATGTTTTAGAAATTTTTCTATATGTTTATTTTAAAGTCTTGGCCATTTGAATCACCTATCGCCACTACTTTTCTTTAACATCTTTAAGTCATGTGTAATTTTTATCTTGCTATGAAAAACGGATCTTTTAATTAAATCATATGGATATTGATTATTGAGAAGACCCCCTAAAATTCGTAATCAGATATTTAGCTTCTAATTAACATGTTTGATGCATCAGATCTTGTTAGGAGGATATATATACAGCTAATGTTCAAGGAGAAGTACATTTCTATAATAATACTGTTAGTCTGGGGAGGCACAGCTGAAGAAGGCATTCCATCCGTACATGTAGGAATGAAATCTGACCTAATCTCTGCTTCAGTGTGGATGTGGCATTGTAGCAACATCTGGAGACAGATGTTATCAGCTGGCTCGTTGGTCTAGGGGTATGATTCTCGCTTAGGGTGCGAGAGGTCCCGGGTTCAAATCCCGGACGAGCCCTTCTTTTATTTGTAATTTTAAGTAATTAATTTAGACATAATTATCCATTCTCAATACTTTAGCTTGAGTTGTCTAGCTTAACCTCTTAGTGACCGTGCCAAATTTTTTAAAATCTGACCAGTATCACTTTATGTGGTAATAGCTCTGGAACGCTTCAACAAATCCCAGTGATTTTGAGATTGTTTATTCATGACACATTATAATTTATGATAATGGTAAATTTAGGTCAACATGTTTTGTGTTTATTTACAAAAAATATCAGAAATTTGAGAAAAATGTTAAAATGCTCCCATTTGTCAATCTTTGAATGATTATCCCTTTAAGGCTGGGGTCACACTTGCGAGTTCTATGTGAGAAACTAGCGCGAGTCTCTCACCTCAATATCTGGCACTACTGCCGGCATTTCGGACCGGAGCGTTCAGCTGCATAGAAATACATGCAGCCGCACACTCCGGTCCCGAGTGTTGGCGGCAGTGCCGGGTATTGAGGCGAGAGACGCCTGCGAGTTTCTCGCATTGCAGTTGCAAGTGTGACACAGGCTTAATCTAGATAGTCATACCATAGAAAAACATTAATAAATAACATTTCTCTCATGTATGCTTTGCATCAGCACCATTTGTAAAGTGTTATTTTATTTTGCTAGCATTTTAGGGTCTCTATCACGACCTAGGCTCTTCAGGTGCTGCTTCGCCTCCAGGCGTGGTGTGGGCAATAACATACAGTCCTATGCCCTCCGGTTCTGCTATGTGTCCTAGAGTACCACACAGCCTCAGGCTCCCGGTGCCCTGTTCCTGCACTTCAGCTCTGAGGGTGCCCGGTCACAGTTCCCTTCTGAGCCTCTTTCCTCCTCTGTGCTCCTTTCCTCAGTAGCTCCACCACTTTCAACCCCTCGGGTTCATTTCCTTTCCTTGGAGCTGTAGCTCAGTCCTGGCTGCACAGCTCCACTGTCTGCTCTCTGCTCCAGACTTCCTTTCACTTTAGTGTCTCTCACCAACTGCCTAACCACTCCTCCAGACCAGAACACTTAAAGCTGGGGAAGCTCCCCTGAATCCGGGTCCTGAGCTCTCCCTTCTGGCCTGGATTCGGAATGTGTTGAATGTGGGTGCGTTACCTGGTAAAGAGAATCCACCTTGCCTCCAAGCATGATATTACCCTCCCAGAAGGGAAGGCAACATCACTGTAACAACTGGTTACCTGAGGTGTTACACACACAGCGCTTTTGGCAAACTACTCCCACAGACATGGGTTCAAGAATACACTCAGTGCCTTTTGCCACAGTAGTATGACAGACATGGTTGCCTAAGAGTAGAAAAAAATTGACACACAAATCACTCCCACCACTTTATTTGAAGATTCTAAAAAGTTTTGGGTACACACAGTGCTGTCACAGAGATGGGTGCAGACTACATATAGAGAGTGTTTTTGTAAAACTGTGCACACGCAAAACCTAAAACTGCCCCTCAATACAGAGCTGCATTCTGCCACTACACTAAGCAGAGTAGAAATAAAAAATAAGAATCTTGAACCAGGAGGAACAGATACAAGTGGAGGGAGGTGGATGTGGCGGTATAGTTGGAAAAGGTAGAGGAGGAGATAAAAAACTCAAAAAACTGTGTTGGCTATTTGTGGAAGAGGCCCGCAAATAAAACGAATGGCAAATAGAGTTAAAAACTGGCTGGATGCGGCTTTTATGTTTGTCTAGTCATACAAAGGTATGGACAAGTCATGTGGGATCATTGCCTGGTTCATTTTAAGGAATGTTAGGTAGCCCACGCTGAATGTGGACATTCAAATGCGCCTGTCTGTGATGAGTCCTGCCATGCTAAGCACATGTTCCAAACAGTACTCTTGCTGCAGAACAGGCCTGCACCCCAAAAGGCATAAAGAGCAAGCTCAGGCCATGTGTCCTATTTGGAGACTGAGAGGTTAAATGGGGCAGACTCATCTGTTAGTATGTGGAGATGTGTGCACAGGAAGTTTTCCACCATGTTGTAACGCTGCCTCCTACTAATGTAGACTGCATCAGATGGTGGTGCCAGATGTTATGGCGTGTTCATTATGTTTTTCTACATTTCAGCCATGCTTACCCTGCCTTCTGAGGTGCTGGCTTAGCACCAGCTGAGTTGATAACTTCCACCTGTGCCTTGTTATTCAACTGAAGCTGTTATGATCCTAGTGGTAGAGGATCTCAGGAGTTCCAGCTAAGTCCGCAAACACAAAAACCAGCTCATAGGGAAGTGGTAACTTGGCTGACCGCATATCTGATCCTGGCACAACAACTAGAAGTAGCCGGGGAACGTACCTACGTTGATTCTAGACGTCTCGCACCAGCCGGAGAACTAACTAACCCTTTCAGAGAAAATAAGACCTCACTTGCCTCCAGAGAAAAGACCCCAAAGTTATAATACAAGCCCCCAACAAATAATAACGGTGAGGTAAGAAGAAAAGACAAACGTAAGAATGAACTAGATTTAGCAAAGAGAGGCCCACTAATTAATAGCAGAAAATAGGAAGAGGACTTATGCGGTCAGCAAAAAACCCTATAAAAATATCCACGCTGAAGATCCAAGAACCCCCGCACCGACTAACGGTGTGGGGGGAGAATATCAGCCCCCTAGAGCTTCCAGCAAAAACAGAAATCACATTTTGAACAAGCTGGAACAAAATAAGAGCAAATGCAAAAGGACAAAAATAAGAAAGCAGAACTTAGCTTATCTTGCAAAACTCAGGGACCAGGAGTCAGGAGGAAAACAGACATAGACTGATTACATAGATTCCAGGCACTAGACTGAGTTTCCAGGAAGTCTAAATAGGAACACCCAAGGCCTAACGAACCAGGTGGGTACCAACCTGGGGAAGGATAATCCAAGTGCCATACCGCTAGTGACCACAAGAGGGAGCCAACAAATATAGTTCACAACAGTACCCCCCCTTTAAGGAGGGGTCACCGAACCCTCACCAAGACCACCAGGGCAATCAGGATGAGCAGCGTGAAAGGCACGAACCAAATCGGCCGCATGAACATCAGAGGCGGCCACCCAGGAATTATCCTCCTGACCATAGCCCTTCCATTTGACCAGATACTGAAGCCTCCGTCTAGAGAGACGAGAATCTAAGATCTTCTCCACCACGTACTCCAACTCGCCCTCAACCAACACCGGAGCAGGAGGCTCAACAGCAGGAACCATAGGCACAACGTACCGCCGCAACAAAGACCTATGGAACACATTGTGAATGGCAAACGACACAGGAAGATCCAAACGAAAAGACACCGGATTAAGGACTTCCAAAATTTTATAAGGACCAATAAAGCGAGGCTTAAACTTAGGAGAGGAAACCTTCAGAGGGACAAACCGAGAAGACAACCAAACCAAATCCCCAACACGAAGTCGGGGACCCACACCGCGGCGGCGGTTGGCAAAACGCTGAGCCTTCTCCTGTGACAACTTTAAGTTGTCCACCACATTATTCCAAATCCGCTGCAACCTATCCACCACGGAATCCACCCCAGGACAGTCAGAAGGTTCAACATGACCCGAGGAAAAACGCGGATGAAAACCAGAGTTGCAGAAAAATGGCGAAACCAAAGTAGCGGAACTAGCCCGATTATTGAGGGCAAACTCAGCCAATGGCAAGAAGGTCACCCAATCATCCTGATCCGCAGAAACAAAACATCTCAAATAAGCCTCCAGCGTCTGATTAGTTCGCTCCGTTTGGCCATTAGTCTGAGGATGAAAGGCAGATGAAAATGACAAATCAATGCCCATCTTAGCACAAAAAGATCGCCAGAATCTGGACACAAACTGGGATCCTCTGTCAGACATGATATTCTCAGGAATGCCGTGCAAACGAACCACATTCTGAAAGAACAAAGGAACCAGATCGGAAGAGGAAGGCAACTTAGGCAAGGGCACCAAATGGACCATCTTGGAAAAACGATCACACACCACCCAGATGACAGACATTCCTTGAGACACCGGAAGATCTGAAATGAAATCCATGGAAATGTGCGTCCAAGGCCTCTTCGGGACGAGCAAGGGCAAAAGCAACCCGCTGGCACGAGAACAGCAAGGCTTAGCCCGAGCACAAATCCCACAGGACTGCACAAAAGAACGCACATCCCACGACAGGGAAGGCCACCAAAAGGACCTAGCCACCAAATCTCTGGTACCAAAAATCCCAGGATGCCCTGCCAGCACCGAGGAATGAACCTCAGAGATAACTTTGCTGGTCTATTTATCAGGAACAAACAATCTATCAGGTGGGCAAGGGTCCGGTCTACCAGCCTGAAATCTCTGCAACACACGTCGCAAATCAGGAGAAATGGCCGACAAGATTACTCCCTCTTTAAGAATACCAGCTGGCTCTGAGATGCCGGGAGAGTCAGGCACAAAGCTCCTAGAAAGAGCATCAGCCTTCACATTCTTTGAACCAGGCAGGTACGAGACCACAAAGTCAAAACGGGAGAAAAACAACGACCAACGAGCCTGTCTAGGATTCAGGCGCTTAGCATACTCGAGATACATCAGATTTTTGTGATCAGTCAAGACCACCACACGATGCTTAGCTCCCTCGAGCCAATGACGCCACTCCTCAAATGCCCACTTCATGGCCAATAACTCCCGATTACCAACATCATAGTTCCGCTCAGCAGGCGAAAATTTCCTAGAGAAAAAAGCACATGGTCTCATCACAGAGCAACCAGGACCTTTCTGCGACAAAACAGCTCCGGCACCGATCTCAGAAGCATCCACTTCAACCTGAAAGGGAAGTGAGACTTCAGGCTGGCACAAAACAGGCGCCGAAGTAAACCGGCGCTTCAGCTCCCGAAAAGCCTCCACGGCTGCAGGAGCCCAATTAGCAACATCAGAACCTTTCTTGGTCATATCCGTCAAAGGTTTAACAACGCTAGAAAAATTAGCAATAAAACGACGGTAGAAATTAGCAAAACCCAAGAACTTCTGAAGACTCTTAACAGACGTGGGTTGAATCCAATCATGAATAGCTCGGACCTTGACTGGGTCCATCTCCACAGTAGAAGGGGAGAAAATAAAGCCCAAGAAGGAAACCTTCTGGACTCCAAAGAGACACTTTGAGCCCTTCACAAACAAAGCATTATCACGCAAAACCTGAAACACCATCCTGACCTGCTTTACATGAGAATCCCAATCATCAGAAAAAAACAGAATATCATCCAGATAAACAATCATAAATTTATCTAGATACTTCCGGAAGATGTCATGCATAAAGGACTGAAACACTGAAGGAGCATTAGAGAGCCCAAAAGGCATCACCAAGTACTCAAAATGACCTTCGGGCGTATTGAACGCAGTTTTCCATTCATCTCCCTGCTTAATGCGCACAAGGTTGTACGCACCACGAAGATCTATCTTGGTGAACCAACTGGCACCCTTAATCCGAGCAAACAAGTCCGACAATAGTGGCAAAGGATACTGAAATTTGACAGTGATATTATTCAGAAGCCGATAGTCAATACAAGGTCTCAAAGACCCGTCTTTCTTGGCCACAAAAAAGAATCCCGCACCAAGAGGGGAAGAAGATGGACGAATATGTCCCTTCTCCAAAGACTCCTTTATATAAGAACGCATTGCGGCATGCTCAGGTACAGATAGATTAAATAATCGTCCCTTAGGAAATTTACTACCAGGAATCAAATCTATAGCGCAGTCACAGTCCCTATGAGGAGGAAGGGCACTGGACCTGGACTCACTGAATACATCCTGATAGTCCAATAAATACTCCGGAACTTCAGAAGGAGTAGAAGAGGCAATAGAGACCGGCGGGGAATGGCAATGAATTCCCTGACAACCCCAACTTGACACAGACATAGCCTTCCAATCCAAAACTGGATTATGGGTCTGTAACCATGGCAGACCCAAAACGACCAAATCATGCATTTTATGCAGAACAAGAAAACGAATCACCTCCCGATGTTCAGGAGTCATGCACATGGTCACTTGTGTCCAATACTGCGGTTTATTCTCCGCCAATGCCGTAGCATCAATTCCTCTAAGAGGAATAGGATTTTCCAAAGGCTCCAGGACAAAACCACAGCGCTTGGCAAATGACAAGTCCATAAGACTCAGGGCAGCACCAGAATCCACAAATGCCATAACAGGGTAGGAAGACAATGAGCAAATTAAAGTCACAGACAAAATAAACTTAGGCTGCAAATTACCAATGGCGACAGGACTAACAACCTTTGTTAGGCGTTTAGAGCATGCTGAGATAACATGTGTAGAGTCACCGCAGTAAAAACACAACCCATTCTGACGTCTATGATTTTGTCGTTCAGTTTTAGTCTGAATTCTATCACATTGCATTGAGTCAGGTGTCCGTTCAGACAATACTGCCAGAGAATTAGCAGATTTGCGCTCCCGCAAACGCCGATCAATCTGAATGGCAAGAGTCATAGAATCATTCAGACTTGTAGGGATGGGAAACCCCACCATCACATTCTTAATGGCCTCAGAAAGGCCATCTCTGAAATTTGCGGCCAGAGCACACTCATTCCATTGAGTAAGCACGGACCATTTCTGAAATTTTTGGCAATACACTTCAGCTTCATCCTGGCCCTGAGAGATAGCCAGCAACGCTTTTTCTGCCTGAATTTCAAGATTAGGCTCCTCATAAAGCAATCCGAGCGCCAGAAAAAACGCATCAATATTTGCCAATGCAGGATCTCCTGGTGCCAATGAGAAGGCCCAATCCTGAGGGTCGCCACACAAGAAGGAGATAACAATTTTAACTTGCTGAGCTGAGTCTCCAGACGAACGAGGTCTCAAAGATAGAAACAATTTACAATTATTCCTAAAATTCCTAAATTTAAATCGATCTCCAGAGAACAGCTCAGGAATAGGTATCTTAGGCTCTGACATAGGACTACAAGTAACAAAATCCTGAATGCCCTGCACTCGTGCAGCAAGCTGATCCACACTAGTAATCAGAGTCTGAACATTCATGTCTGCAGCAGGGCTTCAAGCCACTCAGAGAAAAAGGGGAAGGAGAAAAAAAAACAACTCAGAACTTTTTTTTTCTTTTAATCCCGCTTCAGCAATGCATTAAATATTCTCTTTTTGGGCCTGGAATACTGTTATGATCCTAGTGGTAGAGGATCTCAGGAGTTCCAGCTAAGTCCGCAAACACAAAAACCAGCTCATAGGGAAGTGGTAACTTGGCTGACCGCATATCTGATCCTGGCACAACAACTAGAAGTAGCCGGGGAACGTACCTACGTTGATTCTAGACGTCTCGCACCAGCCGGAGAACTAACTAACCCTTTCAGAGAAAATAAGACCTCACTTGCCTCCAGAGAAAAGACCCCAAAGTTATAATACAAGCCCCCAACAAATAATAACGGTGAGGTAAGAAGAAAAGACAAATGTAAGAATGAACTAGATTTAGCAAAGAGAGGCCCACTAATTAATAGCAGAAAATAGGAAGAGGACTTATGCGGTCAGCAAAAAACCCTATAAAAATATCCACGCTGAAGATCCAAGAACCCCCGCACCGACTAATGGTGTGGGGGGAGAATATCAGCCCCCTAGAGCTTCCAGCAAAAACAGAAATCACATTTTGAACAAGCTGGAACAAAATAAGAGCAAATGCAAAAGGACAAAAATAAGAAAGCAGAACTTAGCTTATCTTGCAAAACTCAGGGACCAGGAGTCAGGAGGAAAACAGACATAGACTGATTACATAGATTCCAGGCACTAGACTGAGTTTCCAGGAAGTCTAAATAGGAACACCCAAGGCCTAACGAACCAGGTGGGTACCAACCTGGGGAAGGATAATCCAAGTGCCATACCGCTAGTGACCACAAGAGGGAGCCAACAAATATAGTTCACAACATGAAGCCTCCCTGTCTGGTGGGAAAGCCATTAGTAGTTTATCTACCAGCGTGTGCATGTAATCATGCACTTTGCTATCCCTTTCCAGTGATGGAAGTAATGATGATACGTTGTCCCTGTAGCAGGGATCCATCAGGGTGGCCACCCAGTAATCTGCACTGGTAATAATACGGGCAACTCGGCAGTCATTTTGAAGGCATCGCATCATGGATTGGCTGATGTGTGCAAGGCTGCCCAGAGACAACAACAAGCTGTCCTCAATGGAAGGTATTCTGGGTACTCTGTATAGAGATGCTCACAAAGTATGAAACAGTGTCTGAAAGTGTAGGAAGACAGAATTTGTTGAGTGCCTGAAAAGTTAAAAAGTGAGCATTCAAGTAAAGGAGAGCAGCACGCAATGTAAATATAATTCAGTGGGAAGTAGACTGGTGGTAGTTGGCTCAACAATGCTGGGTATAAAGCAACATAATTAGAAGTGTAGTTTCTACATGGCTGAAGTATTATAAAGTATTAGAGGTGTTTGGACTGGGAACACAATGATAAGCAGTTGGATCGCCCCCAGGCTCAGGGCAGTGGGGTACTCGGTACCGGGTCCCTCTGTCTCGGTTCTGGGGATGTCACGGTGGCCCGACCTGGTCCGTGGCCCTGCTAAGGGGTGCCCAATTAAAGGTGTAGTTTGTCAAGTGTTCATGATGCCACCTGTGGTGTTCGGTCAGGATGACCGACGCTGCTAGGGATCCGCTGGGGTGATGGAATGGCAGCTAGATGATATACCTTCCCACAGGTGAAGTATGTCCCCAGGGCTTCCCTTGATGAGTAGGTGGTAATGGTGAATGTTGTAAGGCACGATGAATAATGAGGACACAAAGGTTGCAGTCTCTTTACCTTTTACTGAAGACTTCGGCGTCCACAGTCCAGAGTACTGTTCACAGGGCTGGCTGAGTCCGGCCGGTCCAAAGGCACATCCAGAGTTCCCTTTGCAGGTGGAAATCAGTAGCCTTCCTACTAGCGCCTGTGTGTTGTAGTACCTCCCTGCTGAGCACCACGGGATAGTCCTCACAACTGTCGTGTATGTTTCTGTTTCTCTCTCTCCGTCCCCCAGATGGTATGGATAGGACGACCCGTATGACGGGGTAGGCCTGGAGCTATTTTATAGAGACCCTAGTGATGCCCCTCCCCCACAATCTGCCTCCGTTGTCTTCATTAGGTTAAAGGTTGGGCAGCCAACTTGGAATTAACTGTCCTGCCGTGTTTCAAAGTAATGCGTAGAGCCAATTACTCCCTCGGTTGTCATGAATCCCCAATGGCTAGGGATAGCACAGGATGAGCAAAGTATAATAAATATCGGACGAGCTCTAGGGTGATGGAACCTGGGCTGACCGCTGCCCTACGCCTGACAAACGCAACTAGAGATAGCCAGGGAGCGTGCCTACGTTGGTTCTAGACGCCACGCACCAGCCTAAGAGCTAACTAGTACTGCAGAGAAAACAAAGACCTCACTTGCCTCCAGAGGAATTAACCCCAAAGATATAGTTGCCCCCCACATGTATTGACGGTGAAATGAGAGGAAGGCACACACATAGAGATGATGTATATAGCTTTAGCAAATAGAGGCCCGCTGAAAACTAGAAAGCAGAATGACACAAAAGGGGACTGAGCGGTCAGCAAAAAACCCTAATCAAAAAAAACCATCCTGAGATTACAAGAACCCATGTGCCAACTCATGGCACATGGGGAGAACCTCAGTCCACTAGAGCAACCAGCTAACAAAGAGACATTCTAAGCAAGCTGGACAAAAAAACCAAACAACTGAAAATCAGCACTTAGCTTATCCTGAAAGATCTGGGAGCAGGTAGGCAGGAACCAAACAGAGCACATCTGAACACATTGATAGCTGGCAAGGGAAATGACAGAGAGGCCAGGTAAAATAGGAAACACCCAGCCTCTGATGGACAGATGGAAACCAAAGGCCGTAACCCACCAAAGTCACCCAGTACCAGCAGTAACCACCAGAGGGAGCCCGCAAACAGAATCCACAACAGTACCCCCCCCTTGAGGAGGGGTCACCGAACCCTCACGAGAACCCCCAGGGCGATCAGGGTGAGCTCTATGGAAGGCGCGGACCAAATCAGTCGCATGAACATCGGAGGCGACCACCCAGGAATTGTCCTCCTGACCATAACCCTTCCACTTAACCAAATACTGGAGTTTGCGTCTGGAAACACGAGAATCCAAGATCTTTTCAACAACATACTCCAATTCTCCCTCCACCAGCACCGGAGCAGGAGGCTCGACCGAAGGAACAACAGGCACCTCATACCTCCGCAACAACGACCGATGGAACACATTATGAATAGCGAACGATGCTGGGAGATCCAAACGGAAAGATACAGGGTTAAGAATCTCCGAGATCCTATAAGGACCGATGAACCGAGGCTTGAACTTAGGAGAAGAGACCTTCATAGGGACAAAACGAGAAGACAACCACACCAAGTCCCCAACAAGAAGTCGGGGACCCACGCGGCGACGGCGATTAGCAAACTGCTGAGTCTTCTCCTGAGACAACTTCAAATTGTCCACTACCTGATTCCAAATGTGATGTAGCCTGTCCACCATCACGTCCACTCCAGGACAATCCGAAGACTCCACCTGACCAGAGGAAAAACGAGGATGAAACCCCGAATTACAAAAAAAAGGAGAGACCAACGTGGCCGAACTAGCCCGATTATTAAGAGCAAATTCGGCCAGTGGCAAAAAAGCAACCCAGTCATCCTGATCAGCAGAAACAAAACACCTCAAATAAGTTTCCAAGGTCTGATTAGTTCGCTCCGTCTGGCCATTCGTCTGAGGATGGAATGCAGACGAGAAAGACAAATCAATGCCCATCTTGGCACAAAACGTCCGCCAAAATCTAGACACAAACTGGGATCCCCTGTCAGAAACGATATTCTCCGGAATCCCATGCAAACGAACCACGTTCTGAAAAAACAAAGGAACCAACTCAGAGGAGGAGGGCAACTTAGGCAAGGGCACCAAATGAACCATCTTAGAAAAGCGGTCACACACAACCCAGATAACGGACATTTTCTGTGAAACCGGGAGATCAGAAATAAAATCCATGGAAATGTGCGTCCAAGGCCTCTTCGGGATGGGCAAGGATAACAACAACCCACTAGCCCGTGAACAGCAAGGCTTAGCTCGAGCACACACTTCACAAGACTGCACAAAGGTACGCACATCCCTAGACAAGGAAGGCCACCAAAAAGACCTGGCCACCAAGTCTCTTGTACCAAATATTCCAGGATGACCAGCCAACACAGAAGAATGGACCTCGGAGATGACTCTACTGGTCCAATCATCCGGAACAATAAATAATAAATAAATAATAAATAACAATAAATAATAATAATAATAATAATAATAATAACAAACAGTCTTTCTGGTGGACATCGATCCGGTTTATCCACCTGAAACTCCTGCAATGCGCGTCGCAAGTCTGGGGATACGGCGGACAATATTACCCCATCCCTAAGGATACCAGCAGGCCCAGTGTCTCCAGGAGAGTCAGGCACAAAACTCCTGGAAAGAGCATCTGCCTTCACATTCTTTGAACCTGGCAGGTATGAAACCACGAAATTGAAACGAGAAAAAAATAACGACCAACGAGCCTGTCTAGGATTCAAACGCCTGGCAGACTCAAGGTAAATGAGATTCTTGTGATCAGTCAAGACCACCACGCGATGTTTAGCACCCTCAAGCCAATGACGCCACTCCTCAAATGCCCACTTCATGGCCAAAAGCTCCTGATTACCCACATCATAATTGCGCTCGGCGGGCGAGAATTTTCTAGAGAAGAAAGCACATGGCTTCATCACCGAGCCATTAGAACTTCTCTGTGACAAAACCGCCCCCGCTCCAATCTCGGAAGCATCAACCTCCACCTGGAAAGGAAGTGAAACATCTGGTTGACACAACACAGGAGCAGAAGAAAACCGGCGCTTAAGTTCCCGAAAGGCCTCCACGGCCGCAGGAGACCAATCAGCAACATCAGCACCCTTTTTAGTCAAATCAGTCAAAGGTTTAACAATACTGGAAAAATTAGCAATGAACCGACGATAAAAATTAGCAAACCCCAAGAACTTCTGAAGGCTCTTAACAGATGTAGGTTGTGTCCAGTCACAAATAGCCTGAACCTTAACGGGATCCATCTCAATAGTAGAAGGAGAAAAAATGTACCCCAAAAAAGAAATCTTCTGGACTCCGAAGAGACACTTTGAGCCCTTCACAAACAGAGAATTGGCCCGCAAAACTTGAAACACCTTCCTGACCTGTAGAACATGAGACTCCCAGTCATCAGAAAACACCAAAATATCATCCAAATACACAATCATAAACTTATCCAGATATTCACGGAAAATATTGTGCATAAAGGACTGAAAGACTGACGGAGCATTGGAGAGTCCAAAAGGCATTACCAAATACTCAAAATGGCCCTCAGGCGTATTAAATGCGGTTTTCCACTCATCACCCTGTTTTATCCGCACCAGATTATACGCACCACGAAGATCTATTTTAGTGAACCACCTAGCCCCCTTAATGCGAGCAAACAAATCCGTAAATAATGGCAATGGATACTGGTATTTGACTGTAATCTTATTCAGAAGGCGATAATCTATACAAGGCCTCAGGGAACCATCTTTTTTTGCCACGAAAAAAAAACCTGCTCCCAGAGGGGACGAAGATGGATGAATATGTCCCTTTTCCAAGGACTCCTTAATATAATTCCGCATAGCAGTATGCTCTGGCAGTGACAGATTAAATAAACGACCCTTAGGGAACTTACTGCCAGGAATCAATTCTATAGCACAGTCACACTCTCTATGGGGAGGGAGCGAATTGAGCTTAGGCTCCTCAAAAACATCCCTATAATCCGACAAAAACGCAGGGATCTCCGAAGGAGTAGATGAAGCTATAGAAATCGGAGGTGCATCATCATGAACCCCGTGACATCCCCAGCTTAGCACAGACATTGTTTTCCAGTCCAGGACGGGATTATGAGTTTGTAACCATGGCAGACCAAGCACTAGTACATCATGTAAATTATACAGTACAAGGAAGCGAATCACCTCCTGATGAACGGGAGTCATGCGCATGGTCACTTGTGTCCAATACTGCGGTTTATTCATAGCCAATGGTGTAGAATCAATTCCCTTCAGAGGAATAGGAACTTCCAGAGGTTCCAGACTAAAACCGCAGCGTTTAGCAAATGACCAATCCATAAGACTCAGGGCAGCGCCTGAATCCACATAGGCATCGACGGAAATGGAAGACAGTGAAAAAATCAGAGTCACAGACAAAATGAACTTAGACTGCAGAGTATCAATGGCAAAAGATTTATCAACCCTTTTTGTGCGTTTAGAGCATGCTGATATAACATGAGCTGAATCACCACAATAAAAACACAAACCATTTTTCCGCCTATAATTTTGCCGTTCACTTCTGGACTGAATTCTATCACATTGCATAGTCTCAGGTGCCTGTTCAGAAGACACCGCCAACTGGTGCACGGGTTTGCGCTCCCGTAAACGCCGATCAATCTGAATGGCCATAGCCATAGACTCATTCAGACCTGTAGGCGCAGGGAACCCCACCATAATATCCTTAATGGCCTCAGAAAGACCATTTCTGAAGTTTGCAGCCAGGGCGCACTCATTCCACTGAGTAAGCACCGACCATTTCCGAAATTTCTGACAATATATTTCCGCTTCATCATGCCCCTGAGAGAGGGCTAATAAAGCCTTTTCAGCCTGAATCTCTAGGTTAGGTTCCTCATAGAGCAATCCCAATGCCAGAAAAAACGCATCCACACTGAGCAATGCAGGATCCCCTGGTGCCAATGCAAATGCCCAATTCTGAGGGTCGCCCCGTAGGAACGATATAACAATCTTGACCTGTTGAGCAGGGTCTCCAGAGGAGCGAGATTTCAAAGAGAGAAACAATTTACAATTGTTCCTGAAATTCAGGAAGGTAGATCTATCTCCAGAAAAAAACTCTGGAATAGGAATTCTAGGTTCAGACATGGGAGTGTGAACAACGAAATCCTGTATGTTTTGAACCTTTGCCGCGAGATTACTCAGGCTGGAAGCCAAACTCTGGACATCCATGATAAACAGCTAAGATCAGAGCCATTCAAGGGCTAAGAGGAGGTAAGAAGCAGCTAGACAGCAATTAAGGGCTAGGCAGCAAAACTCTGAAGGAAAAAAATATATATATATTTTCCTTGAACACTTCTTTTTCTCCTGCTTCAGCCCAAACAATTAACACTTTGTGGGCCGGCTATACTGTCATGAATCCCCAATGGCTAGGGATAGCACAGGATGAGCAAAGTATAATAAATATCGGACGAGCTCTAGGGTGATGGAACCTGGGCTGACTGCTGCCCTACGCCTGACAAACGCAACTAGAGATAGCCAGGGAGCGTGCCTACGTTGGTTCTAGACGCCACGCACCAGCCTAAGAGCTAACTAGTACTGCAGAGAAAACAAAGACCTCACTTGCCTCCAGAGGAATTAACCCCAAAGATATAGTTGCCCCCCACATGTATTGACGGTGAAATGAGAGGAAGGCACACACATAGAGATGATGTATATAGCTTTAGCAAATAGAGGTCCGCTGAAAACTAGAAAGCAGAATGACACAAAAGGGGACTGAGCGGTCAGCAAAAAACCCTAATAAAAAAAAAACCATCCTGAGATTACAAGAACCCATGTGCCAACTCATGGCACATGGGGAGAACCTCAGTCCACTAGAGCAACCAGCTAACAAAGAGACATTCTAAGCAAGCTGGACAAAAAAACCAAACAACTGAAAATCAGCACTTAGCTTATCCTGAAAGATCTGGGAGCAGGTAGGAAGGAACCAAACAGAGCACATCTGAACACATTGATAGCCGGCAAGGGAAATGACAGAGAGGCCAGGTAAAATAGGAAACACCCAGCCTCTGATGGACAGATGGAAACCAAAGGCCGCAACCCACCAAAGTCACCCAGTACCAGCAGTAACCACCAGAGGGAGCCCGCAAACAGAATCCACAACACTCGGTGTTCCGGCCACCGGCTACGCGCCTCAGAAGGATGTTGCCGATCTTAAGGCAGGACTCCTCCTGGTATTATCTCCTTGTGCTGTGATCTCGTTTCTCACTTCTCCACAATACACTTCGCTTCGTGTCCTTTCTTAGGATGCTGCCGCAATGAGGTGAAGGCCCAGCTCCGTAACGTTCTATCTCTTGCTATGTCTCGGTCAGGATCCCAAGCCTGACAGGGACCTCTGTCTGCAGCTCAGGTGTTCCTCCTTCTCCCCCTGTCTGCCTGACAGGTCTTCTCTGGGTCTCACCCAGGCAGCTTTCTCCCTAACTTCCTATCCAACCCCCAGTTTTACCTGAGTGTGAGGAGTGGCCTAATAGATAGAACCTTTTGCTCCCCCTGGTGGCCAGAGTGTGAAGTGCAGTGTGTGACTGTGATACCTGGTCAGGTGAACTCTTTTAGTACCATCAGACGTACCATCACTCCCCCTGGTGGGAGAGCGACATTACTGCAAAGACCAGGACTCTGGGGCGCTGCACGTATGGCCTGAGGCTATACTCTAGCTTGGATAGTGTTACAAATACTGTTGTGAGGAGGTTTGAAAAGCCTCATTCAATGAAACTTAGAACCAGTAAGCTTACAATGTATGAGTTGTGACTACTAAGCAGAAGAATCTGGCTCTTTTTAATAAATCAGAATATAAGTGATTGTCCATTCCTTTTCTACATAAAAAAAAACTTGTTTTGCTTGATAAACGCAGACCAAATCTCCAACTACTTTCATATTCCCAATAAACTGATTAATAAGCATGGATATAGTTTGCCAACGTAAATGTGGGCTAGGTAAAAATGAGAGATAGATAGATGTCCATTTTTCACATCCACTTCCTATGTCATAGGATCCCTGAGAATGAGCCAGTCACAAGAGAACCCGCTGCTTGGACCATCAGAGATGAGTGGGTATTGCCTGGGAGATCTGCTGGCATGGTCTATTGCCATTGTTACTGATAAGGAATAACTTCTCAGTCTCCTAAGGATGACGTCACAACCTTCTCTAAAGATTAAAGAAAGTTTTATTGTAGCCATAAGAGCTCTGATAAATGTTAGAACAGAACTGCCTCCATTATGTCAGGGCACAATTGCCTTCTCAAGGGAAAATAATTATTGCATGCGAGCTATATTTGTAATCAATGGCTGAGGGGTTACATCCTTAGGATATAATGGTGACAGATGAGGATAACTGTGATGTCTCACCTTGTGAGATGGATGCCCCCGAATGAGTTGTTCTTGAGCAACAAACACAGTTGGCTTTAGTGCAGCAGAATGGCTGAGTCGGCGAGGAGTGGTGTCAAAGATGTGATAGCATGGCAGAGTTATAACAGAGTTGAATGGCATGTCAGAGCTGGAATAGAGTTGACTGGTGTGACAGAGCTGGAAAAGAGTTTACTGGTAGTATCAGAGCTGAAATAGAGTTTACTGGTATTGCAAAGCTGGAGCAGATTTTTCTCGTGTGGCAGGGCTGGAGCAGAGTTTACTGGTGTGACGGAGCTGGAGCACAGTTTACTGGTGTGGCAGAGCTGGAGCAGAGTTTACTGTTGTGACGAAGATGGAGCAGAGTTTACTGGTGTGGCAGAGCTGGAGCAGAGTTTACTGGTTTGACAGACCTGGAGCACAGTTTACTGGTGTGGCAGAGCTGGAGCAGAGATTACTGGTGTGGCAAAGCTGGAGCAGAGTTTACTGGTGTAGCAGAGCTGCAGCAGAGTTTACTGGTGTGGCAGTGCTGGAGTGCAGTTTACTGGTGTGGCAGAGCTGGAGCAGAGTTTATTGGTGTGGCAGAGCTGGAGCGCAGTTTACTGGTGAAGCAGAGCTGGAGCACAGGTTACTGATGTGGCAGAGCTGGAGCACAGTTTACTGGTGTGGCAGAGCTGGAGCAGAGTTTATTGGTGTGGCAGAGCTGGAGCACAGTTTACTGATGTGGCAGAGCTGGAGCACAGTTTACTGGTGTGGCAGAGCTGGAGCACAGTTTACTGGTGTGGCAGAGCTGGAGTGCATTTTACTGGTGTGGCAGAGCTGGAGCACTGTTTACTGGTGTGGCAGAGCTGGAGCACCGTTTACTGGTGTGTCAGAGCTGGAGCACAGTTTACTGATGTGGCAGAGCTGGAGCACAGTTTACTGGTGTGGCAGAGCTGTAGCACAGCTTACTGGTGTGGCAGAACTGGAGCAGAGTTTATTGGTGTGGCAGAGCTGGAGCACAGTTTACTGGTGTGGCAGAGCTGGAGCAGAGTTTACTGTGTGGCAGAGCTGGAGCGCAGTTTACTGGTGTGGCAGAGCTGGAGCAGAGTTTATTGGTGTGGCAGAGCTGGAGCGCAGTTTACTGATGTGGCAGAGCTGGAGCGCAGTTTACTGATGTGGCAGAGCTGGAGCACAGTGTACTGATGTGGCAGAGCTGGAGCACAGTTTACTGGTGTGGCAGAGCTGGAGCAAAATTTATTGGTGTGGCAGAGCTGGAGCACAGTTTACTGGTGTGGCAGAGCTGGAGCACAGTTTACTGATGTGGCAGAGCTGGAGCACAGTGTACTGATGTGGCAGAGCTGGAGCACAGTTTACTGGTGTGGCAGAGCTGGAGCAAAATTTCTCGGTGTGGCAGAGCTGGAGCACAGTTTACTGGTGTGGCAGAGCTGGAGCACAAATTACTGATGTGGCAGAGCTGGAGCACAGTTTACTGATGTGGCAGAGCTGGAGCACAGTTTACTGGTGTGGCAGAGCTGGAGCACAGTTTACTGGTGTGGCAGAGCTGGAGCGCAGTTTACTGATGTGGCAGAGCTGGAGCACAATTTACTGATGTGGCAGAGCTGGAGCACAGTTTACTGGTGCGGTAGAGCTGGAGCACAGTTTACTGATGTGGCAGAGCTGGAGCACATTTTACTGATGTGGCAGAGCTGGAGCACAGTTTACTGGTGTGGCAGAGCTGGAGCACAGTTTACTGGTGTGGCAGAGCTGGAGCACAGTTTACTGATGTGGCAGAGCTGGAGCACAGATAACTGGTGCGGCAGAGCTGGAGCACAGTTAACTGATGTGGCAGAGCTGGAGCACATTTTACTGATGTGGCAGAGCTGGAGCACAGTTTACTGGTGTGGCAGAGCTGGAGAACAGTTTATTGGTGTGGCAGAGCTGGAGCGCAGTGTACTGATGTGGCAGATTTGGGGCAGAGTTTACTGATGTGGCAGAGCTGGAGCACAGTTTACTGATGTGGCAGAGCTGGAGCGCAGTTACTGATGTGGCAGAGCTGGAGCACAGTTTACTGATGTGGCAGAGCTGGAGCACAGTTTACTGGTGTGGCAGAGCTGGAGCAGAGTTTATTGGTGTGGCAGAGCTGGAGCACAGTTTACTGGTGTGGCAGAGCTGGAGCAGAGGTTACTGTGTGGCAGAGCTGGAGCACAGTTTTCTGGTGTGGCAGAACTGGAGCAAAGTTTATTGGTGTGGCAGAGCTGGAGCACAGTTTACTGGTGTGGCAGAGCTGGAGCACAGTTTATTGGTGTGGCAGAGCTGGAGCACAGTTTACTGGTGCGGCAGAGCTGGAGCACAGTTTACTGATGTGGCAGAGCTGGAGCACATTTTACTGGTGCGGCAGAGCTGGAGCAGAGTTATTGGTGTGGCAGAGCTGGAGCGCAGTTTACTGATGTGGCAGAGCTGGAGCACAGATTACTGATGTGGCAGAGCTGGAGCACAGTTTACTGGTGTGGCACAGCTGGAGAACAGTTTACTGATGTGGCAGAGCTGGAGCACAGTTTACTGGTGTGGCAGAGCTGCAGCAGAGTTTACTGATGTGGCAGAGCTGGAGCAGAATTTACTGATGTGTCAGAGCTGGAGCGCAGTTTACTGGTGTGGCAGACCTGGAGCAGAGTTTCCTGTGTGGCAGAGCTGGAGCACAGTTTACTGCTGTTGCAGAGCTGGAGCAGAGTTTATTGGTGTGGCAGAGCTGGAGCACAGTTTACTGGTGTGGCAGAGCTGGAGCAGAGTTTACTGTGTGGCAGAGCTGGAGCACAGTTTACTGGTGTTGCAGAGCTGGAGCAGAGTTTATTGGTGCGGAAGAGCTGGAGCAGAATTTACTGATGTGTCAGAGCTGGAGCGCAGTTTACTGGTGTGGCAGACCTGGAGCAGAGTTTCCTGTGTGGCAGAGCTGGAGCACAGTTTACTGCTGTTGCAGAGCTGGAGCAAAGTTTATTGGTGTGGCAGAGCTGGAGCACAGTTTACTGGTGTGGCAGAGCTGGAGCAGAGTTTACTGTGTGGCAGAGCTGGAGCACAGTTTACTGGTGTGGCAGAGCTGGAGAAAAGTTTATTGGTGTGGCAGAGCTGGAGCACAGTTTACTGGTGTGTCAGAGCTGGAGCACAGTTTACTGATGTGGCAGAGCTGGAGCACAGTTTACTGGTGTGGCAGAGCTGGAGCAGAGTTTATTGGTGTGGCAAAGCTGGAGCACAGTTTACTGGTGTGGCAGAGCTGGAGCAGAGTTTACTGTGTGGCAGCGCTGGAGCGCAGATTACTGGTGTGGCAGTGCTGGAGCAGAGTTTATTGGCGTGGCAGAGCTGGAGCGCAGTTTACTGATGTGGCAGAGCTGGAGCACAGTTTACTGATGTGGCAGAGCTGGAGCACAGTTTACTGGTGTGGCAGAGCTGAAGCAAAATTTATTGGTGTGGCAGAGCTGGAACACAGTTTAGTGGTGTGGCAGAGCTGGATCACAGTTTACTAATGTGGCAGAGCTGGAGCACAGTTTACTGGTGTGGCAGAGCTGGAGCAAAGTTTATTGGTGTGGCAGAGCTGGAGAAAAGTTTATTGGTGTGGCAGAGCTGGAGCACAGTTTACTGGTGTGTCAGAGCTGGAGCACAGTTTACTGTTGTGGCTGAGCTGGAGCACAGTTTACTGGTGTGGCAGAGCTGGAGCAGAGTTTATTGGTGTGGCAAAGCTGGAGCACAGTTTACTGGTGTGGCAGAGCTGGAGCAGAGTTTACTGTGTGGCAGCGCTGGAGCGCAGATTACTGGTGTGGCAGTGCTGGAGCAGAGTTTATTGGCGTGGCAGAGCTGGAGCGCAGTTTACTGATGTGGCAGAGCTGGAGCACAGTTTACTGATGTGGCAGAGCTGGAGCACAGTTTACTGGTGTGGCAGAGCTGAAGCAAAATTTATTGGTGTAGCAGAGCTGGAACACAGTTTAGTGGTGTGGCAGAGCTGGATCACAGTTTACTAATGTGGCAGAGCTGGAGCACAGTTTACTGGTGTGGCAGAGCTGGAGCAAAGTTTATTGGTGTGGCAGAGCTGGAGAACAGTTTACTGGTGTGGCAGAGCTGGAGCAGAGTTTACTGTGTGGCAGAGCTGGAGCACAGTTTACTGGTGTGGCAGAGCTGGAGAAAAGTTTATTGGTGTGGCAGAGCTGGAGCACAGTTTACTGGTGTGTCAGAGCTGGAGCACAGTTTACTGATGTGGCAGAGCTGGAGCACAGTTTACTGGTGTGGCAGAGCTGGAGCAGAGTTTATTGGTGTGGCAGAGCTGGAGCACAGTTTACTGGTGTGGCAGAGCTGGAGCACAGTTTACTGGTGTGGCAGAGCTGGAGCACAGTTTACTGTTGTGGCTGAGCTGGAGCACAGTTTACTGATGTGGCAGAGCTGGAGCAGAGTTTATTGGTGTGGCAAAGCTGGAGCACAGTTAACTGGTGTGGCAGAGCTGGAGCAGAGTTTACTGTGTGGCAGCGCTGGAGCGCAGATTACTGGTGTGGCAGTGCTGGAGCAGAGTTTATTGGCGTGGCAGAGCTGGAGCGCAGTTTACTGATGTGGCAGAGCTGGAGCACAGTTTACTGATGTGGCAGAGCTGGAGCACAGTTTACTGGTGTGGCAGAGCTGAAGCAAAGTTTATTGGTGTGGCAGAGCTGGAGCACAGTTTAGTGGTGTGGCAGAGCTGGAGCACAGTCTACTAATGTGGCAGAGCTGGAGCACAGTTTACTGGTGTGGCAGAGCTGGAGCAAAGTTCACTGATGTGGCAGAGCTAGAGCACAGTTTACTGATGTGGCAGAGCTGGAGCACAGTTTACTGGTGTGGCAGAGCTGAAGCAGAGTTTATTGGTGTTGCAGAGCTGGGGCACAGTTTACTGATGTGGCAGAGCTGGAGCACAGTTAATTGCTGTGGCAGAGCTGGAGCAGAGTTTACTGTGTGGCAGCGCTGGAGCGCAGTTTACTGGTGTGGCAGTGCTGGAGCAGAGTTTATTGGCGTGGCAGAGCTGGAGCGCAGTTTACTGATGTGGCAGAGCTGGAGCACAGTTTACTGATGTGGCAGAGCTGGAGCACAGTTTACTGGTGTGGCAGAGCTGGAGCAAAGTTTATTGGTGTGGCAGAGCTGGAGCACAGTTTAGTGGTGTGGCAGAGCTGGAGCACAGTTTACTGGTGTGGCAGAGCTGGAGCAAAGTTTATTGGTGTGGCAGAGCAGGAGCACAGTTTAGTGGTGTGGCAGAGCTGGAGCACAGTTTACTAATGTGGCAGAGCTGGAGCACAGTTTACTGGTGTGGCAGAGCTCGAGCAAAGTTTATTGGTGTGGCAGAGCTGGAGCGCAGTTTTCTGATGTTGCAGAGACGGAGCACAGTTTGCTGGTGTGGCAGAGCTGAAGCACAGTTTACTGGCTTGGCAGAGCTGGAGCAGAGTTTACTGATGTGGCAGAGCTGGAGCACAGTTTACTGATGTGGCAGAGCTGGAGCATAGCTTACTGTTGTGGCAGAGCTGGAGCACAGTTCACTGATGTGGCAGAGCTGGAGCACAGTTTACTGGTGTGACAGAGCTGGAGCAGAGTTTATTGGTGTGGCAGAGCTTGAGCACAGTTTACTGATGTGGCAGAGCTGGAGCAGAGTTTACTGATGTGGCAGAGCTGGAGCACAGTTTACTGGTGTGGCACGGCTGGTGCAGAGTTTACTGATGTGGCAGAGCTGGAGCGCAGTTTACTAATGTGGCAGAGCTGGATCACAGTTTACTGGTGTGGCAGAGCTGGAGCACAGTTTACTGGTGTGGCAGATCTGGAGCAGAGTTTATTGGTGTGGCAGAGCAGGAGCACAGTTTACTAGTGTGGCAGAGCTGGAGCAGAGTTTACTGTGTGGTAGAGCTGGAGCGCACTTTACTGGTGTGGCAGAGCTGGAGCAGAGTTTATTGGCATGGCAGAGCTGGAGCGCAGTTTACTGATGTGGCAGAGCTGGAGCACAGTTTACTGATGTGGCAGAGCTGGAGCACAGTTTACTGGTGTGGCATAGCTGGAGCAAAGTTTTTTGGTGTGACAGAGCTGGAGCACAGTTTACTTGTGTGGCAGAGCTGGAGCACAGTTTACTAGTGTGGCAGAGCTGGAGCACAGTTTACTGGTGTGGCAGAGCTGGAGCAGAGTTTATTGGTGTGGCATAGCTGGAGCACAGTTTACTGATGTGGCAGAGCTGGAACACAGTTTACTAATGTGGCAGAGCTGGAGCACAGTTTACTGATGTGGCAGAGCTGGAGCACAGTTTACTGGTGTGGCAGAGCTGGAGGAAAGTTTATTGGTGTAGCAGAACTGGAGCACAGTTTACTGGTGTGGCAGAGCTGGAGCAGAGTTTACTGATGTGGCAGAGCTGGAGCGCAGTTTACTGATGTGGCAGAGCTGGAGCACAGTTTACTGATGTGGCAGAGCTGGAGCACAGTTTACTGTTGTGGCAGAGCTGGAGCACAGTTTACTGGTGTGGCAGAGCTGGAGCAGAGTTTACTGTGTGGCAGAGCTGGAGCGCAGTTTACTGGTGTGGCAGAGCTGGAGCAGAGTTTACTGTGTGGCAGAGCTGGAGCACAGTTTACTGGTGTGGCAGAACTGGAGCAGAGTTTATTGGCAAGGCAGAGCTGGAGCGTAGTTTACTGATGTGGCATGTTGTGAATTCCGTTCTCGGGCTCCCTCCTGTGGTCGTGACTCGTGAGTGGTACTTTGTGAGTTCTGTTCATGGGCTCCCTCTGGTGGCTTTGAGTGTTACGGCTGGTCTGTAGCTGGGCTCCAGCTGCCTCATTTCCTGCTAGGCTTGCTGCCTATTTAACTCCACCTGGACCTTTACTTGTCGCCTGCTGTCGTTGTATTCAGTACTGGTTCAGATCTCTCTGGGACTTCCCTTGTGACCTGTCTCCCCATGGAGAAGCCAAGTTTATGCTAGTCTGTTTTTGCTCATTGCTATTTGAAAATGTTTCTCAGTATATGATGAGTTCAGTCCAGCTTGCTTATTTGCTATTTGATTGCTAGCTGGAAGCTCTGGGGTGCGGAGTTGCGCCCCTCACATCGTGAGTCTGTGTATTCTCTGCGTGGATAATTTTTGTAGCATTTTATACTGACCGCACAGATTCCTTGCTATCCTCTGACTATTTAGTTATTAGCGGGCCTCATTTGCTAAAACCTATTTTCATTTCTATGTTTGTGTTTTCCTCTTAACTCACCGTCATTATTTGTGGGGGCTGCTCTCACTTTGGGGAAAATTTCTCTGAGGCAAGTGAGGCTTTGTTTCTCTCTAGGGGTAGCTAGTTTCTCAGGCTGTGCAGAGGCGTCTAGGCCGAGTTAGGAACGCTCCACGGCTGCCTATAGTGCGTGTTGATAGGATCAGGATTGCGGTCAGTAAAGTTCCCACATTCCCAGAGCTCGTCTTATTTTTTGGTTTACCTATCAGGTCAGTTCATGTGTTCTTACCACCAGAACCATAACAGTACAGCAGGCCAGTAAAGTGTTAATGCATCGCAAAAGAGGGATAAGAGAAGCTCTGAGGTTTTTTTTTTCCTCTGCAGTGTGTTTAGCCTCTCTCCTCCCCTTAATCTCTGGGTGGTTCAGGACTCAGCTGCAGATATGGACATTCAAGGTCTGTCCTCTTGTGTGGATCAGCTCGCTACAAGGATACAAAGCATTCAGGATTATGTAATTCACAGTCCTATGTCAGAACCTAAAATACCAATTCCTGAGCTGTTCTCTGGAGATAGGTCTAGGTTTTTGAATTTCAAAAATAATTGCAAATTGTTTCTTTCTCTGAGACCTCATTCCTCTGGTGACCCTGCTCAGCAAGTTAAAATTATTATTTCTTTGTTACGTGGTGACCCTCAAGATTGGGCATTCTCCCTGGCGCCAGGAGATCCTGCATTGCTAAATGTGGATGCGTTTTTTCTGGCGCTTGGATTGCTTTATGAGGAACCTAATCTAGTGGACCAGGCAGAAAAGATTTTGCTGGCTCTCTCTCAGGGTCAGGATGAAGCAGAGGTTTACTGTCAGAAGTTTAGGAAGTGGTCTGTGCTCTCTCAATGGAATGAGTGTGCCCTGGCAGCGATTTTCAGAAAGGGTCTTTCTGAAGCCCTTAAGGATGTTATAGTGGGGTTCCCCACGCCTGTGGGTCTGAATGAGTCAATGTCTTTGGCCATTCAGATTGATCGGCATTTGCGGGAGCGCAAACCTGTGCACCATCTGGCGGTGTTTTCTGAACAGAAGCCTGAGTCTATGCAATGTGACAGGATTCTGACCAGAATTGAACGGCAAAATCACAGACATCAGAATGGGTTGTGCTTTTACTGTGGTGACTCCACTCATGTTATCTCTGACTGTTCTAAGCGCACAAAAAGGTTCGCTAAGTCTGTCACCATTGGTACTGTACAGCCTAAATTCATTTTGTCTGTTACTTTGATTTGCTCTCTGTCATCCTACTCTGTTATGGCTTTTGTGGATTCAGGCGCTGCCCTGAATTTGATGGATTTGTCATTTGCCAGGCGCTGTGGTTTTATCTTGGAGCCATTGCAGTTCCCTATTCCACTAAAGGGAATTGATGCTACGCCATTGGCCAAGAATAAGCCTCAGTACTGGACTCAAGTGACTATGTGCATGACTCCTGCACATCAGGAGGTTATTCGCTTTCTGGTGTTACATAACTTGCATGATGTTGTCGTGTTGGGTCTGCCATGGCTGCAGGTTCATAATCCAGTCCTGGATTGGAAAGCAATGTCTGTGTCAAGTTGGGGTTGTCAAGGGGTACATGGCGATGTTCCTTTGGTGTCAATTGCTTCTTCTACTCCTTCTGAAGTCCCTGAATTATTGTCGGATTACCAGGATGTGTTTGATGAGCCCAAATCCAGTGCCCTACCTCCTCATAGGGATTGTGATTGTGCTATAAATTTGATTCCTGGTAGTAAGTTCCCTAAGGGTCGACTTTTTAATTTATCTGTACCAGAACATACCGCTATGCGGACTTATATAAAGGAGTCTTTGGAGAAAGGGCATATTCGTCCGTCCTCGTCACCTTTGGGTGCAGGGTTCTTTTTTGTGGCCAAGAAGGATGGTTCTCTGAGACCCTGTATAGATTATCGCCTTCTATATAAAATCACGGTCAAATTTCAGTACCCTTTGCCTCTGTTGTCCGATCTGTTTGCTCGGATTAGGGGGGCTAGTTGGTTCACCAAGATAGATCTTCGAGGAGCTTATAATCTTGTGCGTATAAAGCAGGGCGATGAATGGAAAACAGTATTTAATACGCCCGAAGGTCATTTTGAGTACTTGGTGATGCCTTTTGGGCTTTCTAATGCCCCTTCCGTGTTTCAGTCCTTCATGCACGACATCTTCCGAGAGTATCTGGATAGATTTATGATTGTGTACCTGGATGATATTTTGGTCTTTTCTGATGATTGGGAGTCTCATGTGAAGCAGGTCAGGATGGTGTTTCAGGTCCTGCGTGCCAATGCCTTGTTTGTGAAGGGCTCTAAATGTCTCTTTGGAGTCCAGAAGGTTTCCTTTTTGGGCTTGATTTTTTCCCCTTCTACTATCGAGATGGATCCAGTTAAAGTCCAGGCCATCTATGAATGGACTCAACCTACATCAGTGAAGAGTCTTCAGAAGTTCTTGGGCTTTGCTAATTTTTACCGTCGCTTCATCACTAATTTTTCTAGTGTGGTTAAACCTTTGACGGATTTGACTAGAAAGGGTGCTGATGTGACGAATTGGTCTTCTGCGGCCGTTGAGGCCTTTCAGGAGCTGAAACGTCGGTTTTCTTCGGCTCCTGTCTTGCGTCAGCCTGATGTCTCCCTTCCCTTTCAGGTCGAGGTTGATGCTTCTGAGATTGGAGCAGGGGCTGTCTTGTCACAGAGAAGCTCTGATGGCTCGTTGATGAGACCATGTGCTTTCTTTTCTAGAAAGTTTTCGTCTGCCGAGCGGAATTATGATGTTGGTAATCGGGAGTTGTTGGCAATGAAGTGGGCATTCGAGGAGTGGCGACATTGGCTTGAGGGAGCCAAGCATCGCGTGGTGGTCTTGACGGATCACAAGAATTTGAATTATCTCGAGTCTGGCAAGCGGTTAAATCCTAGACAAGCTCGTTGGTCGCTGTTTTTCTCCCGTTTTGATTTCGTGGTTTCGTACCTTCCGGGCTCTAAGAATGTGAAGGCTGATGCCCTTTCTAGGAATTTTGTGCCTGACTCCCCGGGAGTTTCTGAGCCGGCTGGTATCCTCAGAGAGGGGGTGATTTTGTCTGCCATCTCCCCTGATTTGCGGCGGGTGCTGCAGGAATTTCAGGCCGATAGACCTGACTGTTGTCCACCGGAGAGACTGTTTGTCCCGGACAGATGGACCAGTAGAGTTATTTCCAAGGTTCATTCTTCGGTGTTGGCGGGTCATCCTGGGATTTTTGGTACCAGGGATCTGGTGGCCAGGTCCTTTTGGTGGCCTTCCTTGTCGCGGGATGTGCGTTCCTTTGTGCAGTCCTGTGGGATTTGTGCTCGGGCCAAGCCTTGCTGTTCTCGTGCCAGTGGATTGCTTTTGCCTTTGCCTGTCCCGAAGAGGCCATGGACGCATATTTCCATGGATTTTATTTCGGATCTTCCAGTCTCTCAGAGGATGTCTGTCATCTGGGTGGTTTGTGATCGTTTTTCTAAAATGGTCCATTTGGTGCCCTTGCCTAAGTTGCCCTGCTCCTCTGATTTGGTTCCGCTGTTTTTTCAGAATGTGGTTTGTTTGCATGGTATTCCGGAGAACATTGTGTCTGACAGAGGATCCCAGTTTGTGTCCAGATTTTGGCGGTCCTTTTGTGCTAAGATGGGCATTGATTTGTCTTTTTCTTCGGCCTTCCATCCTCAGACAAATGGCCAAACCGAACGAACTAATCAGACCTTGGAAGCTTATCTGAGATGTTTTGTTTCTGCTGATCAGGATGATTGGGTGACTTTTTTGCCATTGGCTGAGTTCGCCCTCAATAATCGGGCTAGTTCTGCTACTTTGGTTTCGCCTTTTTTTTGTAATTCTGGTTTTCATCCTCGTTTTTCCTCAGGTCAGGTTGAGCCTTCTGACTGTCCTGGGGTGGATTCTGTGGTGGATAGGTTGCAGCAGATTTGGAACCACGTAGTGGACAATTTGACGTTGTCACAGGAGAAGGCTCAGCGCTTTGCTAATCGCCGTCGCTGTGTGGGTCCCTGACTTCGTGTCGGGGATTTGGTATGGTTGTCATCTCGTTACGTTCCTATGAAGGTTTCCTCTCCTAAGTTTAAACCTCGTTTCATCGGTCCTTATAAAATTTCAGAAATCCTCAATCCTGTGTCATTCCATTTGGACCTCCCAGCATCTTTTGCCATTCATAATGTGTTCCATAGGTCATTGTTGCGGAGGTATGTGGTGCCTGTGGTTCCTTCTGTTGATCCTCCTGCTCCGGTGTTGGTCGAGGGAGAATTGGAGTATGTGGTGGAGAAGATCTTGGATTCTCGTGTTTCGAGACGGAAGCTTCAGTACTTGGTTAAATGGAAGGGCTATGGTCAGGAGGATAATTCCTGGGTTGTTGCCTCTGATGTCCATGCTGCCGATTTGGTTCGTGCCTTTCATTTGGCTCGTCCTGATCGGCCTGGGGGCTCTGGTGAGGGTTCTGTGACACCTCCTCAAGGGGGGGTACTCTTGTGAATTCCGTTCTCGGGCTCCCTCCTGTGGTCGTGAGTGGTAATTTGTGAGTTCTGTTCATGGGCTCCCTCTGGTGGCTTTGAGTGTTACGGCTGGTCTGTAGCTGGGCTTCAGCTGCCTCGTTTCCTGCTAGGCTTGCTGCCTATTTAACTCCACCTGGACCTTTACTTGTCGCCTGCTGTCGTTGTATTCAGTACTGGTTCAGATCTCTCTGGGACTTCCCTTGTGACCTGTCTCCCCGTGGAGAAGCTAAGTTTATGCTAGTCTATTTTTGCTCACTGCTATTTGAAAATGTTTCTCACTATATGATGAGTTCAGTCCAGCTTGCTTATTTGCTATTTGATTGCTAACTGGAAGCTCTGGGGTGCGGAGTTGCGCCCCTCACATCGTGAGTCTGTGTGGGGGTCTTTTTGTATTCTCTGCGTGGATAATTTTTGTAGCATTTTATACTGACCGCACAGATTCCTTGCTTTCCTCTGACTATTTAGTTATTAGCGGGCCTCATTTGCTAAAACCTATTTTCATTTCTATGTTTGTGTTTTCCTCTTAACTCACCGTCATTATTTGTGGGGGCTGCTCTCACTTTGGGGAAAATTTATCTGAGGCAAGTGAGGCTTTGTTTCTCTCTAGGGGTAGCTAGTTTCTCAGGCTGTGCAGAGGCGTCTAGGCCGAGTTAGGAACGCTCCACGGCTGCCTATAGTGTGTGTTGATAGGATCAGGATTGCGGTCAGTAAAGTTCCCACATTCCCAGAGCTTGTCCTATTTTTTGGTTTACCTATCAGGTCAGTTCATGTGTTCTTACCACCAGAACCATAACAGTGGCAGAGCTGGAGCACAGTTTACAGATGTGACAGAGCTGGAGCACAGTTTACTGATGTGGCAGAGCTGGAGCACAGTTTACTGGTGTGGCAGAGCTGCAGCAGAGTTTAGTGATGTGGCAGAGATGGAGCAGCGTTTATTGGTGTGGCAGAGCTGGAGCAGAGTTTACTGATGTGGCAGAGCTGGAGCGCAGTTTACTGATGTGGCAGAGCTGGAGCAGAATTTATTGGCATGGCAGAGCTGGAGCGCAGTTTACTGATGTGGCAGAGCTGGAGCACAGTTTACTGATGTGGCAGAGCTGGAGCACAGTTTACTGGTGTGGCATAGCTGGAGCAAAGTTTATTGGTGTGACAGAGCTGGAGCACAGTTTACTGGTGTGGCAGAGCTGGAGCACAGTTTACTGATGTGGCAGAGCTGGAGCACATTTTACTGGTGTGGCAGAGCTGGAGCAGAGTTTACTGTTGTGGCAGAGCTGGAGCAGAGTTTATTGGTGTGGCTGAGCTGGATCACAGTTTACTGGTGTGGCAGAGCTGGAGCAGTGTTTACTGTGTGGCAGAGCTGGAGCACAATTTACTGGTGTGGCAGAGCTGGAACAGAGTTTATTGGTGTGGCAGAGCTGGAGCAGAATTTATTGGTGTGGCAGAGCTGGAGCGCAGTTTACTGAGGTGGCAGAGTTGGAGCACAGTTTACTGATGTGGCAAAGCTGGAGCACAGTTTACTGGTGTGGCAGAGCTGGAGCACAGTTTACTGGTGTGGCAGAGCTGGAGCACAGTTTTCTGATGTGGCAGAGCTGGAGCACAGTTTACTGGTGTGGCAGAGCTGGAGCACAGTTTTCTGATGTGGCAGAGCTGGAGCACAGTTTACTTATGTGGCAGAGCTGGAGCAAAGTTTATTGGTGTGGCAGAGCTGGAGCATAGTTTACTGGTGTGGCAGAGCTGGAGCACAGTTTACTGATGTGGCAGAGCTGAAGCACAATTTACTGGTGTGGCAGAGCTGGAGCAGAGTTTATTGGTGTGGCAGAGCTGGAGCACAGTTTACTGATGTGGCAGAGCTGGAGCACAGTTTACTGATGTGGCAGAGCTGGAGCACAGTTTACTGGAGCACAGTTTACTGGAGCACAGTTTACTGGCAGGGGTGGATTAAGGGTAGCCAGGGACCCTGGCTGTTCAGACACTGTGGGCCCCCCAGTCATGTGACAGGGTCATGTGTTATGATGACCTGGTGGTTAGGAGCACTAGGAATGACCTGATGAGCAAACTAGTAATACAGGACAAGCTCTGGGAAGTGGGAGCTTTGCTGACCGCAACCCCTAAACCTATCACAACAACTAGAAATAGCCGTGGAGCGTACCTGACTCTGCCTAGATGCCTCTTCACAGCCTAAGAGCTAACTACCCCTAAAGATAGAAAATAAGGCCTAACTTGCCTCAGAGAAATTCCCCAAAGAAATAGGCAGCCCCCCACACGTATTGACTGTGAGTTAAGATGGAAGTCACAAACACAGGAATGAAATAGGTTTCAGCAAAGGAGGCCAGACTTAACTAAACAGACTTGAGGATAGAAAAGGTATCTTTGCGGTCAGCATAAAAAACTACCAAAAAACCACGCAGAGTGTGCAAAAGAGACCCCACACCGACTCACGGCGTGGAGGTGCCCCTCTGCATCCCAGAGCTTCCAGCTAGCCAAGCAGAATCATGATACAAGCTGGACAAGGAAACAGTGGTAAACAAATAAGCTAGCAGGGACTTAGCTTTTGCTGGAGTAGACAGGTCATCTGAAAGATCCAAGAGCAAACTGAACCAGTACTAGGACATTGACAGCTGGCATCAAGTAACGAGCTAAATGGAGTTAAATAGAGCAGCCAGCCTAGGACTAAACGAGGTCAGCTGAGGACAGAACCTCAGAACCAGCAGCTCCACTCACAGCCACCAGAGGGAGTCCATGGACAGAACTCGCCGAAGTACCATTCATAACCACCGGAGGGAGTTCGAGAACAGAATTCACAACAGTCATGCGACGGAGTCATGCGACGGGGTCATGCGACGGGGTCATCATATACCTGAACCAGATTATTCCAGAAAAATAGTTGCTGTGTGAAACTATAACCCGTGAAACATCCATTGATCTAGTCAATTTACCCTTCAGTTAGGAAGAAAAAAAAACACAATACTATCACCATAAGTGCCAGTATTCACAGGAGATCTGTACTTGGTATGCAGTGTCTGTGTAGAGGTAATACAGTGATCACCGGTGACATTATACACTGGAGCTCTGTATATAGCATACAGTGTATAGTGTCAGTGTATAGGCAACACTGACTCACCAGCGGCGTCTCTAGGTGAAGTCCTTCATCTTTCATCCAGCACAGACCGCCATCACTTCTTCCAGCCAGGACTCGTCTCTGCAGGAAATAACACAGTTATCTCGAGCTCTGCTTGCAGAACACATTACTTACTTTTTCCCAACTTCTACATTACACAACATGAAGAAAAAGAGGCAACATAGTGTCACTCTACACAGTAACAGGACTGCCCCCCATTTAAAACAGTGTCCTCAAAAAATAAAATAAATACATCACTGCAGTAATAATATCACTTAATTATGGTAATAATAATATACCCCGTCCTGGCCCCGTGTATCTCATTCCTGGCTTCAGCCATATGTTCTCCCATCCTGCCCTCATGAGTATCCATCTTGCCCCATATGATCTCCCCATCCTGCCCCATATGATCTCCCCATCCTGCCCCATCAGTCTCAATCGCATCCATCCTGCCCCATGATCCTGCACGATTTGTCTCCAATCCTGCCCCATGTCTTTCATTCTGCCCTGTGTCTCCAATCATGCCCCGTATCTACATTCTGCCCATGTCTCCAATCCTGCCCCATCTGTCTCCAGTCCTGCCCCCAGTGTGTCCAGCATCCTGCCCCCAGTGTGTCCAGCATCCTGCCCCCAGTGTGTCCAGCATAATGCCCCCAGTGTGTCCAGCATCCTGCCCCCAGTGTGTCCAGCATAATGCCCCCAGTGTGTCCAGCATCCTGCCCCCAGTGTGTCCAGCACCCTGCCCCCAGTGTGTCCAGCATATTGCCCCCAGTGTGTCCAGCATAATGCCCCCAGTGTGTCCAGCATCCTGCCCCCAGTGTGTCCAGCACCCTGCCCCCAGTGTGTCCAGCATATTGCCCCCAGTGTGTCCAGCAAGCTGCCCCAGTGTCTCCAGCATATTGCCCCCAGTGTGTCCAGAATATTGCCCCCAGTGTGTCCAGCATCCTGCCCCCAGTGTGTCCAGCATATTGCCCCCAGTGTGTCCAGCATTCAGCCCCCAGTGTCTCGAGCATTCAGCCCCCAGAGTCTCCAGCATTCAGCCCCCGGTGTGTCCAGCATATTGCCCCCAGTGTGTCCAGCATTCAGCCCCCAGCGTGTCCAGTATCCTGCCCCCAGCATATTGCCCTCAGTGTGTACAGCAATCTGCCCCAGTGTCTCCAGCATATTGCCCCAGTATGTCCAGCATATTGCCCCCAGTGTGTCCAGCATATTGCCCCCAGTGTGTCCAGCATCCTGCCCCCAGTGTGTCCAGCATCCTGCCCCCAGTGTGTCCAGCATATTGCCCCCAGTGTGTCCAGCATATTGCCACAGTGTGTCCAGCATCCTGCTCCCTGTGTGTCCAGCATATTGCCCCCAGTTTGTCCAGCATATTGACCCCAGTGTGTCCAGCATATTGCCCTCAGTGTGTCCAGCAATCTGCCCCAGTGTCTCCAGCTTATTGCCCCATTGTGTCCAGCATATTGCCCCCAGTGTGTCCAACATATTGCCCCCAGTATCTCCAGCATACTGGCCCGGGCACCCCCGGATTGCCGTTCACAATAAAAAAAAATGTCCTCACCTGTCCGTGCTCCAGGGGCGAAGCTCCCTCCAGCAGCGCGCACTCGCCGGCGACTGAAAATTACATCAGATGCCGGCGACGTGCGCGCTGTGGCTGATGTCAGCTCACAGCCTCCGATTGGCTGGCGGCTGTTAACTATTGACGTGCGGGCGCTCGCCCGCACATCAATAGCATTTAACTGCCGCAGCGCCGGTAGGGGCCCGGTGAGCAGATGAGTCGAGCCCAATGCGGGCCCCCTCTGCCCACCTGGCCCATACGCCAGTCAGGGCAGTAATGCCCTGATGGCGGTGGGCAATCTGAGCGGTTGTCCAGGGCCCCCCTGACACCACTGGGCCCTGGGCTACCGCCCAGATTGACCCTATTATAATCCACCCCTGTTTACTGGTGTGGCAGAGCTGGAGCAAAGTTTATTGGTGTGGCAGAGCTGGAGCACAGTTTACTGGTGTGGCAGAGCTGGAGCAAAGTTTATTGGTGTGGCAGAGCTAGAGCACAGTTTACTGGTGTGGCAGAGCTGGAGCAGTAACAATAGCAAACAAATCATTTTTACAAAATAAATAGTTATCATTCATTCTAGTATGGCAACAACCACCCCACAAGACCAGAATACTGTATAAAGAGGATCTGTATGTCTTTTGTTATTGCTTCTTCTTAAATATCAAAATCAACATAAGAACTTTAGCACCAATGAAAAATATATTACAATAAGGTTTAAGAGAGAAAAAAAAGTGGAATGATTACAATAATAATTTGACTTATCCTCTTGAAAGAGTGTATTGCAAGGTAAATATCTTACTGTGCCGGGATCTATTTCCAGAAGAGTGATACTTCTCTGGGAGATTCTGGAGATTGTTTCATTAGCTGTGATGCAGTTCATTCATTCAATGATGATAAAGGTAGCTTATGAACTCCTATGCAATCAATAGGGTAATTAAAAAGGATTAATTTGTTAGTGATGGCACTTATGTATTCATGACAATAAAAAAGATAAAGCTGCCGGAAATACAGTCTAGCAGTTATGAAATTGTGCTGAGATTTGTGTGGGAGGATAAAGTATTATGACTGCTTAATGTGAGTGCTAGGCAAAAAAAACCCTTTTTTATTATACATACAATATATAAAGTGCACGGTAAAGACATTTTCTATTATACATTTTCATTATATACAAGTGTATTATTAACGTATTTGTTGGTCTTATGTATCACGAGTCATTCTTAAAAGAAAACTGTTGAATAATAACAATCTTTTTATAGCGCTAACATATTCTGCAGTGCTTTACAGGTTGCACATATTATCATCACTGTCCCCGATGGGGCTCACAATCTAAATTCCCTATTAGTATGTCTTTGGAGTATGGGAGGAAGCTGGAGTACCTGGAGGAAACCCAAGCAAACAACAAACAAACTCTTTGCAGATGTTGTCCTTCGTGGGGGTTTGAACCCAGGACTCCAGCGCTGCAAGGCTGCAGTGCTAACCACTGCGCCACTGTGCTGTCCAACAGAGGCACAAAATCCATAATGCATCTTAGATTACCAGGGTATCCATTATAAAGTGCCGCATTCTGCCCACCATGAAGAACTTTGCAGTTACCTACCTCCAAGTACCAGGACAAGCATTGTCTACCCAGAATCCAGAACTTCCAACTCTTCATTAAAGGGTACAACTCTACCATAAAGTTCTCTGACGTTGGGGGGGGTAAAAGAAGACTTTTATCAATGTTACAAGACTAAACATTGCATTAGGCTTAGGGTACCGTCTCACAGTGGCACTTTTGTCGCTACGACGGTATGATCCGTGACGTTCCAGCGATATCCATACGATATCGCTGTGTCTGACACGCAGCAGCGATCAGGGACCCTGCTGAGAATAGTGCGTCGTAGCAGATCGTTTGGAACTTTATTTCGTAGCTGGATCTCCCGCTGTCATCGCTGGATCGGTGTGTGTGACACCGATCCAGCGATGCGTTCGCTTGTAACCAGGGTAAACATCGGGTTACTAAGCGCAGGGCCTGGGGACTTCGGCATCGTTGGTCGCTGGAGAGCTGTCTGTGTGACAGCTCTCCAGCGAACACACAACGACTTACCAACGATCACGGCCAGGTCGTATCGCTGGTCGTGATCGTTGGTAAATTGTTTTGTGTAACGGTACCCTTAATCTATACCACCAGAGAACCAATGACTTCCTGACGAGCCAGGATTGGGTTGTACAATTCTTACACAAGAGAAATATGACGCATTGCCGCTGATTAATGAAGAATGGTGTTTCATACACTAGTCTAAATGAAGAGCTAGAGTACTGTGAGCCAAATTTATTAAGAGCAGCATGCAACTTAAGGAATTTAATGCATCTTCTCAGGCGTGTGCACCTCCTCCATCAGAATCTGAAGTTGCATTTCTGGTGTAGAAATAATGCTAGCAGTTTTTGTTGAATTTGATGGCCAGTCATAGCCACGCCACCATCCCACCCCAATTCATCCAAGTTCTGCCCATTTTGGTGGAGCTGCTCCAAACTGGTGTAAAAACGCAAAAAGTACAGAATATTTTAGAATGTTTCAAAGTGTTTTATGCTGGTTTTCCAAACAAAAAACTTGATGAATTGCCCTCCAATGTACTTTCAGTAAAACCAAAGGAGGATAGGAGGCCCCAAAGTGATTCTCTAATGGAAACACAACTATCACAACCAGACTAGTTCTTAGCATGGGTTGCCAGAACCCAGGGAAAGACATGTTTCTTGTGCCCCTTACATTGTTGTGTCAGGATTAGTGTTGAGCATTCCGATACCGCAAGTATCGGGTATCGGCCGATACTTGCGGTATCGGAATTCCGATACCGAGATCCGATACTTTTGTGGTATCAGGAATCGGTATCGGGATTAATATCAATGTGTAAAAGAAAGAATTAAAATAAAAAATAGGGATATACTCACCTCTCCGGCGGCCCCTGGACTTTACCGCCATAACCGGGAGCCGTTGTACCTAAGAATGCGCGCTTGAAGGGCCTTAGATGACGTCACGGCGCTCTGATTGGTCCGTAGCGGTCGCGTGACCGCTACGCGACAAATCACAAAGCGGTGACGTCACCTAAGGTCTTTCAAGTGCTTGAAAGACCTTAGGTGACGTCACGGCTTTGTGATTAGTCGCGTAGCGGTCACGCGACCGCTACGCGACCAATCAGAAGCTGCGGACGTCTTCTAAGGTATTTCAAGCTCTTGAAAGACCTTAGGTGACGTCACGGCTTTGAGATTGGTCGCGTAGCGGTCACGCGACTGCTACGGACAAATCAGAGTGCCGTGACGTCATCTAAGGCCCTTCAAGCGCGCATTCTTAGGTACAACGGCTCCCGGTTACGGCGGTAAAGTCCAGGGCGCGTCAGAGGGTGAGTATATTCCTATTTTTAATTTTAATTTTTTCTTTTACACATTGATATGGATCCCTGGGCCTGAAGGAGAGTTTCCTCTCCTTCAGACCCTGGGAACCATACAGGATACCGTCCGATACTTGGTGTCCCATTGACTTGTATTGGTATCGGGTATCGGTATCGGATTAGATCCGATAGTTTGCCGGTATCGGCCGATACTTTCCGATACCGATACTTTCAAGTATCGGACGGTATCGCTCAACACTAGTCAGGATAAACACAGGCCTACTTAAAGTGTACCCTGCAAATTAACACTAACCTTGTAATAAACTTCATGTTTTTATATACTTTTTTCTAACTTGAAGTTGTGTTAGAGCTAGAACTAGAGACATGGATAGGATTAAGGTACGAGTAAGAGGCTTTGTCATGTTAGCTAATCATTGTGCAGTGCAGAGCAAAGCACTCAAAATGAGTATCTCATCAGCTGTTGAGCTCTGTATAGGCAGCAAACTAGCAGACCGGTTTCTGAGTATAGTCAGAACCGTGTTATCTCATTCTACGTAGAACACAGCATTATCACAAGCTAATCTTGATGACTAATGACGCGCTCTACATATTCACTCCTGCCGACACTAAGCTGTTATGGACCTGGTGGTTAGGAGCACCCGGAATGACCTGATGAGTAAACTAGTAATCGGAACAAGCTCTGGGAAAGTGGGAACTCTGCTGACCGCAAACCCTACTCCTATCACACAAACTAGAAATAGCCGTGGAGCGTACCTAACTCTCCCTAGACACCTCTTCACAGCCTAAGAGCTAACTACCCCTAAAGATAGAAATAGAAGCCTAAACTTGCCTCAGAGCAATTCCCCAAAGGTAAAGGCAGCCCCCCACATATATTGACTGTGAGTTAAGAGGAAAGTCACAAACACAGGAATGAAACAGGTTTTAGCAAAGGAGGCCAGACTTCACTAAAATAGTCAGAGGATAGAAAAGGGAACTATGCGGTCAGCACAAAAGACTACAAAAAACCACGCAGAGTAAGCAAAAAGACTCCCCACACTGACTCACGGTGTGGAGGTGCCACTCTGCACCACAGAGCTTCCAGCTAGCAAGGGAATATCATGATAGCAAGCTGGACTAGAACTTAGCAGTACTAAGAAATATATTCAGGAAGCAGTAACAACAAATGAACTAGCAAAGACTTAGCTTCTGCTGGAGTAGACAGGTCCTCAGAGAAGTCCAAGAGAGATCTGAACCAATACTGAAACATTGACAGCTGGCATCAAGTAAAGATCTGAGTGGAGTTAAATAGGGAAGCCAGCAAGCAATAAACGAGAGCAGCTGACAAAGCCAACCTCAGTGACCAGCAGTTCCGCTCAAAGCCACCAGAGGGAGTCCAAGAGCAGAACTAACCAAAGTACCATTCATGACCACAGGAGGGAGTCCGAGAACGGAATTCACAACAGTACCCCCCCTTGAGGAGGGGTCACCGAACCCTCACCAGGGCCCCCAGGCCGATCAGGACGAGCCAAATGAAGGGCACAAACTAAATCGGCAGCGTGGACATCGGAGGCAACAACCCAGGAATTATCCTCCTGACCATAGCCCTTCCACTTAACCAGGTACTGAAGCTTCCGTCTCAAAATACGAGAATCCAAAATTTTTTCCACCACATACTCCAACTCCCCCTCAACCAACACCGGAGCAGGAGGATCAACGGAGGGAACCATAGGCGCCACGTACCTCCGCAACAACGACCTATGGAACACATTATGGATGGCAAAAGAAGCAGGAAGGACCAAACGAAATGACACAGGGTTGAGAATTTCAGAAATCTTATAAGGACCAATGAAACGAGGCTTAAACTTAGGAGAAGAAATCTTCATAGGAACATAACGAGAAGACAACCAAACCAAATCCCCAACACGAAGTCAAGGACCAACACAACGACGGCGGTTAGCGAAACGTTGAGCCTTCTCCTGGGACAACGTCAGATTGTCCACTACGTGAGTCCAAATTTGCTGCAACCTGTCCACCACAGAATCCACACCAGGACAGTCAGAAGGCTCAACCTGCCCCGAAGAAAAACGAGGATGAAAACCAGAATTGCAGAAAAAAGGCGAAACCAAAGTAGCCGAACTAGCCCGATTATTAAGGGCGAACTCAGCCAATGGCAAGAAGGTCACCCAATCATCCTGATCAGCAGAAACAAAGCATCTCAGATAGGTTTCCAAAGTCAGGTTGGTTCGGTTTGGCCATTTGTTTGAGGATGGAAAGCCGAAGAAAAAGACAAATCAATGCCCATCTTAGCACAAAAGGACCGCCAAAACCTAGAGACAAACTGGGAACCTCTGTCCGACACAATGTTCTCCGGAATGCCATGCAAACGAACCACATGTTGAAAAAACAATGGCACCAAATCAGAGGAGGAAGGTAATTTAGGCAAGGGTACCAAATGGACCATCTTAGAAAAGCGATCACAAACCACCCAGATGACAGACATCCTTTGAGAGACAGGAAGATCTGAAATAAAATCCATGGAAACATGCGTCCAAGGCCTTTTCGGGACTGGCAAGGGCAAAAGCAACCCACTGGCACGAGAACAGCAGGGCTTAGCCCGAGCACAAGTCCCACAGGACTGCACAAAAGAACGCACATCCCGTGACAAGGAAGGCCACCAAAAGGACCTAGTCACCAAATCTCTGGTCCCAAAAATCCCAGGATGACCAGCCAACACTGAGCAATGAACCTCAGAAATAACTCTGCTAGTCAATCTATCAGGGACAAACAGTTTCTCCGCTGGACAACGGTCAGGTCTATCAGCCTGAAACTCCTGCAGCACCCGCCGCAAATCAGGGGAGATGGCAGACAGAATTACCCCCTCTTTGAGAATACCAGCCGGCTCAGGGACTCCCGGAGAATCAGGCACAAAACTCCTAGAAAGGGCATCCGCCTTCACATTCTTGGAACCTGGAAGGTATGAGACCACAAAATCAAAACGGGAGAAAAACAGCGACCATCGAGCCTGTCTAGGATTCAACCGCTTGGCAGACTCGAGATAAGTCAGATTTTTGTGATCCGTCAAGACCACCACGCGGTGCTTGGCTCCCTCAAGCCAATGTTGCCACTCCTCGAATGCCCACTTCATAGCCAGCAGCTCTCGATTGCCAACATCATAATTACGCTCAGCAGGCGAAAACTTTCTAGAAAAGAAGGCACATGGCTTCATCACAGAGCCATCAGAACTTCTTTGAGACAAAACAGCCCTTGCTCCAATCTCAGAAGCATCAACCTCGACCTGAAAAGGGAGCGAAACATCTGGCTGACGCAACACAGGGGCCGAAGAAAAATGGCGTTTCAGCTCCTGAAAAGCCTCAACAGCCGCAGAGGACCAATTTACCACATCAGCACCTTTCTTTGTCAAATCAGTCAAAGGTTTAACCACACTAGAAAAATTAGCGATGAAGCGACGGTAAAAATTAGCAAAGCCCAGGAATTTCTGGAGGCTCTTCACAGATGTAGGTTGAGTCCAATCATAAATGGCCTGAACTTTAACAGGGTCCATCTCGATAGTAGAAGGGGAAAAAATGAAGCCCAAAAAGGAAACCTTCTGAACTCCGAAGAGACATTTAGACCCCTTCACAAACAAGGAATTAGCACGAAGGACCTGGAATACCATTCTGACCTGTTTCACATGAGACTCCCAATCATCCGAAAAGACCAAAATATCATCCAAATATACAATCATGAATCTATCCAGATACTTTCGGAAGATGTCATGCATAAAGGACTGAAACACAGATGGAGCATTTGAAAGCCCGAATGGCATTACCAGGTACTCAAAATGGCCCTCGGGCGTATTAAATGCCGTTTTCCATTCATCGCCCTGTTTAATACGCACAAGGTTATACGCCCCTCGAAGATCTATCTTGGTGAACCAACTAGCCCCCTTAATCCGAGCAAACAAATCAGACAGCAGAGGCAAAGGGTACTGAAATTTGACCGTGATTTTATTGAGAAGGCGGTAATCTATACAGGGTCTCAGAGAGCCATCCTTCTTGGCCACAAAAAAGAACCCTGCTCCCAACGGTGATGAAGACGGGCGAATATGCCCTTTCTCCAAGGACTCCTTTATATAACTCCGCATAGCGGCATGCTCTGGCACAGATAAATTGAAAAGTCGGCCCTTAGTTAACTTACTACCAGGAATCAAATTTATAGCACAATCACAATCCCTATGAGGGGGTAGGACACTGGATTTGGGCTCATCAAATACATCCTGATAATCCGACAGAAACTCAGGGACTTCAGAAGGAGTGGAAGCAGAAATTGACACCAATGGAACATCGCCATGTACCCCTTGACAACCCCAACTAGACACAGACATTGATTTCCAATCCAATACTGGATTATGAACCTGTAGCCATGGCAAACCCAACACGTCCACATCATGCAAATTATGCAACACCAAAAAGCGAATATCTTCCTGATGTGCTGGAGCCATGCACATGGTCAACTGAGTCCAGTACTGAGGTTTATTCTTGGCCAACGGCGTGGCATCAATTCCCCTTAATGGAATAGGATACTGCAAAGGCTCCAAGAAAAAACCACAGCGCCTGGCAAACTCCAAGTCCATCAAATTCAGGGCAGCGCCTGAATCCACAAATGCCATAACCGAGTAGGATGACATAGAGCAAATCAGAGTAACAGACAAAAGAAATTTAGGCTGTACAGTACCAATGGTGACAGACCTAGCGAACCGCTTAGTGCGCTTAGGACAATCAGAGATACCATGAGTGGGGTCACCACAGTAAAAACACAGCCTATTCTGACGTCTGTGTTCTTGCCGTTCAGTTCTGGTCAAAGTTCTATCACATTGCATAAGCTCAGGCCTCTGCTCAGAGGACACCGCCAAATGGTGCACAATTTTGCGCTCACGCAAACGCCGATAAATTTGGATGGCCAAGGACATTGATTCATTCAGACCAGCAGGCGTGGGGAATCCTACCATGACATCCTTAAGGGCTTCAGAAAGACCCTTTCTAAAAATTGCTGCCAGGGCACACTCATTCCATTGAGTAAGCACAGACCATTTTCTAAACTTCTGACAATATATCTCCGCTTCATCCTGACCCTGACACAAAGCTAGCAAGATTTTCTCTGCCTGATCCACTGAATTCGGTTCGTCATAAAGCAATCCAAGCGACAGAAAAAACGCATCTACATTAAGCAATGCAGGATCTCCTGGCGCAAGGGAGAATGCCCAGTCTTGAGGGTCGCCACGCAACAAAGAAATAATAATTTTTACTTGCTGAATGGGGTCACCAGAGGAGCGGGGTCTCAAAGCAAGAAACAGTTTACAATTATTTTTGAAATTCAGAAACTTAGATCTATCCCCAGAAAACAAATCAGGAATTGGAATTCTAGGCTCTAACATCGGATTCTGAACTACATAATCTTGAATGCTTTGTACTCTTGCAGTGAGATGATCCACACAAGAGGACAGACCTTGAATATCCATATCTACACCTGAGTCCTGAACCACCCAGAGATTAAGGGGAAAAGAGAGACAAAACACACTGCAAAGAAAAAAAAATGGGTTCAGAACTTCTCTTATCCCTCTTTTGAGATGCATTAACACTTTGTGGGCCAGCTGTACTGTTATGGACCTGGTGGTTAGGAGCACCCGGAATGACCTGATGAGTAAACTAGTAATTGGAACAAGCTCTGGGAAAGTGGGAACTCTGCTGACCGCAAACCCTACTCCTATCACACAAACTAGAAATAGTCGTGGAGCGTACCTAACTCTCCCTAGACACCTCTTCACAGCCTAAGAGCTAACTACCCCTAAAGATAGAAATAGAAGCCTAACCTTGCCTCAGAGAAATTCCCCAAAGGTAAAGGCAGCCCCCCACATATATTGACTGTGAGTTAAGAGGAAAGTCACAAACACAGGAATGAAACAGGTTTTAGCAAAGGAGGCCAGACTTCACTAAAATAGTCAGAGGATAGAAAAGGGAACTATGCGGTCAGCACAAAAGACTACAAAAAACCACGCAGAGTAAGCAAAAAGACTCCCCACACCGACTCACAGTGTGGAGGTGCCACTCTGCACCACAGAGCTTCCAGCTAGCAAGGGAATATCATGATAGCAAGCTGGACTAGAACTTAGCAGTACTAAGAAATATATTCAGGAAGCAGTAACAACAAATGAACTAGCAAAGACTTAGCTTCTGCTGGAGTAGACAGGTCCTCAGAGAAGTCCAAGAGAGATCTGAACCAATACTGAAACATTGACAGCTGGCATCAAGTAACGATCTGAGTGGAGTTAAATAGGGAAGCCAGCAAGCAATAAACGAGAGCAGCTGACAAAGCCAACCTCAGTGACCAGCAGTTCCGCTCAAAGCCACCAGTGGGAGTCCAAGAGCAGAACTAACCAAAGTACCATTCATGACCACAGGAGGGAGTCCGAGAACGGAATTCACAACACTAAGCAGAGAGTCCTACTCTGCTTCTCCTCTCTGCTGGGTATTGGGCACTTTGTATAAGGTATAGGGAAGATAGCCTAGTGCTAGGGGCTGGTGCTTTGGTCATTTTGACAGTGGTAATCCAAATTTGTGTGCCCTTATAACATTTTGCATTTGGGTCAACTTCTCTTTGGCTCTCTATACTACTGCATGCATAATATAAACATTTCCATTCAGTTAAGCCTTCTGTCTGCTTTTTAATCTTACACCAAACTGAATTTTAGATTTTCTCTTATGTGTAAAATGTATTTAATATGTCATCTTCTGCTAAGGTAAATTTAATAAAAAAATGCTTAACATTTTTGCCTGTATACAAATTGTTAGACTACTCTTTCCCACAGCCATAGACGTGATGTAAAACACAACTTTGACGTATCAAATCACACCACCTTTTTCCATTAATCCATGGTTCAAATCAGATACTCACATAGCCATAGTAGACATTTGCCACGGTGCACTGTTTGTTCTTACACCTTTGTATGTATCCAGCAGAGGCAGGCTGAGAAGGTGTGTAAAGGGGCAGATGCCCCCAGGTCGGTCTGCTAGTAACAGATCAGGACTGACCAAACCGCCTGGTGCATCTGCAGGTCTGTACCAGGCATTAAATCACCTGCAGTTGCATTACTATCTCTAAGATGCTACTGCGATGTGACCCCAGTTGATTTAATGCAAGATACACCACTGCTGAGGCACCCAGCAGCTCCGAGCAGGGGTGTAACAATCTGTCACGAGAGTGTGACAACCCCCTGGAAGACCTGAAGTTAGACAGTCACGTCGGGTAATGAATCGCAGGTCTTCTTTAGAGATAGTGTGATTTGTGTTCCATATTAAATGGATTTAGTTTTCTCTGATGCTGAAAAGCTTAACGACCCTTTCAATTATGGTATTAAATATGCAGCTCCATTTCAGCTGCTTCTGATCTGGTCATTACCTCTTCCTATAAAAATTGATCAGACCTTCTTGTCTCTGCTGGTGAAAGATTCGTCTTCCTGTGCTGTGTGCTAAAGCTAAACGGTTGGAGTAGAGTTGTAGAAATGTTCAGTGGTTTGCTGTAGTATGTGTTTTTATCTCCTGATCCCTGGTCCCATTTAGTTTATTCCTCCCTGTCACTATCCTTCTTTCTATTGTTGGTTAATGCTTTTGTATCATAGAGTTTTTCTGTAATCCCTGTTTTGTCTTTGTGTCTTGTTTCCCTTAAATTTCTGTTACATGCCTCTTGGGTTGGGGGAGGGGACAGATCAGGTTTTAACAAGAGCATAGGAAGGTTGGAGACTCAGGATTCTCTACCTTCAAGAGTACTCCCCGGACAGGCATAGTTAGGGTCCCAGTTCCAGGGACAGTTTGAGGTCCGCCTTCCCTACCAAAGACCGTGACAGAATTACACAATTGCGGTAACAGAGGGTGTGACCCCGACCAAGCACATGCGGGAGCAGGGTCACCAATGCCAGCACATAATTCATTTTATATGCGTCCTGCTGCCACCAATAAATGCAACTCATCCCTCAAAAAAGGCTACATCTTTTAAAAAAGTGGACACAAACCATGCCTCTCATGTAAAATAAGAAAACCAGATAGTTTTCACAGTACTGACATTGCTCCAGTCTCAGTGTTTTAGATGCACTAATGATGTCACTTTGACAGCTCACATCACAGCTGTAACCAATCACTTGTGGCACCCCAGGAATCCGGTTGCCACAGTGGCATTGCCTCGCTCACAGGTAGTAATGTCATGCCTAGAAGCAAGGAGGGGTCCCCTTACCAGGTGTCAGTAGGAGAGAAGTAGAGCTGAACCTGAGGAGTGGATCTATGATTAAACGTGCCCCATCACTTAGCGATAGGAACCGGATACTGGAGTCCGTGGTTGCGTGGGTACTGAAGTCCCGGCAACTAAATCCGGAGGGCAGGGGACTGCAGGTCTCCTGGCAAATTCTAATACCCGGCAGCACAGCAGCATACCAGAGTCTGGGGCCAACACAAAGGAGCAGCACCTGTGAGGCTCGAACTGCCTGCCATGCGGGCAATGGTTAGTTTTTAAAAACAGAGGGGGACAGGTAGGTAGCAGCAGGAGGGTGAGCTGTTAGGCAGCAAGAAAAACAAAAGGAGGACAGTGCAGAAGGAAGGCCTCTGTACCTACCTGGCCAGGTGTATCCAAAAATTGCCTCCCGGCTGCCCGGCTCTTTATTACGATCTGTTACCAGTACCCCGGTCTGTACTATCAACCATCAAGTAAAGGAAAAGAAAACTACAGCCCTTGTGTCCTCCAGTGATCTCTTGCGCCCTGAGTCCTGCACCACAAGGTACATGAAACCTGACATAAATGGAACCGGTAGCCCTGGGCCCCCGCTCCACCTGTGGGGAGCAGAACCATCCCAGCTGTGTCACTATCAGCCCCAGCGGTCTCCTTTAGCAGCATCGGTCATCCGTTGCCAAACACCACAGGTGGCGTCACGTTAAATCTAATATACATATTCCCCATTTTCCAGCACAGCCAGGGCCACGGAGTCAGGTCACGGCCCCGTGACTTCCCCAAAGAACTGTCCGACCCGGTTCCGAGTACCCCACGGCCCTGTTGGGCGTGTCACACTGAGCTGGATCAGAGCAGTGGTAAAGCTGGTGCTGGGCCCAGGGAGGGGGAATACTATCTGATTATCTTTCTTATTTTATATGGCCTTGCTTGGGGTCCACATTTCTAAAACTGAAAAACATAAGCTGATCTGTCACCAGATTTTACAATACAATCTGCATACATTATTAATTATACTTCAGAGAAGTGATTAGGGCGGGGAACTTACTTTCTAAATACATTTCTGAATGGCTGTTAAATCAATTATGAAAGTTTAAACTCAATCTCCACCCACCTAGTGTAACTGACTGCTCCTCAGTGTGCATCCTCCCTGCTGCCAAAATCTCACACTGCTCAGTACAAGCTGCAGCTGTAAGTCAGGCTGGGTTGGCAGAGACTGAATACACTTTGTCTAGTGAACTCCCACACTTTATCAAAATTTAGCTGAATTTATAATTTGCTCATGTTAATAATAGGATTACATAGCCATTGCTACATGGATTTTCAAAGTATGTTCACCAGTTTCATCAGGTCTAAGAGACTTACTAATATTGAATGCATTTTCTCTTGGGAAATGTAAAGACACATCTGCTTTAGAATCATAATGAAATGGTGAAATGCCTGTTAAAAAGTTACTGTCTACACAGTAGAAAAAATAAAGTATTCTTGAAAATTCATCAGAGATATGAAGTGTATTGTGGATAACTTACTGCTATGTGTGTATACATAAAATATAGATTTCTGCATTGTTTCTTTGAAAGTATCATTTAACGAATATAATGACTCAATTGAGGATTCAAAATGATATATGGTAGGAGAAAAGAATCTGCACAATTACCCACTGACCTTGGACCACCCCTGCATGTGAGTCAGTCTTTTAATGGAAATAGTCATCGTAACTATATAGTGACATGTGGCTTTTTCCATTAATGATATAAACATCAAACTGATCATCCAGTGGAAAGAGAAATGAAAAAGTGTTTGATAAGAATAAACTGATTTTTTTTTCAGCTGGGATGGATAAGTGCAGTTTTTGCAATTGATAAAATGAAAAATGTTGTGTATAAAAGTGGCAATCACAGAAACTGTTAAATAAAAGACTCCTGTAGGGAGCCGTTATTCGTTTTAATAATGATATTCACACTAAGAGAAGAAGAGCAAAATACTTTCTCGATAAAAATCATATATTACAATCTGGAAATATTTCTTTTTCCCCCAGTCTATTTCAAGTCTCAGCCTACCATTGCACAAGAACTTTCAATTCCATATCATAAAGGGATTGTTCAAGCCTAAGGCCGGGTTCACATTAGCACTAGGGGGCTTGCGGAGGGCTGTGTACGTCCTCCACTAAACCCCGCCTACTTCCGCATACTTCTGCATGTGTCCTGCGTACCCATCTTTAACATTGGGTACGCAGGACATTCGGATGTATGTGGATGTATGCGGATGTGTCGTTTTGACGTGCCCGCCGTATGCATAAAATGCAAGTTGTTGCGTTTCCGTGCAGTTGGGCGCATTAAAACAATTCATCCACATACATCCACATACATCCGCATGTCCTGCGTACCCAATGTTAAAGATAGGTACGCAGGACGCATGCAGAAGTATGCGGAAGAAGGCGGGGTTTAGTGGAGGACGTACGCAGCCCTCCGCAAAGCCCTTAAACGCTAATGTGAACTTAACATCCAAAAGAAACCTCACATTTGATCATGTGGTGATCCCTTCAATTTAAACCATGTACCAATAGAGGAGAATGAAGGAACAATATGATCTAAAGTGTAAATTTATTATAAATCACAGATAACACAAATACAAAAAAACATTATCATAAATATATCTTACAAAAAATGTAAGAAGTACATACAAAATAGTGTCACCTAATCATCATGGAACTGAAATGCAAGTGGAGCGCCCGCTAGGACCGAGGGGAACTCAGAACCAGGCCTGTTCTTAAAGGGATGTGTCATGGCAGCGGACGCCCGATCCGTGGCCCTGGGCGTCCAATGAAAGGAGGTTTAACGGAAATGGGAATAAAGTCTAATGAATGTTCATGACGCCACCTATGGTGCTCGGCCAGGGATAGCCGACGCTTCTTAAAGGGGTCCACTGGGGATGATTTTATTGCAGCTTAGATGGTACAGCTCCCCACAGGTAGCCCTTAGTGCCCAGAGCTCCAGATGTAGTTAGAAATGATGATAGATGGTGAAGTGCAAGTGGAGGACACAAGGTTGTAGTCTCTTTACCTTTTACTGATGTGGATCGCCCCCGTAGGGCTATGGGGTACTCGGTACCGGGTCCTTCGGTTCTCAAGGGGGATGTCACGGTGGCTGACCCGGTCCATGGCCCTCGGGAGGTCCGTTAAAGAAGGGAAAGGTCTTTAAAGGGATATGTTCGTGACGCCACTTGTGGTATTCGATCAGGGTGACCGACGCTGCTTTAAGGGGTCCGCTGGGGTGATGTTATGGCAGCTAGATGGTATACCTTCCCACAGGTGAAGTATATCCCCCGGGCTTCCCAGTGTGTAGATGGTGGATGGTGAGAGGCGCAGGGAAGAACGAGGTCACAAGGTTGCAGTCTCTTTACCTTTTTACTGAAGGCTTCAGCATCCACAGTCCAGGGTACCAACCACAGGGTAGGCGCAAAGTCTGGCCGGTTTGGAGGCAAATCCAGAGTCCCCTTATCCAGGAGGAAATCAGTAGCCTTCCTCTAGCGCCTGGGTGTTGTAGTACTTACTGCTGAGCCTCTCCTCACAACTGTTGTAGATGTTCTAGATGTTATGTCTCTTTCTCTGTCCCCCGGATGAATAGGACAAACCCGTATGAGCAGTGGCTTGAGGCTTTTTACAGGGACTCTAGCACACCCCGGCCTCCACAAGTTGCCACCATGCCTCCTGGGTATAGGCCAGATCAGTAACTTGAAATTAGCTGTCCTGCCGGTGTCTGGAGCAAGGCATAAAGGACTATTGCTCCCTCGGTGTTCCGGCTACCGGGATCCTGCACCTCAGAAGGAGGCAGCCTGTGCAGGGCAGAACTCCTTCTGGTTTCCTCTCTTTTTGCTATGACTTCGTTTCTCACCCTCTATAATACAGTTCTCTGTTCGTGTCCTTTCTTAGGGGCTGCCGCACGTGGGGCAGGCGCAGCTCCGTGTCCTTCTGTCTAGGCCTCTGACAGGATCCCACCCCTGTCAGGGACCCACTAACTGAACGGAGCTCAGCTAGCAGCTGCCTGAGTCAAGCTCAGCCAGCTTCTGCCTTCTGCCTAACTTTCTATCCAGACCACCAGTTTTACCTAATTGTGAAGCGCGCCCTAATAAATAGGAGCATAGCTCCCCCTGGTGGACTGGCGTATGAAATGTGTTGCATGTTTGTGATACCTGTAAAGAGATCTCCTTTATTGCCTCCAAATGTAACATCACCCCCTATAAGGAGAATGATATTACTGCAATGACCAGAATCCTGGGGCCCTGCAGATGCAGTTCAGGTACAGGTTACAGGTGGGCTTTGGAATCTGGGCAGCCTTGAAGCGATTCTGAATCCCCTTAGCCAGGTGGGGTTGGAAGCCTTAGGGTACCGTCTCACATAACGATTTACCAATGATCACGACCAGCGATACGACCTGGCCGTGATCGTTGGTAAGTGGTTGTGTGGTCGCTGGGGAGCTGTCACACAGTCAGCTCTCCAGCGACCAACGATGCCGAAGGCCCCGGGTTACCAGGGTAAACATCGGGTTACTAAGCGCAGGGCCGCGCTTAGTAACCCTATGTTTACCGTGGTTACCAGCGTAAAAGTAAAAAAAAAAAAACCGTACATACTCACATTCCGGTGTCTGTCCCCCGGCGTTCTGCTTCTCTCCACTGTGTCTGTGCCAGCCGGAAAGCACAGCGGTGACGTCACCGCTGTGCTCGCTTTCCGGCCGGCCGGCGCTCACAGTGCAGAGAAGCAGAACGCCAGGGGACAGACACCGGAATGTAAGTATGTACTGTTTGTTTTTTTTTACTTTTATGCTGGTAACCACGGTAAACATCGGGTTACTAAGCGCGGCCCTGCGCTTAGTAACCCGATGTTTACCCTGGTTACAAGCGAACGCATCGCTGGATCGGTGTCACACACAACGATCCAGCGATGACAGCGGGAGATCCAGCGACGAAAGAAAGTTCCAAACGATCTGCTACGACGTACGATTCTCAGCAGGGTCCCTGATCGCTGCTGCGTGTCAGACACAGCGATATCGTATGGATATCGCTGGAACGTCACGGATCGTACCGTCGTAGCGACAAAAGTGCCACTGTGTGACGGTACCCTTACTTACTGCACTGTGTTCTCAGTCCCTTGCTTGCCTGAGGCTTTGTATAACGTCTTCTCTTTCTCTCTCTGTCCTTTTAGGAGGACAATACTCGCATGGCGGGCAACTCAAGCCTTTTTACAGGTGTCCCTTCTCGTGGTGACTCCAGGCTCTAATCTGCTGCTGTGTGTTTGGGCGTAATGGTGGCCAGGAGACTTGGAATCTCCTGCCTGCTGGTTTCTACTGTGGGGCATGCAGTTTGCCCCACAACCTCAGAATTCCAGCCTCTGGTTTCTTGCCCGTGATCCTGGAGGGAGCACACTCGCAGCTCCCCTCCAGTTTCTCTCTCTCCTCCTTTGCTCCTTCTCCCTTCACAGTCTCCTACAGACTGCTCTGTCAGGAGCTGCAGAACCAGCCATCTGCTCAGCTTCAGCTTTCCTTTTGACTAACTCCTCCTCCAGCCAGAATCTATCTAGGGAAGCTACCCTGAAACTGGGTCCAGAGCTCCCCCTTCTGGCCTGGAGTCAGAAAAGTGTTGTGTGTACATGTTACCCGTTAAAGGGATCCTTGTCACTTCCAGGCATGGCATCACCCTCCCCGTGAGGAAGGCAATACCACTGTAACAACCAGCTTCTTGGGGTGCTACACAAGTGTTGCCTGCAAAGCAAAAGCACATCATGTCAATAGGGCAACATATGTGAGACTAAAAGTTACCTGCAGTCATTATGCGACCAGTGCTTTCTCAATATGTCCATAATGTCAGTCCAGCTACAGTTAAAAGTTGTGATAAATCTCGCTGGTTGTTCATGATGTTGTGGTTGCTTTTTCTGTACCAGAAGCTGGCTTCTAGGAGTGTGTAGAGCTCTCGTATAGCTCCTTCTGATATATTTGTGATTAGTGTTGAGCGATACCTTCCGATATGCAAAGGTATCGGTATCGGATTGGATCGGCCGATACCCAAAAAATATTGGATATCGCCGATACCGATACCCGATACCAATGCATATCAATGGGACACAAAATATTGGAATGATTCCCAGGGTCTGAAGGAGAGGAAACTCTCCTTCAGGCCCTGGGATCCATATTCATGTATAAAATAAAGAATAAAAATAAAAAATATTGATATACTCACCCCTCGGACGGCCCCTGGCTCTCACCGGTCCAAGCGTCTGCCTCCGTTCCTAAGAATGCAGCGTGAAGGACCTTCGGCTTGTGATTGGTCGCGTGACCGCTCATGTGACCGCTCACGCGACCAATCACAAGCCGCGACGTCATCGCAGGTCCTACACTCACTGCATTCTTAGGAACGGAGGCTGCCGGTTACATCGCTAAGGTCCAGGCTCCGCCGGAGGGGTGAGTATATCCATATTTTTTATTTTTATTCTTTATTTTTTACATGAATATGGATCCCAGGGCCTGAAGGAGAGTCTCCTTTCCTCCAGACCCTGGGAACCATACACTGGGAACTTCTGATTCCGATTTCCGATATCACAAAAATATCAGAACTCGGTATCGGAATTCCGATACAGCAAATATCGGCCGATACCCGATACTTGCGGTATCGGAATGCTCAACACTATTTGTGATTATATCCTCTCTGCTGAAGACTGATGGTAAGGACTTTCACTTGATTTTGAAATTTCATATTATCAGAGCAGATTCATTTGATGCACAAAAATTGTCCCTCCGGGATCGCCCTAATAGTCTGCAGATGATGTGCCAATGTGGCATGGAGAAGCGAGTTCTTCGCTGTGCTTTTACGATATACATCCGTTGTTATAAATTTATCTGCATCCACCTCAATCATGACATCAAGGAACTCTACTCTCTCCTTGCTATATTTGCAAGTTAGCCTGATATTATGTTGATTATCATTCTATCTATCAATAAAGGAATTCAGTGATGTCTCCGAACCCTGGCAAATTAATAATATATATCTGGACCATGAGACCACGGCAGCGAAGTTCTCCAAATTATAAACCACTTCTCTTTCCCACAGCCCCAGGAACAAATTGGCATACGAGGGCGCACAAGTGGCCCCATAGCCTAATGTGAACTTAGCCTAAGATACACTTGGATACAGTAGGTTAGGTCATCAATAAAAAAAATTATTAGGGTTTAGACAGCCATAGCTCACACTGATCAGCTGTTACCGGGTCCCACAATCATTTGAAGTACTCAGTGCTGTACATTGCTGTGCTCTGTAGCAAGGCCACAACAGCTCTGTTCACTGTATAGAGGCCATTCTGTGGTACTGCAGCTCAGCTCCCATTGTACATTTAGCAGCTATGGCCTGGTAACAGGTGATAAAAGCTAATTGGTGGGTTGCTGAGTGCTAGATTCCTACAGATCTTATATTGCGGTTCAGTCAAACATGTAAAAAAAAGTTCAGTTTGGAACCCAGGTCCCATTCAGATAGATGAATGGGAGGCCTGAATATCCATTGTTTGCCATGTGGTCATCTGCATGATAGCATGGCAAATTCAGGCTCTGATCAATGGTAAAATGATTACCGCTGGTCACATGACAACGTGAGCCAGTCACTTTTTACAGCCAGTCACAGGGATCGACTGATGAGAGTACTATGCCCATCAGCCTATGCCTGCAGTTGCTGATAACAGCAAGAGCAGGTGTCACTGATGGGAGAGGAAGCATGTGAGGAGAGCCAGAGAGTGGAGCTGTGACTGAGCTCACCCCTGGATTGAGCGCAGCACAGCGGACACCGAAGTACGTGGTTGTGTAGGAACTACAGGCCCCGCAGCCAAATCCAGAGGACAGGAGATTGCAGGTCTCCTGGCCATAACTGACACCTGAAGGCACAGCCACATACCAGAGCCTGGAGTCACCACGAGGGAGTGACACCTGGAAAAGGCTCAAGCTGCCTGCCATGCGGGTAGCGTTTCACTAAGTGGACAGACTGGACTGAGAGAGGCACTTGAGGAGAACTATAAGCATCAGGAACCCAGAGAGCAGTGCAGGAAGGAGGCTTCCAACCCCACCTGGCTAGGGGAATTCTGAACTGCTTCCAGGCTGCCTGAATCTCTAATACCACCTGTTACCTGTGCTCTGGACTGCACCTACAATTAACCCCTTCATGACCTTGGGATTTTCCGCTTTTCCGTGTTCGTTTTTCTCTCCCCTTCTTCCCAGAGCCATAACTTTTTTATTTTTCCATCAATATGGCCATGTGAGGACTTATTTTCTGCAAAACAAGTTGTACTTTTGAACGACATCATTGGTTTTACCATGTCGTGTACTAGAAAACGGGAAAAAAATACCAAGTGCGGTGAAATTGCAAAAAAAGTGCAATCCCACACTTGTTTTTTGTTTGGCTTTTTTTACTAGGTTCACTAAATGCTAAAACTGACCTGCCAGGTCATTATGAGTTCATAGACACCAAACATGTCTAGGTTCTCTTTTTTGTCTAAGTGGTGAAAAAAATGCAAAACTTTGCTAAAAAAAAAAATGCGCCATTTTCCAATACCCGTAGTGTCTCCATTTTTCACGATCTGGGATCGGTTGAGGGCTTATTTTTTGCATGCCGAGCTGGCATTTTTAATGATACCATTTTGGTGCAGATACGTTCTTTTGATTGCCCGTTATTGCATTTCAATGCAATGTCGCGGCGACCAAAAAAAACGTAATTCTGGCATTTTGCATTTTTTTCTCGCTACGCCGTTTAGTGATCAGATTAATCCTTTTTTTTATTGATAGATCGGGCAATTCTGAACGCGGCGATACCAAATATGTGTAGGTTTGATTTTTTTTTATTGATTTATTTTGAATGGGGCGAAAGGGGGGTGATTTAAACTTTTATATATTTTTTTTTTCACATTTTTTTAACTTTTTTTTTTTACTTTTGCCTCTGACAGGATCCCACCCCTGTCAGGGACCCCTCTGTCTGCAGCTCTGATGTTCCTCCTTCCCCTCTGGCTGCCTGACAGGGTGCTTCCTGGGTGAAGCCCAATCAGCTTCTGCCTAACTTCCTGTCCAGACCACCAGTTTTACTTAATTGTGAGGAGTGCCCTAATAAATAGGAGTGTAGCTCCCCCTGGTGGGCTGGAGTGTGAAGTGTGTTGTGTGGTTTGTGATACCTGGTAAAGAGATCTCCTTTATTGCCCTCAGACGTAATATCACTCCCCCTGGTGGAAGAATGACATTGCTGCAACGACCAGGACTCTGGGGCACGGCACAAGAATACAAACTTATGACAACTTTTGACACATTCAGAATAGGAATGTCTTTTTACACCAATGTAAGAATGTGATCCTCTGACCATTTGGGGCATCACAACCCTGGACCAGACCTCTATAGGGGACAATAAAACTTTCACATGTCACATTCTATTCTGTTAACTCCATCTACATTTACTGCCACTGTTGTTTTCTTCCCTTCCCATAATGATAGTTCTACTTCACATCTATCTTATTTACTGCATTATTCCTGTTGCGTATAATTATGTGACTCCTCAGAATTTGTATAATAGGGCAACCTCAAGCACACACAGTTGTGATAATAGTCCATTCATAGAAGAATTTGTCATGAAAAAAATCTTTTATTCTGGGAGTCCACAGCCAATAATCAGTTGGAAATTGTGAAAAACTGATGCGATGGATCAGTTTTTTCGCTGGATCCGAGTTTGTGGATCTGCCGGCTATTTTGTATTCTGGGGAGGAGAGAGAGAGAGAACTCCAGAATGTAAAATGCATGATTTGTTTAAAAAAACGGAATCCGTCACTGGATTCCATCATTTGACTTCACTCTTCTCCCGTTTTGGTCTGGATCCGTCGACGGACAGAAAAAACGTTCCTATGTCCATTTTTTACGGCTGCCAGGAAACTGATTTTCGACGGATCTGGCAAAAAAATGGATGAAACGTGAGGCCATCCATCACAATCCAGTGCTAATACAAGTCTATGAGAAAAAACGGATTCGGCGACAACTTTTTTTTTCAAAATTCGCCAGATTGTGCTTGACGGCAAAAAACTGATGTGTGAAAGCAGCCTTAGCAGTTGGCCTTAGGCCTTACTATCTACCTAGGGAATTCTCCATTTGCATTGCAGTAGTCATGTATATGCTGTATGTAAACTTTTGACTTTGCAGTAAGCAATAAAAATGCCTTAAATGATTGTCTCTCATTATTCTGGCATTTGGCAAATATTAATAATTATGGTAATCCTAACTGACCTCAATTGGAAAAGGTTTATTCTGATTTCAGATGTTAAGAAAAACATGCACGTGTCTTTTTATATAGTGTATGTAAACTTCTGGTTTCAACTGTATATATGTATACAGTGGGGAAATAAGCAAGGGATCAAATACTTATTTCCCCCACTGTACATATATAATGTACAGTATTTCAATCCTGTGATTTCCATAATTCCACTACTTTTCTTTCATGGTGTTACAACTTCAATGTTGGGGAGTGCATTTATATTTCTATACTTCCATACATGCATGTATGATAATATTGATATTATATTACACTCATTTTTATGTAAATTGCTTCAATGTAAACTGGAGAATGTAGCTCTTTAGTCTTCTTTGAGAAGATGTGGATATTAGTGCTGTACAACGGTATCATATGTTTCCAGCAAGAAGGAATGACATAGGTTCAAAGTGAAGATGTTGATAAACAGATATTGTGCTGAGATATTGAGATAAAAGGGTTCAATGGATAGTAGCATCTAAAGGTACCTTCACACGAAGCGACGCTGCAGCGATAGCGACAACGATGTCGATCGCTGCAGCGTCGCTGTTTGGTCGCTGGAGAGCTGTCACACAGACCGCTCTCCAGCGATCAACTATGCCGAGGTCCCCTGGTAACCAGGGTAAACATCGGGTAACTAAGCGCAGGGCCGCGCTTAGTAACCCGATGTTTACCCTGGTTACCAGCGTAAAATCTAAAAAAAACAAACAGCACATACTTACATTCACGTCCCCCTGCGTCCACTTCCTGACTGACTGAGCGCCGTACAGTGAGAGCAGAGCGGTGACGTCACCGCTGTGCTGCTTTCACTTTCACTTTGCGGCGCTGAGTCAGAGGAGGAAGCAGACTGCAGGGGACGCAATGTGAGTATGTGCTGTTTGTTTTTTTTACATTTTACGCTAGTAACCAGGGTAAACATCGGGTAACTAAGCGCGGCCCTGCGCTTAGTAACCCGATGTTTACCCTGGTTACCAGTGTAAAACATCGCTGGTATCGTTGCTTTTGCTTTCAAACACAACGATACACAGCGATCGGACGACCAAATAAAGTTCTGGACTTTATTCAGCGACCAGCGACATCACAGCAGGATCCTGATCGCTGCTGCGTGTCAAACGAAACGATATCGCTAGCGAGGACGCTGCAACGTCACGGATTGCTAGCGATATCGTTATAATGTCGTTTCGTGTGAAGGTACCTTAAGTGCATAAAAGGCGAGATGAATGCGCTTTCAGCAACACTGAAATTGTTATCTCACAGCAGCAGGTTTACAAAGACCTCTCTAGATTTTATTATGGTCAGTCACATTGACAGGGGAAACATCAAATGTGAGCACTCAATGTAGTCTGTCCTTGTTAGAAATGTTACTGTCTTTCTATGTCATGTCAGACTGCAGCTATTTAAAAAAAAAAGGAAAACAATAGCAAAGGAAAAAGGCACTAAAGAATAGTAATGAATTTCATGTTTAAATATAACTCTTTACATTGAGCAGCATCAGTATTCATACTAAAAACCTTCTCCTCAGAACTGTTCCTCCACATACAATCCTTTTTCTCCAGACACACACGGCCACATCATGTCCTATCCTGCTCCCACCTTCTAACGCTCTGTCTGCTACTCCTCATTGCCGGTGATATATCCCCAAATCCCGGCCCACCTCAACACATCCCCACGCTCATTTCTAACCCCCTACCTCGATCCTCTGCACGTTTTCCCATCCACGACAACCTCATACCCATTCATCCAGCCCCCACTCCCCCGGTCCCCTTACCTGGAGCACTATGGAACGCACGCTCCGTCTGCAACAAACTGCCATTTATCCATGACCTCTTCATCACCAACAAACTCTCCTTCCTTGGCATCACGGAAACCTGGCTCACCCCCTCTGACTCAGCCTCTCCACCTCTCTCACACCTCTCGCTCCACCAACAAACGTGGTGGAGGAGTTGGCTTGCTCCTGTCCGACACCTGCTCCTTCACTCCAATCCCGCTACCACCCTCCACTACTCTTCCCTCATTTGAGGTGCACTCCATCCGCATCTATTCCCCCTCCAACCTCCAGCTGGCTGTCATCTACCGCCCCCCAGAAATAGCCATCTCCACCTTTCTCGACCACTTCACCACATGGCTACTTCATTTCCTCTCTGTTGACATCCCCACTATCATCATGGGTGATTTCAACATCCCAATTGACACTTCCACCTCAGCTGCCTCTAAACTTTTATCACTGACTGCCTCCTTTGGCCTCACTCAATGGTCCTCTGAGGCCACTTACAAAGATGGCCACACGCTGGACCTCGTCTTCACCCGCCTCTGCTCCCTTACTAATCTCACTAACTCACCCCTCCCCCTGTCTGACCACAACCTACTGACATTCTCTTCCCTCTCCTCTCCTAGTGTGCAACCCCCACTCCATGAACTCCCTCGCAGAAATCTCAAACATCTCAACTTACAATCACTCTCCGAGTCCTTTCTCCCTCTTACCGACATAGCCTCCCTTCATGACACAGATGCTGCTGCTTTTTATAACACCACAATAACAGCAACACTCAATTCGGCCGCCCCGCTCATGCATAGCAAAACTCGTACAGTCAACAGGCAGCCCTAGCTGACCAGCCTGACTAAAGAACTGAGACGGGCTTCCAGGATCGCTGAGCGAAGATGGAAGCGATCCCGCTCTGCTGACCACTTCACCGCATACCAGCAGTCCCTCGCCAGCTTCAAGTCCGCGCTCACTGCCGCAAAACAAACTTACTTCTCATCTCTCATATCCTCCCTGTCTCACAACCCTAAACAGCTTTTCAACACTTTCAATTCTCTACTCCGTCCCCCTGCACCCCCTCCCTCCCCTCTCATTTCTGCTGAAGACTTTGCCTCTTTCTTTAAACAGAAGATCGATACGAGCAGAGAAAGCTTTGGCCCACTGCCCCTCTTAGCTGCTCACCCCTGCTCCTCCAAAACCAGCTTCTCCACCATGACAGAAGATCAGCTCTCCACCCTCCTGTCAAGATCACACCTTACCACCTGCACGCTCGACCCGCTTCCATCCCACCTCATCCCTAACCTTTCCACGTTCTTCATCCCAACCCTAACGCACCTCTTCAACCTCTCACTCACAACAGGTGTCTTCCCCTCATCCTTCAAACATGCCAAGATCACACCCATCCTCAAAAAGCCCTCCCTCGACCCATCCTCTGTGTCTAGCTATCGCCCGATATCTCTTCTTCCTTATGCCTCCAAATTGCTGGAGCAACACATCCATCTTGAACTGTCCTCTCACCTCTCCTCCTGCTCCCTCTTTGATCGATTACAATCTGGCTTCCGTTCCCATCACTCAACTGAAACTGCCCTAACTAAAGTCACCAATGACCTACTAACTGCCAGGAACAAGCGACACTACTCTGTCCTCCTTCTCCTGGACCTGTCTTCTGCCTTTGACACTGTGGACCACTCCCTTCTGCTACAAATCCTCTCATCTCTTGGCATCACAGACTTGGCCCTTTCCTGGATCTCATCATATCTGACAGATCGGACATTCAGTGTCTCCCTCCGCCACACCACCTCCTCACCTCGCCCCTTGTCAGTCGGTGTTCCTCAAGGCTCTGTTCTAGGACCCCTACTCTTCTCCATCTACACCTTTGGTCTGGGACAGCTCATAGAATCCCACGGTATGCAGTACCATCTCTATGCTGATGACACGCAGATCTACCTATCCGGACCTGACCTCACCTCCATACTTACAAAAATCCTGCACTGTCTGTCTGCTATTTCAGCCTTCTTTTCTGCTCGCTTTCTACAACTGAACATGGACAAAACAGAATTCATCATCTTTCCCCCATCTCACTCTACCTCTCCGCCAGACCTATCCATCAATGTCAATGGCTGCTCACTTTCCCCAGTCCCACACGCCCGGTGCCTCGGGGTGATCCTCGACTCTGCCCTCTCTTTCAAGCCACATATCCAAGCCCTTGCCTCCTCCTGCCGCCTCAAACTCAAAAACATTTCCCGGATCCGCGCATTCCTTGACCGTGACACCACAAAAACACTAGTGCATGCCCTTATCATCTCCCGCCTCGACTACTGCAACCTCCTACTCTCTGGACTCCCCTCTAGCACTCTGGCACCACTCCAATCCATCCTACACTCTGCTGCTCGACTAATCTACCTGTCTCCCCGCTATTCCCCAGCCTCTCCCCTATTCCAAGCCCTTCACTGGCTTCCTATCGCCCAGAGACTCCAGTTCAAAACCCTCACAATGACCTACAAAGCCATCCACAACCTATCTCCTCCATACATCTGTGACATGATCTCCCGGTACCTACCAACACGCAACCTCCGATCCTCTCAAGACCTCCTTCTCTACTCCCCTCTCATCTCTTCTTCCCACAACCGCATCCAAGACTTCTCCCGTGCTTCCCCCATACTCTGGAACTCTCTACCCCAGCACATCAGACTCTCGCCTACCATAGAAACTTTCAAAAAGAACCTGAAGACTCACCTCTTCCGACAAGCCTACAGCCTGCAGTGATCCTGAACCTACTGAACCGCCGCACAACCAGCTCTGCCCTCTCCTAGTGTATCATCACCCATCCCCTGCAGACTGTGAGCCCTCGCGGGCAGGGTCCTCCCTCTTTATGTACCCGTGTGCCTTGTTTTTGCTCATGTTTAATGTATTTGTCTATATTTGCCCCGTATTCACATGTAAAGCGCCATGGAATAAATGGCGCTATAAAAAAGAATAATAATAATAAGAATAATAATAATACAGAATTTAACCCCAGAAACCATGTAGTGAAACTACATGAATCCTTGAAAGCTTGCAGCCAGTTATGTGTAAACATGAAGTCTGTTCAAAAGTTTTAAAGAGGTTGTCCGGCCTTAGGCTGTGTGACTACAGACTTGTGGCGCTGGGAGTGGGCGGCCATTTGACTGCAAGTATGTGATTAGCATGCTTTCAGTCACATTCCAACTAGACGGGTCCAACGGTACAGGAAAGAAGGATTTGATCCAGCAAAGCCATACAGGTAAAAATAAGTTTTTATTGGTACATGTTAAAAAGTAGGATAAAAGAAAACTGACACGTTTCTGGTGTTATAGTAGCACCCTTAGTCATAGGATGTTACAATAGAAATGGGGAAACACGCAGTATAAAGGGGAATAAGCAAATCAGCAAATGATAAACTTAATTACATTAGCAAAACACAAGCTGGGCAAGGGATGGCAACATACAAATCACTAAGCACAAGGGAAGGAAAATGTCAGTAAACGTAAAGCAGATAATTTTTGACATTCATCCCATTAGGATATTTAGTATCTAAATGCAGAATCCAGTAAGCTTCCCTTATTTTTACCGGGATGGCCATGCTGGGTCAAATCCTTCTACTCCATCTATATCTACTGCAGTTGTGCTCACCAGCAGGATTGGCACCCTCCAGAGACATTCCCGACCTCAGATGATTCAGGGCGCAGCCTGACAGCTCCCAGCCCTCTGTTAGACGTGTACACTGCCTTGCTCAATCCACTTGCATTGAGCGAGGCTGCGCTTGTCTAGTCGGTACGTGACAGTATGTATGCAAATCGTTCCCAGTGAAGTTAAATAATTGTAATGAATGTACCCCATTCTGCTGGGACCAGTGCCACATCTGAGATTAGAAGATTGTGGCATTTAGCTGAGCACAGGTCATCTTTAAATCTGCAAGGTCACTCAAGAGTTAACAGGTTTTTTGTGGCATGGAAAGAGTTTAGAGTTCCTAGTGGTCTATTTGTTGTGCTGCTTATTGGAACCCCACCCTTACATTATACAAACCTGTGCCTGATTTCCCTCCATGCAAGCAGTAGAATCTTTATTCTGTTCTTGGCTGCATTGGACAAGGTGTTTTGGAGGGTCGCACTTGTCGTTTTGAGCTTGTTGTATGCAGTTTGTTGTGAATTCCTCTTCCTTCCCCTTTTCGGCCTTCCTACTTGTTGCTTTTCTGCCTCGTTACTGTGCTCTTCTCTTTGTATTTTATCCTGTGTGCCTGTTGTTTAATTGTGCCTTGATTTTCCCCTGTCCAGCTGGTGTTACCCCTTTTACTCCTGCCCCTTTCCTCCCTGCAGGGAGAGTGGCAGCTGCATAGGATTTCGTAGTAGCTCAGAGAGGTACGAGATTCGGGCATCTTTACCTTCTGCATAAGGGATATATACATGTGGTAAAAATTGTTGGTCCCCTCGTTTATTGACATCAAAACTTACAATGGTCACAGAAATAACTTGAATCTGACAAAAGTAATAATAAATTAAAAATCTATGAAAATGAACAAATGAAAGTCAGACATTGCTTTTCAACCACGCTTCCACAGAATGAAAAAAAAAAAACTGAAATAGACCTGGACAGAAATGATGGTACCCTTAACTTATTATTTAGTTGCACAACCTTTTGAGGCTATCACTGTAATCAAGCGATTCTTGTAACTGTCAATGAGACTTCTGCACCTCTCGACAGGTATTTTGGCCCACTCCTCAAGAGCAAACTGCTCCAGTTTTCTCGTGTTTGAAGGTTTCCTTTTCCAGACAGCATGTTTCAGCTCTTTCCAAAGATGCTTAATAGGATTTAGGTCAGGGCTCATAGAAGGCCACTTCATAATAGTCCAATGTTTTCCTCTTAGCCATTCTTGGGTGTTTTAGCTGTTTGTTTTGGGTCATTATCCTGTTAAGCTTTCTGACACTGGGCAGCACATTTCTCTCTATAATCCCTTGATTGTCTTGACGTTTCATTGTACCCTGCACAAAATCTAGACACCCTGTGCCAGATGCAGCAAAGCAGCCCCAGAACATAACAAAGCCTCCTCCATATTTCACAGTGGGGACAGTGTTCTATTCTTGATATTATCATTTTTCCATCTGTGAACATAGAGCTGATGTGCCGTGCCAAAAATTTCCAATTTTGTCTCATCTATCCATAGGACATTCTTTCAGAAGATTTGTGGCTTGTCAACATCTAGTTTGGCAAATTTCAGTCTGGCTTTTTATGATGTTTTTCAACAATGGTGTCCTCCTTGGTAGTCTCCCATGATGTCCACTTTGGCTCAACGACTGATGGTGCGATCTGATACTGATGTTCCCTGAGCTTGAAGTTCACCTTTAATCTGTTTAGAAGAATCTGTTTTCTGGGTTCTTTCATTACGATTCGTATTATCCGTCTCTTTGGTTTGTCAGCAATTTTCCTCCAGCGGACACATCCAGGGAGGTTGGCTACAGTCCCATGGATCTTAAATTTTTCAATAATATGTGCAACTGTAGTCACAGGAACATCAAGCTGCTTGGAGATGGTCTTATAACTTTTACCTTTAACATGTTTGTCTATAATTTTCTTTCTAATCTCCTGAGACAACTCTTTCCTTCACTTCCTCTGGTCCATGTTGAGTTTGATGCACACCATGTCACCAAACAGCACAGTGAGTATCTGGAGTGCCCGCTAGGGCCCTAGGTCACTCGGGCTGGGTCCAGTGGTCCTTAAAGGGGTGGTCACAGTGGCAGAGACCCGGTCTGTGGCCCTGGGCATCCAAGTTAAAGGACAGGACTTTAAAGGGATTGTTTGAATAAAGAAGGTTTATGATGCCACCTGTGGTATTCGGTCAGGGATGACCGACGCTGCTTAAAGGGTTCCACTGGGGATGATGTTATGGCAGCAGGGATGGTATATCTTCCCACAGGTGAAGCTGGATCCCCGGGGCTCCCGGTGTAGTAGGGACAGGTGGTAGATTGTGTACAAAGAATCAGAGGACACAAAGTTGCAGTCTCTTTACCTTTTACTGGTGTAAGGCACCCACAGTCCAGCGTACGGATCACAGGTGATGGTAAGGTCTGTACAGCTTGGAAGCGATTCAGAAATCCCCCTAGCCAGGTAAGGTTGGAAGCCTTCTCTGCACTGTGTTTTAGTCCCTTGCTGCCTCAGGCCTCACACAAGGTCCTAATTTTCTCTCTGTCCCTTTTAGTAGGACACTACCCGCATGGCAGGCAACTCAAGCCTTTTTACAGGTGACTCTAAGTATGACTCCGGGCTCTATGTGCTGCTGTGCCTTGGGGTGTTAATGGTGGGCAGGCGACCTGCAATCTCCTGTCCTCCGGTTTGTGCTGAGGGGCATACAGTTACCCCCACAACCTCGGACTTCTGGCATCCGTATTCTTGCGCTTCAGTGTGGAGGGAGCTCAGTCGCAGCTCCCCTCCAGCTCTTTCCTCTCCTTCGCTTCTTCTCCCCTATCAGTCTCCTTCAGACTGCTCTGTCTCTCTCCTTTCCAGGAGCTGCAGAACCACGTGTCTGCACAGCCCCAGCTTTCCACTCCTCAGATCCTCTCTGTCTGACCGCTCTCTGTCTCTGTCCCTCTGACAAACTGACCTTGACTCTTCCTCCAGCCAGAATATATAGGAAAGTTCCTCTGAATCCAGGTCTCGAGCTCCCTCTTCTGGCCTGGAGTCAGAACAGCATTGCATGTACTTGTTACCTGTTAAAGGGATCCTTCCTCACTTCCAAGCATGGCATCACCCTCCCCGAGAGGAAAGCAATACCACTGTAACAACCAGTTACCTGGGGTGTTACATATCTGTAGCCCTATATACAGGCCCACTCACTGATTCCAAGATGGTAGACACCTTTGATGCTAGTTAGTGGACACACCTTGATTAACATGTCCCTTTTGTCACATTATTTCAGGGGTACCATCATTTCTGTACAGGTCTATTTCATGAGTTTTATTTTTTTAATTCTGTGGAAGCGTGGTTGATAAACAATATTTGACTTTCATTTGTTCATTTTCATAGATCTTTTATTTATTATTACTTCAAGTTATTTATGTGACCATTGTGAGTTTTTCTGTCATTAAATGAGGGGTACCAACAATTTTGACCATGTGTGTACTAGGGCATCCCTAGATTAGTGACAGTATAGGGTCCTTCTTCCCCAGCATGCCTATGCCCACAGAGTGACAGTAATACCAAGTTTGTTTTTTATATCTATTACAGCTTATAGCTCTTAAGATTTATGAAGCAGTGAGTCCAAGAGATGAGAAGAAAATGAATGTAAAAGAGAAATTACACTTTTGTTTGCAAAATATTTTAGTACAAATCATCACACTGGAATCTGTAGAAATCTTGAAATTTAGGAAGTCAATAGAAGAATTCAATGTGTGAGTTCAATATTAACTATTATCATTCAAGTGTGCAATAAAAACAAAATATCATCATAAACTGTATCCATGATACAACTGAACCTCTCAGAAATAAAGCCATTTCTTAGACTTGGTTCCTTTTCCACAATCCGAGAAATAAATTGGAATATGAGGGTATGCAAATCATGACCTTCATAATGTCTTTATTTTTTTGGATATGCTTGTATTTGCGAGGAAGTCATTGAGTCAATCATAATCTAGAGTAAAGGCAAAAGAAGTCCAAATAAATTGTACTCTATACCCCGCATTACGCCATGTGTGTGTGTTCTATACACTTAACGTTGAACAGAGGAGTATCTGGGGGGTAGATGGGGCATGCACCTTGGGCGCAGCTGGCAGGGAGGTGCAGTCGGTCCGCCTAATGTTCGAAGTGTCTCCTCCAGCAGCTGCATTTTGCCGCTACCCGGACTGTGAGTCAGCCATTCTCTGAGCTAGCTCTCAAGAACACAGTATGGTGAGTGGGGAGATTGTTGAGGACACAGTATGATGAGTGAAGGGGTGGGTGCGGACATAGTATGAGGAGCGAGGGGAAAATGTATGTGAACCTAGTATGGGGAGCACGGTTGATGGGATGGGTGAGGACACAGTATGGGGAGTCGGGAGGATGTGTGAGGAGGCACTATGGAGAGTGGGAGGGAAAATGTATGAGGAGTGAGGGGGAAATGTGTGAGGAGACTATAGAGGGGAAGAGTGCGAGGAGACAGTATAGTGGGAGAAAAGTTTGAGTGGGCACAGAATAAAGACTGGGTAGTTTGGAAGGGTAGTTTAAGTGCACATCCAGGAAGGGATAGTAAGTCATGAAGGGGGAGTACGGTGAGGGGGCACAGAATAGAGACTGGGCCCTACAGGGGGGGGCACAGTATGAAAAGATAGTGTGAAGAGGCGGCCCAGTATGGAAAGAGGAGGGCAGTATGGAGAGCACGTACCATAAGATGGGCAGTGTGGGGGTCATATTTTGTGAAGGGAATATAGGGAGGGCAATTATTTTTTCAGAGGCTCAGCATAGGGCAGATATTTTTATTCAGTGGCATTATAATGACATTGCTATCTTTCAGGGTATCATGTGGGGATGTGCTGCAGAAGTAGAGAGAAGATGGAAGTCTGCAGAGTGGATGAGAAAACTCATCATGGAAAAAATGAAGAAACAATAATGACTACAGAGACAAAGTCATCAGGTACCATGATTTTAATGTTTTTAGTGATACTATTTATGTTAGGAGCATTAAAGGGGTTGTCCAAGTTTGTGGTGAGTCTGTAGTCATTCTATGTGACTGCAGACTTCTGAATTCTCACAGTGCACACTGCACGCTGTCAGGATTCTCTCGTGAATGCGATTTACATACTTGCAGTCACGTGCTGGCTAGACATGCGTGAAGGATGAAAATGAACTGAGCGACGTCAGACACATCTAGTTGGAAAGTGGCTAGAAGTATACAAATTACACACTTGTGCAAGGTAGTAATTGTAAACTGCATGCGCTGTGAGAATTCAGAAGCCTGCAGTAACATAGAGTGACTGCAGACTTTCGTCTCAAACCTGGAAGTCCTTTAATTATAATAAATTATTAATTATATATCCTAACAGGGTGTAATATACTCACTGTCAGGATTCAGCTCTGCTTGCTGATTCCCGCAGTGATCACATGGCCACTTCACTCATATGCGATTTTCAATCTTACAGTCACGTGACAAGTAGCTTCTATTCCTGCTTGTCTCAGTTTTTCACTGAACATTGAAAGAATTAGGATGAGCAGCTTGCCAGCATGTGACTAAGTGTGCAAATCGCATATGTGATTGAATTCTAGGCCACCTACACTCTATGAGCGGTGAGCCCAAGTCTTTCCTGGTACATGTCCGCTGTTTTGAACAGCTGATATGTGCCTGGAATATCCACGAGTGGAATCGTGATCCACCCGCGACTATTAACCTGTTAAATGCCGTTGACAGCCGGAAACCCACTGGTGACCCCGTCACATGATCGTGGGTCACCGGTTAATTGGCATGACAACCAGAGGTCTCCTGGAGACCTCTATGGTTGTCACTGCTGGATTGCTGTGAGCGCCACCTGAGTGATCGGTGCTCATAACAAGTGAGTAATTCTACTACATAGAGGCGGTCTGATCATTGCCTCTTTGTAGCAGAGCCAATTCGGCTGTGGCAGCTTCTAGTCTCCCTTGAAGCATGCCAAAAGTAAAAAAAAATGTTTTTAAAAATATATAAAAAAAAATAAAATGTAAAAGTTCAAATCACCTCCCTTTCGCCCCATTCAAAATAAAACAATACAAAAAATCAAACATACACATATTTGGTATCACCGCGTTCAGAATCGCCCAATCTATCAATAGAAATAAGGATTAAGCTGATCGCTAATCGGAGTAATGAGAAAAAAAGTAAAAACGCTAGACTTACGTTTTTTTTGGTGGCCACAATATTGCATTAAAACGCAATAACGGGCAATCAAAAGAAAATGGTATCATTATAAACGGGAGCTCGGCATGCAAAAAATAAGCCCTCACCCAACCCCAGATCATGAAGAATGGATAATGGAAAGTGGCGCAATTTTTTTTAACAAGGTTTGGAATTTTTTTTTCACCACTTAGATAAAAAAGAACCTAGATATGTTTGGTGTCTATAAACTCGTAAAGACCTGAATAATTATAATGGCAGGTCAGTTTTAGCATTTAGTGAACCTAGTAAAAAAGCCAAACAAAAAAACAGTGTGGGATTGCACTTTTTTTGCAACTTCACCGCAATTGGAATTTTTTTCCAGTTTTCTAGTACACGACATGGTAAAAACAATTGTGTCCTTCAAAAGTACAACTCGTCCCACGAAAAACAAGCCCTCACACAGCCATATTGAAGGAAAAATATAAAAGTTATGGCTCTGGGAAAAAGGGGAGCAAAAAACAAAAATGCAAAAAAGAAAATACCTCCGGGGGTTAAGGGGTTAAGGAAACTTGATGATATGAAGTTAGGCTCTCATGAAGGTGAGACCTCTTACATTCATGTTTGTGCTGATGGAAAGTCTCAAATAAGTTAAGAAGGATGATTGACAACCTATCACGTCTGCCTTATTAAGGTGAGGGATCAATGTGACAACACAGCATTTAACCCCTTCGTGCCATGCGCCGTACTAGTACGGCGCTGCCGGCACTGCATTAGTGCCAGCCGCAGTACTAGTACGGCGCATCGATCTCCGCGGTCTCGCGCTGAGCGCCGCGGTGATCGGGTGCGGGTGTCAGCTGTATATGTCAGCTGACACCCCGCAGCAATGCCCACGATCGGCGCTATCACCGATCGCGGGCATTTAACCCCTCTGATGCCGCTGTCAATAGTGACAGCGGCATAGAGGGGGATCACGCAGGGACGGGGGCTCCCTGCGATCTCCCACCGGAGCAGCGCGATGAGATCACGCTGCTCCGGTGACCTGGAAGGAGTCCCCGGATGCAAGATGGCCACGGGACTCCTTCCGGGTCATGAGATGACCCTGCTTGCCGGCGCCTGCTGAGAATTCCTCATAGCAGGCGCCGGCAAGCCTCTGTAACGTGCCTCTAAGATCGGTGATCTGACAGAGTGCTGTGCACACTGTCAGATCACCGATCTGTGATGTCCCCCCCTGGGACAAAGTAAAAAAGTAAAAAAAAAAAATGTCCACATGTGTAAAAAAAAATAAAAAAAAATTCCTAAATAAAGAAAAAAAAATAAAAAAATATTCCCATAAATACATTTCTTTATCTAAATTAAAAAAAAATCACACAATAAAAGTACACATATTTAGTATCGCCGCGTCCGTAACGACCCCACCTATAAAACTATATCACTAGTTAACCCCTTCAGTGAACACCGTAAAAAAAAAAAAAAAAAAAACGAGGCAAAAAACAACGCTTTATTCTCATACCGCCAAACAAAAAGTGGAATAACACGCGATCAAAAAAACGGATATAAATAACCATGGTACCTCTGAAAACGTCATCTTGTCCCGCAAAAAAAAGCCACCATACAGCATCATCAGCAGAAAAATAAAAAAGTTATAGCTCTCAGAATAAAGCGATGAAAAAACAATTATTTTTTTTATATAAAATAGTTTTTATTGTGTAAAAGCACCAAAACATAAAAAAATTACATAAATGAGGTATTGCTGTAATCGTACTGACCTGAAGAATAAAACTGCTTTATCAATTTTACCACACATGGAATGGTATAAACGCCCCCCCCTAAAAGAATTTCAGGAATTGCTGGTTTTTGTTAATTCCGCCTCCCAAAAATCGGAATAAAAAGCGATCAAAAAATGTCATGTGCCCGAAAATGGTACCAATAAAAACGTCAACTCGTCCCGCAAAAAACAAGATCTCACATGACTCTGTGGGCCAAAATATGGATAAATTATAGCTCTCAAGATGTGGTGATGCAAAAACTATTTTTTGCAATAAAAAGCGTCTTTTAGTGTGTGATGGCTGCCAACCATAAAAATCCGCCCAAAAAACGCTATAAAAGCAAATCAAATCCCCCTTCATCACCCCCTTAGTTAGGGAAAAATAATAAAATTTAAAAAAATATATTTATTTCCATTTTCCCGTTAGGCTACTTTCACACTAGCGTTGGTACGGGGCCGTCGCGCTGCGTCGGCCCGACGTACCGACGCATACTGTGCAAGCACCGCACAACTGGGGCAGCGGATGCTGTTTTTCCACGCATCTGCTGCCCCATTGTGAAGTGCGGGGAGGTGGGGGCAGAGTTCCAGCCGCGTATGCGTGGTCGGAAATGGTGGACCGTCGGCACAAAAAAAGTTACATGTAACGTTTTTTGCTGCCGGCGGTCCGCCACAACACGACGCAACCGTCGCACGACGGTTGCGACGTGTGTCAATACGTCGCAATGCGTCGCTAATGTTAGTCTATGGGGAAAAAACGCATCCTGCAGATGATTTTGCAGGATGCATTTTTTCGCCAAAACGACGCATTGCGACGTATGCAAAAAAACGCTTGTGTGAAAGTAGCGCTAGGGTTAGGACTAGGGTTAGGGCTAGGGTTAGGGTAGGGGTTAGGGCTAGGGTTAGGGCTGGGGTTAGGGTTGGGGTTAGGGTTTCAGTTAGAATTGGGGAGTTTTCACTGTTTAGGCACATCAGGGGCTCTCCAAACGCGACATGGCGTCCGATCTCAATTCCAGCCAATTCTGCTTTGAAAAACTAAAACAGTGCTCCTTCCCTTCCGAGTTCTCCTGTGCGCCCAAACAGTGGTTTCCCCCAACATATGGGGTATCAGCGTTCTCAGGACAAGTTGGACAACAACTTTTGCGGTCCAATTTGTCCTGTTACCCTTGGGAAAATAAAAACGTGGGGGCTCAAATATCAGTTTCGTGGAAAAAAAAATATTTTTTATTTTCACGGCTCTGCGTGATAAACTGTAGTGAAACACTTGTTGGTTCAAAGTTCTCACAACACATCTAGATAAGTTCCCTGGGGGGTCTAGTTTCCAATATGGCGTTACTTGTGGGGGGTTTCTACTGTTTAGGTACATCAGGGGCTCTGCAAATGCAACATGACACCTGCAGACCAATCCATCTAAGTCTGCAATTCAAACGGCGCTCCTTCCCTTCCGAGCTCTGCCATGCGCCCAAACAGTGGTTCCCCCCCCCATATATGGGGTATCATCGTACTCAGGACAAATTGGACAACAACTTTTGTTGTCTAATTTCTCCTGTTACCCTTGGGAAAATAAAAACGTGGGGGCTAAAATATCATTTTCGTGGAAAAAAATATATTTTTTATTTTTGCGGCTCTGCGTTATAAACTGTAGTGAAACACTTGTTGGTTCAAAGTTCTCACAACACATCTAGATAAGTTCCCTGGGGGTCTAGTTTCCAATATGGGGTCACTTGTGGGGGGTTTCTACTGTTTGGGTACATCAGGGGCTCTGCAAATGCAACATGACACCTGCAGACCAATCCATCTAAGTCTGCATTTCAAACGACGCTCCTTCCCTTCCGAGCTCTGCCGTGCGCCCAAACAGTGGTTCCCCCCAATGTATGGGGTATCAGCGTACTCAGGACAAATTGGACAATAACTTTTGTGGTCCAATTTCTCTTGTTACCCTTTGGAAAAAAAAAATTGCGGGCTAAAACATAATTTTGTGGAAAGAAAAAATGATTTTTTAATTTTCACAGCGCTACATTCTAAACTTTAGTGAAACAATTGGGGGTTAAAAGTGCTCACCACAGATCTAGATAAGTTCCCTGGGGGTCTAGTTTCCAATATGGGGTCACTTGTGGGGGGTTTCTACTGTTTAGGTACATCAGGGGCTCTGCAAATGCAACATGACACCTGCAGACCAATCCATCTAAGTCTGCAATTCAAACGGCGCTCCTTCCCTTCCGAGCTCTGCCATGCGCCCAAACAGTGGTTCCCCCCCATATATGGGGTATCATCGTACTCAGGACAAATTGGACAACAACTTTTGTTGTCTAATTTCTCCTGTTACCCTTGGGAAAATAAAAACGTGGGGGCTAAAATATCATTTTCATGGAAAAAAATATATTTTTTATTTTTGCGGCTCTGCGTTATAAACTGTAGTGAAACACTTGTTGGTTCAAAGTTCTCACAACACATCTAGATAAGTTCCCTGGGGGTCTAGTTTCCAATATGGGGTCACTTGTGGGGTGTTTCTACTGTTTAGGTACATCAGGGGCTCTGCAAATGCAACATGACACCTGCAGACCAATCCATCTAAGTCTCCATTTCAAACGGCGCTCCTTCCCTTCCGAGCTCTGCCGTGCGCCCAAACAGTGGTTCCCCCCAATGTATGGGGTAACAGCGTACTCAGGACAAATTGGACAATAACTTTTGTGGTCCAATTTCTCTTGTTACCCTTTGGAAAAAAAATTGCGAGCTAAAACATCATTTTGTGGAAAGAAAAAATGATTTTTTAATTTTCACAGCGCTACATTCTAAACTTTAGTGAAACAATTGGGGGTTAAAAGTGCTCACCACACATCTAGATAAGTTCCCTGGGGGTCTAGTTTCCAATATGGGGTCACTTGTGGGGGGTTTCTACTGTTTAGGTACATCAGGGGCTCTGCAAATGCAACATGACACCTGCAGACCAATCCATCTAAGTCTGCAATTCAAACGGCGCTCCTTCCCTTCCGAGCTCTGCCATGCGCCCAAACAGTGGTTCCCCCCCCATATATGGGGTATCATCGTACTCAGGACAAATTGGACAACAACTTTTGTTGTCTAATTTCTCCTGTTACCCTTGGGAAAATATAAACGTGGGGGCTAAAATATCATTTTCGTGGAAAAAAATATATTTTTTATTTTTGCGGCTCTGCGTTATAAACTGTAGTGAAACACTTGTTGGTTCAAAGTTCTCACAACACATCTAGATAAGTTCCCTGGGGGTCTAGTTTCCAATATGGGGTCACTTGTGGGGGTTTCTACTGTTTAGGTACATCAGGGGCTCTGCAAATGCAACATGACACCTGCAGACCAATCCATCTAAGTCTGCATTTCAAACGGCGCTCCTTCCCTTCCGAGCTCTGCCGTGCACCCAAACAGTGGTTCCCCCCAATGTATGGGGTATCAGCGTACTCAGGACAAATTGGACAATAACTTTTGTGGTCCAATTTCTCTTGTTACCCTTTGGAAAAAAAAAAATTGCGGGCTTAAACATCATTTTGTGGAAAGAAAAAATGATTTTTTTATTTTCACAGCGCTACATTCTAAACTTTAGTGAAACAATTGGGGGTTAAAAGTGCTCACCACACATCTAGATAAGTTCCTTAGGTGGTCTTCTTTCCAAAATGGTGTCACTTGTGGGGGTTTCCACTGTTTAGGCACGTCAGGGGCTCTCCAAACACGACATGGGTTCCGATCTCAATTCCAACCAATTTTGCATTGAAAAGTCAAATGGCGCTCCTTCCCTTCCGTGCTCTGCCATGCGCTCAAACAGTGGTTTATCCCCATATATGAAGTATCATCGTACTCAGGACAAATTGCACAACAACTTGTGGGGTCCAATTTCTCCTGTTACCCTTGGAAAAATAAAAAATTGGGGGCAAAAAGATCATTTTTTGTGAAAATTAATATGAATTTTTTTTTACGGCTCTACATTATAAACTTCTGTGAAGCACTTGGAGGTTCAAAGTGCTCACCACACATCTAGATTAGTTCCTTAGAGGGTCTACTTTCCAAAATGGTGTAACTTGTGGGGGTTTTCACTGTTTAGGCACGTCAGGGGCTCTCCAAACACGACATGGGTTCCGATCTCAATTCCAGCCAATTTTGCATTGAAAAGTCAAATGGCGCTCCTTCCCTTCCGAGCTCTGCCATGTGCCCAATCAGTGGTTTATCCCCATATATGAAGTATCAGCGTACTCAGGACAAATTGCACAACAACTTTTGGGGTCCAATTTATCCTGTTACCCTTGGGAAAATAAAAAATTTGGGGCAAAAAGATCATTTTTTGTGAAAATTAATATGATTTTTTTTTTTACGGCTCTACATTATAAACTTCTGTGAAGCACTTGGAGGTTCAAAGTGCTCACCACACATCTAGATTAGTTCCTTAGAGGGTCTACTTTCCAAAATGGTGTCACTTGTGGGGGTTTCCACTGTTTAGGCATATCAGGGGCTCTCCAATCGCGACATGGGTTCCGATCTCAATTCCAGCAAATCTTGCATTGAAAAGTCAAATGGCGCTCCTTCCCTTCCGAGCTCTGCCATGTGCCCAATCAATGGTTTACCCCAACATGTGGGGTATCGGCGTACTCAGGACAAATTGTACAACGACTTTTTTGGTCCAATTTCTCCTGTTACCCTTGGTAAAATAAAACAAATTGGATCTGAAGTAAAAATTTTGTGAAAAAAAAGTTAAATGTTCAATTTGTTTTAAACATTCCAAAAATTCCTGTGAAGCACCTGAAGGGTTAATAAACTTTTTGAATGTGGTTTTGAGTACCTTGATGGGTGCAGTTTTTAGAATGGTGTCACTTTTGGGCATTTTCTGTCATATAGACCCCTCAAAGTCACTTCAAGTGTGAGGTGGTCCGTAAAAAAAATGGTTTTGCAAATTTTGTTGCAAAAATGAGAAATCGCTGGTCAACTTTTAACCCCGTATAACTCCCTAACAAAAATAAATTATGTTTCCAAAATTGTGCTGATGTAAAGCAGACATGTGGGAAATGTTGTTTATTAACTATATTATGAGATATAACTCTCTAATTTAAGGGCATAAAAACTAAAAGTTTGAAAATTGCTAAATTTTCATAATTTTCGACAAATTTTTGTTTTTTTCACAAATAAATGCAAGTCATATCGAAGAAGTTTTACCACTGTCATGAAGTACAATATGTCACGAGAAAACAGTGTCAGAATCACCAGGATCCCTTGAAGCGTTTTAGAGTTATGACCTCATAAAGTGACAGTGGTCAGAATTCTAAAAATTGGCCCTGTCACTTAGGTGAAAACAGGCTTCGGGGTGAAGGGGTTAATCTTAATTACCCAGACATAAATTCAGTAGGTCAGCAATAATTTTGTAATTGTGCACCTTCTTGGGTATTTATTGGGACTATTCTATATGTTATTGTCTATTGGTGGTTCAATAAATTGCCACACTGATTTACCCTCACGCTGTGTTGTCTGAGTAGTATGACGCCCACGGGAAAGGAGAACGGGCATTCAGTGGCATGAGCTGTGGTCCATGCGGTCTTGGGCCAATATACAAGAACACCCACTGACTCTCTGTTTCTCCACACCTGCTCCACTTGTCTTCTTGCTGTCCCAGTTTACAAAGACCTCCCAAAACAATAGGTCTCCCAGGTGGATCATGTAAATCTTTACATACCATTTGGAGAAGATAGGTGTTGCATGTTAACCCCTTAACGATAGCTGATACGGCTTTTAATGGCAGCAGATAAGGGTACTTAAACCACAGCGCCGATTTTTAATGGAGCTGTGGAATAAGTGTATATCACCCCCCATAGCCAGAATTTCTCTTGAATATGATTCAAGTCGGTTTTTACCGACCCCAGAGTTGCAATCGCCATTATTAACTGTATAACGGTGACTGCAAAACAAAAAGTCTGGTTTTACATTTAATTTCTCTCTCCTCTGATGTGATAGCATCATAGGAGAGAAGTAGGGTCCCCTGATCCCCCCTATACCTCCAGAGTCCCTGCATACCCCGTGATGTCCCCCAGGCCACCGGCATCTTCTTCCAGGAGATGCATGCTCAGTGTGCCCGCTGAGATCTGCAGTCCAGCACCCGGCAACAATAGGAAATTTTTCCTATTGTCTTATTGGTTCATTTTGATCACTGTGATAGACCCTGTCGCAGTGATCAAAATAACAAAAATAAAAACCCCTTTATCATCCCCTTAGTTAGCTAAAAATAATAAAATTAAAAAAATGTATTTATTTCCATTTTTCCATTTGGATTACAGTTGGGCAAAAGTGAGTTGAGCTAAAGTTAGGGTTAGGGTTGGACGAAAGTGAGTTGGGTTAAAGTTAGGTTTAGGGTTGGGCTAAAGTGAGTTGGGTTAAAGTTAGGGCTAGGGTTAGGATTAGGGTTAGGATCGTGGTTATGGAGCGCCCCCACACCGCCGCAGGGCCGAGGGGTACCCGGAGCCGGGCCTCTGGGTCTCTGCTCTGGGTTTGTCACGGTGGCTAGACCCGGTCCGTGGCCCTGTCTGTCAGTGGGGGACGTCCGGTGCAATAAGTGGTGTTGTAACGGTGCAGTTGTGGGGTGCAGGTCGCGGTAAATAACGAGGACACCAGGTTGCAGTCTCTTTACCTCTTTACTGGAGATCTCTGAGTCCTCAGTCCAGAACACGGTTCACCAGGCTGCGCAAGTCCGGCCGGTCCAATGACACCTCCAGAGTTCACTTCACAGGTGGAAATCGGTGCCTTCCTTCTTAGCGCTATGTGTTGTAGTCCTTCCCTGCTGTGCTTACGGAAAGTACCCCACAACCGTTGTGTCTGTTTCTTAAGTTCCCTCACAACTCGATTAAATGATGTTCTTCTAATCTTCCGTCCCTTCCTGATGTTACAGTTAGAACGGCACCCGTTTGTCGGATAGGCCTGGAGTTCTTCCGGGACCCTAGAGACGCCCCTCTCCCGCAATTGCCTCCCAAGACTTCATAGGTGATATGTGTTAGACAGCCCGCCTTAAACTGACTGTCCTGCCGCTGTTTAGAGTATTGCTTGAAGCTGAATGTTATAATACTCCCTCGGCGTTCCGGCCACCGGTAGTGCGCCTCAGTAGGGTGTTGCTCCGGTCTTACAGCACGACCCCTACTGGAATTCTCCTATTGCTTGATCTCGTTTCTCACTCAGCACAATCTATCTCGCTTCTAGTCCTTTCTTGGGTCCCGCCGCTTCCCGGAGCTGGCGCGGACCCGTTACGTTCTTTCCAATGCCAAGCCTCTGTCAGGATCCCACCCCTGACAGAGACCCTACTGTCTCTTCCTCCACAACACCCTCTGCCACTAGGTGTTGCTTCGTCCAATCCAGTCAGCTTTCTGAACTAACTTCCTGCCTGACCCCCAGTTTACCCACTATGGTGGGGAGTGGCCTAATGAATAGAACCCTTAGCTCCCCCCGGAGGCCCGGCTGTGAAATGTATTGGTGTCTGTGATACCTGATCAGATGAACTCCTTCAGTGCCATCGGACGCACCATGGCTCCCCATAGTGGCGGAGCCACAGTACTGCAACGACCAGGACTCTGGGGCGCTGCAGTTATAGTTGGGATTAGGGTTAGGGTTGGGATTAGGGTTAGTGGTGTGTTGGGGTTAGGTTTATGGTTAGGGTTATGGTAGGGTTGGGATTAGGGATAAGGGTGTGTTGGGTTTAGGTTTGTGGTCAGGGCTATGGTTAGGGTTGGGATTAGGGTTACGGGTGTGTTGGGGTTAGGTTTGTGGTTAGGGTTATGGTTAGTGTTGGGATTAGGCATAAGGGTGTGTTGGGGTTAGGTTTATGGTTAGGGTTATGGTTAGGGTTGGGATTAGGGTTAGGGGTGTGTTGGGGTTAGGGTTGTGGTTAGAATTGGGGGGGTTCCACTGTTTATGTACATCAGGGGGTCTCCAAAGGCAACATGGTGCCACCATTGATTCCAGCCAATTTTGCATTCAAAAAGTCAAATGGTGCTCCCTCCCTTCTGAGCCCTGCCATGCACCCAAACAGTGACTTTTCCTCATGTATGGGGTATTAGTGTACTCAGAAGAAAATGCACAACAAATTTTCTGGTCCATTTTCTCCTGATACCCTTGTGAAAATAAAAAAAACAATTACATTTTTTGTGAAAAATGTATAATGTTCATTTAAGATATAAAATATATAATATCTTATTACATGGGAAACTTTCATTTCTCTACTACTTGCATTACTGGATTTAATATTGAAAATGTACATTCAACTAAATATGTCATTTATGAAGGTCAGATATTGAGTATAGCCACACTCTCAGAATACTGTCTCAAACCGGGATAAGATTAGATCTACATTTCCAGGTAAAGCTTAGTATCACACCTGAGTCAGCAAAAGAACAGCTTCTGGAGTCTCACTGCGACTTCCTATAAGCAGCTTCCCTGCTTCGTCCCAGCTCCACGTGTATATAAGTAATAGTAGGAGTCAAGTAAGACACCAGTTAAACAATGTCATGGATTATCTATGCTAAGTACAACATATTCCTTGGATCCTTGGACTCAACACACCTAGCTATCAGATTACTGGAAAAGTTTTTGAGCATCAGTTTAACCCAGTGTATCTAATGAGACAATATTGCTGGCGCACTACAATCTGTATACTGATATTTCAAAAGAGGGGGTGAAGATAGGTGGCTAGTAATAATGACCACCCCAAGAAGAAAAGAGGCCACTTATGAAATCTGCACACCACCAATCAAATATATGAAAAAGGAACAACTTTATTGGTAACAAATACTAAAAACAGTTAAAACCAATACAAAAGCGAACCTCCACCATAAGGTCTGCTCATGATACATTGTACATATATAATCAAATTACTCCACCTGGCACAAAGCAAAGATACACTAGTGCACATGTAATAAGGTATGCTGCTGGGTACAGTACAAAATACATATGCTGCTATAAAAGGGATATAGGCCCTATAAGTCTGCTAACATCCAGCAAATGACACAATCCTAACTGCTGATGCGTGGATACTGACCCAAATGAGGAAAGGGCCCCAATCCCAATGCACGATAGCCACTGATGTAAATGAATACAGACAAGTGTGGCAGCCCTAGAACCCCTAGCAGGACCGCAGCCCAAGCAGCGTGCAAGTTTGCCCAAGAGTAACCTGAAATAAGGCGAGTCACCTGGGGGGCCAGTGGAAAGAGCAAGACCAATAGGTGGGAGGACCCAATGCGTATCGCGGTATCCAAGACCGCTTCGTCAGGGGAAGTTTAACCCAGTGTTTTGCTATTTAGTATATAACTGTACATGTATTTCCTCTACTCAAAAGCCTGTCTTTAATTTTATCAATGTTAAACTTCAATTGCCATTTCTCTGGCCAAGCCATCAGCTTTCTCAAATCCCTTTGCAATATAAATTATCCTTCTCTGTGTTCATTAGCTTACAGAGCTTAGCATTATGTGCAAATATTAAAATCCTATTCCACATCCCTTTCTATCACTGAAACATTATCATAATAAAAAGCAGAGGGCCCAATGCTGACCCTGTAGAACCCCACTGTTAACTGTTGCCCAGTTAACATTTGTCCTATGAAAGGTGTGGTTTTATTTAACTGAATACAGCTGATGACAACTCTGAGTATTCAAACATAACTTTTAATGGATCAATAAAAAGGTTGCAGCCACCATTGTAATCATATAAAACCGTCTAACAAAATTATGAACCAAGATAGTCAATGCTTACTAACATTGCACATAAACACACTTTTATAGGCTAAATGGAGACAGAAACGTACATAAAAAAAATCTGCACACCCATATGTAGGCAAGTAGTTAGTGGTGGAAACAGACAGATACACACCAGATAGGTCCGTATATATATATATAGAGAGAGAGAGAGAGAGAGAGAGAGTGCATGAGAAGATGTATCACAATTAGTAGTAGATCCCACTTAAAAGTTCTAACAATGCTCAGTAAGAAAGATCAAAATCCTCCATTGTTCAGTACCTGCCGACTACAAAAGGTCAAGTAGAATATAGAATATATAAATTGTTTGCTATTTAGGATATGTAAAATGAAAAAATTTGACCCATCTATCCATCCTTGCGACCACGGCTTTCCTTCCTGGTAGGACAGCAGTCCGGGTTTACACCTCTTGGGCCTTATACATTCTAACTAGGCCCTGGTTCCCCAAGACTCCTGCTCTAACAAGGGTAGTCCACAGCTGTCCTTAAATAAAGACACCCTGTATTCCCCCTATGTGCCACCATTTCCTCCATTCGGCTTCATCAGGGGTTTGTAATGCACATATCCATCTATCTTACATCTCAGGATATGGTGCTGTCACTACACTGAGGTCAGTTTCTCTTTGGGATGTGGAGTGAGCTTATTGCTTCTCGTCTCCTCCTGTCTTTTGCTCTTTATTTATTCCTGACAACTTTGTGCTTTTTTAGCCCAGTTACTCATGGTAATTGCAATAAAATTTGTGTCATTTTAATTCTATGGTCTCTTTAAGTTCCAGACTATAAGAATTTCATATAAATTCCTGAAAATGGCATGCCTACATACCACAATTGCTGCCATGGTGATGACAAGGTCAAGATATGAACTCATATTTTACCGTTACAATTATGTTTTCAGGCAGATTACACAAAGCAAAGACGCTAGGCAGCATTTACTGTGCAGGCAGAATGGAAGCTAGGGAGCTGCTTCTTGCACCAGCTATGGGCAAATTCAATGACCTTCTGCTCCTCTGCCAGCGCACATTGATGGACACCTAAGGAGATTGAAATTGTTCAGATTTGTATTTTAAGATCACACGCGTCTGTCTCGTCCCTGTTTGCTCGTATAATCTGATAGGACACTCCTCTCATTAGCTGCACTGGCAAACCTTCCCGAAGACATCATTAGTTTAGCCTTGTGTTTGCCAGGCTTACAAGAGCAGCTTGTCCATCCCGGACTTCAGGTAAGAATTCTTTTATACTGGTTTCTTCATGCTATCATATCCACTGAATCTCCCATAAACCTAAAGAAGAATCCGACACAATGTTGTGCTTGCTTGTCTACATGAGTGCCCCAGGCTGTGCATGGTTTGTGTCTTACAGATTATTACTCGTTTCCATGAGAAATCAGGTGGAAGAATAAACTCCGCTATTACATAATTACCATTAATCATCATTAACAGTCTGAAATGTTTCTGACAATTTAATTACTCCTATAGATCAGATTCAGTTGTTGGCCTCCATTAGACTCGTCATCATTGATTGTTTGACAAGCTATTACAATCATGACTCAATCTTTCGAGGGTGTAGTTGCTGCATTAAAACTTTAAGACCATGTTCACACGTTCAGTATTTGGTCAGTATTTTACCTCAGTAAAAGCCAAAACCAGTAATGGAACAGTCAGAGGAAAGGTATAATAGAAAAAAGTCACCACTCCTGTATTTATCACCCACTCCTGGTTTTGGCTTACACATACTGAGGTAAAATACTGACAAAATACTGAGGTAAAGTACTGACCAAATACTGAGGTAAAGTATTCTCACAAGGTTGTCAGACAGATAAGTGATGTTCTTGGTGCCCGGTTGCTCAACATACTCATTTCTGGATTTTTTTTAATTAAGTCCCATAAGATTTAAAGATCAAACAGAACAAGCAGTTTTTAGAGTTTTTATTACGCCAATTTTTTCCTCCATAGAATTCAAGGCTGCATAAAGGTCTTGTACTTGGCAATGTACTTTGGTTTGAAATAAAATAAAAAAGCTCAAAAATGTATCTAGTTTATAACTACAACATAATTGTAACGGTAAAATATGAGTTCATATCTTGACCTTGTCATCACCATGGCAGCAATCGTGGTATGTAGGCATTTATAATATGGTCCATTCTTAATATAATTAGTAGTAGGAGGAAAGTGTTCATTTGATGAAGGGTTAGTTTGTTTTAGTTTGACTCTTGGTAATAAGTAAAGTCATCTAAAGGTGCCCATACACCTTCAATCAATTTCTTCCTGATTCCTCGGTATACCAGCATTTGTTTTCAACTTGTTTGCTGCTTCCATACTCCTCTGATTGGGACTTAATGTCTGCAGGAACAATTGATCAGGCATGTGGTTTCCAACATGTCCGATTCTTTTTTCCCAACTTCTGCTGTTGGAGAAAAGTTGTGACAAATCAATAAGTGTGAGAAAGACCAGTGATTTTCCTGATATAAACCAAATATCTTTCAATAGCAAGAATGAAGAGATGGTTTTCTTAAAGGGAACCTGTCATGTTGAAAATGTGATCTGATCTGCAGGCAGATGTTATAGAGCCGGAGCAGTTGATTGGATTGAGATATATATATATACTAGCTGTACTACCCGGCTTCGCCCGGGTTAATGACTGCTGTTAGCAAAATAGAATGTGTTAACAAAAATTTATTCTGCACACAAAAACCACAAAACAAATAGATAGAAATGTAATTATTAAAAGGCAAAAACTAAGCAAATAGAAGCATTTCACAACATATATTAGCTTTGTTATACTGAGAATGTCTTTGTTGCCTATATTAACCAATCAGAGCTCAGGTTAATTAACTGTAGCAAAATAGAAGCTGAGCTGTGATTGGTTGCTATTGGCAGCCTGATAAATCCCCAGCCAACAGGAAGCCCTCCCCCCTGGCAGTATATATTAGCTCACACATACACATAATAGACAGGTCATGTGACTGACAGCTGCCGTATTTCCTATATGGTACATTTGTTGCTCTTGTAGTTTGCTTATTAATCAGATTTTTATTTTTGAAGGACAATACCAGACTTGTGTGTGTTTTAGGGCGAGTTTTATGTGTCAAGTTGTGTGTGTTGAGTTGCGTGTGGCGACATGCATGTAGCGACTTTTGTGAGATGAGTTTTGTGTGGCGACATGCGTGTAGCAACATTTTGTGTGTTGAGTTGCATGTGACAGGTTAGTGTAGCAAGTTGTGTGCAGCAAGATTTGTGCATGGCGAGTTTTGCGCGTGGCGAGTTTTATGTGTGGTGCATTTTGAGTATGTGCAAGTTTTGTGTGAGGCAACTTTTGCATGTGGTGCAACTTTTGTACATGTGGCAATTTTTCTGTGTGTGCAAGTTTTGCATGAGGTGAGTTTTCCATGAGGTGAGTTTTGCACGTGTGGCGAGTTTTGCGTGAGCCTAGTTTTGCATATGGCGAGTTTTGCATGTAGCGAGTTTTGAGTGGTGACTTTTGTGTTTCGACTTTTATGTGGCGAGGTTGGTGTGTGTGTGTGGTGAAATGTGTGCTGAGGGTGGTATATGTGTTCAAGCACGTGGTAGTGTGTGGCGCATTTTGTGTTTGTGTTCATATCCCCGTGTGTGGTGAGTATCCCATGTCGGGGCCCCACCTTAGCAACTGTACGGTATATACTCTTTGTCGCCATCGCTCTCATTCTTTAAGTCCTCATTGTTCACATCTGGCAGCTGTCAATTTTCCTCCAACACTTTTCCCTTCACTTTTTCCCCATTATGTAGATAGGAGCAAAATTGTTTGGTGAATTGGAACGCGCGGGGTTAAAATTTCACCTCACAACATAGCCTATGACGCTCTCGGGGTCCAGACGTGTGACTGTGCAAAATTTTGTGGCTGTAGCTGCGACGGTACAGATGCCAATCCCGGACATACACACATACATACATACACACATTCAGCTTTATATATTAGATATACCTGTATGTAATCTCCTGTATATAGTATATACCTGTGTGTCATCTCACCTATATATAGTATATATCTGTGTGTCATCTCCTGTATATAGTATATACCTGTATGTCATCTCCTCCTATACATAGCATATACCTGTGTCATCTCCTCCTGTATATACTATATACCTGTAGGTAATCTGCTCCTGTATATAGTATATACCTGTGTGTCATCTCCTCCTGTATATAGTATATACCTGTATGTCATCTCCTCCTGTATGTAGTATGTACCTGTATGTCATCTCCTCCTCTATATAGTATATACCTGTGTGTCATCTCTCCTGTATATAGTATATATCTGTGTGTCATCTCCTCCTGTATATAGTATATACCTGTGTGTCATCTCCCCTGTAAATAGTATATATCTGTATGTCATCTCCTCCTGTATTTGACCTCGTTCACACGTTATTTGGTCAGTATTTTTACCTCAGTATTTGTAAGCTAAAATGGCAGCCTGATAAATCCCCAGCCAACAGTAAGCCCACCCCCTGGCAGTATATATTAGCTCACACATACACATAATAGACTGGTCATGTGACTGACAGCTGCCGGATTCCTATATGGTACATTTGTTGCTCTTGTAGTTTGTCTGCTTATTAATCAGATTTTTATTTTTGAAGGATACCAGACTTGTGTGTGTTTTAGGGCGAGTTTCGTGTGTCAAGTTGTGTGTGTTGAGTTGCGTGTGGCGACATGCATGTAGGGACTTTTGTGAGATGAGTTTTGTGTGGCGACATGCGTGTAGCAACTTTTTGTGTGTCGAGTTGCATGTGACAGGTTAGTGTAGCAAGTTGTGTGCAGCAAGTTTTGCGCATGGCGAGTTTTGCGCGTGGCGAGTTTTATGTGTGGTGCCTTTTGAGTATGTGCAAGTTTTGTGTGAGGCAACTTTTGCATGTGTTGCAACTTTTGTGCATGTGGCAATTTTTCTGCGTGTGGCAATTTTTCTGCGTGTGCAAGTTTTGCGTGTGGCGAGTTTTGCACGTGTGGCGAGTTTTGCATGTGGA